>NC_133156.1:180084172-180803827 GCF_040802235.1 Manis javanica
TATATTTTCTATTTCTCTGTTCATACTTCCTATCTTTTCATTCTTTATGAACATTTTCCATTCCTTCTTGAGCATAATTATAATTATGCTTCTTCAACATCTTTGATAAATCTAACCCTTTTATCATCTTGGGGTTTGCATCTGTTGATTGTATTTTCCTTTGAGACTGGGTCACATTTTCTGACTCTCTGTATGCCAAAAAAACATTTGGATTGCATTCTGTGAATGTTACGATATAGAGATTCTGGATTCTATTACTCTGAAAAGTGTTTGGGCATACAATTTACAGTTTTGTTAGACTCAAACTGCAACCTGTCATGGCCTGCAGCTGTCAGGGACTCAGACCTCAGCTCCATTCTTTAAGCCCAAACTATGAGCTGGTTTCAGGTCACCCCTCATGTGTAGTGCAAGGGTCAGCTAGGTGCCTGGACTGAGTGTCAACACATAATTTAGAATTCTCTGTTCTGGCTTTCCTTCTTGGATTTCTTCATCACTCTCTGAAGGCTCTGTTTACCCCCAGGCTCCTTCCCACCCTAAGGCTAGTGGAAGACAGAGGTCTTTCTATTGAAGTTTTAACTGCCCACACTGCTGTGACTGAGGCCACCCTCAGGGCAATAGTGCAAAAAATGGGAAATTCATTCCTTGCTGGTCATTTCCTCTCCCAATGTACTTTTGTTTCAATTCCTCTCCCAAATATACTTTTGTTCAATCTCCAGAGCCCTTAGGTAGTTGTTTGTTTTATTTTTTCCCATATATTATTCAGAATTTACAGCTGTTATTTACAGAAAGATCAGTTTGTTGGATATTGGAACCTAACCAGACTAGAAGGCTCTAACTCACTCTTAATCAGTTTGGTTCTTTCTTCTTACCCCACTTCTATCTTTTAATTCAGGTCAATGGGCTCTAGTTCTCTATCATTCTCTCTGTCTTTAAGAGGTTATGACTTAAAGAAGTTCTTTTAATTCAATCCCAACTCTTCTCTCCTCCTCTCTCCCACTCACAGTCAAAAGACAACTGAAAAACTAGGAGAAAGTATTTGCAATTTATATTTTTGCAGGAGGGAGGGAGAAGCTAATATCTCAAATATAAAAAGAACACTTTAAGACTGAGGGGAAAAAAGACCCAAAACCTTACAGAAAAATGGACAGAAGACATGAACAGACAATTCAAAAGATATTTTTGAATGGTCCTTAAACATATGTAAATATGCTCAGCCTCACTCATAACTAGCAAATTGAAAATTTAGGCTATACCCAATATATCACTTCCTACCTATTAGATTTACAAAAGTTAGGAAGTGTGACAGCACATTCTGTCAGTGAGGCTGCACTACCACACCATGCTGGTAGAATGCACCATGGTACAGCCCTTTTGGAGGGGAATTTAGCAATACCTAACAAACCACATATGCATTTATGGTAGACTCACCACTCTCACTTCTAGGAGTCCAATACCCTGAAGATTACACCTCCAACAATACAAAACTGCACACACATACACAGTATCACAAAGTTGGTACGCAGTCTGAGTAGATTTTTTGTTGTTTAGGATATGCTTTTTAGGACTTTCTTTGGTTTCTTTCTTTTTAAATTTTCCCTAATTCCCCCATAAGTCTCATGTTCTTTCTTGGGGCCTCCTACTTTTGTTTTCACCTCAGAGCACATCTTTCTCTCAGTTCCCTTGGACCTTAAAGAGGCAAGGCTCCCTGGGGGCCTTGGGGCCATGTGTATAGGTTTAATGCCTTCCTAGTCCCATTTCCTCTACGTTTAATCTCCTAAATAACCCATTTCCCTGTTCTCCTCTCCACCACAGTGCCTGTGAAACATGTTTCCCAATCAGCTTTCCATATTTGCACTGCAATTTACATTAACTATTTTGCTTATAAAATCTGTAAACTAGTTTGTACAAAAAAAGAAGCCTTTTTAAATAACTTCTAAGTCAAGTGTTTCCCAAGTGAAACTATGCTTCATTCTGATATATCTCAATCCACAGCCATCAACCTCTTTTGCATATAGGTTGTTTTTTTTTTCAATAAAATGAAAGTAAAGTTATTGAGTCCCATAAATAAAATATATTTTCTTGCAATTTATGTCATATACTTTATTGAAAAGAAGAATGTCACACACACAAAAATAAAGGAAGAAATGGCACTTTCTTTTGGTGACTAAAATGTTCACATGTGGACAGCTGGAGGCAGCTTTTTAATCTTTCTTTCATCCTTATCATTGCATGATGCTTTAAAGTCTACAGATTGCTTTCAGTTATCATCATTTTATACTCAAATGAATCCTAAGCCTAAGGGTTATTATCATTCCCACTTTACAGATGGAGAAATTGAGCTTAGAGAGATGAAGTGACTAGTCTTAGATCACAGAGAAAGTAAGCAGCAGGCTGGCCATTATTAGTGCAGCATTTCCTGAGCTCCTGTTCTATTCCAGACACTGTGCTAGTGCTGGAGGCACAGAGGAGCACAAGGAGCTCAATCTGGTGCCCATAGCCATAGACACACCCTTCCTTAACCAAGACCCTTATTTCCTGCATCTGCAGGATCTTCTTTCTGCTTAGACTGGCCAGGGCAGGGCGAGTCATGCAACTCAGAACAGAATTGGCTGGCAGGGAATTTGTCACTCCTTGTCACTCAGGGCTGTTCCCACGGCTCCAGAGATGTACAGTGCAGCTTCTCCCATAGAGCAGACCCACCACCCAGCCACAGGCTTCTGCCCTTTTGGAAACACACAGGCCTAGAAAGAGAGATTCTACAAAGATTACTCTCCTAGTCAACAGTCGAGTCTCTCTTAGCCTGCCTTAGGCTGCACCACTCCACCCTCTCTATAGAACTCCCAGGGTACTGAGTAGCTAGGCCTGGGAAGGAGGCATGTCTGCTACAAGCCAAGGGTCTCTTTCTGAGCCCTGCTCGTGAGACTCCCACATTCCTCTTCTCTTCTTCCTCCCCTAACCACTGCCACCACAGAACAGTAAAGCGTGTGTGGGAGGCCTGGGCTCCCTTGTGGGAACATGTGGGCATCCCATGAAAGCTACACAGCTCCTGGCACCTGCAAACAAATATTTTTAAAGTACTAATCCAACGATTATTTAGGAGCCAAGAGCAGTAAAGGGAAGGAGAAAAGAAATGAGGGCTGGCTCTGCCCTGCCCAAATCTTGCACACTTCCCTAACAACAACCTAAGCCTTGTAATAATGAAACCCACCCTTGTTAGAAGGAAGTGTAGTGACTGCCTGTTGTGACAGAGCATGCTCCTTTGGGGTTCTCATCCTTCATTCCAGCAGCTCTTATTCCTGTTCCTTGCTATTCCTCCAACATTACCAAGCCCATTCCCAATTCAGCATCTTTGAACTTGCTGAACAGTCTTCCCTCAAGTGTTTTCATGACTCACTCCTCTTTGTTCAAGCCTCTGCTCAACTCTTACCTTACTTCTTAGAGAATGCTTCCCTTGCCAGCCCAGCTAAAAATTCTCTCTTTCTCTCTCACACACACACACCCTTATCCTTCTTTATTTTTCTTCCTAGTATCTATCATTATCTGAGATTATCTGTTTTAATTCTTTATTGTCTGTTCTGCCACTAGAATGTAAGCCAAAAAAGCAGAGAATTTGTCTCTTTCATTGTTGACATAATCAGTGCCTGGCTCACAGAAGGCACTAAATAAATAGGTATTTGAATGATAGATGAAATGAATGGAAGAGTAAATAAATAAATAAGTGAATGAATGAATGACAACATTTTACTCTCCCTGAGAAGAGTTCTGGAAAATAAATTTTCTCTGTCTTATTATAGTTCTAGTGATGTTTTATCCTCTCTTATAGATTGGGACCCCAAGAAGATGCTGCCACATGGCCCACCCACTCACCTCTCTGCAGAGTCCACACTGCCGTAACACCTCTACCCCTGCCACCGCCTTTAAAGGGGCTTCTCCTTTTTCTCAGCTTCACCTTCACAATGAGGCAAATGAGCTCAGAAAGATAAGCTGGGCTGCCCCCAGTGTTGTGAGCTCCTAGAGATTATCCTCATTACCTTGTTGATTTAAGGACAGTAGTTTAGTGACTCTGCATAGCTATTCCTGAGCAAACTTGGTCTGCACTGATTATGTATCCTAATTACATCATCAGAGCATCCTGTAGCTACTCCTATATTCAGAAAGGAGACAGCACTGATTACAGACTGACCCAGGAAGGCTAAGATGCTACAGTTCCATAGTTTCTGTGGTGGTTCTTGACCTTTTTGGGGTCACAGCACACTTTGGAGAATGAGGAAAGTTAAGGCCCTGTTCCCCTCCTCTACCCCACCAGAATATACCGACACACATACAGACGAAACTGTATACAATTTCAAGGGGTTCCCATGGAGGAAGCCCATCCATCATGCTCAAGGAGAGGCCACAGGAGGGTCATTTAGAAAGGAACAGGTATAGCCTACAGGTCAAGGCCTTGTGGACTGGGCAGGTACATCATCTCCCTGGGCTTCTACTTTAAACATTCTATATCAAGGGAGAAATACAGCCATTATATGCATGGATGTGTGTTAAAGTGTTAAATTCTTCCATTTTAAACACATCTCAATTTTTCTAACCCTGTTTGAGGGTTGAATTCTGAAAAGACTGCTTCAGGCATCACCTTACTTTCAATCATTTGGCTCCTTTATTTTTTTCCCATTATTGTGGCCCTTCTGAAAAAGCTGAGAAAGAGCCTGGGAAAGGATGTACTGCTTGTGGCCACAGGGAGGCAGGATAAATCCAAAAACTGAACGTGAGTGCTCACTGCAGGTAGGCTGTGGTGAACCAGGTGGGTTACCCAGATACACAGAGCATACTCACTCCCATACCCCTTCCATTCTGTACCCTCAGTGGGACTCAAGGGGATCCATCTCATTCAGTGCCCACTGCCCGGCCCACCAGTCAAGGCGGGAACTGTTTTTCAACACCTGAGAAGAGAGAAATGTTCTCCCCATTTCCTGGGTTTGGCATATTTAGTTGCATTTGTGAGGAACACAGCTGGGTGTTGGGGTTCTTACATGTGCTGCGGTGGAGGGCAAGTGATGGGTGGGAAAGGTTCAAAAAAGAAAAGCATGTTCTTATCCTATTAAAGCAATTCATTTTGTTGATGAGAGAAAAAGAAAAAAATGCCATGGGTTGGTCCTACCGCACGGCATTCATACACAATCATCTCACTTCTTAGGCCTCACTATAACTCTGAAATAGGTTGTACTATCTTTACTTTGCCCTGTCACAGACTTAACTTTCAAGTCATAATTTAAGCCCTGGTCTTTCCACTACATGCCCCCAATTTATATAAACTAACAGAAAGAGAAGAAAACCCTTCAGAAGAAATATATTAACAAGTATAATTAGTATAGCCCAAATGAAGCTCACAGATACTCAGGAGGTCCTGATTAAAGCTGAATAAGGAAGCATAAAATAAGCATAACTTCCTGAACAAAGTCAGTTCTGAGTTGAATTCTGGGGGAGGAGCCGGCCATCGATTGACAGAGTAATAAAAGTTCTAAGGAAGGAAGGAAATCATGTGGCAAGGAGACTAAGTGAGTTGAAGCAGAAGAGTTACAGGAAAAAGTAAGGAGAGCTGAGGAGTAAGGAGCAATTGTTTATCTCAACAGGCATTTGCTAAGCTCAGCTCCATGCAGGCTACTGAGTTAGGGGATGGGATGGGAAAAAAACGGGAATGCAGGATCTCAACAGGTAGAGAGATAGGGAGGGAGGGCTAGAGTGGCCCAGAAGGGAAGGGTGGGGCGTTTGAGGAATGATAAGTAAGACCAAGTGGAACAGGATGAGTGAGGAGAATAAAGAAGATGGCAGCAAGAAGCCAGTATGTGCTCTTTAGCAAAGGAGGGATCTGATGAAATGACATCTTAGAAAAATTAACTGGTAATAGGACACAAGTTGCTGGAGTAGAGGGTATGGAGTTTGATAAGACAGCTAAGAGGCTGCCCGAGGCACAGGGCAAGAAATACCCAAACTGGTGAAAGAAAATGGGGAAAAAAGTTCTCCCTCTAGCATGTTCTGGTTTATACATTAATCTTTAGCTTGGACAATGTGACTGTCCTTGAGAAGCTGCTGACTCCCTTCTGAGCCTGCAGACCTGTAGTCAAACCTGAAGCACAGTGCCTCTGTGGAGATTACATGAGAACTTCAAAGGAAGAAGCTCTGCTCTGCACACTCCCAAAAACCTAGGGCTGAAGTTGGAGGGAACCTCAGCAATGTGGACGGGATATCTGGTCATAGAGGCTCCATGTCTCTGCTTGGTTCTTCAGCTTTGCAGGATCAGAAAGTTAATTTTGTCATGACACTCTTGGAGATAGACTCCCCTTATCAAGACCAAAGTATAAGCCCCAGAATATTTTAGAGAAAGAACTATAACTGCCATTATCACCAAGGAGAGCAGAGACTTGACAAATGCATCCTGCCATTGGGACACACCACTGACCAGCACAGCCTCTCTTCTGAACTACGCTTGGATGTGCACTGCCAGCATGTCCCCCTGTTGTCCCCTTCTCAGCACTCCATTTCTGGCCAGCCCCCTCCCCTTCTAACTGATACATTCAGTCTTTAGATAAGCCAGTACCATCCATAGACTACAACCAAACCTTGCTTGGTCAGTAAGCCATCCTCCTTTCTTAAGGTAACTTTTTCATTGACCTCACCATTCTGTGTTGATTTTATAGTTCAACTATCTGAGGAAACCCATATTTTACTTACTTCCATATTCTTGATGGGAGATAATTTTGCTATTGTCCCCTTATGCTGCCCATGGTAGAAGTTTCTAATCCTCTACCCTTTCCCTGGAAGAAGAAAAAGAAACACGTATTTCTCATCTGCAAAATTATGTTGCTTGAATTCTAAGCAATATTATCCTCTCTCCTTTCTGAGATCCTTTGCTCCACTCCATTTATTTAGTTCTGTATCTTCCTCCTTATGCTTTAATGATTTTGCTTCACTGAACAGGAGAGGTTCATTCCTTTCCATACTTGTCACTCAAATATAAATCCAGGCTCCAAACTCAGAAAAATAAAACTACTTGTTTTGCCTGTGACTAAATAAGTAAGAAGAGTGTTTCTCTTTACTTATAAAGAATATTTCTTTGGCAAAGACTTCATACTTGTCGCTGTAGTATCCTAAAACATGAGGGTTTGAGAAGGAATGGCCAAGAAAAACGTTGCTTTATACACTCCCTATGGGCAAAGAGTATTATATATCTTTGTACCCTGTATAATATTTCAGCTTCTAATGTATATAATACAGATGACTGTTCAGTGGAATGAATGAAATACTTAGCCAATGAATCCTCATAACTATTCATGGAAGATGGGAGAGCTTTAATTATACCAGTAGAAGGGAAATGCACTTGGAGCCCCTTTTCAACCACAGAATAAGTCGTTAAATATAACATGAAGTCATCGAGGTCTCACCACACCTCCTCTCTGTGAGTACCAACACGCTGGACTGAAGCCCTTTGTTCCCCTCTGGAGAGTCTGCCACCTCTGCTGACTTGTCCTCAGGAATGTAGTTCTAGAAATAAACCAGCCTTCTCCCTGGGGTCCATGAGTCATACACAGAAGTTAATTCATTGGAGCAACTGGATTTTCTTAGGCTCTTTGTAAAAGTGTCTCAGAGACTCCCTCATGGTGAGGTGAAAAAAGTCAGGTTCCTCTTCAGTTTCTTTCCATCTCTTGCTTCACTTCCTCTCTCAGTGCTTCCTCCACCCCCGTATATTTGGCTTTCACTGGCGACCTTTACCTGCAAACCCAGACCCCAGTTCATAAGCTAGGAATGCCTTAAGCAGGAAGTAAACCAGAGAAGCCTCACCAACCCCTGTACCCAGCTCCATTCATTCAGATTTGGAATCAAACCAAACACCACCAGACCATGCCGATCTTCTCGGCTGGTAATCACACCTATGAGATACAGCACGCCAATGACAAATTAGTGTAATCTACATCAGAAGGTGGCGCCCAGGAGTTCATCATTTTGTTTCTTTCAGTCTTTTTATTTTTTATAACAGAAGTAATAACTGAATACATTTTCACTATGAAACAACAACAAAACTGAAGTCCCCCTTGTTAACTAAGTAATTAACTTGCATTGCTATATTAATTTTTGGCTGGTTTACTATTCTAGACTGTTTTCTAAATACAGGAAATACATGATTACAGTAAAACTCAAACAGTTATGAAAGTATGAATAATAAAAAGGGAACATATTACAGAACTCTGCCCCATTTCCCCTCCTATCCACTTTTAACAGTTTGATGGTAGCCTTCCAGACCTTGGTAAAGGCAAATACATATGTATGTATGTACTTAGGCCAGTAGTTTTGTTTTTATATAAGTGGGTTTATACTACTCATCTATTTTATTCACTCACTATCTCCTAGTTTTCCATGTCAATACATTTAGCTTTGCTTTGTTAACAGCTGAATAATATTTCATACGCTGAGCACACCTCAATTTATTTAAACATTCCCCAATTGACAGACATTTTGATCACTTCCAGTTTAGGGTTTTGATTATTTGTTATTACAACAATGCTGTATTGAACATCACTGTGTTTGTCTCTGTGTACTTTCTAAGAATGTCTCTAGGCTAGAGGTAGAATTGACGAATCAAAAGATGGGTATTTTTAAAAGTTTGTATTTTTCAAAATTTATAATTAAAGAATTAAACACTTTATCCACTATTCCCCTTCCTTCCACAGAGAGTTCTACCCTGGGAACCGACTTTGACCTTCAGACTATAGACAATGATATTGTCAGCATGGAGATTTTCTTCAAAGCCTGGCTACATAACAGTGGAACAGACCAAGAATATATCCATCTTCTTCTTCCTTCACGGTGTTTGAGCAACATTTCCAGAGCCAGAGATAATTCAAGTACATACCTCCCAAAAGACATATTATATAGGCTATGATTATCCTAGTCTGGGATTAAGACTGTAGATTGGTGAGTCATCAAAATACAAAGTAGTTGAGGTTTAGGGATTGGAGAAGGCTGTCCACTGTAAGCATAAGGAGTAAGAAAAGAATTTCAAAAAATGACCACATGTAAAAAACTGAACCTAATTAAACCCAGACAACAAGGTCCAATTAGTTTAGGAGCAAAGGCTTTTAGGTACCTAAATAATAGGGTAGGACCACACTACAAAAGAGCACAATGAATAGTATGTTTTTCTCAAGTTTTTCGTTTTAATGTGGTAGATATTATTGATATTATAATTTGAGGCATGCTGGTAACCACAATATCAACAGGGTCTGTGAGGATAATAAAGAACCATGATTAAGAAGAGGTTTTATGGATAGGAAGACAGCAAACTGGGGGGAACTAAAGCATTCACAGAGGCAGGCCCTATGGAGGTCAACTAGTACCTTAATACCATATTCACAAAGTATGTTCTGGCAATTGTGGAAGCCAAGAGATCAGTCCAGTACCTGGGCATACCAACAAGGTTCTGGATGTCATTCTGGCTGGCAGTCATACTGAGTTCCAGGTTAATCAGATGGGAGAGAAAAGGCCATTTCTATTCTCCCATCCCACTTGAAGGCTGGCTCAGAACCCAGGGTGGCAGGGCCTACAAATGGGCCCATGAGTATAGTCAGCCACACTGAGCTTGGAAAACCTATCTCCTTAGGGCCCAGCTCCAAAGGGAAAGGACCAAGGTGTGTCTTCCCCCTTTATGGGCAGGAGTTCAATGAGAAAAATCAGAACAAACTTCACCCTCAAAGGGTGAGACACTGTGATCTGTCCTTTCTGGGGACAGCCTTCCGTCTTAATCCTCCTGCTCCTTTCCCCACTTCAACCTAAAGCCTGGGATGCCTTTGACAATTTACCTTGATTTTAACCTATCTTTCCTTTCTGTGTAAACTCTTCTTCCTGGAACCTCCTTCCTGCTCCTTTAGTCCAAGGCACATAGTACCAATTCCTCCATCCCATCCTCTGGAAGCCATTTCTTATGTATTTGCTCCCAAGCATTATGTTAACTCCTTGCCTTGCATTATCCCATCTCATCTTCACACAACACCACAGAGCAAGTGCTGTTGCCATGTGTCATTGAGTCTAAGATGCTCTCAATGATAAGATACACTGTTATTTTACACACCACCAAGAAAGAAAATCCCTGCCAATTAAGCATGTCACCATGCTTTCTCATCACTTAGAAATACTATTTTATCCTTACTGAGAAAGCTTTTTTAGATTAGAATAGTAAGTAAGGGTTAAGATTGTCTTCCTGGCCAGTGGTGATTGTAAGACACATATAGAGATGTTAGCATGTGAAAAAAAATGTGTTTTAGAATAATTAAATACAATATTATCCCTCTTTTGCAGATGAGAAAACTGAGACTTTAAGAAACTGAACATTTTCTTAAAGGCTGCCTAGAAAGTTAATAGCAGAGCCAGAATTTGAAGTCAGGCAACTCCAGAGCCCGCTCTTAACCCTTAAGATCAGAATTCTGTATTTTGTACATTTGACTCTCAGCCTAGAGAACAGTTCTTATCTGCCTCCAGAGCCTGAGCCATAACCTACTATGCAGGCTGCCTTGTGGAACACTTCTCTCGTTAGGAGGGCTGAGACCTCTAAAGCCAGCAGTCCCTGCACCCAGCCTTTCTTCAACTGTTGCACAGCATTTGCCCGTGGTTGTCAGGATAATTTCTCTACTCTTCCTCTCCCTCTTCCATGGCTTTCAGCACCAGGGTCAGAGCCAGAATATTTATCTCCCTCCACAGTCGTGCTTTGGAAATCCACAGGTCTTCAGGGCGCAAGGTAGAACTTAGATCCAGACTTGTCAGCGCTTCTGCTGGGGAGGTCTTCCCTGGAATCCAGTTGCTCAGGCACAGTTGAGATCTGGGGAGAATAGGCCTCCTATAGGGTGAGTGGTACCCACCTGAGAGTTTACACAACCACAAAGACCATTTTTACCCACTGTTGAAAAAAACTATGCATCGCCACGTGTGTGAATTTCTGGAAATGTGGCTCACTACAAAAATTGAAACAAACAAAAGACCCTGAGCTCCCCTACTTTAGAATATTTTGAGGAATGCTCCTCAGATGTTCACTGACTCCTCCTCATAAGGTTCTCCACCCTCCACCTACTTCTGTAGATGCTTCCCTCAGAGACCTCCTCCCAAAAGAGAGTGCAGTCAGCTTCAGATGAGTGTCTTCTAATTTATTGGGTCTGGAATCTGCCACCTCTGCAACTGGTTTCTGGGTGATAAGAGGCATACATAGTTCTGGATTTGAGTCCTGCTAAAACAGCTTTACCCACTTTGGAACACAACTGAGACCACAATTCCAGTAGTTCTCAGCCCTAAACTGAGGAATCACATGGGAAACTTTTATTTTATTAAGGTGTTATTGATATATGCTCTTATGAAGGTTTCACATGAAAAAACAATGTGGTTACTACATTTACCCATATTATCAAGTCCCCACCAATACCCCAATGCAGTCACTGTCCATCAGTGTAGTAAGATGCCACAGATTCACTATTTGCCTTCTCTGTGCTACACTGTTTTCCCCGTGACCCCCCACACCATGTGTACTAAACATAATATCACATGGGAAACTTTTAAAAAATACCGCTATCTGGGTTCCATTCCCAGAGATCCTGATTTCATTGGTGTGAGGTAGGGCCCAGACAACAGTATCTTTTCAGAGTTTCCTGGGTAATTCTTATTGCAACCAAAGTTGAGAATATTAGCCAGATGAACGCAGCTGTCCAGTCCTAAAGCCCAGACTCCCAACAATGGAGAAGTCAGGCACAGAGGAAATGAGGGGAAGCTGGGGTCCTAGGCAAAGTCCCTTCTACTGACTTCTGGGGCTCTGGGACACACCAGGCCAAGAACTGCCTCACCTAGAATTAATGTCTAGGTCTCATTGCTGGCCCCAAGGGGACCAACTGGATCTCACCTCTCCCATCCTATTTTTTCTGCATTATTTCTACTTTCATTTTCACCTCATGTGCAATTTAATTTCATTAAATCACTAACATCAACTACTACCCTTCTCACAAGTACTTGTAAGTTTGTTAGCAGTATTCACCTTGGTATATATTTTATCAGAAAACTTTGTAATACCAAGGATTCAAGCCTAGTACAAAAATATCATACACTGTGGCATGTGAACCTAAATACAGAAGAATATAAATAAATAGCTCATACCTAGCCGAAGCCCCCACCAGAACTGTTCTCTGGTGCCACAGTGATGCTCCAAGGCCCAGGAAGTTCTGTACTTGGGTTTCTTTGGGGAATTAAAAAATAAACCATTTCAGGAACTTAATCCTCCCCCCACCCCGAATGTCCCTAGAAGAGCCCACAGAGAAATAACAGCTGTCAGCTGACGGCCTGACTTCTGCTTTCCTGCTCTTCCTTCATCTGACATGTAGTCTTGCCAAAACTTAGCCACAGGGAAGCAACAGAGGCAAGATTTCCTTCTGTGATTGCAAAGGGTTAGCTGCTTCCTCTGAAGAGGCTAATGTTCCTCTCAGACTGGATCACAAGCCAGATCTCTCACTATGTGGCAACTCTTCAGCCAGCCCAAAGTAAAACAAATAAAAATTGTTCATAACCAAAAAATAAGTTAACTACTGTGTAGAGCAACACTGTAGGTTCCAGACCTGCTGTGCCTTCCCAAACCAATCATACTTTCCTCTTTACATTCCCCTGCCTCCTCCCAGCCCTTATTTGCCTGGTGGAGGTGGAATGGGAGGCAGATGTTGTCTCTTAATCACATACCCTGAGATAACTTGTGACAAACAATCCCTCCCCCTAATGCCATTTTTATTGTAGTGTGCCTGAAATGTGATCTCCAAGAGCGACTTCTCAGCCCATCCCTGCTCCCTGGCACAGCTGATGGCTCCTTGCGAATGGATGACCCCAAAGGAGACTTCAGCACACTCTACCAGATGGCTTCCCAGTCATCAGCCTCTCCTTACAAGCTCCGGGTGGTCAAGTATGGTCCAAGGGAACCTCCCCAATCCATGCAAATGCTTATTCTTAGCAGTTCCAGAAAGGAAGTCCAGAGATAGAGGGCATCTCCAAGTGTCAGGCAGATGGGAATCAGTTCCAAAGCATCAGCTGCAGGTATGGGTGTGAGAAAGCAAGGTCAGACCATGAAGATTATGGGCAGGTGGTGGTGGTGGGAAAGCGAGGTTAGGCCATAGAGGTGATGGGTGGTGGTGGCAGATGCTCTTCAGTAGGACATCCTGAGGTCTGGATAAGGGTTGGAAATCCAGAAAGTCTGTGAATGCATAGAAAAACAAGATCAGCAGAAAGGTGTTTATCCATTTAGCAAATGTTTATTGAATACCTACTGTGTTTAGGCATCAGGACAGAGATCTGACCTTCAACCAGCAAGTAGTACGTAGGATCTAGCCTGCCCTCGCATTTCTCTAAGTACTAGAATTCCCGCTTCCAGGAGAACCAGTTTTAAGGTAGAATTAGCAATGATGGCAAAGACCACTTTTACTGCTTTCTCATACCCATGCATTAAGTATCTGAGTAAGCTTGTACGCGGGTTTGTGATCATGGATGTTTTGAGGAAGGCCTCTTCTTAAATGGATCCTCTGTCAGTACCTGGCACAGAAGAGCTAGGACTGGGGCACAGATGGTCAGCACACTATTGTGTTTTATGATTGCTGTAGCAGGGATGTTATGGAAGTGTGTTCAGAGAAGTCACTTGGCATGGAATGAGCTCAGGACAAGCTAGTATCCATCAGAGTCTTGAGCTCTCCTGATGTCTGCTTCATTCATTGATTAACAGGCTTTGCGAAACTGCTGTATGCCAGATACCTCACCAGGTGCTGGCCATCCTAAGGTGAATCACTCACAGGCCCTAACCTAAAGGACTTCATAATAAGGGCTTAGACTTAAGCTGAATTTAAGTGGATCTGGGTCGAGGTTCTAGATATTACTGAAGAGCCTTTTACTGCTCTTGTCTCTTCCCAGGGCTCTGCAATCCAGCGGGATCTGCGAGTCACTGACATACGGGCTCCCATTCATCCTCAGACCCACAAGCTGTTGGCAGCTGGACTGGGATGAGCTAGAGACAAATCAGCAGCATTTCCATGCCTTGTGTCACTGCCTTCTGGTGAGTGCCCATCCTGCAGGGAAGGGAGAGGACGAGTGTCGTGGTACCAGCCACAGAAAAGCAGCTGACTTAATCTTGCCCTGATCCCAGACCTGTCCCAGGCCTCGAGAGGAAACAGGAAATACTCTGAACTGTAGACCAACTATGACTTGTCTTTGTTGGTTTCATGCCATAAAGAGTAATTCTTGAATTCAGTTATATGACACTAAACTTGAAAATCCCTGACTTTGTACATTTAAATGGAAACACAGAATATTCTATAAGTAACTATATTTTAAAACCTATCTTCTTCCTAAGACTCAGCTGGACATTATGGCTCATTTAGGTGAAGAGCACCTAGTCTGTGCCAGACATTTTACTAAGCCCTAGGTATTCAGTGTAGCAGACATTATCTTTGGCCTCAAGAAGTTTACTCTCTAATGGAAGAGACAGAATTAAACATATACATTCTTAATTGTGAGAAGCTTATGAAAGAAAAGAAGAGGCTGCTACAGGAGAGCCTTTCAGTGAAAATGACATTTAAACTGAGACCTGCTGGATGCTAGATGAATAGGAATTAGTCAGATGAAGGGTGGTGGGAAGAACATTCCAGGCGCAGGGGAAGACATGTGCCAAGACAGCAAGTCGTGAAAGTGCTGAGAGAAGAATCAAGAACGGAAAGGCCAAAGAGAAGAATCAAGAACAGAAAGACTATCATGACTGAAACAGAGAGCAAGGGGAGAGAGCCAAAAGGTGGGGTTGGAGAAGTGAGCAGGAGTCAAATCATGCCAAGCTTTGTAGGCCAAATAAAGGACTTCAGGAAAGAAATCCTGAGAAACAGTATCACCTATTTCTGTTTTTACAAGATTACTTATGCCGAAATTTGGAAACGACTGGCAGAAGCAAGAATGGAAACAAGAAAATGAGGTAGGAGGACATGATAGTAATCTAGGCAAGAGATGATGGTAGCTATATAAACTATACTTCAATTTAAAAAATTATATATAACAATTGACTAGCTCTGAAGAATGAAACTTCTCAGAGAGCCAGAATAGATACACTTTTGGAAAAGCAAAGAGGTGCAGTACAACAATATGGGCGGTCAAATCAGGGAACCTGGACTCAAATCTAGTCTCTACCACTTCGTAGGCAGTGTAACATGGATAAAGCAGTAATTAAAGAGTGTAGATTTTGGTTTCAAATAGATCCAGATCCAGATCCTGCTCCTGACACCTTAGAAAAGTTATACTGAAGCCCTTGAAACTTTAAATCCCACTGTCTGTACATTGGGGATAAACAGGCCTGTCTTGCTGGACTTATGCTCAACAAATGGTTAACTAGTATTATTAAGTGATTTCTGTTCTTCAGTGGAAATACATTTTATGATGTCATTCACCTAAACAGCAAGCCTTGGAACTTAAATAACCTAGCTGTACCATATAAGGTTTTTTCCAACAAAAATTCTGACTGGGAAAGAAAAGAGAGAGATGATGGTGGCTTGGACCAGAGGGTTGGAAGTCAAGATGAGAAATGTAAACCAATTAAAGAAATATTTTAGAGAAACAGTCAGAACTTGGTGAAGGGTTTGAGGTAGAGAGTGAGGAAGAGGAGAGTATCAAGCAACTGCTTGGTTTCTTGTTCATACAACTAAGTGGATACCATTTCCTGAAATGTAAAAAATAAGAGAGCACATACATGAAACAGCACTGCAACACTTTGAAAGCAAAGTCAGGCAACAGCTGCAAATATAACCCCAGGACAGGGGTAACTGCTAAGTGGATATAAAATAATAGTTTGACCTAGTAGGATATGGATGATCAGGGCAGCACAGCAATGTCTCTTTCACTATCAGAGACAGACTTCTTTTTTCCTGTTTCAAAGCCCACACTCCATTTTAGGTCCACCCACTGAGTTCCTGTTTCCTATCTGAAGAACACCCATCTCCTGTCTTTGCAGAGCACAGATATGTCCTGACTGTTAGAGTCCAACAGCTCAGTGTGCTATTTACTCCACCCAATTCCTCAGGATCTCAGAGATGCTACATCACTCAGGAGGAATTTCTCTCAAGCAGCTTCAATACTTTCTTATAGTATAATATTTAAAACAGATATTTGTATTTTGATACACTGCTAGAGGGAGTATAAACTTTCTGGAAAGTGATACCCTTCCACACTTTAATTCCACTGCTGGGAATATAGACCAAGAAAACAACCAAAAAAAGGAGCAAAGATATTAACAAGCATGTTTATCTCAGGGTTATTTACAATAGTAAAAAATAGGAAACAACCTAAATGTCCTGAGTAGAGGAATGGTTAAATAGAAATAGGGGAAAGGCTATAGGACCAGTAAGTCATCCAAAACAATGAAATACTATGTAGCCATTAAAAATAAGGATGAGGAAGACTATTCCCTTCCATCCTGGCTTACATGCATAAGATCAGAGTCTCCCTGACTTTGAACTTGAGGTTTGAGCATCTGTATTTATTTATTCAGCAAATATTCATTGAGTACTATCTCCTAGGGGGGCCACAGAGATCTCTTCTTCATACACCTCTCTCAAGGAAACTGACAAGTATGTGGTGAACCCATACTAACAGATACACATTTTGGGGAGCACTAAGTGCTAGTCACTGAACCAAGTACTTTCCATAAATTTACCTCATTTGATCCTCACAATAATTCTGTGAGCTAGGGATTGTTGTCCCTATTTTTACAGATGGAGAAGACTGAAGTCTAAAGAGATCGAGTGACTTACCAAAGGTCACACAGCTATAAAAGTGACCAACTCAGAATTTGAACCTAGTTCTGTTGACCACAAAGCCCATATCTTTAACTTTCTAAACTGCCTATTCCCAGTGTAGCCAGATGAAAACCAGCCACAGCACTGAGGCCAAGTCTGCCTTCACGTAATACCCTGTCTGTACTTTACTGGACTGGAATTCACTTAAAGTAACTGGGTAGTTGTCACAGCTCCTCACCCACTTTGTACTACTATTCTCACTGTTCATTCCACCCCATCCAGATTAAAGGCCACTCTCCTTTTTTTGAAAGAGAGAAGCAAAATGTTAGTTAGTTGGCTCTGCCCTTTTGCATTTCATGTGACATCTCCAAGTAGCACAAAGCCTGAAAGGCAGTGTGTTACAGAGAGACAAATTCTTCACAAGCCTCCACTCATTCATTCAACAAGTATTTTTGGAGTACCTCCTGCAAGGTAACAAGGTGTAGAGTTTTAACCTTCCTGATCTTATTTTTGTAAGTTTTCGGCACTTCTTTAACTCCATTCTTTGTTTTCTATTCTTTCTCACACCTTTTTCATATCTTCTTTTAAAATCTAGTGCCCTCAGCTACTCTCTTGCCTTCTGTTTCTCATTGTGATGTTTCCCCCAGCTAACTTCTCATTCTAACTTCTGCCTTTCTGTTAATAGTAGCATCACCACTGTCTACTCACCCAGGCTTGAAACCTCAGTCATTTTCAGCCTTCTCACTCCTTACACCCACTTCATCACCAAGTCATATCAGTTTCCTTCTCATAACATGAGTTGTAACTGTCCTTTCCTTCCCATTCATTCCCACTGCTCGTTCTCACCAAGACTTCTTTAGTAAACTACTAACTAGCTTCTGTACCTCCAATCTCTCCCTCTTTGAATGTGCCCTGCTCGATAGGCCAGATTGATCTCCTTGAAACATTCCCCTGGCTTTCAGTGGTGCCTGGACCCCATGACTTAACCCTTGACTGTTGCATCCCCATGGCATCTATTGCATCTCCTCTCCATTCTTCTTATCACTACGCTAGTTCAGGCTCTTTTTACCTCTTTCCTTTCATATTTAAACTGCCTCTTGTCTCAATGCCATTAGTATTTCCCCTTCTCAACCCATTTTACATACTGCCACCAGCTTAATCTTGAAACACAGCACTGATTGTTCAGCTTAAATTATGGATGGCTATTGATCATTCTTTGAAGTGCATATTCCTTAGCCAAGTATTCAAATTCCAGTCCTGTCTCTAATTATTCCGCTTCCTGCACTATACACTCCAGCCAAATTAATATACAGACTTTAAGTTGCCCTTTGTTTGAACCTTTGTTCATGTTGTCCCTTCTCCTATCTCCATGTGTTCAAATCCTACCCCATCCTGAGAGACTCAGCTCAAATGGTGCTTCTGCAGTGAGAACTTTCTTGATTCCTAAATTTATCATTAGGTCTTTGTGTGCCCTATTTCTTTTCAAAGAAAATCATATTTCAATCGGTTGTTTAAATATATGATCCTACGATTTGGGTTAAAGTCTATAATATAAATTTGACTACTCAGATTCCAAGATAACATAGACAACATGGTTGCTTTTTCCTGGCATTCCTACCATTTCCTGATTTTACCAACTAATTCCTCAGCCTCAATGAAATTTAGCTTCAGAGAAGAAATTCTACCTTTATGTTACATCTCACTTTTGAGAGTCAAGGAAAGACAGTTTTCTAATCTGTTGTGGTAAAATGTCATTTGTATTGTCCTTGAAAAGCATGGGCTTGGAATCAGATAGCCCTAGGTTCCTGACAGCTTCATTATTTCCTGACTACATGAACTTAGGGAGCATACTCACCTCTCTAAACATGATGTGTTCATCTGTTTGTAACCCCTACAGATGTAGTCGTCCCATGTGATTTAGTCTCTGTATAAATGATATATAAATAAGCACTATCCAGTGGCCAAAAAGTAATTTTAAAATTAATTTATTCATGCTTTCAAAGAGCACCCATGAGGAAATAGCTCATAACCACTATGACATTTCTCAAATTTTCTTCCTCCACTCCTTAATTATGAAAGGCCAAGAGCCTTTCATTCTCTCTCTCTCACACACACACACACACAAACTTTGTCTATATCACCAGCTTATTCCTCTAGCTCTCAGCCATCTATATATTCTGTAGATGGTCTTAACCTCTCTGACATAGTCCCCTCTTTCTCAGGTTCTCTCTCCACCTATTGAAAATATCCAGTAATTGAACCCACAAGTCTTCTCCTTTCATGAATATAGAAGTAGAGTAAGGAAGAAGGAAAAAGAGGGAGAAGGGACATAGCAGACATACATTACTTATCCTTGTCCCGGTCACTTATTAAATAGAGACAATAAAATGTGCCTTAAATGGTTTTTAAGGTGTTTAATATTGTACGTGTAAAGCACATGGCATATGTTTAGCATATGATTTGCATGTAGTGGTTGGTTAGTAGTTCTATGATTTCCATTGTTTGTTTTTTTATATATAGATTCTGATTCTCTGGAGAAATTCTCCATAATTTCACCTATTTTCTTGAACATAGTAATCATGGTAATTTTAAGGTTCTTACATGCTAATCAAGAGCTGGATCACCTGTGGTTTGTTTCTATTGTCTCTTTTTTCTTTTGGTTTTCAGACATGCCATCCTGTCTTTTGTTGCCCTGGTAATATTTTAATGAAACATGTTCATTGTGTCTAAATAAACTATAGAGGCTCTAGCCAGTGCTGGTTTCCTCCATAGAGGGTTTGTCCTGACCTGCACTAAGCAGATAGAGTGGTGACAAATCGTACTCCACTCAGGAGCTGAGTCACAGCCGGGCTAAGGCTCAGGCTACCCCTGCTTTGCTCCTAGCCCTCCAGAATTTTCCACTGAAAACTTGGTGTATTATGTGCATCCCCTCTCAATGGGTGATCCCAGCTCTAATCAGTCTATCCTAAGTCTGCTGAAATGCTGTACTTCCAGAGGCTTTCTCCTTGAGTGTTCTGCCTCCTGCTCCATGCAGCCCCATGTGCTGAGTGTAAAACTGGCTTTAGCACCCACCCCACCCCTGCCCAGTCACGACCAAAATATCTGCTGGTTTCTCTTTTCCCTTGCAAGCGTCTCAGCAGTGCAGATCCTAGATTCTCAGCCCCCACCTTCCCTCCCTCCAACTCAGAATCAATTTATGCTGTCAGGGTAAAAGCAGTTGCAATAATTCCCTCATCTCTCTGAATTCTTCCCTCTCCAGAAACTTAGCAACCTTTCAATTTTAGTGTCTCAGAACCTCCTCACTGCCTTCAGACAAATGGTTCCTGTATATTTTCCAGCTTTTCTAGTTGTTCTAGGCAAGAGAACCAGTCTGCCTCTGACCACTCCAACCTACTCAGATGCAGAAGTAAATGCCTCTTAAATGTTTATCCATTCCCCCTTTGCATTCTTTATCTACCCAAACAACCTATAATACATTACCTGGTTTATCCTCAGCCAGTTAGCTGACTCCACCATGTGCTCATTTTCAGGTTCCTGAGCTTCCTTAAAAATATAAGTGTAGTTCAGTTCATTTAATGCTCTTTCTTCCCCCACTTCTTTTGCAGAAGTTCTGAACAAAGTCCATACTGCCATAATGAAATTTTAGTCATTAGTGCCATCCACCAGGCCTCATCAACTATAAATGTTGTGTAACTTTTCAAATTATATTTACCTATACTCTAAACTTTAGTCAACTGCAACCTTAAGTGTTATTCCATTCCCTAATTTTTTTTTACTTGAGAATTAAATGTTGTATCTTTCTGTTCTTCTCCTTACAGATTATTTTGTTTTATCCAACTCTTTTCCTCAGAAGAATATCACTTCATCAGACAGGCAAGGCTCTTCATAAAGCCATTTCTCAGCCTCTCCTAAAAGATAGGTGTTATCCACCCATTCCCATAAATTTCACTTAAATCAATCCAGACCACAAGAGAGCCATGTGTTTTGACTTCATTCTTCACAGCTTCTATAAATCTATATCTAAGAATTATTAAATTATTTTTAATTTAACAAAATTTAATAAACATTATCTAATTATTATTCAATATATTTTTAATTTTAGAAATTTAACATTTCATGGGCATACTGGTATGCCTGAAACAGTTCTAAACACTTCACAAATGTTAATCTACCTTATCTCCATAACCATCCTATGAAGTAGAAAATATTATCCCTATTTTACAGAATAAGAAATTGAGACCCAGAGAGGTTAAGTACTTTCCCAAGATTACACAGTTCAGTAAATGGTAGAGCCAGGATTAAATCCAGAAAGGTAGACTCCAGTACCAAAACTCTTCACCACTGTATAGCCATATAAAATTCATTATCATACTGATTGCAGGAGTTCTCTGAAATACATTCACTACTCAGTAAGGATCCATAAGATAGCTTCTCCCAGACTTTCTATCAAGAAAAGCTGTGGGGCTCTCTTCTAACAAAAGTGGGTGGTTTGCATTTCTATGAGCTTATCTAATCTTGGCTCTACTATTGTCCTACCCTTATTTTGCCTTTGACCAATTTCCTTGTTTATTTCATCTTTTTCTGTTGTCACATTTTTCTAAACTGGCATAACTGCTTTGTGGAATGTGGTAGGGAACAGATGTATATATAAAATAAAATTAATTTTTTCCAAGTATTTATGAGATGAATCTATCACCAGGAAAATATAATTTCAGTTACCAAATCCTTCTGTGTAGTCCCAGTTATGTAGCTAGTGACTCACTTTCCACATCCTCATTTCTCTTACAAAGTCATGTCTGTATGAACTAGAAAAAGAAATGAAAATACCACCTAGGTCTTTCAGTTTTCTACCTAAAATGTCAGAGTCTCTGGAGACACATTCCAGAGCTTTGCAAGGCATGTCTGCCCTAATTGGCCACAGAAGTGACAGGATTCAGCCAGAATGTGTCGAGCAGGAGTCTAAGTACACAGGCAATGACCTGGTTGGGCTGTAAATGGGTGGGGAAATGGAAAGTCCTTGGTTACATTAGGCGGAGAATCAAGAACAAGAATCCAAGCTGGGAGTGGGGTGATGGCAGGTCAGGAGCCATTTTTTAAAAACAGAAATGATCAGAATGAGGTTGGAGTGTAGAGCCTACAGGGGAAACAGATGCTAGGACAAACAGTGGCTAGCATGGGATCAGTTGGGCTTCTCCTGACTTGGCCTTGTCTATTTCTCTTGCTTCATCTTTCACCATGCCTCTTCTAGTCTCCACTCCAACTGCACTAATAAATTACTAAATGCTCAACTGTCTCACACCTCCAGAACTTTTTTCATGCTCCTCCCTTCCCTTTACCTCTGTCCACCTGACAAATATCTAGTCATTTTTCCAGATTCTGCTTGAGTATCTTCACTCTGAAGCCTTCCTTGTCTCCCTGACACAGCCCATCCCCACTTATCCTTTTTGCCTCTTCCTCATCCATGTGACTGTTGCCACATCTTTGACCTTCACAGCACTGATAAGCAGTATAAATTTTTCTTTTGATGTTAGAAATGTCATGTTACTGTATTTTTCTAAATCGGATTTAGAAAGTATTAGTCCCCAGGTGCTAGGATGTTGACACACTCAATATATTTACGAGTGCCTCTCCCTCTCCCTAGGATATAGTCAGAATAGGAAGGTAACAGTCCAGAAAATGAAAGAAATAGCCCTCTGGTCCTCAGTACACCTCCAGTACATTGTTGAATAGAAGTGGCAAGAGCAGACATAATTGTCTCACTCCAGGCCTTTGGGCTTTAATTTAAAAATAATTTTAAAATCTAGTCTTTCATCATTACCTATGATGTTTGCTGTAGAATTTTTTGTACAGGCCTTTGTCAGGAAGTTTGATTCTATTCCTAATTTGTTCATGAAAGGGTTTTGTATTTTATCAAATGCTTTTTCTGCATCTATTAAAATGATTATGTAGTTTTTGTCCTTCTTTCTAATAACATGACATATTACATTGTTTGATATTAAACCAACCTTGCATTCCTAAGATAAATCCCATTTGGTTGTGGCGTATAATCCTTTTCATATGTTGCTGGATTTGGTTGACAAGTATTTTGTTGAGATCTTTGCATCTATATTCATAAGGGATATTGGTATGTAATATTTCTTTTCTTGTGATGGCTTTGCCTGGCTTTAGTATTGGCCTCATAATGAGGTAATACAGGCCTCATAGAATGAGTGGAAAGTGTTCCTTCATCTTTTATCTGTGGGGGGAGAATTTATGGAGGATTAATGTTATTTCTTCTTTAAATGTTTGGTAGAATGCACCAATGAATCCATCTGTGCCTTGGATTTTCTTTTTGTGAAGTTTTCTGATTACTGATTCCATATCTTTACCAGTTGTAGGTTGTGCAGAAAAGTTAAGGCATGAGACTCCTATCCTTAGGACTCCTATCCTTTTCAGCTATAAATTTCTGTGTGAGCACTGCTTAGGTTGTATTTCATATAATTCAGTATGTTGTGTTTTTATTTTCATCCATCCCAAATTATTTTCCAATTTCTCTTGTGATTTCTTCTTTGATCCATTGATTATTTAGGAATATGTTGTTTAATTTTCACATATTTGTGAATTTCCCAAATTTATTTCCGCTATTGATTTCTAATTTTATTCCACTGTAGTCAGTGAAGATGCTTCAGATGATTTCAACTTCTAAAATTTATTGTAGCCATGGCCTATCATATAATCTATCCTGAAAAATGTTCCACGTTCACTTTAGAAGAATGTATAATCTGCTGGTTTTGGATATGAAATTTCTTGTACCATCATCCCCTGGTCTCTGTCTCCTTTGTGGGAGCCAGTGTAAGAGTACTAGAATAGTGGACACCACTGCTTCTTTTTCTTCCCCTCCTGGGTTCTGCCTTCTAGAGTGGGAGAATAAGGAAATAATACCAAATTAACTTAATTTCTTCCTGCTGCCCTTCCAGTTTCCAAAAACTTCCAGATATGCATAGCTTTTCCTTAACTAGCTGTGACTTCTCTTCCTGGATGCACTATGACAATGAAATGTGTCTCTTCCCACAAGCAAAGCAAATTGAGTGCTTTTGCTTTTCCCTCCTTTCAGTGGCTGCCTTTGAAACACTCCCATTTAGGAGCTGTCAAAGCTTAGTCTTCTGGGACATCCCCATGCCACCACCTTTTCTCAGCCTCAGATACCTGCTATGGCAGTAAACCATTTCCATCACAGATACAACTACCTGTAGCAACAAGTCAACGCATGACTTGGGTTAACACATACATTCAAGCTTGGGTCCTAGACCTCAATTCTCTGGTGCCATTATCCACTATCCAGAAAGAGCTTAGAAATTCAAAGTCCAAAATAGTGGCTTTGACAACTTCCCTACCTCTCACTCTTAGAATGCTCCTGGGAATTGCAAATAAATTCATATATTTATGGAACCCTAATACATGTTAAAAGAGGCCTTTGCCTCTCTTCCTGAATTCCAGGGCCTTCTGTAAATCATCCCAGAAGTTTTAAAGCATTCTGTAAAATATTTTCAACTCAATCTCTTCTCAGTCCTCTGATAGTCCCCACATAAGGAGTTACTTTTGAGAGACGTTACCCATTTAGTAGGATCACAGGGTCTTAGCTATTGACTCAAAATCAGTAGAGTCAAATTCCAGAGATCATGATTTTTCCTTGTGCAACATTCAAAGTTTCTTAGTAATCCCACAATGATGTAGCAAGTGTGAATTTGGTCCATAACACTGAGGTGCAAGAAATGTAACATTGCCATAGTTTTAGCCCTCAGCACCTTGCCATAGTGGCAAGATCTTCTCTTCTTGGGAGGGTGACCAGCAACCCCAGTATTCCCAGGATGAAGGGTTTTCTGGGTTTCAGGACTTCCAGTAATAAAAATGGGCAAGCCAGACAGTTGGTAATCCTAAGTCTTGGACAAACATTAGTTTACAAGCCTTCCCCTTACTATATTATGAGTTCTAAGAGTTAAGGAACACATCTAATGAATTTTTATATACCCAGGCCTAGTGCCTGGGACATGATAGGCACTCAATAAATTCTTAATAAGGAAACAAATCAATTCACAAACAAATGCCTGAACCAGTGTAAAAATAAATTAAGATAGCAATAATCCAAAGGCTGAGTTACATCAGAAGTCACCTCAGGCAGCTGAAATGGAGTGTCCTGTACTTCCTATTCATCCCTTTAAGAGAGCATCCCTTCCAGGCTTAAAGAAGCCATGTCCTTGGAGCAGGGGCAAATTCCCCCCATGCACATATACACCATGAGTTCTACATCCTGTATTTCCAGTGATGGATTTGAGAAGCATCAAGTAGATTTCCATCACACTTTGGATCTGTTCTTCAAGAAGACAACACACCTCTTGACATAAGCACACTGATAAGAAAGCCTAAGCTTCTGAAGGTACCTACACCTGCCCAGCCTACCAGACCTCCTAGTTCTGTGCTGCACGGACCCCACCTCCCACCTCCACCCCAGCACATTCCCTCTGGGGTATAGGCTAATGCTACAGCAGAGGTTTTCTGCTCCACCGTGTCTCTTTCCACTTGTCTTCTCACCAGACACTGATATTCCTCTCTCCCCATAAGATCTTTTTTTCTCCTTTTCAGCTTTCCTCATATAATTTCTTCCATGTTTTCCTGTAAGTTAGAGTAGATAGAGTCAATGTGCTTTCTTTCATCTTGTGAGGCAGGGAGACCTTTATGCTTGTACAGGTTTAACTGACGGTTACCTCAAGTAAAAAGCCACAGTGTACAGATGTTTGTGCCAGTTCTGATTCCATATTTCCTGGAGTTGTGTGGTTATCCTTGGAAAACTACCACAGAAGACTGCCTTTTTTCCATGCCTGGTTTAAAAGGGTGCACCTAGAAAATCTACTTACATGGCTGATTGTCTCTTCTCCCATGTGCTAACCTCTGAAATCTCCATGGCACCCCCTGTTCTGCAGTACCTTTCACTCAAACAGTAACACCGCTTCCAGAATTCTGGCTGTGTTGATCTCAAAGGCCCAGTCTGCCACCTGCCGCCTCACTGTACCGCAGCTTTCTTCTCCCCACTCTCCCCTCCTCCTCTCATTTGGCAGGCAACTTAGAACACCTTCTTCTTAAACCCTCTCTGGCATTCCAGGGATATTCGCAATCAGCCCACTCTAACCCCAGAAGTTCAACACAACCGGATGTTATCACCCTCAAAATAAGACCTAAGTTTTCACAGCACCCCTCATAAGCCTGTTTCAAGACTCTGTTCTTTTAAGAATTACAAGTCTTAAAACTCCAAATTTACCATTAAGACTTTAGCCCCCTCTGGGGTGAACACCCACTTCAGGTTATAGGGCCCCTCTGTCTCTGCATTGTTAGCCCTCTTTTGTACATCCCCAGCCAGGGAGGGAGCAGTGCCTTGCGTGGGGCACTGGAGATGTGGGCAGGAAGTCTCTTCCTCCCAGGGCAGGGTAAATGGCTTGCCCCTCCCTGACACCCCCGGGGAACTCGAGGAAACCTCAGTATGGGATTAATCTTCCAAATGTGCCAAAGACTGGAGTTGAAGCCGTGTTTATGTATGTCCTTGTTTCAGAAAAGAGAGTGGCTGCTCTTGGCCAAAGGAGAGCCCCTGAGCCGAGGACATGGCCAAAGAGAGCCCGCCAGCACCTTCTATGTGATCATGCCATCACGCTCCCCCACTCTGCTGGTGAAGGCGGTGGCCACGCGGGAGCTGATGCTGCCTGGTCCCTTCCCAGTGCTGCCTGAGGACCTGCTCGATGACAGTCTCAAGACCATGGAGGCAGGTGGAGCCTAGACGGCATGAGACAGATAAAGGGCAGAGAAGAGAATGGAGTCCAAGAAAGGGATGAGAGAGAGAGAAGTGAGCAAGGGAAAGGACAGGGCAGAAGGAGAAGTGGTTCTGAGTGCAAGAGGGTCAGAAAAGAGGGGAGTCATGGGAAGGAACTGAGGCTGGAGACGAGGAAGCAGCTGCATGATGGTCTGTGCTTACAGCCTTTCTCTGCACTGTGTGTGTGCATGCGTATACCTGTGTTTGTACACATCTATTTCTGTTTGTTGAGGAAAAATCAGCCCTTGTAGGCACCCAGAATAGGAAGGAATTAAAAATGAGACTCCCATGAAAGGAGGGAACAATCCTCCAGGACATTTTCCTCCTCCTCCTCTCCTGAGTGTACATTCTGGAGTTCCTCTGCCAGCCTCCCAGGCCGGGTAGCAGGGCTGCTCTGGGCAGGGAGGATGGGAACTGCACTGCAGCTGGTTGCTGGCTTACACAGAGACAGGACAGAGCCTGGGATTGTGCTCTGGGCTGAGCAGCCACGGGGATGCAGAGAGAGGTGGGCATGAGTGGCCGTGGCTTGTTCAGCGTCTCACTTCTGGGCCAATGGTTCCTGGCACAGGATGTTGTGGCCGGAAAACCTGACTGCTCAGGAATGCTGTTTTCGCATGTCCTCCGCTCTGCTCACTTCGCAGGCTGGGAACTCAGTGTACTGGCCTTGTAGACTGGAAGCACCCCAGGCCACCACACACCCTCCCTCACAGCCCTGCACACTGGATGCCTTGTAACCCTCATGGTGTTCCGGCCCCCTCAGAATCCCATGACACACTTCTGGGGGCCGTGGAGTGTCCCTAACCACTCAGGGTTGCTCCTACTGCTTGTACTCTTGCCTGACACCTCCCGAGCACTCAGACCTTGGGGCCAGAGCACTTGTGGGCCCTGCATCCGTTTCACAGCCTTCAGTGAAGCCCCTAGTCTCCACACCTGCTCCAGCCTCTCGTGCTCAAAGGGCTTCTCCTGACTTCATGGGTTCTGTGGCCTCAGTGCCCTGAGTGAGGCTCCTCCTCTCTCCTCCTCAGAGCCTGCTGGATGGCCTAGAGCTGGAGCCCACCTACAACCCCTTGCAGGTTTGGAGCCACCTGTACTCACACCTGAGCAGCACCTTCTTCAAGCCTCAGGGGCGACCCCACCACGGCTGGGAGAGCCGGACCCTGAGAAAGGTACAGCTCCTCTTTCCTTCCCTGCCTCCCTTTTAGGCCCCAAGCCCAGAAAGCCCTCCTCCCATCCCCAAACCCCTCAGCCAAGAGAGTGGCCCTCCTTTGTTGGAGGGGAGAACCAGGCCAACCACAAAGGAAGAAAAGGAGCAGCCCTTTGTTCTAGACAAAGGAAATTACAACCCCTGCCCCATAGAGAAGATTTTCTGCTTGGGCATTTACATACGATAATGTTTAGATATTTCAATCCTAGTGTTTCTGATAACTCACTAGTTATTTAACAGACCACCACCCCCCCGCTAAGCAAACTGACCACACTGGAACTACAGCCACAACCTTCTGTTGAAGGAAAAGGCTGGAAGGTGGGAGAAAAGATGCCCAAGGGAAGGGAGGAAATGAGGCTTTACTGAGCACCGGTCATTTGCCAGATTTTGTGACCAAAGCTTTCACATATATTTTTCTTATTTAATCCTCACAGCATCCCTGCAAGGTAAGTGTTATGCTCACTTTACAGATGAGTCAAGGGAGGCTTACCAGGGTTAGTAGCTTGGAGACAGGGCTCTAGTGACAAGGACTGAAGAGAAAGAGTGATTGAGGGTGGAGTTATTTTTATTAAATCCATATTCTATAATATTTGGGCTTCCTTTGCTTTATTAATCTTTTCCTAGTTTCCCAGTTACAGAGCCTTTAGAAAAGTCCTGCTTTGCCTTAGCTGAAGTTACAAAAGAAAGGTGTTTCCAAACTACAATCGAAAGGAGATTCCACCACGAGATAAATGGTGGGCAAGCTAACAGATGAGGGACCCTCAGCCAGGAGACGGCACCGTGGAGGCTAGAGCCCAGGGGACTCCACTGCCTAGGCTTTGAGGCTGTCACTCGAAGGGTGGGACACCTGAAGGAGTCAGGAAGCCAGCAAGGAATGGGATAGGATATCAGGAACTCTGGTCTTCAGAGAAGGCTCTGCTTGCATTGCAGCCTGGGCAGTTGCAGACCAACCGAGTTAGAGCCACAGTGGCCCCCCTGCCTGTGACTCCAGCCCCTAACAGAGTCCCCAAGATGTCAGCAACCAGCAAAGCCTCCACAGAAGTCTTGTTCCAGCCTTCCAGGGAGAAGGAGGAGGAGGAGGAGGAGGGGTACCCCTCAGGGCTCTAAGTCACCAACACCAGAGGCAGCCAGCCTGCTCAACCACTTCCATGCTAAGGCTCACACAGCAGCTTTCTTTGGTCAAACTTGCCTTCTGTCCACCTGATGTCTGCCTTGCATCAGCCTCTGTGAGCTCCAGGTGACTTTAGAGCCTTCCCCTCTTCTGCCATCAGTGCTGCCACCAACCCACTCTCCTCAGGCCTGGAAGAGACACACCCAAGCCTTGTCCTTCTAGCAGGGAGCTTGGACTCATTCTCTTTTGGATCATTTGATACTGTTAACACAGATGAAGATTAAATATCCAGTAAGCCTCCACCATTGTTAGGCTCATTCTCTGCCCTGAATTTCTCTTTATAGCTCTGTGTAAGCAGATAGATGAGGCCAGGTCCCCTTCAAGAAACTGGGCCTCTAAGGATGAGGTTTTCAGAGCTCATGAAAAACAAGTAGGATTGAAATCCAAGCCTCATTCCAAAGTCTACGGCCCTCCAACTACACCCACACTGGTTCCCTTCAGCATTCTCACAGAAAAGTGGCTGATGCTCGGTATATACATGCAATTGTGTGTGTGTGGGGGGGGGTTTACATCACTGAGAACAGGGGACAGAATGGTGTGAAATGACCTAGTCCCTTCCTATTCCCCTTTCCCCACCTTCCCATCAGCGCTCTCCATGCACAGAATAACTGCCATTTATAAAATGTTTAGTCTGTGCCTCACATTGCACTAAGTACTTGAGAAATTTAACTCCTTTCATACAAACAACCCTTTTAGTAGAGTCTGTTATTAAGTTTTCCCATTTTTACACGGGGGTGCAGGGAATGAGGGTTGCAGATGTTATACAACTGCCCAGGATCAGAGAGAGAGAGTCAAGTCCAGGCAGGCCTGACTGGACCACCCAAGCGCTGAGCCGCCACACTGCCTGGCTCCTCTCTGTGACCCCTTCCTCCTGCCACAGCTCCCACCCCCTCCCTGGTTCTCCTCCACACCCACACAGCACACCCCACCACCATGCCCTCTGGGACTATTCACACACATAGTACTCTTAAACCCAAACTGTCTTTAATGATAATAAAGCTTTTTAAAATACGTGTCTCTGGAAAAAAAACGATACAGGGGTAAGAATCTAGGCATAGTCCAGCATCTCCCTGCAGCCTCCTGCAGGCCCCTCACAGCATACCCACTCTGACCAAGCACTGCTGTCAACAGAGCTCATCCAGCAGCTGTCTGTCCCTCAGGAGGATGACTTGGGATGCTGGTTTCCCCCAGGTTCCTGCCTCAGCCCCTGCCATCTGTCCCACTTCCAGGACTCCTTGAGATTGACCCTACCCTTGACTCCCCTGATCCATCTGGTCCCCTGGTGTCCAGGCTCCTCCAGCCCTCTGGTTCTAACAGTTTTCCTTGATCCCCAGTGCCACCTCCCCATGGGCCTCCTAGCAGCAACCCTAGCCTTGCCCTGCTTCTCACTTGGAGCCCTCTGTCTTGACCCCAGTCCCGTCGGTTCCTACTCTACAGCCCACAGTCCCAGATCCCGGAGGCCCTGCTCTTCTGGACCTGGCTGTACAGGGCAGTGTTTGAGCTGTGGCCTTTGCTGCCACTGCCTGTTGCAGCTCCAGGTTCAGAAAAGGCTGAGCCCTGGGGCTTAGGAGCTGGGGGGGGCTTTGTGCTCCGAGGGGGTGGCACAGCGTAGTCGTCCATGGCAGGGTTGTAGGGGAGTTCATAGCCCTCCTCCTTCACCCGAGCCTGGCACCACCATGCATCCTTGGGCTCCTGAGGCAGGTCATAAAGGCCCCGGATAGCAGCTGGGGCCAGACCCTCAGGTTCATCATAGATGGGGTCTTCTTTGAGGTCCGTCAGCTTGGCCTTCAGCAACTGCTGTTGCACATGTTCATGCAAGTCCCAAAAGAGCGGTTTCTTTAACTGTACCCCCTCCCCTGCCCGAGCAGGGGTGCTGTCCAGAGGGTCTGAATACAGGGAATCCTGGGAAAGCCCTGGAGGAATCCGCAGGGAGTCTAAGGGTTCAGCATACAGGGCTGGAGGGCTGCCCAGGAGCTCCTGAGGGCCAGGGACAGAAGCCAGCTTCCCCTCTGCCACTTCCCCTTCACGGGAATCAGCTCCAAGAACATCCTGCACCTGGCCATCCTTGCCCTGTGCACCATCCTTTCCTTGGGCCTTCTGCCAGCAGATAGCAGTCTCAACTGCCTGAAAAATGTCATTTCCCTGTGCCGTCTGGAAGGTGAAGGTTCCAGGACCAGAGGGGCAGCGACGGCCAGCCTCAAAAGAGAACATGACCTGAAGAGGGTGTGAAGGAAAACACATTACCAGGAGCCATGAGAGGTGAATCACAGGACCACAACTAGTCAGGAAATTTGCAAAGAGAAGACTACCTAGGGAAGGAGGTGGGGTCATGGGCTAGGCAAGGAAGGGTTATCCAGATGGCAGTGCTCCCCACCTTCCTGTTCTGCCCACTTGACCCACAGCTGTTGATCTAGGAAGCCAGCCCTCCCTGACAGCCCTCGCACCTTGTCACGGCCATAGCGGCGCAACAGAGTGTAAGGCCAGGAAAGGAGAGGCTCCAGAATCTGACTCTGGGCCCCCACAGTCAGGAGAGTCAACTTCTCAGCCTCCACCCTCAGCACATAAGAGCCATGCAGGTCACAGCGCTCAGCAGCTTCAGTTCTCTGCACCGTTACCCAGAACTGGGATCCTGGGAGGAATACACAATTAGACCGGCACCTGGAGGGGGGGTGGGGGGAGGGGGGCGCATTGTGCAAGCACTCATATGGAAGCCCGCTCTCAGGAGCTTCCTGAACCCTCAAATCGCCCCTTTTCAAGGGCACTCTTCCTGTCCACCCCATCCCTGCCCAATCTCCTCAGCGTCTACCTTCCCAGGTGGGGCTATATAGCGAGTTCTCCAGCATCTCCAAGGCTGAAATCTTGGGTAAGTTCTCAGCAGGTGCCAGAGCCCAACTGCCTTTCTGGGTGAAGAGAAAGAGCGTACAGAGGACTCTGTAATTTCCTCAGCGCGGTTCCCGGGAGCTGAGCCAGCCCAGTTCCTCTGCTTCTGTAACTGCCCCCACCCTGCATCGCCTCTAGGGTCCAGTACGGCTGGTCCCAGCCCCTTGCCCGCAGCCCTGGCCCCTCACCGGAAAGGCGTTTTGGCACAGCGTTTGCACCCAGGCGGCGCTGGATGGCGCGTCGGCCGCCAGTAAGTGGGAGCGCTGCGCAGTGTCCAGGCGGAAGGCTGAGGCGCCGGGCTCCGGGGGACTCTCCACCGCCACGGGGGCCACGCTCACACATTCCGCCAGGCGGATCACCTTGCAGTCCAGGCGGCGCGAGCCCCCTCGGCCCCCTCCAGAGCTCGACCCCTTGTGGTCAAAGAACTCGAGCCGCGCTACGCCGTGGGGACTGGCAGGGTACAGCACAGCCCATGTCTTCCTCCACCTCTGCGGGGAGAGAGCGAAAGACGCGGTCCGGCTCCGACGGGGAAGGAGAAACCGGCTCTAGCTGATTTGGGGTTGAAGGCTTCCTGCCGCCCCGTCTCCCCAGGACCAGAGACAGTGCACCCCAAGACCGGCAGGCGCCCCCTCGGAAGTGTGCATAAGCAACTTAGCGGGAGCAATATAGGGCTCCCGAGCGCCAGGCGCCACGCTCCGACCCGCTGCCCGCCCCCCGCTCTTTCTCCCACCGTAGCTCTGATGCGGCTCGGCACCCCCTGCCCCCGCAACTACCTTGGTACCGAAACGCTGACTCTGTAGAAAGAGTGGCCCTTCCATCACCGCCCCGTCCATGGCCACCGGCGGTTTCTTCCTTGCTTCCTGGCCCCGCGGCTGGGGGCGGGGACGGGGCGAGGGGCGGGGACGGGCCCACCGAAGGCGTTCCCGCCCCTCCCTCTGGCCCGGCGTCCTCAAAGCGGGAGGAAGGAGACGAACTAGAAGGGCAGGGGGTTCCCCAGATAAGCTGGGTGACAGACTACCTCCAGGCCCGTACCCACAGCCCAGGGACGCTCACAAGTGGCTTCACCAAGAGAAACCTCGCCGGAGAGCTCTGGCGCCTGGGTTTTGGGGCTGCGTGCGTCATGTGCTCAACGTGACGTCAGAGGGAAGGCCGTGACATCATCCCTAAATGCAGACGGGCACCCTGGGGCTCCGGGGGGACCACGTGGGCCCTCTTGGCCTCCGTTCCCCGGACTGGGCCCGCCCCTAGCCCGGCCGGAGTTGGGCTGTTTACGCTCCGCGGAGAGGGGACGTGGGGGAAGGGCTGGGGGCTGAGGACTGGAAGGCTTCCCGGAGCCCGGACCTAAACCGCGGCCTCCCGCCGCCAGTGCGGCCGCCGCCGGGGCAGGTCTGCAGCCCCCTGACCTCTTGCGCGTCCAGCTCCTGACTGCAGCTGCCCGGTTTCCAACCCGCGGGAAAAGAAAGCTTCATTGAGCAGGCGGGGAGGGTCAGGGGCGGGGGAGGTGGGGCGGCAGCGGCCAGCTCCCGGGGGAGGGGAGGGCCAAGAGGAGAAGAGGAGGGAATTGGCCCGGGAGGAATCCAGGGACAGGGCGGAATGTGGGAGGGCTCAAGGGAACGTGGGAGGGACGAAAGGAGGGGAGAGAGCGCGGGGGGCGTCCAGTCTCCCCTGGCCGAGCACTTTTTTTTTGGAAGTCCTAGGACAGATCTCCAGGACAAGGACTCTTCTCCCAGCCTCTAGAGGCCCTCTCAGCCGAAGGTAGGGGGAGTCACGTTGCCGGCGGGAGGAGGGGGAGTTACTGATGGAGAGGATGGTGAAGGGATCAGGGGAAGGGGGTGGTGTGGAATGGAGTTGGGACGGGGAAGCCAACCCGCTGAGGGTTTTATTATTGTCAAAGAAGAGTGAGACACAAGGAGAGTGGAGAGAGGAAGCAAATATTAGGTGGGTAAGGGGCTGCAGGGTGTTCCAAATAGGGCCCTGAGGCTGGGGGCTTCTCTGTGAGACCCAACTCCTGGTCCCCCAAGCCAAAATGTCCTCAGAACAAAGCTCCCCTGTTGGGTTGCTTGTTTGAGTTGGGGGAGGCATGTTCGCGGGGCCCCCTTGCTATAGAGGAGCTGTTCTAAGCCCAAGAGGGAAGGCCTTGGCTGAGGAGCCGATTGGCGCCCTGGGCTCCCGTTGCCCAGTGACAGGGATGGCAGTGTTGGCAGCAGGACTGCACAACCCCACCCCATTCCCCCGCCCAGCTTGGGGCTTGGCCCTCCGGGGCCCCTTGACCCTGCAGAACATGTGAGAGCGTGTGTGCCAGGCACCCTGTGCAATGGGCTCACCATGCATTCCCGTCTCTGCCCTGTCTGCCTGGGGAAGCTGCTCAGATAGGATTCTGGGCTTGGCTCCCATTCAGGGAACCCAAGATCCCAGGGTGTCCTAAGGCCCCTTGCCTGCATCTCTCCACAGTCAGTAACTGTCCTCTGTCTTGCTGAACGGGGCCATCTGGGTCCCTCCTGCTTCTGCTTGGCCCCTGTCAGTTCCTCTCCTCAACCTGTTGCCTGCCTCTCCATTGCTAACCATTTCTTTGTGCCTAGCTCCCTTCCCATCGCCTTATGTCCATCTTCAATGTGGTCTCTAGCTCGCAGTCTCTTTCTGTTTGGTCCCCCTTCATTCCCACAGTTCCCGGTCCTCTCACATCCTGTCTGTCTGAGTCTTCCTCTGTGTGTCTCTTGCTCAGTCTCTCTCTCGTTAATCTCTACCAGTCCCTGACTCTCTGTCTCTAATCAGTGTCTTTGATGGGTCACTTCCGTCAGTGAATGGGGGCAAGAGAGGTGATGATGGCAAGAGGGAAGGATGTTGTGAGACATGATAATTAATGAGAATTCTTACAAAAGGGAGGGAGAGCCTCTCTCTCTGTCTGTGTCTCTCCACCTCTTCAGTCTGGCTCTCTGTCTGTGCCTCTTTGACCCTGTGCTTATTTTGTGTGTATTTCTCTCTCACACTAGTGCCTGTCTCTCTCGTGCTGTCTCTCTGTCTCTGGTCTTAGTATCTCTGTTCCCTCCATGACTTGACTCTTGGGCCTGGGCCTGGCACAGTCTGTTTCTCTCACACACTGTCTCTCTGGAGCACCCAGGCCTTCGCTGCCATGCAACCTGTCAGTGTCTGGCAATGGAGCCCATGGGGGCTGCTGCTGTGCCTGCTGTGCAGCTCACTCCTGGGATCTCCCTCCCCATCCACGGCCCCCGAGAAGAGGGCCGGGAGCCAGGGGCTGCGGTTCCGGCTGGCCGGCTTCCCCAGGAAGCCCTTCGAAGGCCGCGTGGAGATACAGCGAGCTGGTGAATGGGGCACCATCTGCGATGATGACTTCACACTGCAAGCTGCCCATGTCCTCTGCCACGAGCTGGGCTTCACAGAGGCCACAGGCTGGACCCATAGTGCCAAATATGGCCCTGGAACAGGTGAGCAAGGCTCTATGTGTAACCTATTGGCTCCACACAAGGAGAGGGAACACCAGGATGGCACAGCCACAGGGACACAGGACACCAAGAACAGCCAGTGTCGAGTAAACTCGTGGTTGACAAATCAACCAATAAAGTCACTTCTCAGACTGGGTGACATTAGGCTGGTCAATGCCTTCTCTAAGCCTCAGGTGCCCCATGTGCAAAATGACTAGATGATCTCTAAGTTTCTTTGTGCTGCAGAAGTATGAATCTACAAAGCCACATGCAAGGACAGCCCTGATGCAGGTGAGCCTTGTATGATTAAAGTACCATTGGTTTCATTGGAAACTAAGAGCAGATAAATGATGTCTGGATGTCCCAAAGCCAGAAGGGATCACAGATACTGCAGCTGACAAAGTCAGAGTATAAGCCAGAGCTGAAACCGAGCAACTGAAACTGACTAAGGACATATATGAAGTCTAAAACAAGTATGAATGTGGGTATCAGGAGCAGTTCAGAGACCCAGGGGTGTTTGCACTGTATGAGCCCACAGTGAGATTCACGGACAGAAGCTGGTACAGTCTGCAGCTGTTCCCCCAACCCCCACTGGCTGGGCCACTTCTGGATTAAAATGTCACTTGTAGATGCCACATTTTAAGAGAGACAGTAGAAAATGGAAATGCTTTCAGAGGGGAGCTTCCCAGATACAAAAAATTGGAAGCCAGGTTTCAAGAAGGAATAGCTGAAGAAACCAGGGATGTTTGGGATGAAAAGAAAAAGCATCAGATGGCACATGCATGATGGTTGTCTACAAATGTGAATAGAGTTATTTGGCTGAGGGATTTTTCTGGATGGCATCAAAGGACTGAATCAGACCTGATGGGGGGAGGTCACAAAGAGTCACAAAGACTTTGTGATGGTCCAGCAGCCTGGTGGGGCAGGAGGTAGGTGTGCCAGCAGAAGCTGGTATGTCCTGTCAAGATATGCAGGAGGGGTCCCTGCACACTGCCAAGACAGATGGCCTTTGAGGGTCCACCCTATCTGAGAGGATGTCACTGGTATTCATTTCAGTATGGTCCAGGCAGACAGAAGAATGTGGCAGCACAGACAAGGTGAGCACGTAGGAGAATGTGAGGCTGAGCTGAAAGGATCTTGAATTCCAAGCTGCACAGGGCTCAAATCACTGAGCCACCATGTATTGGCTGTGTGGTCTTAGACAAGTTATTTAACTTACCTGAACCCCAATTTCTGTATAAAAAATGGTGATCATACTGGCAGCTCTGTTCTAAGAATGATTGTGTATGTACATACCATGGCAGAATGCATAACACACAATGGTAATTGATTAATTATACCCATCCCTGAATTGATAAGGACTGACCAGAGCTTTAGTACCGACTCTTGGTTTTTTTATTCCCTCTACCAAATACTTGAGTATCCCCAGATCACCACCAACCCTCCACCAATCCTATGCTCCTTTTCCTATTCTCTTCCAGGGTCCCCTGTCCCTTCCCCATCCGTTATCTTTCCAGCACAATGGGGTCATCACAGCTAGATGTGAGGCTTCCATGCCCACTCTCCTGGACATCCCCATCATTAACCCCCCATCCGACCTCTCTAAGCCTCTCTGCCCCTCCTCTCCCCCTCCACAGGCCGCATCTGGCTGGACAACCTAAGCTGCAGTGGGACTGAACAGAGTGTGACTGAATGTACCTTCCGGGGCTGGGGGAACAGTGACTGTACCCACGATGAGGATGCTGGAGTCATCTGCAAGGACCAGCGCCTCCCTGGTTTCTCAGATTCTAACGTCATCGAGGTCTGCAGTTCACAAACACAGACATATACCCACACACCACCCGGATGGCCAGACAGAGAGGGCTATGGGGTGGCTATATGTGGTTAGAGGAGATACTGGAAGGTGAGAGGATCCCATATGCCCCATAGGATAATTGGGTTCATGGGAGGCTGGGTGGTGGGGGATATGGAGACAAATGATAAACCTCCTAGACACTGTAAAGCCCAGGTTTGTTTTTGCACTAGCATTCAAGTTGCTAAACCTGGCATGAGCCTCTCCAACTTCATCCCTGGCCCCAGGGCATCCTGTGCTCTCCCTCACCCTACATGTTCTTGCTCTCCTGGAACACCTCCCTTCTTACTTTCTTCTCCTCCTTCCATGCCACTTGCTCTACGAAGTGTGCCCTCATGCTCCAGGCAGTTAGGTGCTCCTCCTCAGCACCTTAATCATTTCTGAGAAACAGCATGACCTTCTCCTCTCAGGGTTGCAGGAGTCAGCACACCCACAGGCCCCAGTCCACACACGGCAGAGAGCAGGCAGGCCTCTTAGCCCTGCCCCAGCCCCACCTCTCCATCCAGTTTATGGCAAGCACAGGCACTCAGGGGTCCTGAAGGGTGACTGGACATATGAAAGGTGCTACTAGGAGTCCTCCCTCTGCTTGTTGCCCCATGCCCAGGTAGAACATCACCTGCAAGTGGAGGAGGTGCGGCTGCGACCAGCTGTTGGGTGGGGCAGGCGGCCCCTGCCTGTGACTGAGGGGCTGGTCGAAGTCAGGCTTCCTGACGGCTGGTCGCAAGTGTGTGACAAAGGCTGGAGCGCCCACAACAGCCACGTGGTCTGCGGGTTGCTAGGCTTCCCTAGCGAAAAGAGGGTCAACGCAGCCTTCTACAGGTGAAGGGATGTGGGCGCTGGGTGGAGCGCACTGTGGTTGAGGGAACTGGGGGCACCGGGGCCCGCAGAGCGGGGAAATATGGAGGTCCTTCCCAAAGTGAAGCTGCGAAACCTGTGGGACCAGGAAGGGCTCCCCAAGGTGAGTCTGAGGTGGGACCGGTGAGGCTCCTGCTCTCCGTGTCCGGCGCGGGGCCGGGATGGGTGGCGGCAGGTCGCGCGTCCGTGCCGGTGACGCTGTGGCCGGCAGGCAGTGCCCGCGCCCCGGGCGCCGGGCCGCCCGCCACGCCCAGGGAGAGGCCCTGCGGGGCGGTGCCTGGGTGCGTCCAGTCCGAGGCCGGGCGCCGGGAGTCAGGGCGCTGACAGGCCCGTGGCGCCCGCGGAGCTGTGTGTCCTGGCCAAAGAGCCAATCGCGGAGGGCCGGAGGGCGCTAAGGCCGCCCACGGGGCGTGTCTGCGAGCGCGCCAGCCCTCGGGACTCCTAGGCGCGTCCTTTGGCCGAGGCATCCGGCCCTCTTCACCTGCTGCTGTTGGAACGCTGGGGTAGGCACTGGCTTCCAGAATAACGAATCACACTGGGGAAGTGCTCTGTGCTTACAGCGTCTGACTTCCCTGGAGCATCTAATTTCGTCACTTTGAGGAATTTGGAAATCTTTACAGTCTCCAATCTGTTTTGCAGGCTAAAATGCTTATTTTCTTCAGCTCTTCCTTAGATCAGTTTTGCAGAAAGACCTCTTGCCAGGTAGGTGACCTTCCACTGGGCACACTATTTCAGATATGGTCTGATCAAGGCAGGGCACCGCAGACACGCTCAACTTCCATCAAAGTCTGCCTAGATTTTGCACTGCTTTTCTGTTGAGGAAGCATCCCACTGCCCATATTGGACTTGCAATCGCCTAACACCAGTTCAGGTCTCTCCTTATTCTTCATGCTGATGGAGCAGCCTCTTGGGACCTAATCCTGTGTTGAGTTTACTCTGTTACATTAGTTTGACACATCATTTTAAACCTATTAAAAAGCCGTGATGACCCCCCGAGATTATCTTGAATCTTGGCAGTATTTTCTGTTTTGTCATTCCTCCCAGCCTCTTATGGCAGATGTGATAGCTGCAACCTTCTGGTTTCATCAGAAAGACCATTAAATTTTTCAGATGTTTAAAACCAAGATCTCACTCTTCTTATGAAACTTTTCTCCAGATTTACATCAAGCCTTTTTAATCACTAGTTGTGAAATTTTTTTCAACCAATTGGGAACAAACGGAACACAACAATGACATGGCTAACATTACAACATCTATAATGAAACCCTGGGAGACTTTGTTAGTCTTTGCTAAAATCCAGATATACTATGTTCACAGCCATTCTCCAGGCTGCCACTTAGGTAATCTTATCAAAAAAGGAAATCATGATGGTTTGTCTGAGCTAATTTTTACTGAAATCCTCTCAGGTCTCTAAGGATTACCATGTATTTTCCTCAGTGTTCACAAACTTTATTTAATAACTTATTCTATGATATTATTTATCTGTAGATTGAGGAATCTTTCTTCTTCTTCTTTTTGAAAGTCAATATATTACCCAACCTCCAGTCTTTTCCAAACTTGCTCAGATTTTCCCTGCCTTGGCTGAGACCCATCCAAAAGTTCTTTCATTCCCAAGGAATATACTTCATCTAGTCTAGAGACTCTGTTTTTAAACAGCTATGTGCTGTGCTCTCTTCCTACTCTATCTTGGGCTGTATTTCCTTCTCTGTGTTTTTTACCTTCTCTAATCCAAGCATGAAGGTCTATTGGTGTTCAAAAGGTTAGGACAATTTAAATAGCAGGCATTTCAAGTGAAGAGAATAGCATGAGTAGGTGTAGAGATTCGTTCATTCGATATTTATTTATTGAGTGCCTACTGTGTGCCAGAGACTGCTGTCTCAGGGATTCAACAGGGAACGAAACAGACAAGAATCCCTGATCTCATGGACAAGGGAAGAATAAAAAAATAAGTAAGTAAAATTACAAAATGGAAGGATGGTGAGAGAGTAATAAAGCTAGGAAGAGTTAGTAAGTGGGAGTGGGACTGCAGTTTTAAATAGAGTGGTCAGAGAAGGCATCCTTGAGAAGAGATTTAAAGGATATGAGGTAACAAACAATGCAGAAATCTAGATGAGCATTTCCAGGAAAAAGGATCATAAATGAGAAGATTCTGGCAGGGGGCAGTGAGGGTGGGAGAGAGGGCATTCTTGTCATGTTCCAGGAGGCCACTGGGGCTGGAGGTGAGTGAACAGAGGAAAATGATTGGAAATGTGATATAGGAGGAGACAGGGAAAGAATGGGGAGCCAGATCCTGGAGGACCATTTAGCAGACTTTGGCTGTTCCTCTGTATGAGATAAGGTTTTGAGCAGAGGTGTGACATCTGACTTCCATTTTTTAGGTATTATTTTGGCTGCTTTGTTACAAATAGACTGTAAGGAATGCAGGAGAATCAAGGAAGCAGGGAGACTAGTTAGGAAGTCATTGTCTCCCAGAAGCCAAGTAAACGATGTGAGAGGTGATGGTGACTCAGGAAAGTGGTGAAACGTGATGAAATTCTGTGTATAGGGGAAGGTAGAGCCAATGGGATTTGCTATGGATTCGGTGTGGTGTGAGAGAGACAAGAAAGAAGGGTCACTCCACAGTTTTCAGCCTGAGCCACATGTGGAGTCGGCCCTGTTTGATAAGGAAGACAGTGGGTGGAGCATGTTTTGTGTGGGAGTGGGACAGGGTGTTATTTATTAGGAACTTGTCTGGGGACCTGTTAAATTTGAGATTCTTGAAGACATTGAAATGGTGAGGCTGAATAGGCAATTGGGTTCAGCTGAATAGAAGTATTTAAAGTCCTGAAACTGGACAACATCACTGAGGAAATGAGGGCAAATAGAAAAAAAAGGGTTCCAAGGACTGAACCTTGGGGAGCTTAAACATGAAGTCAGGAAGATAAGGTGAAATGCAAACAGTAAGTTGAGACAGAAAGAAAATCAGGTGAGGGTGGTGGCCTGGCAGCCGAATAGAGTACTCCAGGCAGGAGACAGTTGTCAGCTGAGTCAGTGCTGCTGAACACAGGAGGCCTGAGAGACCAACACTGGATTTAGCAATATGGAAATCATTGTTCACTCCAATTGATGTGATATTGAATAGGATACACTTCAAAAAACACCTGACTCGAGTAGAAGGTTTATACTGAGAAATAATGAAAGAACGATCTGAATGGATAAAGGCCAGAAAATGGAGGCCTTTTAATGACAGATTAGAGAATTTGACCTTTTAAAGTTAAAAATACAAGTGCTTGCATGGGACAGTGATAAAATAAGGCCAGTGTTTTTTAAAATTTACCTGACAGTAGTGAATTGGAAGAGGAAGTTCTAGATGCAGTAAAGCTAGTTAGGAATTTGTAAAAATTAAGTGATGAGGAGGGTGACAACAATGGGAGGGTAACGAAAGGATGTAGAATTACAGAGAGTATGGAAAATAAGAGAAGAGATACCGAAAGTGATTCTGCAGCTCCTCAAGAGAAGGATGGTGCCACCAGGCATCTCTGGGCTTCAAGGTAACGTAAACTGGCTTCAAACGCAGGCCACCCTTGTGAAGTCTGACAGCCAGGAGTTGTTCCTAGATATGCGTGGCCTGGAGTAACAGTCAGAAATATTTGTGTACATACTGGAATCTCTTGCTGAGTCTGGGATATGAAGGCTGGAGAGAGGATATGCTAAGTACAGAGGTCATTCTTAGGAAGAGATAACAAGAGTCCTGAGATGCAGATATTTTATAGATCTTCATTCACAGGGCAAGTCAGACAGGGAGCATTCTCACAAGTAATACAATAATAAAGTATAGGCAAGATAGTTATGAACAACTGTACCTCCCTTGGAGAAAGAAGATGCCTCTGCTATCTTTTAAAGGAAGTCAGTAAGATCTAGGGATGAGAAAATCAGAATATAATGTATTTAGTATTTTAAACTTGGCTTGGTTATTCCTCTCTAGAATATGTAAAAGTTGTAGAACTTTATAAGGGTAAAAGAATGAACAGATGATTAAACCATTTACTTTACTGCCCTTTTGCAGGCAAATAAATTGAGGTTCTAATTGCTTAAGTGCTGTTTAAGAAGTCCCTCTTCTAGCTCATTCCAGTTTGACAGATATTTATTGAACTTCTACTATTTGCCCAGCACTGTGCAAGGTGCTGAGAACACAGAAGTGATGAGAGATCATAGAAGACCTCAGGCTATTTTGAAGATTTGGGTCTTTATGGTAAAAGCAATGGGAAACCAGTGGTATGATTTATGAGGAGGGTCATGAGAGGATATGACAAGGTGTGCAGCTCCAAAAGATCACCTTGACTGCATTTATGAGAAATGGAAAAGAGCAAGAGTTAATGGATGGAGAGATATTAGACGGTAACATTGACAGGACTTTACTGTGATTGACTTTGGGAGCCAAAGAAGAGAGAAGTGTCAAAGTTGACCACTAGGTTTCTGGAGTAGATTTTGCTGAAAGAATTATGAATTTATGTTTTGGACCTATATTACATTTTAGATAACTTTAAGATGGCTAAATGGAAACATCAAGGAGGCAACACAATAAACAAGGTTATGTGTGAATAAAAACAAAGAAAGAGGCTGTGGAGTGAGAAGAGATGAATGCCTTAGAGCTCCAAGAATTTAAGTGATCAGAAAGAGGAGGAGCCTGCAAAGAAGATGAAGAAAGAACAACTGGAATGAGGAATCACACCAGGCAGAGTGGTAGGACAGCCAAGGAAAGAGAGCAGCCCTGCCAGGTGCTACCAAGAGGTCAGCAAGATGAAGACAGAAACTGTCTACTGGATTTATTATTGCAGAGTGATGGGTGGGGAAAACCAGAAAGGAGCAGGTTAAGGAATTAGTGGGAAGAGAAGACAGAGAGATGGTGAGTGTCGGCAACTCTTGAAAATTTTTCTCTGAAGGGGAGGAGAGATGTGAGGGTGGAGGATGTTGGGGGGCACATGTAGGAGATATTTGAACATGTTTGTAAGATTCAGTTGAGAAGGAGATGTGTGAAATTTCTTAATTAAGAAGGAGTGAAAGGATCATAAGAAATGGAATTCAAAAACATTTTGGGGGGGTGGCCTTAGAGAAGAGAGGAGGTTGGAATGAGATGGGTGTGCAGATATAGGTAGGTTTTTATATTTGATGGTTGAAAGAACAAATGATAAGGAGAAAACAAGCACATTTGTGAATGAAGAAATGTAAATCAAGACAAATATCAGACCTAATTAACTATCAGGTCCCTAATATTTCTTCTATTATGCCATATGACATGTACAACTACATATGCCATAAAATATATAATGTAATTTAAAGACCATATAAGGTACTTAAATAACTTATGAGGAGGTTCTTCTAAATTTCTAGATAATACCACATTTTTCTAAGTACTACTCAAGATGATCTCACTGGGTTACTGGTGAAATGAAGTACCTAGTGTATTTCATTTTAGACATGTTTGACAAAAAGACATTAGAAGAAAAAGTTTTGCACTACACTTACAGGATGAAAGCTTCTGAACTCTTAGTAATATCTCAGGAAAGAGACCTGAGAGTTATTGTAGACTCTTCTAGGAATGTTGGACATATTGGATGCTTTGGAAAAAATAAAGCAACTAAGAACATCCTCAGGAAGAAGCCAGGGCAGGAAATACCAAGCAGCTTCAGCTCTGTTTAAAATCTGTACTTTAGAATCCTACTGCATCTGCACAGAGGACACTGTGTCCAAATATGACTCAAGAGAAAGAGCAGAGCAGGAACATGGTCAAGGAAAGGATAACTAAGATGATAACCAGAATTTCATAAGCATTCAAGGACAGGCAGGCAATACCTGCATTCATCTATACGTACCTGGACAGGACAAAGAGGGGGCAGAATTAAAGTCTTTGAAATCAAAGGGAGAATAAGAGGAGAAACAGTCCTACTTCCCAGAAATTAGACTTAAGGACTCTTGAAGAATAAAATAGGTCAAATATCCAGGCCAATTAAAAAAACATAAGGTTTTAGAACTTGTTTCCCTGGAAGTATGTTTGGGAGATGAGCTCAGTTTGTGAATGACTAACGCACACAGGATTTAACTTGGGCAGGAAGAATGCTGTCATCCTCATCAGTCTGGCCTCATGTTCCCCAGTCAAACCAAGTTAACATCTTAGATATCCAGCCTTGGTCTCAGTTCTGGTCCAATGGCCTCAGGTCTGAAAATGCCAGAAGCCAGAGATCATGCAAGAAAAAAAAGACAATCAGCCTCCTTAGGCATGACCAGTCCAGTTGTCTCACCTGGTCAGTTGGGAGTCTTAGCGATCCTAAAAACCCTTCTACTTAGACCCTTCCCCTTAGCCCTCCCCTCAGTTAGATCAGCTCTGATATGGACTCAAAAATCCTTATTCCCCAGCTGCCTTAGCCAAATTTCTGTGGGTCCTGGTATAGGGGCTCTGTCACTCCTGAGTCCACAAACTTCACTGCTGCTCACTGGTCATGTGCTTGTGAAACCAAACAGCTGTGAAGGTTAGAGCCTTGGGATTATCTGATGCTATAACATCCTGCCACCAGGAGCCTTCTGACTGCTGGAAATCTTGTCACTGGTCCCAGCACCAGCCTTTCCCACTTGGTTCTGGACTGATCCTGACTCTGCTATTGTCTTATCCTCACAGAAAGTTGAGGAAGCGAGCGGCCAAAGCTTCGGCCCGACGCCCCAAGCCCCTTGGAAGGTAATGGGGCAAGAGCTCTGGGACTTCCTGCTTGCCCTTGTGGCCCCAGGAGGTGGATGGATGGAAGGCAGCCTATCCATGTCCATCCCAGAACCGAAGCAGATAAATTAGGGATGTGATTGGAAAGTGGTGGTTCCAGTGGGGAGGGGAGGGGAGGCAGGCATGAGGATGGGCAGGCTTTGCTCTTCAGGAGCACAAGTCAGAAATAATACAGGAATGGCTGAGGAAATGACTTCTCATCCTTATACTTTCCCCAGATAGCTTGGACTCCACCTCAGCCATCTGCATGCTTCCTCACCACCTCCCACTCCTCACCTCCCTTAATTCCCCCACATTCCCATCCTCTCTCCTCCCTTTATCTTTCCTCTAATCTCCTCTTCCCTTACCCACCTAGACTGACATAATTAGACACCTCATCCCTGTTGCTGAATCCAGAGAGGTGCATGACCACTCCAGCACGCCCCGCGGTGTGCAGCAGGCAGTGGGCATGGGACTCCTCTGCCCCTCCCCGCACTCTGCATAAACGGTCCTTCCCAGGGACAGAAGGAGAACCCTCTACCTTTCCTGGACCATGTACCTAACCACCGCCTCCACTAACGACTTTCTCCTTTTTTCAGACCAATCACCAAGCTTAAGGGCAAACCCAAACGCCAAGTGGGCAGGGGGCCAATCAAGAGGTAAACACAGCTCAGGCTGGGTGGAGAGGAGAGGGAGCACCGAGTGATGAACTGGGGGAATGGGGTGGTGACCAGGAAGAGATCCAAGAGAGGCCTCCACCAAGAGGTAGAGAAGCAGCAGTGGCCATCACAAACCACCTTCCAGACGAGGCTGGCCCTTATGTTGGTCTCTGGGGAATTATGCTTGTCACAGGATTTTTTTTTAATCGCCATAGTTCATACACTGACTACCCTGCTCCACATGCCTATGACCTTGCCCCAGTGGATTCTAAATGACCAGCTGGCACTTTTGTCCTGTACATGCCTCACCTGTCTCTCCAAGAGGTCAAGTTTGCCTAAGTATCAGTGTTCCCATTCTACCCTTATTGGATTAATTTTTAAAAGTCAGTCCTACCAGCTTGGAGGTGAAACCCAGGGTCCCCATGGAACCTTTACCAGGGATGGGCTCAGATGAAGAGTCCCTACCTCTCTAGCTCAGTGGACACAATTAGGCTCCCACTTCTCTTATTTTCCTCCTGGGTTCTCTCAGAATCCAAGGGAGTGGAAAGCTTCCAATTGTGATTTTTTTTTTTACATCTCCCTTGGCTTCCAAAGGCCACTTACTCATGAAGTTCTCTCTGATAACTTCAGCAGTGCAGAGAATTCCTCCCTTTCTATTGTCCCTTTCCAGCATGTTCCAGATCACCCAGGGGTCCTCTGGTATCCCTCACCCCTCAGCTCCTCTCTCTGTGGCTTCAAAGGAGCTCAGAATTTGGGGGGGTTCTTGTAGTGCCTTCTAGCTTAGAGTCATCTTTGCCCAACATGGCCATCCTCTGGCCTTCCCTGACCCCTGTGTGGAAGAGCACACTGCCGTTTTTCACTTCATTTGTTGTGGGGGGAGGGAAGGACAGTGTTTAGAAGACAGTTACCTTTTTCCTGTGAGGGCCTCTTTGACTTTTATTTTCAGCCACACAGGACTTTGGGAGACTACCTGACCTCTTTGTGCTTCAGAATCTACTTATCCTGAGCTTCTAAAGGTATTCTGTAAAGTGTCCAGGCTCCCTTTGCCTGCTGTGCTTATAAACTTTTCATCCTGTTTTCCTAGCCAGTGGCTTCAAGTTGTCATATTCCTTCCTTCCTCTGCCATCAAGTGATGGAACACATTACTGCAGTAATTCACTGCCAGATGAGCCTCACAGGTCCACTCCAATACTAGGCTGCATCTGCTTCCCCACTTGTCTGAGATCCAACCAGCTGTTCTGGGAAGAACAGCCTTCTCATCAGACACCTCACTGCAGTCTCTTATTCCACTGGTGTCGATAAACAATCCCCTTGTTCTCTCAAGCATCTCTCTGCAGTGTTTCCAAACTTTAACACCTCTGGTTTAGTCCCATTTTCTGACCTGGCTGGCTATGAAACATTCTTTGTTATGTTTAAATTGCAGAAGCATGGGCTACCTCAGTAAAGACACAGCTCAGCTCAGGTCTGGAGATACCTTTACCATTCCATTGTTCATATTCACTCTCCTTCTCTGGCCATGGGGTCTCCCTGACTTTTGTTTGCATTTATACATCTTCATTCCTATATATGCCAGCCCCAGTCTTTCCTGTCTCCACCACCTGGTCTGTTCTTCCCATAAGTGCTCATCATACTCTGACCTGGAAGCCCCTCTGGTCTCTGAGAAGCCATTTAGACTACCCCTTTGTATCCTGACTCATTCAGTTATTTCAGCTTTAGCGTACTAGAAGGATCTGCTCATGCTGGGTCTTCGGGCTTCCTGTCTGTCAGCCCTCCCTCCTGCCCATCTCATCCTGCTGGGCAGCCCTGGCTTCCCATTCCCCTTGCACAGGGGCCTCAGCCTCTGCCTGTTAGGACCAGCAGCCTGAAATCACGTGGAACAAGGTTTCTGTCAGGAAAGTCCAGACCAGCTGTCCTTCCCAAAGGGGTCTTCTCCTGCAGAGAGTCCCCAAGAACCCTCCTATCTGGGTAATCTAGGCTCCTTCCATTTGGAAACTCACCACTCCCTTTGTCTCTTTGAGGGAAACAGCAGAGAAGAGGGGATGGAGAAGGGATCAAGTGGTTATGAAAGGTTGGGGGGGGGGAGGTATGGCATGGGAAGAGGGTTCTGGGCCAAGAGGCAGGAGCAGCTTTACCCTACTGCACCCCACTCCTGTCCCCCCAGGCTGCTGGCCCAGCGGCAGCGACACTCCTTTGGTCTGCGTGGGGTGGCGTGCGTGGGCACGGAAGCCCACCTCTCCCTCTGCTCCTTGGAGTTCTATCGTGCCAATGACACCACCAGGTGCCCTGGGGGGGCCCCTGCGGTGGTGAGCTGTGTGCCAGGCCCTCTCTTCGCAGCATCCAGTGGCCAGAAGAAGCAACAGCAGTCGAAGCCTCAGGGGGAGGTGTGTGTGACACTGACTGTGACTTTCCCCACCCCAGGTGGAGAAGCCCCTAGCCTGCTCACCCCCTAAGCATAGCCCTGACCTTTGAGGACAGACAGGAACCTTCCAGGGGTTGGGCTACAGACCTGAGACCACCCCCTCCCTCCTGCCGGAATCCCATTCATCTCCTAGGTCTACTTAGCCCTCTCGGTGCTGTTTCTATTCACTGCTGTTGGGCACACGTCTCTCCTCTACAGACTCGAGTGCGTCTCAAGGGTGGAGCCCACCCTGGAGAGGGCCGGGTGGAAGTCCTGAAGGCCGGCACGTGGGGCACAGTCTGTGACCGCAAGTGGGACCTGCAGGCAGCCAGTGTTGTGTGTCGGGAGCTGGGCTTCGGAAGTGCTCGAGAGGCTCTGACTGGTGCCCGCATGGGGCAGGGTGAGCAGGATGGGGATGGCAGCAGGAGGGAAGGAAGTACACACTCCTGGGGGGTACATTCCTTGGAAAGGAGACCCCAGGGCAATGAAGGTCTAGTTATGGCCTCTGACGTTTGACCTCCGACGCTAGGCATGGGTGCCATCCACTTGAGTGAAGTTCGATGCTCTGGACAGGAACCCTCCCTCTGGAAGTGCCCCTACAAGAACATCACAGCTGAAGACTGTTCCCATAGCCGGGATGCTGGAGTCCGATGCAACCTGCCCTACACAGGGGTGGACACCAAGGTCAGTCACTTTCCACCTTGGCTCAGGTATCTCAAATCCTATCCAGTCCTGGTCACAGTCTGCAATGTAATGACCTTCAGGCTCCTGCCATCCTACAGTTCCACCTGATGCCACCACTTGCTAGCTCCTTACGTGCCATGCCTTCCAATCACCCTTCAGCCAGATGCCTGCTACAGACACTCACTACCCCATCCCAAAAGCTTCCCCAGACCTTCCATTCTGTTACTACAGATACGACTCAGTGGGGGCCGCAGCCGACATGAGGGGCGAGTTGAGGTGCAAATAGGGGCACTTGGGTCCCTTCGCTGGGGCCTCATCTGTGGGGATGACTGGGGAACACTGGAGGCCATGGTGGCCTGTAGGCAACTTGGACTGGGCTATGCCAATCATGGCCTGCAGGTGAGTGGGAAGGAGGAGGGAGGAACCAAAACAGCTGCTTGCAAAGCCTGTGTTTGGGGCAGAGAACTGTGGAAATGAGTCCCTTGGCTCAGGAAGCTGGGTGGTGAGGCCTCACAGAAACACCTATGTCCCCAGGAGACCTGGTACTGGGACTCGGGGAATGTAACAGAGGTGGTGATGAGTGGAGTACACTGCACAGGGACCGAGCTGTCCCTGGACCAATGTGCTCATCACAGCACCCACATCGCCTGCAAGAGGACAGGAACCCGCTTCACGGCTGGAGTCATCTGTTCTGAGAGTGAGTGAAGGGTTGGGTGATGCAAGCCAGGGAAGGGAGGTCACCCCTTTGCAGGGAAGAAGAGTGCTTCAGTCTGGACAGGTACTCCTTCCTGTGGAAAACCAGCCTCTCATGTTCTCCCGCGGGGGGCAGAACCTCCCACCCCCTGCCCTGGCTCCTCAGCAGTGACTTCTAGCCTTCTCCTTCCCTCCCTGGTGCAGCTGCATCTGATCTGCTGCTGCACTCCGCACTGGTGCAGGAGACCGCCTACATTGAGGACCGGCCACTGCACATGTTGTACTGCGCTGCAGAGGAGAACTGCCTGGCTCGCTCAGCCCGCTCAGCCAACTGGCCTTATGGCCACCGGCGTCTGCTCCGGTTCTCCTCCCAGATCCACAACCTGGGACGAGCTGACTTCAGGCCCAAGGCTGGGCGCCACTCCTGGGTGTGGCATGAGTGTCATGGGTGAGAGGGTCAAGTCGAAGGGCAAGGCCACCAAGGGACTGGGCAGGCTTCCTGGGGGTAGGGAAGGAAACAGGGGTTCCCTTGTCCCTTCTCCCCACAGGCATTACCACAGTATGGACATCTTCACTCACTATGACATCCTGACCCCTAATGGCACCAAGGTGGCTGAGGGCCACAAAGCTAGTTTCTGTCTAGAAGACACCGAGTGTCAGGAGGGTGAGTTGGGGCCTACAACACACTCCAGCATCTCCATCCTGCAGCCTGGCCTCACCCTGACATGTGCCCATTCCTTCAGATGTCTCCAAGAGGTATGAGTGTGCCAACTTCGGAGAGCAGGGCATCACCGTAGGTTGCTGGGACCTCTACCGGCATGACATTGACTGTCAGTGGATTGACATCACAGATGTAAAGCCAGGGAACTACATTCTGCAGGTACCTGGGGTCTGAGAGTTCCGGCTGGCAAGAGGAGGAGTTTTTAGACACCTTTGGATTTTGAGGACTGCAGCTGGTGAAGTTGCCTTTCACTCACAGGTGGTCATCAACCCCAATTATGAAGTAGCAGAGAGTGACTTCACCAACAATGCAATGAAATGTAACTGCAAATACGACGGACACCGCATCTGGGTGCACAACTGCCACATTGGTATTTGGTGGGAAGAGCAGCCCAGCAGACTGGGGGATGGCAGGGAAGCCCTTCATTCTCTTCTGTATCTTCCTGCCCACCTCTGGATCTCCTGGCCTTTCTACTTCTACCCACTATTCCCCACAATGGGTTCATGTTCCTGCCCAAACCGCCTGTTCACCTTGCAGGTGATGCCTTCGGTGAAGAGGCTAACAGGAGGTTCGAGCGCTACCCTGGCCAGACCAGCAACCAGATTGTTTAAGGTGCAACCACCCTCCTCTGCAAATCACCACTGGCCCCTAATGGCAGGGGTCTGAGGCTTCCATTACCTCAGGAGCTTACCAAGGAACCCCTGATGTCCGCAGGCCCATGGCACCCGTCCGGCTTGCAGTCTGGGTGGGAACTGTAAGCAGACATCATTTCTCTCCTTCCCAGACAAGCCTGAATCTGCTCCCAAGCCCAGCACCATGCAGAGCACACACCACAAAGAGCAATACCTGATTAACTGTCCAGAACAGACAGCAGCAGCTTGTTTTTTTGATAGGGAGGTCAGAGTGGTCAATTCCGGTATCTCCTCTCAGTAAGGGAGGATACAGCTTTACCTCTAGCCTTTCTGTGGGGGAAAAGATCAGGACTCCTCCCCCCTCATTTTTGACTATAACATGTTGCTAGGTATAATTTTATTTCATATAAAAAGTGTTTTTGTGATTCCTCAGAGCCCAGGGATTGGTGCTGGTGGTTGGAGGGACCTGCCCCCCACTTCTTCATTTAACCCTCTGTCCAGGTGCCCTCAGAGCCTAGGCCAGGAAAGCAAGTTGGAAATCAGAGTAGGAGCCTCATACTCTTGCTGACTCATTCTGTGACTTCAGGGGTCACATATAAGGTCAATGTTTCCTTTCCCCGCCGGATCTGCACTGCCAGCTGGGATTGGGTTCGAACAGCTTCATAAATATCTTCAGCATTTTGTACCAGCTTCTCCCCAATGGCCAAGATCACGTCACCTGGCCGTAGACCAGCCCTGAAATGAAAGGTGAACAGAGAAAGAAAGGTAGAAGATAGCCCCGTACAAGAGCACATGCACACCCAACCCTTCCCCACCTCACAGTGCAGTCTCTCCCTCACCGGTGTGCAGGGGAATCCAGGATGACTTTATGGATGAGCACGCCATGCTGAACATCAGGAAAGCTTGGTTCCCGCAGCTGTAGTTCAGCAAGGATGCTGAAAGGACACAGATCACCCTGTTAACCACACCAAGGCACTCGCCCCATCTGGGGTTCCCCTCACATGTCTCACCAACACACTGACTACTGTACAGACAGAACATACACTAGGTACTACAGGTACAAAAGCAATTCACTTTATGCCTTCTAGCAGTTAGCAACTGGGATATGCATATAAAATTCCGAACGAAACACAGTATTAAATCAAGAGCACTAATGTCATTCTAGAATTCTAAGGAGAGCTTTAGGGAGGGAGTAGAACTTGAGCTGAACCTGTAAGGGGTGGGTCTGATATTTAACAATATATAACAACATAAATAAAAAATATGGGAATAGGAAGTCAGATTAGTTGGAACAGAATATTTTCATGTAAAAAGCCCTGTCTGGAAGGTTGGAGATAAAGGGAAAATAGCCCCCAAACATGAGGTTAGTGGACTAAAGGTTTAAATCAAAGCAGTACTGAATGAAATCAATCTGGTGGCAGGTGTGCAAAATGGAGAAAGTCAAGATGATGAGAGAGGACAGCTCTTCTGATAGCTTCAAGTGTGAGGTAACTCATCTTAGACAAAGACAGACTTAAGACCAAAGCTCAACAAAGGTACCAGTTGTCCACCACAGACTACACTGGTGGTCCTACATGTCACTGCCCCTACAGCTCGTACCTGGGCGTCAGGGTTAGCATCATCACGCCAATGTAGCGGCGCTGGGCCCCACTGATTCCAAACCAGGAATCTGTGACGGACAAATGAGCCCCACTCAGCTACATCCTTCTTTCCCCTCCCTCTCCTCCCAAGAGACCCCTCTCCAGCGAAGCCCAATAATATGCCTCCCACCATTTAAAGGAAACCCTTCCCCCACAAAGCCAGGCTCACTCTTCTTTTCCCCACGACGCAGAAACTCTCGAAGGCGATCAGAAGGGATGGCAAAGGAGATTCCAGCTGTGACCTTCATGGTATTCACCCCGATCACCTCCCCATCCTGTAGTGACAGAGCCCACTATTCCCTAACCCAAACAGGTAGTAGGAGATGGGGAGACCTGAACAAGAATAGCGGGGAGTATAGGGAAGTTGGGGAGGTTTGACTGGATTTTTGCAGACAGCCAACAAGAGACTGCTCAGAAGTTTGACCAAACATCGTTGAATTAGGGAAACCCACCCCTTCCCACACTGACCTGGGGCAGGGATTCTTGGAAAGAAAGATGTCCCACTCACCAGATTAACCAGGGGACCTCCAGAGTTTCCAAACTGCAGGACAAGGAGAGAATATGGAAGAGATCCAGGGACTCTATGCCTGGGGGCATAACCAGGGTTGTAGGTACATTCTCCAGATTCTCTCCTTTCCCAGCCCATGAATGGCCACATTTTTGCAGCCCAATCTCTGTATACAGGCTCACCACACATTTATCACAGTTGGGGCCTGTGCCCCACAATCTTCCCCCCTCCCCCAACCTAGTGGGTCATTTCTCCTGTATCAGGACGCACATCAATAGCTGCATCAGTCTGGATGTATTCCACGTTGGTTTGGGGCAGGCCTAAGTCCCTGGCCGGACGCTGGGCAGAACTGACGATGCCGGAAGTGATAGTGTTCTGCAGCGCAAAGGGGCTTCCCATGGCGACAACGAATTCTCCTTGCCGGACGTCGGCGGAGCGCCCCAGCGGCAGCGTGGGCAGTGGCTCCTAGGGAGAACGGGTGCAGGAACCGTCCTCGGCCTGTCACCGGAGATGCGTGCAAACGCACAGCCCCAACACCCCGCCTGCCCTGATCCCCACCTTCGTCTGAATCCTCAGAGTGGCGATGTCCGCCACGGGATCCACAGCTGTGACCACGGCCTCATACGTGTCGCCGCTTGGCAGCCTCACTCGGACTCGGCGCCGATCAGCCACCACATGAGCGTTGGTGACAATGAGTCCGTCGGCAGCCACCACGAATCCTGAGCCATTGGAGATAGGGACTTCGCGGCCCGAGAAAGGGTGCCTGGGGTGGGAGCAGCACGAAAATGAGGCTCCACGGACCCCTCCTCGCCCGCCCCTAGCCCGCGGTTTCCGCGCCTCCTAGTCTGCCCCACAGTTACCGGCCCAGGATCTCGATGTAAACCACGGCGGGTGCCGTCTTCTCCACCACGTCTGCGATGAAGTTGTACTGGCTCCGGGGAGAACTGGGCGACGAGCCAAGCACCGAGGCAAAAACGGCCGGAGGACCCCGTCCCCCGCCCCACAGCAGCAGCAGCACGGCCCCCCCAGCGCCCAGTGCCACTGCCGGCCACACGCGCCGCCGGCCTCCAGGGATTCCTGGGTCTTCCCGGCTCCGGGGTTCTGGTGTCCCTGCAGTCAGCAGTGCTCGGGGAGCCGACCGCAGACACGTCCGTGGTTCAAGGACCCCCCCAGACAACCAGGCCCGGAGACTGGATGTCCCATAATTCACTCGGGCCCGAGGGTCAGGGGTTCCTGACGTCAGCAAGGCCCGGAGGTCAGGGGTCAACAGGGGTCCCTTCCCGCAACGCGCCCCCCCAAGAGCCCGCCATCCCCGGAGGTTCCAGCCTGCACTCCGCCCCGCCCTCAGTGCAGCCATGAGCTCCGCCTCGGCGTCCTCCTCGCCCGCCCTACACAGAGGCACCGCCCTGGACGCGTGCTGGCGGACAACCGGACGCGGAGCACGCCGGTACCTGAAGTCTTCCAGAAGTGCACGCCGGGACCGAGGAGCCGGCGAGCCGACTCCGCCCCGCCCCGCGAATGCCGGGTATTGTGGTCCCCTCGGGACGCGATTTCTAGATGGTCCAAGACCCGCGAGGCATGCTGGGACAGCTAACCCTTCCGGGGCGCCTCAGGATTTCGGCTCTCAGCACCCTGGGCGGCTGCCCAAAGACTCCGCCTTCCCAGGAGGCCCTGCGGCAGGGCGCGAAGATGGCGGTGACGGCAGCCAGACACTCTTAAAGCAGCAGCGATGGAGCCTCCCCCGGCGCCAGGGCCGGAGCGGCTCTTTGACTCGCACCGGTAAGAGCCCCTGCAGGAAAAGGCCGGCTCCCGCGTCCACTCGGCTTTCAGTGCCCGATCACCCGCCTCTCGTCCCCAGGCTCCCGGGTGACGGCTTCCTGCTCCTCGCGCTGCTGCTCTACGCTCCAGTCGGGTTCTGCCTCCTCGTCCTGCGCCTTTTTCTTGGGATCCACGTCTTCCTGGTCAGCTGCGCGTTGCCAGACAGCGTCCTTCGCAGGTTCCGACTGGGCGCTCAGGGAGGCTCAGGGCTGGGCTGGGCTGGGCTGGAGGCCGTGCAGTCACAACTGCCTACGTCCCCAGGTTCGTGGTGCGGACCATGTGTGCGGTGCTGGGGCTCGTGGCCCGGCAGGAGGACTCTGGACTCCGGGATCACCGCGTGAGGGTCCTCATTTCCAACCATGTGACACCTTTCGACCACAACATAGTCAACCTGCTCACCAGCTGTAGCACCGTGAGTGCCGCAAAGCCGGGAGGTCCTCGGGGCAGTTCTCTCGGGCCCAGCTCAAGGCTCTCCCCTCTGCCTGCCTGGGTTTCCCTTGGGGACTGCAAGATACTGAGCCAAACCCCTAATCCCACTTCTCTACTCCGTGTGTCAGCTTATCTCACTTCCTAACATCTTTTATTCTTGCCTTCTCTCCTTATTTCCAGCCTCTACTCAATAGTCCCCCCAGCTTTGTGTGCTGGTCTCGGGGCTTCATGGAGATGGATGGGCGGGGGGAATTGGTGGAGTCACTCAAGAGATTCTGTGCTTCCATGAGGCTTCCCCCGACACCTCTGTTGCTGTTCCCGGAGGAAGAGGCCACCAATGGCCGGGAGGGGCTCCTGCGCTTCAGGTGGGTGAGCACAGGTATCTGTCTCCAACCGGGTAGGTGGTCAGGCTTGGGGCCCCTTGAGTTTTAACAACCTTCTTAAGCCCTACCCCTCAACTATCCCCCTTCCTAGTTCATTTCTGATCTGTCCACTGTTAGTTTTTTACTCTGGATCCCTTTATTTCCTCCTTTATCTACTTAACAGTTTGACGGTCAGGTATGAACTGCTGTCTGGACTGGCTGGAATCCCATCCTACTCTCTCTTCCCTCTCCTAGTTCCTGGCCATTTTCTATCCAGGATGTGGTACAACCTCTTACCTTGCGGGTCCAGAGACCTCTAGTCTCTGTGGTGAGTGTGTATTGGACTGGGACTCAGGCTTGGACAGGAAGTCTCCCACTCCTGGCCCTGGCTTAGACCTCACTTCATGCCCTCCCCTCAGACGGTGTCAGATGCCTCCTGGGTCTCAGAACTGCTGTGGTCACTTTTCGTCCCTTTCACGGTGTATCAAGTAAGGTATTAACTGTCCTCACTTTTTGGTGGCTGGGAAAAGCTCACCTCAAGGTCAAGGAAGTAATTGGCATTGCCCTGTCTACCTGCAGATCTTTTAATTTTAATATCAAGGCTCTGCCACAAAGGCAATGCAAAATCTTTACTGTCTCCCCACCCTCACCACTACTGTTCCGTGAAGTGGTATCAAAGTGGGCAGACACCCTCTACCCTGGTTGCTCCCTGCATGGTCCTGGATTGTTTTTTGCAGGTGGCTCCGTCCTGTTCATCGCCATTTGGGAGAGGGGAATGAGGAATTTGCCCTCCGTGTACAACAGGTGGTAGGGAACACAAGCAGTGGGGAGGTGGGGTCTTTCCTTAGGAGGCAGGGGAAGAAGTCTTGAGGCCTTGACACTTCCAATCTTCCAACTCTCCCTAGCTGATAGCCAAAGAATTGGGCCAGACAGGGACACGACTTACTCCAGCAGACAAAGCAGAACACATGAAGCGACAAAGACACCCCAGGTTACGCCCCCAGTCAGGTATGGGGTCTCTGTATACAAAGCTTTTGGGGCTATTTTCAGCCAAATGTGATTTCCTTCCTGTTCCTATGCAAGTCAGATTCTCTTTCCTCCCATTGCTCCACTCACTAAATTTCGAATTTCTTGTTTGCAGCCCAGTCTTTCCCTTCCTCGTCTGGCCCTTCTCCTGATGTGCAGCAGGCAACTCTGGCCCAGAGAGTCAAGGAGGTTTTACCCCATGTGCCACTGGGCGTTATCCAGAGAGACCTGGGTATGGGAAGGGTAGCCTCACACAAGGAATAGGCATGGAGAGGAAAAGTGGGTGGTGAGGGCAGAAGGTAAGCAGGGAAACACTCCTCTCTCCAATCTTCCCTTCTCTCCAGCCAGGACTGGCTGTGTAGACTTGACCATCACTAATCTGCTTGAGGGAGCTGTAGCTTTCATGCCTGAAGACATCACTAAGGGGACCCAGACCCTTCCCACAGCCCCCAAGGTGAGACCCAGGAAATGGCCAGGTCTGTGACTTGGGGTGGGATGGGGCAGTCTACATACTCCCTATCCCTGACTTCTCTTTTTAATCTGAGACCCTAGCACAGTACCTCTCTTGCAAAGTAGGCATTCGATGCGTGTTTAATGATGACTTCGCAAGCCCTCTGACATTGTGATCACCTCAGTTCCCCAGCTCTGGCCTGGTGACTCCACAGCCCACAGCCCTAACATTTGCCAAGTCCTCCTGGGCCCGTCAGGAGAGCCTGCAGGAACGCAAGCAGGCACTGTACGAGTACGCAAGAAGGTGAGGGGTTTAGGAAACGATGAGTAGGAAGGGGTAGGTTGGAAATCAGAGCTATTTATGAAGCTAATATGGCAAAACCCACACAGTGTCTTCCCCCTATGTCCTATAGGAGATTCACAGAGAAACAGACCCAGGAGGCTGACTGAGCACAGGATGGCACCCAGAGCCGCAGGACGGAGACTGGGGGCAGCCCTCACCCAACTCAACAGGCTGGATGGGTGGGTGGTAAAAAGGGAGGGATGGGGCTCCCCCCAATATCACATTAAATTCAGTGTTTTCACTCAAGGTCTCCTTTCTTCTCTGGGTCTCAAAATCCCCTGGGCAGATTCCTTTTTCCTTGGATGAGGGGAACAGGGGTGAGGGTCTCCTTATGGATTTGTGGGGATGGTCAGAACGGAACTGTCTGAAATCACCTCTTCATGTCAAAAGAGTGATACTAAGGAAGTGTAACTGAACTGAAGACCCAGCAGCAGCTGAGCCCTGTCTTCACTGTCCAGCTCAGGTTTGCAAAGAAACAGCTGCAAAACCACAAGTCCCAGGGTGCCTTTCACTAATAAGCACATGACAGTGTCCCCGTAGAGTTTACACATGCTCAGTGTGGTGGCTGGAGCCAGTTTTCCATAGGATCCTGACTAGGTTAAGGTGGAGCAAATAGCCCCACCCTAGTGCCAGCCTTCAGGACTCCCATTTGAGCCAATCCTTGTGGTGGAGCTGGAATTTACCTTTGTACTTTAGGTGGATCTGGGTTGGTGGTGGTGACTGGCTGGGTGGGTCTGCAACTGGCTGCCATCCTGACACGTCTCCGAGCTTTGCAAGTAGGTTTCAATCCAGGATCCTTGTGGCCCTGCTCCCTGATTACCACCCTCTTCATCTTCTTTATTCTTAGTCCTTTTCCCTTTAGGACCTTTAGGGTAGCTCTCACAAAGTTCCTGCCTGAGGACCCCTGTTTGAGTGACAGGATTTGTACTATTGGACTACAGGGTGATAGTCCACTTTTGATAGTCCCTCACTTTGAGATTCAGGTCTCTACTGTTTGCTGAAAGGCAAGAAATGCTGGGAAGGATGGACCCAGGTGCATTATCACCTGAGGCTAGGATCAGGGCTAAGGTGGGAAGATGGTGTCAGTCACCAAAATACAAGGCCTTAATTGCTGCCCTGCCTTCTGTAGGCCCTGCCAATCAGTCACCATGGCCTCTCCGCTGCTTGGGCTGGCAGAAGAGTCTAGCCCAAACCCTGGAGAATCTGAACTGGCTGTGAACCCTTTTGACGGGCTCCCCTTCTCTTCACGCTACTATGAGCTGCTTGAGCAGCGGCGAACCTTGCCCATTTGGGCTGCTCGTTTTATCTTCTTGGAGCAGTTGGAGAGTAGCCCTGGAGGAGTGGTGCTGGTGTCTGGAGAGCCTGGCTCTGGCAAGAGCACCCAGGTTTGGGGAGATAAAGGGAGGGGCTAGGGAACTGGCCCTTCCCTGGACAAGGGTGGGAGGATGGGCTACATGGAGCTACAGGGGAGGTGAGCAAAGGAGGACCGGTAAGGCTGACCCCCGGTGTCTGGTGAAGGACCAGGGAACTCCCCAAATAAGAGATTGAACTGGCCATGACCAAATTGTGTGTGTTACTGAGATTATCCCTGTCCCTGCCCCAGATCCCTCAGTGGTGTGCAGAGTTTGCACTGGCCAGGGGATTCCAGAAGGGCCAGGTGATTGTCACTCAGCCCCACCCTCTGGCAGCCCTGAGCCTGGCCCTGCGGGTTGCTGATGAGATGGACCTGACCCTGGGTCATGAGGTTGGATACAGCATCCCCCAAGAGGACTGCACTGGGCCTGACACTCTGCTCAGGTGAGGCCTGCAGGCCTGACAAACTCACCGTAGGCTCCCTCATCCCAGCACAGCCTTGAAATCATGCCTGATGCAACACTGAATTAAGCCCTCTGCCCCAACCAGGGACCTCATAGACAACCGACCTCACCCTCATCACAAAAGTCACTTTCCCAGCCGGGGTACAGTTTGTCAAAGTATCATCAGTGGGGTTGTAGGTCACAGTTACAGGTTCACAGGATCTTTTTCTGAAATACCAAAATGTAAGACCCTTGGGGAAAAGCTGCCCTGGGCTTCTAGAGCTGTTTAGTGTCCACACTGACTCCTCTGTCCACTGCCAATGTCAACAGGTTTTGCTGGGACAGGCTGCTTCTGCAGGAGGTGGCTTCAACCCCGGGCCCTGGAGCCTGGGGTGTGCTGGTGCTGGATGAGGCTCAGGAGCGGTCGGTGGCCTCAGATTTGCTCCAGGGGCTGCTGCGAGATGCCAGGCTGGGAAACCTTCCAGGAGACCCCAGAGTGGTTGTGGTTACTGACCCCACCCTTGAACCTAAGCTCCAAGCCTTCTGGGGCAATCCTCCTATTGTGCATGTGCCCAGAGGGCCTGGTGGGGATCCCACTCCTGTCTACAGGGACACTGTCGCTCCTGATCGAGTAGAAGCTGCCTGTCAAGCCGTGCTTGAATTATGTCAGACGGAGATGCCAGGAGATGTGCTAGTATACCTGCCCAGTGAGGAGGTAAAAAAAAAAGTCTGTATGAGGAGGTACTTAATGCACATTTTTTTTTTTCAGAATGAAGGGCTAGAGCTTTCATTAGGTTTTCAGAGGGGTCTGTGACCCAAAAGGCGAGAACTGCTCTAATGCCAACCCTGCCCTTCAGGAAATTTCCCTATGCTGTGAATCCTTGACCAAGGAGGTAGGGCCCCTGGCTCTCCAAGGGCCTCCACCGCGGGTGCTGCCTCTTCACCCAGGCCGTGGCCAAGCTGTTCTGTCTGTATATGAAGACACAGACTCGGGTGCCCGAAAGATTGTGGTCACTCACTGGCTGGCTGACTTCTCCTTCTCCCTCCCTTCCATCCGACATGTCATTGACTCAGGACTGGAGCTTCGAAATGTGAGTGACAGAGATGAGGGGATGTGGGGGCTAAACATAGAAATGGCCCTCTCTGATCTGTCTTGGCTTGGTCGGGGAACGGTGACAGGTGTACAGTCCTCAAATTCGAGCAGAATCCCAAGTGTTGAGGCCAATCAGCAAGTGCCAGGCAAAAGCAAGATGGCTTCGGGCAGGAGGGCTCCCACCAGGTAAGAAGGAGCCTTGTCCTCCCTGAGATCCAACATGAGAAGAGGCACCAACACAAAGGATGAAAGCCCTGGGAAATCTACAGTGGTCTCCTTTCCCAGGTCTTTCTCCCCTCAGGATCCTGCCTCTGCCTGTATCCCAAGTCCTTCCTAGAACTTGAGGCTCCCCCAGTGCCCCAACCAAGGGTGTGTGAGGAGAATCTGAGCTCTCTGGTATTACTACTAAAGAGGAGACAGATTGCAGAGCCAGGGAAGTGTCACTTCCTAGACCGGCCTGGTGAGACCCCTGCTGCCCAAGTCCTGCCATCTGACCTCCAGGCTCTGAGACTCCCGACCCTCTAAGCCCTGTTTTCTCACCAGCTCCAGAAGCACTGATGCAGGCCCTGGAAGACTTAGACTATCTGGCAGCCCTAGATGATGACGGGGACCTGTCAGATCTGGGAGTCATCTTATCAGAGTTCCCCCTACTCCCTGAGTTGGCCAAAGCCCTGCTGGCCTCGTGCGAGTTTAACTGTGTGGATGAGATGCTCACCCTCGCTGCCATGCTCACTGGTATAAATCACCTCTCTCTGGCTTTTACGGCTACTTCAGTCTTTCCCCTTGGTGTTCTGGCGCTCTAAGGCAACCCTTTCCCCATGTTCAGTCCACCCCTCACAGGGCCGGAAGAACTAGCCTGGGTCACCTATCCCTCTCTCTTGTTAGCCTTAACCCGCTGCTGCCTCTTGCCCCTCATTATGCTGAAATCTCTCCTCTCTGTTACTATTAAAACTCCACAGCCTTCTTCCTCAACCCTACACTCCACTTCAGCTATACAGAATAACCTCCAACCTGTATCTGGTGCATTCCTCACCCACTGTATTTTGGCTTCAGGCCCACAACAGTGAAAGAGCTTTCAGCTCACCAGTGACCCTCAAGACCTAATCCAGTGAACACTTTTGAGCCCTTATTCATGACCCTTGTTTTGCCACTTGAGAATACTGACCACTTCCCCAGGCCTCTCAACCCGCTGCTCGTGTTTTCATCCTACCTCTCTGGCCATTCCCTCATCCTCTCCCTGGGGCTCTCTGTCTTCTGCTCATCGACCGTTAAGGAGGACCTCAGGGTTATCTCCTTGCCCCTTGTCTTCTCATTCCCTGAGTTCCCTGAGCAATTTCATTCATATCCATGGTCTGAAGTGCCATCTTTACACTTACAATTTCCAAACCTTCTATCTCCCTGCCAATACCATTCTTCTGAATCTTAGATTTATATATCCAGCTCCTGATGGAGATTTCTACCAGAATTGTCCATAGTACCAAAGCCCAGGATTGAATCAAGCACTTCCTTAAGCTACCCCGTCTCCACCACCATCACCACCACAAAATCGCATCACCATCTCAGCTGCTTCACTGCCATGATTCTAATCTTTCTCCAGGTCTTTTCATTTTTATCTCCTAAATGTTTTTTTTAATTCATCTGCTCTTGTCCATCTCACTGTCAATTGCCAGTGTTAGAGCCTCATCACTGCTCAGATGGATTCATTTAGTAGTCTCCCAACTAGTTGTGTGAACTTCTTCAAGCACCTGGACTCTCTTACTTAAAAATTTCCTCAACAGCTATTCTTTACTTTCCAGACAGAATGGAAGCTCATTTGCATAGCACATCCAGGCCCTCATGACCTGGCCCTCTCCAGCTTTATGTCCTGCCACTCCGCCACACACCATTCCCTTCCCCATACTAGGCACTTGCAGTTCTCCAAACATACCATGCTACTAACCCCTGTGCCTTGCTATCCCCACAGGCTAGAATACTCCCTTGCCCCTTCTCCACTGGGCTTCAAATACTGACCCCCACACCTATAGTACTCATTAAGGTCGCTCACTTGTTTGTCTCTCCCACCAGACTCTGAGCTGCGTAAGCATGGGGACAGACTGTCTTTCACTAATTTGTCTCCAATGTCTAATAAAGGGCATAACCCCTAGACATTATCAATGTCTTTTGAAATAAGTTCCCAAAGTGACACACCTACCTTTTCACCATTCCACCTGTACTGCTATCCTTTCTCATTCCCCCCAAAAACCTTCCTCTCTTCTGCCTTCAGCTGCCCCTGGGTTTACTCATCCTCCACTCTGTGCAGAGGAAGCTGCCTTGCGTCGAGCACTGGAACATGCAGATGGTGATCACAGCTCTCTGATCCAGGTGTATGAAGGCTTTATACAGAGTAAGTGGCCCACTGCATCCTATTAGAGAATCGCAGATTTTCCAAAGAGGGGAAGTGGTGTGCAACCAGCTGACAGGTCTCTATGCCCAGGGAGAGGAGGCCCTTTAGCCAAGGACTGGGTTCTCTCAGGGATCTTGAGGACTTTAGTTGTAGCGGGTCCCTTTCCTCTCCTAGGCGGAGCAGACAAGACTTGGTGCCTGGCTCGGGGCCTGAACTGGAAAGCATTGTGCCAAGCCCGGAAGCTTCGAGGAGAACTCCTAGAACTCATGCAACGAATTGAACTTCCCTTGTCCCAACCAGCCTTTGGCTCTGAGCAGAATCGCAGAGACCTTCAGAAAGCACTGGTGTCAGGATACTTCCTTAAGGTTAGAGGAAAGAGTTGTGGTGAGGATCTTAAAAGGAGAGGAAGGCCGAGGGACCAAAGAATGGTATGCCTTCTCTGGAACTGGGGTCCAGGTGGTCATTCCACGAATTCTTTTGAACCCGGAGAAGCTTTTCCTTTGAGGCTTTGGGGTACATGGAGCCATTGAAAATGCCATATGGTAGGGACTGTAACACCTAGAGATAATTCTTTAATATTAATAATCCCACCACCGTTGCTAAATCTTTCTCAACCCCCTTTTCTTTTCCCTACTGTCTGGTCTTCTCTCTCACTTATTCCTTCAATATCTTTGCCTTTCAATAAGGTGGCCCGAGACACAGATGGGACTGGAAATTACCTGCTCCTAACACATAAGCATGTGGCCCAGCTCTCTCCATACTGCTGCTACCGAAGCCGCAGGGCTCCAGCCGGGCTGCCACCGTGGGTGCTCTACCACAGTTTCTCCATTTCCAAAGACAACTGCCTTTCCATTGTTTCTGAGATTCAACCACAGATGTAAGTTCCCTGACACCCCTCTTTCATTGCCCATTCCTCTTCCTGGGGCCACAGTTATGGCTGGGCAGTTAGAGAGCCATGAGAAGAGGAGGTTTGTACTAACATATGATCACTACATGGAGGAGTCTAAGAGCGAGCATTATCACAAAGGGCGCAGAACTCATCTGATGGCGGCTTTCTCCGTCAGGTTGGTGGAGTTGGCCCCTCCATACTTCCTGAGTAACTTGCCCCCCAGCGAGAGCAGAGACCTCCTCAATCAGCTGAGGAAAGAAATGGCAGCTTCTTCTACAGGGAGTGAATCCTCCTCCACCCAAGAACTAGGGGATGCCTGTGTTCTGCAATGACCCGCCTAAGGAATGGAGCTGAGCTCGTCTCATGGTATTAGATCCTCTCTCAGGCTAGTACTAAGGCAGCCAGCCAGACTTAGAAGCCCAAAGTTTAGGGTCTAATGGAAACCCTGGGATGTGAGTCTCAAGAGACAGTGGGCTGGGAGTGGAAGGAATCAAGTAAGCCACAGTCTACATAGGGTAGGACCCTTCCTTAGCCTTCTTCTATTTATTGGAGGGGGACTGATATACCCCCATACCCCAAATTATGTCAAAACCTATCCTTGTGTTCCCTTTTGGTCTATAAAAGTTCTTTTTCTGTGGAGCCTAATTTGAGTTTGGTTCTGCAGCAGCATATACAACATCAATAAGTCTGAGGTGACACAATATCAAAGACTCAGGGCCAGCTTCTCCAACAGCATCCCCTTGCCTGGTCAAGCCTTTGTGCTCTGACCAACTTAGCTGTCACTAACACACAACATGAGTAGACTACTGGCCTTTGACTCTGTGTAAAGCTCACTTGCCTCTATCACTGCTCCTTCCTCCAGGGGAGGAATAATGGGGGTGCCATAGGCATCAGGCAAAATCTCCCCTTTTGTCCTCATTACAACTTAAATCCTGCTCCTTCTTAAACCTCAAGGATATTGCAAGCATCTTCAAACTGTCAACTTTCCATCAACAAGCTTTCCAGCTGCCCCTGGCCCACCACAGGTTACAGTTTTTCTAACAACTTCAGGAACATCATGCTTTCCTTTCTTTCCAGCTGGGTATCCTTTCCCTTTACTTTTCTTGGAATATTAACTTTGATAGCCTCCACCACCTTGCACATTGTAAGGGTGTTTGTAGAAATTCATGGAAAGGAAGATTTAATCCTTGGAACTCTGATTTCTCTGCAGAGAGTCTTCCCTTAGAAATCATATCTATTCTCATCATTCCATCTATCTCCTCCTCTATGTGGATGTCAGCTGACCTCCCCCAAAGGCATGTTTCCAGAAGTTATTCTTTGTAGGCCTAGCATTTAGTTTTGCCGGCAGATTTAGATCTTGCTCCAGTCTAATAATTTCCCCCTTCCTCACCCACACCACTATGTCCTGATCCTCTACATTTGCAACCTTAGAATTATCTTTGGTTCTTCTTAGGCCTGTCACTTCCTAATTATTTGCCACATTCTGCTCACCGTAATTCCACTGGGCCCATTAACCTTGTCCATTGCTTCCCCCTCTCCCCTTTGTCCCCGTAGGAACACCAGAGCCAGATTAGTGTTCCTAGATTTTCTCTTTCATAAATTGTTAGTATCCATCTTGCTTCCGCCCAGGTGCGTTGTGAGGCTCATGTGGGAGTATGTCGTCAGCAGGTTGAATACACACGGACAACATGAGGCTCAAAGTCAGGAAGGAATCCTTAGAGATTATTTTACAGCTGAAGAGTGAGATGCCTAGCGTGTAAAACCTGGTTCCTGACACAGTCAAACTCTTGCTCTGCTGCCGTTGGCATCTTCCTTCCTTCATAACTTTGGTACAGACGCAGTCAGTGAGGGCTGCCGCAGCCCCATCCCAGCACCACCTTTAACCTGCTCGGGCCCTCCAAACCCCAGCTCCGACCCATCCGCCGAAGAATCCGGAGTCCCTAAGGAGAGCACTCCCATTGGCCAGCCTGCCACCTCCCCTCACCTCATTGGCTACCGTACGGCTGGTCCCGCCTTCTAGACGCCTCAGGTTCCCGCTACAGAGCAATAGTGAAAAATGGCGGGAAAGGCTGCATCTTAGCGCGCCAAGCAACAGCGCAACGCTGGCCTGGGAGCCCGCTGGGGCCGAGAAGCCCTGGACAGTAGCCTCTAAGGCCAGCTTCTCCTCACACGCTCCGCTGCCACCGGTCCATTCGTGGGCAGCCGCGCCCTCCGAGGTCCTGGGCCCGGTGCTCCACGAGGCGCCTCGGTCCGGAAAAGAGAGCACGGCCGGTGGGGCAGGCACCGCTCACACCACCGAGGCGAGCCCGGACACGGAAGCCACCTTGTTGTCCTCTGCCCAGGGCTGCAGGTTCTGCAGCGCGAAGAGCGACGAGTTGTGCAGGCAGAGCGGGTCCGGGGGCAGCGGCGGCCGCAGCGGCCGCGGCAGCGCGTCCTGCTGCAGGTGCAGGAGCAACCGGCCCGCGCGGTGCCTCTCCGCCTCGCGCTCTTCCGCCGTTTGGCGCCTGGGCGAGCGGAGACGCGGGGTCAGGGAGACCGGCCCTCTTCCTACCCGCGCCGCACCGCCACTTGGCTCCACCCGCCCTCGCCACCCCGCGCCTCACCGCCACTTTGTGCGCCGATTCTGGAACCACGTCTTGACCTGTGCGTCGGTCATGCGCAGGGCCTTGGCCAGCGCCGCTCTCTCGGCCGAAGCCAGGTACTTCTGGCGCAGGAAGCGGCGCTCCAGTTCCAGCACCTGCGAGCGGGAGAAGGATGTGCGCGGCTTCTTCCGCTTCGGGGGGGTCCGGTTTTGGTAGGGGTGGCCTATGCGGCGCGTCCCGGAGAAGGGCGAGAGCGCGGCTACAGGCAGAAGAGAGAGCAGGGCAGGGTTTTCGGGCAGTCGTTACCCTTATCCCAAGCTCGGCCCCGCACCAGAAACCCCTAAACAAGAAAGGGCCTCGGAAGACACGGCCCTCCCCCTTGGTTGAAGGAGAGACGTCCCCCATAACTTCGCCTGCCCTCCCCGCGGTGTGGACAGTGGACTGCAAAGGAGGGCGCGGGCATCGACGGCAGCCTCCTCCCTATAGCCTCTCAGCAGCAGGACCAAGAGACACAAGTTGAGGAAATATCCCCTGGGATGATGGGAGAGGGGAGATACGAAAGGAGACCTTGAGTTGGGGAAGAGTCAAAGATGAGGAAACGGACTCAGTGTGGGGCATGATGCTGGAGGGGTCGGGCAACCTCACCCGTGAGCCGGTCCTTGGCAAAACGGCGGCCGCTGTCCATCCAGGGGAAGGTGAGTCCCGCTAGGCCCCCGGCGCCGCCCAAGCCCGAGGGTCCAGGCACCGCAGGCGCGCCTCCCGCGGGCGGTGGCACTGGCAGCGGGCGGTGTGCCGGGACGCGGATCACGCCGCCCGGGCCCACGCCGGAGCTGCCAGGTAGCGGTGCCAGCGAGCCCGCGGAGCCATAGCTCGTGGCTCCGTGAAAGCCACCCGAGAACGCCGCACTCTCCCCATGGCCCGGGCCCGTGCGACCGGGGCCTAGGCCGCTCCCGGGGGGTTCCGGGCAGCTCAGGATCTGATCGATGCCAAAGCTGATCGGCTCGTGGTGCGGGAGGTTGTGCGAGGCCAGCACCGCCGGCTCCATGGGGCCGGATCGGAAAGACCGCGGGAGGCTCGGCTGCTGGGGATGGCTTCCCAGGCAGCTCTGGGAGCCCAGCTGCGGAGCGCTCGGGGCGGCGGCTTCAGGGGCCAGCGGAGTTGGCTGCAGCGGGGCGCCGGGGACCCCGGCACAGCTTCATCCTTGCGCACCGGGAGTAGCTACGCCAGTGCCGGCTTCTGCCGGGCCTCGGCACAGGGACTCGCATCCCGGGGGAGCGCGACCCGCCGGGGCCCCAAGAGCGCCCTTGCTGGGTCTGAAGCGCGATGGACGCTGGGCTGCCGGGGCCTCTGCTGGAGTCTGGGGTGGAGAGGGTTGGCAGGCTGGGGCTGGGGCAATGACTGACAGATCAGCCTCGGTGGGCAGTGAGGGCTGGGAATAGGGCAGGGGCGGGGCTGGGTCCGTTAAAGGGGAAGAGACGTCTATTTGCGCCAAGCACGGTAAAGACTGACGGGCGGGGATGGTCGCGAGGGTGTTAGGAACCAGGCTCAGCACGGGAGGGGCTACAGCTCGCGCCGCTGCGCGCTGAGTCAGCCGAGATGCACACGGCAACTCCATCCTCGCCGGCCTCCGCCTTTGGGCTTCCTTCGTCTCGCCCGCTTCCTCACGGGTGCCTCCTCTCACAGTCCCCAATCTTCGCCTCTCGATGGGTCCTGCCTGCCGACCCCCGGATTCGTTGTGGCCCCCGCCTAAGTGCCTTCGAAGACCATATCTCGTTGTGGCTTCCTGGCTGCCATGAGAAGCAGTTGGGGAACGGCGCCAGCGAACTGGAGGCCCGGGAAGAGGACAGGTGTGGGAAGAGGGTACCAGGGCGCGTCCAGCGGGCTAGGGCGGGCGACACACTGAGGGCCAGTGATCCCGGTGCACCTACGGCCTCTGCCGTAGGGCCCCTTACTCTTTCTGCTAGAGCCAGTAACCTGTGCCCTGTGTTTCTTAGAATTTCAATTTTCGGAAACCGGTGTAAAGTGGACGGGTGGCTCAACCCGGGCGAACTCAGTTTGGGGCTGGCGTTCTGCCCCCGACCCAGGCCCACGAGCTCGGGACTCTACCCTTCCACTCTGCACCTCGTAAGTCTATTCTCGCACACACACCCCGCCCCTCAAAGACGTGGGGTCAAAATCGCTATAGGCGACACGTGGAACCTCACTGAAGCTTTCGGAGGATTCTAGCCGCCTCATTTCCCATAGACACTTCACCCCACCCAAGCCCCAGCAACTGCCTGGAGCATATCAGAGAACTGAGGCAGGGAGAGCCCCAAGCCGCTCGGTGACCTTGTGACCTCTGGCCGCGGACCCAGGAGCTGGAAGTGTGTGAACTCTGCGTCCCTCCCCTGGATGGGACCCCCGACCGGGGGGGCCCCTGCGCCTTAGACCCGCCCCCGCCGCCGCCCAGCCCGGTGCAGGCCGCCATAATCGGGTTAGCTGGGTCGGAATTACATTACCTTCCCTGGACCGCCCCGGTCCCGGGGGGGCCCTGGCGCCTCCTAGCCGGTGAGACTGGGCGCAGTGAGGGGGATGTTCCTACCATCCTGAGGCGGGTGGGCACCGATGAGCAGTTCGGCCTGCCTCGTACACGTGATGGCCAAAGGATCCCGCCCCGCTGTGGCAACCCTAGCACCTCGGCCCCAGACCGCTCCGGTGTTGAGAACCAGGCTGCTGGTTACCCCTCTAAGCCGAAATGCCCTCTAAGTCTGGTAGATGGGTCTCCTTGGGAACACAGATCTGATCTTCCAATCCATTCTCCAGGATCTCCTGGAAAACACTCTGCCCCTCCTTACTCCTCAGCAGATGGGCTGGCAGCCTGGCGCCTGGGGCAGGGTAAGGGGTCTTTTTTCTCCAGAGACCCAGAAATATTTGGGCATCTGGGCAGGAAGATAAAGAGGGGAGTGGGGGTTCTCTCCCCACCCAAAGTCACCAGTCCCTCAGTCTGAAGGGGGTGACAGTGGAGGGAGGCAGTGGACATTAATAAAATGTGACGTCCTCCCCCAACCTTGTCCACCTCCATCATCCAATTTCTCCAGCCCTTCCCCCACCCTGCCAACAGCCCCTTCTGAAAGGAGGGTGGGGAGCTCCTACCAATTTGGCAGCTGTGTTTTCATCTTAGTGGAGAAGATGAACATTATCATCTCCCATAGCCCTTTACAGAAGCATCCTTTCTCAGCAGTAGAGAGGTGGGACTACATGGAACATCTGTTCAGTCAAAATGTTCACAGGCAGCATGGGCTGAATGAGGACAGAGATCTTAGGGAGATGGCAAAGTAAATAAAGCCTCTGAAGGGGACTAGCCTGCAGGTCAGGAGTGTGTCAGTCCCCTACTTTAGGGGGTGGACCTCTGAGGAGAGGGAGCACATTAGTAAGTCTCCAACTAAGCTGAATAAACTCCTTGAATAAATCACTGAGTGAATCAATGAGGAAGAAAATGGCAGTACTGTGAAGACCTGTCCACCTGCTTAGTGCACATCCTGCCTTTTGAGGTCAGCACACCTGGCACTGTTCCCCAGAGATGGCCCAACTGATCGTTTGAGGAGAACGGTCACAAACCCAGTAGCACATACAAATCTTGGAAGTTAACATTTTTCAGTGCCTCACTTCAAGGACAAAGTGTATCCAGTTTGATCGGCCACAGTCCTGGGAATTTCCACCTCTGGAAATGCCTTGGTTCCACTTCTGTGAGCCCCTGATTCTTGGGAAGTGGTGATTCCTGCTAGTTTATGTCTAAGATGGAGGCCCTGGGGTCAGTACTCCCACCTCCCATGTGCACTGTTTTGGATCTCCCTCACCATGTGCGTGTGACCCCCCAATGCTTCCGATTTTCAGGCCCCCACGCCTGCAACTTCACAGAAAGAAGCATGTCCCCAGCCTGTGCTCCTGTACCTGCCCTTCCTTCCTGCTGTTGGTGCACTGTCCTTCTCTCAAGATAGTCACTATTGCTGCATCATTTCTTTCATCAACTTACTCCTTCCTACCCCCAACTCTTAGGTCTCTATTATTTGGACAAAACCTTTGCCTGACTCAAGAGAAATTCTGTTTTTCTTTTCCCTTGAACTGCCCACACCCACTGCCTCCATTTCCTCATCATTTATTCTTTTAACCCACTGCAATCTGTCTTCACTGTGCTGACCCTTTCTCAGAGAGCTCCAGTATCCATTATCCAGGACTTCTCTGATATGTTCTACTTTGTCAAACTATTTCTTGAACTATTCCTGTTTCTGTAATAATTGTCTTATTCTATATCTTTGGGCTTTCATAGTCACTGCTTATGTTTATCCTCCTCTGACTTTATTCCACCGAACACTGAGCATTCTTCAGAGCTCAGACTTCAGCTTTATCTCTCTCTGCATTTGCTCCAATAGTTGCATCTATTACATCCACCATAAAACTCTTGAGACCTCCATCCCTGGTTATGACCCTTGCTGTGCTCCACCAGCCCCTCTGTCCTAACCTTTTGGGCAGCTCCATCTGCCTTTGCTGCAGCCACTTTAAGTCCAATAGGCTGAAGGACATGCTCCCCTCCCAAGCTCTTCATTCACTTCCTCCTATTATGCTCTTTTGAAGTATTTTATATATAGCCCTTCCTTTTCATTTCCACTGATAAAACCCTAACCTAAGCCATCATCACCACCAGGTGATACATTCATTTGTTCATCCAGAAAATTTTGATTGAATACCTACTATGCCCCTGTCGCTGGAGATATAGCTGTAGGCACAACAGGAAAAAAAAAAAATCCCTGCAACTCCCTGCCACTAAGAAGCTTACACTATAGTTGGGGAAGGGGCTGAAAAACAAGAAATATATGAAATAACAATAAATGCTAAGAAAAATAAAGCAAGGAAGGGGGAGAAGTGAAAGGGTTGGGGATTGGGGTTTATCTAGAGTGATCACAGAAGGCGCCATGGAGAAAGACCTGAAGGAAGAGAGGAGCCATTTGGATATTTGAGGATTTCAGGTTGGGGACTCTGGGATAATATTCTGGTGTATCTGTGGAACAAACAGAGGGGACCAGTATGGCTGGAAAGACTGAATGACTACGAGAGACCAGGCAAGGCCTTCAAGACCATTGTAAAGACTTGGACATTTATTTTGACTGAAAAGGGAAGCTATTGGAAGAAAAGCAAGACACCTGATTTTTTTATTTTAATTTTAACAGCTTTCTTAAGGTAAAACTGACATACAATAAACTGCACATATTTAAGTTGTACAATTTAATAAGTTTTGTCATGTATACACACATGAAACCATCATCACAAGATAATAAACATCCATGAACCCCCAGAATTTTCCTTATATTCTATTTTATTTATTCACTCTGAACTGCCATGTTGAAAACAGGCTAAAGAGGAGCAAAGGCGAAAGCAAGGAAAGCAGCAAGAAGCCACAGCCATCATTCAGAGAGATGATGGTATCCTGGGCCAAGGAGGTGTGGGAAGTAGTTAATTAAAAAGTCGCTGATCTCCTAACTACTTGCCGCTCATTCACTCCAATTCACTATGAAGATAAACGAATAAAAAAAATTTTTCCCCCATAGGGTAACTCCCTCCCTTCAAAAAAGTCTGCTAGCTCCCTACTGCCCTCAGACTTAAGGTCCAACTCCAAAAGGCCCGGATTTTTCTATCACTACTCCCAAATCCACACCTTGGCCTCCTTCCTGTTCCACTCTGGTCATTCCCCTCCACTCTGTCTTTTCTATTTCCAGCACACTTACTCCCCACCCCCATCTCTAAATTGTGCCCACACAAAGTACCACTTCCTCCATAAAGCCTTGAGGGGTCTCCATTGGGATCTCTCCCTTGAGTTCTCCAATTGCATTTGATGTTAATACTTAAAAGTAAATTTATCTTTGTTTTTTAAATCCCACTGTAAGTACCTAGGGACTGCGGTGTCCAAGCTCCAGGGCTCCTGCGTCCTCCCCAAATACGGGACTGGGCCTATGCTACTGCGGGCGCTCGCTGCTTCAGCGTGTCTGTGTGCAGTAGTGTCCTAGTCGTCCTCCCCTCCTCCTTCGGCATCTGCTCTGCATTAGTCTGTCCCAGGCCTCCGCAGGCGCCGATGATTGAATCATCATCATTAACCAGGGCCTGCCCCCCCATCCCCGGCGGCAGGGGAAGGATGGGGTCGGGGGAATAAGATCACTACCAAGTCCCTAGGGGTCCCTCCCTCCCCGCCACCCTCTCCGAGACTCCGCAAAGCCCTAAGAAACTCTCGCGGCGGAGACGGGAGAAGGCCCGCCATCCGTACGAAGCTCAGTAACGCAGATTCGTCAGCCGACTAGGGAGACATAGCGAAGAGAGGACCCCAGAGGGGCTCCTTTAGCGGGGTCGTAGTCACAGGAGATCTACGACCCTGAGAGGTGGAGGGCGGAGACCGCCGGGCCTGTTGGGGTAGAAAGGGGTAGTCTTTTCCAGCCTCTAAAAGTTAGACCCGAGGTCAGGGAGGGTCTATTATAATGATTACTACAGGAGGTCAATGAAATAGAATCCCTCCCCACGCAGCCCCCCCCCCACTCCCTAGCTACTAATTGAGGAGGGGGAGGGGCCAGCGGTGTTCAGGTGAGCACACGGGGAGAGAGGGACGTGGGCGGGGCCTTACAGACGGCCAGCGAATCCGAAAAGACCTAAGCCCTCGTTGCTGGGCGACAAGTCCCGCCCCGCAGGCGGCACCGGAAGTGGGTGGCCAAGATCAGCCTTTAAGATGGCGTCTCCTCAGGGGGGCCAGATTGCGATCGCGATGAGGCTTCGGAATCAGCTCCAGTCAGTGTACAAGATGGACCCGCTACGGAACGAGGTGCAGGGGCGGCAGGGTTACTGCTGTAATCGGCTAGCGGTGCGAACTGGGGCCGGCTAGTTGACGGGCGGTGGCTGGCCGGACGCCCAGCGCGCCTGCGCAGAGGCAGGGTGCCCAGTGCGCCTGCGCGATTGCTGTCGGGTTGCCAAACTCTTGTCTAGGACGCCTGCGCACTGTGCTGCCCATCTCGTGTAGTCTCCCCTGGGCAAGAAAGATTGGGCGAATCCACGTGAAGGGGGCCCCCCCACTGTGCGCGGAGCCCTCTGCTGGGCTGAGGGAGAGTGTCAGCCCCTGGGAGCTAATACCCTGCTAACGGCGTGCGCGGCTTGGCTGTGGGATTTGATGAAAGGGACTACTCCCAAGGTTGAAAGGCTCACGGGTTGGCTTTGGGGAGAGGGTGACCGGTGACGGAGGGTGTTTCCGCAGGAAGAGGTCCGAGTGAAGATCAAAGACCTGAATGAGCACATCGTCTGTTGCCTGTGTGCTGGCTACTTCGTCGATGCCACCACCATCACAGAGTGTCTTCATACTTGTGAGTACCCTAGACCCTGTCTGCTTCTTCCATGTCCTAGACCCCATCAGGCTGGCTGCAGCCTCTAGGCTGCCTGCCCCAACCACCCAGGCAGCCTGTCCATCCCATGAAGCCGATTCCCAGAGGGTTGAGTGCCTGCTTTTCTCCTCCTGCAGTTTGCAAGAGTTGTATTGTGAAGTACCTCCAAACCAGCAAGTACTGCCCCATGTGCAACATCAAGATCCATGAGACACAGCCGCTGCTCAACCTCAAACTGGACCGGGTCATGCAGGACATCGTGTACAAGCTAGTGCCTGGCTTGCAGGACAGTGAGTGACCAACCTGACTTTGAGGGGCCTCTAGAGGACTGGTGCTGGGTAACAGCTTAAGGTGACAAGGCCTTTGGTGGGAATCACATAGGTAAAGAGGTTGACAGCCAGAGTAACAAAGAGTGAGGGAGGGCTAATAATTTACTTCCTATACTCCACACTCTTCTAGGTGAAGAGAAACGGATTCGAGAATTCTACCAGTCCCGAGGCTTAGACCGGGTCACCCAGCCCAGTGGGGAAGGTATGTCCCTTGGCAGCAGGAGGGTAAGGTAAAGCTCCCAGTGCATTTGTCCTTCCCAGTTTTGCTCTCCGGGGAGAAAAAGGAGTATGGAACCTGTGCCATTATCCTCACTACTCTGTCTTTCCCAGAGCCAGCCCTGAGTAACCTCGGCCTCCCCTTCAGCAGCTTTGACCACTCTAAAGCCCACTACTATCGTTATGATGAGCAGCTGAGCCTATGCCTGGAACGGCTGAGGTAAGAGCCAGGTCATGGGCTCTCTGAAGTGACAGGGTCAATGACCCAGAGTCAGGGAGGGGCTCAGGGAGCAGGCAAGCAAGAGGGAAAATGAGAGAGTGTCTGTTCCCTTAAAGAGAGTATATTATGGCTCTCGGTGGGGGACAGGGTTGGAAAGGTAGGGCTCCCTAACCTGTGTCTGTTTCCCCCAGTTCTGGCAAAGACAAGACTAAAAGCATCCTGCAGGTGAGAAGAGCTGAGGGGAGGGCTTCTCTAAGGAAACCCATCTCCCAGTGGCCCTTCTTTCTCACACACCATGTCCTCTTGCCTTCCCTCTTTCTCCCCAGAATAAGTATGTCCGATGTTCTGTTAGAGCTGAGGTTCGCCATCTCCGGAGGGTCCTGTGTCATCGTTTGATGTTAAATCCCCAGCATGTGAGTATCCCCACAGGTTTTTGGGAAGGAGAATAGCTATGAAGTGTGAAGAACAGAATCTAAGATTGACCAAGTTTATTCTTGACCTATGCAAGAGGGGAGTTCCTAAAGCTGTGCCCACATCTCCCTCCTAGGTACAGCTCCTTTTTGACAACGAAGTTCTCCCTGATCACATGACCATGAAGCAGATATGGCTGTCCCGCTGGTTCGGCAAGGTGAGCCAGGGCCAAGGCAGTCCCCAGGGCAGGGGTGGGCTGAGGGAGCCTTTTGGGTAAGGATGCTCCCACTGACTACTTCCCTTTGTTCTCTCCTTAGCCATCCCCTTTGCTTTTACAATACAGTGTGAAAGAGAAGAGGAGGTAGGGGCTAAGCCCCCACCCCATCCCTTTCCCCATCCCTCCCTAGATATTTATGTAAAATTAACTGCGGCTTTATTTTTTGAAATAAAAACTCTAAAACGGCATCTCTCTTCTTCCTTCTTGTCCTACCACGTATTCATGTTTGTCCTGTGTCCTACATCCCTCAGAAATCCTGAGTTTCATTGTGAAAGAAGGCTTCTTTATGCCCATGGTCCCTCTGTGAATTACCAAAGGAGGGCATAGATGACTCTACAGCTGTAAAACTCAGAAGGTGTTTCAGAGTAGAAGCAGGCCACCCACACCAGCTCTTTCTGGTGGCGGGAAGGCTTGAAGGGGAGTGTCGCAAGACCTGGGTGAAAGTGTCACAGTTCAAGAGTGGTGAGGGTAGGGCTAGGGTTAGACAGTGGCCGCTGCAGGACTGAAGAAGAGTGATATTTTAAAGAAAAATCCAAAGACTTGCCCTAAGGGAGAAAGCTTTTTAAAAAATTGGGGTGGGGGGCTCTCAGGGAGCACAGGGGGATAGTCAGAGATGGAGACATAGCTGGCCATAGAAGATTCAGCAGGCCTTCAGGTACCTGGGCCAGGTGTAGCCGGGGTGGGGGGAGAGTAGTGGAAGAGAGGGAACTGGTGTCCAGGACAGCAGAGGCAGCTTCAAGAAACAGGAAAGCTGCAAGGCTTAAATGCCACTGACTAATTCAGTAAAATTCCTTATCTAGATGAACCAGGCCACAAGCACTGGACTCTGGAAATAGACCCAGCCAGCGTCTCTGTTCTATGGGGCCTCTCAGTGTGGGGAACAGAAACTTGCCCAGTGGGATAGTAACAAATGGAAGAAGAGGGAGAGAGTTCCTGAAGGAAGCTAATGGGCCACTGCTGAATCAGAGACAAGTAGGGTGGAGCAGGCAGCATAAATGTTGCAACTCAAGTTTAGAGCCTAAAGCTCCCGCCGGCCTAAGTCTGACCCCATGAATTTGAGGTGCTTGTTGTGCGTAGCTGGTGAGGGCTGAAGGCAAGGAACTATGTGGCACAGTGCTTGAGAGAAGGATACAGTGAAGGCAGCCTGAACTGGTGAAGAGAGCCTGAGACTCATGGAAAAACAGTTCTTTTGGGTGCAGGGTACACAATTGGCCTGGGCTTCCCTTTGGAGATGAAGTTTATAGGCCACAAGAGAGGAGCATGTAGAGAGCCTTCAAATGTGACAGGCAGGCAACAGGGACCAGGGAAGGGACATTGCAGAGCCACCAGTTGGGCAGAATTCATTCCTAACATGATCTCCAAGACTCCCAAAGTTTCCCATGTTTAGGGCCTCATGTCTGGAGTGCCTCCCCACTTACTACCCTACTGACTGTCCTTGGAGGCCTAAGAGTCACTTCCTCCAGGAAACCTTTCCTCAGCCAGAGTCAGGGCTTGCTCTGCTGCTTTTGGGCCTGCCTCTATATCAGCATATATCTCAAGGTTTGGTATTAATTACAGCTATCCTAGGCCTCCCCACCTTCTTCTCCCTTCTCCATGGCCTAGGCAAGCATACCACCCTAAGGTTGTTTTTGAGGAATTTGTGCATGAAAGGACACTCAAGTAGTGACTCTGGAGAGATCGGTGTGGACTGGGGAAAGGAGAGTAGAAACACTCCTGGGGGCTTTTCTGGTGCCCATGCTGTTGCAGGAGTTTGGGAGTAGTCTGGTCAGGGCTTGGCATTGGCTTGGGGTCAAGAAGGCTCAGAAAATAAGGCTGTCCAGAGGACCAACCCTCAGAACATGCTGTTTGAGGCCAAGGAGCAGCCAAGGCGCCCAGGCCTGGATCTAGGGTGGAGTGGCTGCTCGGCCTTGCTCCCAGCTCAGCAGAGCCCTCTTTTTGTCTGTCAGCAGAGGTGGCAGTGGCAGCTGCAGTGTGTCTCCCAAGGTGGCTGGTGCAGGCCAGCTGCGGGCTCTACACCGCTCTGCCTATGGGTCCATTCCCCACGCAGACCTTGTGCCCCGAGTCATTTGCGTCTCCATTTGCACCAGGGCTGGTGAATCAAGCCTGTGGTTCTCTTGGGCTCCGTGACCCAGAACCAACTGCTGCATTCAAAGAGAGGTGGACGCAGGGATGCCCCAGCATGCAGCTGCCCTCTCAGAGGCGCCCTTGATCTTGCAGCACTTTGGGGCAGAGCATCAGTCTTCACCTGCAGGGCCAAGCCTGCCCTTGCCTCTCCGCCCTTCCTTACTGAGCAGTTTCCGCAGTCCACACGTTTTCATTTGGTGGATTCCTTTACCCAGGCTGACCTCAGATGAAGCCCCCTCTTCTCGGCAGGGAGATGTGCTCAACAGAGGACATTTAGCCTCTGGATTTCACACCCCACGCATTCCTCTGAATTGTGTGACTGTATGAGGGATTAGGGGACCCTCAGAATGGGGCAACAATCCAAGAGCTGGGCTTGCTTGCCCTCCTCCTCCCACCCTTAGGGAAAACCCATTAATCAGAGTGAGAAGGAAGTGGGTGGGAGTTTAGGGAGGAAACTCCAGGCAGAGCAGCATGGACCAGGGCATCTGTCCAGCTCACACACTTACTATTTTCTCTTTCAGAAAATGTTATTGCCTAGTGAACTGAATTCAGACACCTAAACCTTCCTTTCATTACTTCCAAGGCCTCAGGTCTGTGAGCTCTTTGCTGCCCTCTTCTCGCAAAGATCTCTGAGGCCGCTACCCACGTGGTGGGGTGGGCGGTGGGGGTGGGTGGTTGTGGCTGGGCTGGGGAAGGTGGGATGCTCAGATACCCTGCACACACACTCAGGCAGGCACCCGGAGACTCACTGCTCCGGGGAAGTGCCTTTGCCTCCTGCGCTCCTCCCCATCCCGCCCTGCAGCCCTGGGAGAGACTGGCCAGACTGAGGGGGACAGGTTCTCCGTGCTAAAAACTGGGGCAAATCTCAGTGCCCCCTCCTCGAGAAGGGTGTGGGCTGCAGAAACTGCTCAGCAAGGAAGGGCGAAGAGGCAAGGGCAGGCTTGCGTGAGAGGGCAAGGTGGGTGAGAGGTACAGGGTCAAGGAATGAGAGTAAAGGGGGTAATGAGGAAAGGGAAATCTGAAAAGGGGTGATGAAGGGAGATGTGAGAGGGCATCCTTAAGTGGGATGGAGGGGCCTTCCGGGAGGAATATTGAAATGTGGGGATGCCTATAAGGGGAGGGAGCAGAGGACCCCAAAATATCTGACCGGACAATGAGGGGAACCTGAGGACATAAAGGCAAGAGGGGTTGCTTGAGAATGCCGGGAGAGGACACCAGAGGGGGCATTGGTGAAGTTGCCTGTATGTGGACCTCTCTGGGAAGGACCCAAGGCAGGGAGAGTTGGGCCATGGGGATGGGAGGTATTGCAGAAGAGGTGCAAAATGGCCAATACTGGAGAATCTCCCTGCTCCCCAACTGGGCTGGGAGGAAGCTTATGAAACAGCTGAGCTGCCTCCCCCTTCCCCCAAAGCCCAGAACCCAGGTTTAATCTCTTAATCTTCCTCATTAATCACTCACCCTCCTCCTAGCCCCCCTCCTAGGATCTGGTTTCTCCCCAGCTCAGGTTCCAGAGGCTTCTCTGGGAAAAGTCCCCTGCAGTGGCCCCATGATCATCTAGACAAGTCCCTGGCCACTGGGACAGATTTCGTCAGGGTCTGCTGTCAGGGGCCTCTTCCCTTTACTTATCTCTCCTCCCCTCTCCTCCCTCAAACTCACGACTAGGGGCTGTCCAATCTCATTGTCGAGCCCCCTTACCTGAGCCCAGCTGCAGCCAGGAGGAGGTGGGTGGGAGGGATGGAAGAGGAGGAAGGCAAAGCTGGAAGGCAAAGGGCCCTTAGGGGAGCCCTACTCTCCCCACAGACACAGGCTTCTAATTAAGAGCAGAGGAAGAGACAGCATAAAAGTGGCATAGAGAATGCAGGAGCAAATGTAGTGTCTGGTTGGTGACAGAACTGGGAGATGAGCAAGGCAGTTCCTGTAGCCTCCTGCGACCCTCTTTAATTACAAAGTGAAACCACCAGGATGGTTTGGAGGGTTGAGGCCTCCAGCCAGGAGGATCTCTTCTCTCTCCAACCCCCCACCATTAACAGCCAATAAACAAGGTCCTGGGGCTTCTCAGCTTCCCACTGTGGCCTGTCTCTGCTCTCTGAGTGAGTAGTGTGGCACATTGAGCTGAATGTATTGCTCAGAGGGCACTATTAGGGTGCTATGTGAGTGTCTGGGGGGTAGAGGGTGGTCATTGGAGGTCATTTATCAAGAAGACCTTTAGTTTTTTCACTTTTGTTAGGTGGGACGGACCAGTGCCAGGCCATGTGAGGGTCCCTCACCCCCCCTTATAAAGTGCCTTTCTGTCCTTGAAAAAGAGTCTTTGGCTTGGTGCCTCTAATCTCCCAAGCTATGTTTGGAGCACCTCAACTAGGCTCCACTTGCCCCAGGGAATAGACAGGTGGTCACAGAGGATCACTGCATAAATTGTAAGAGGTGCAGAGGTCTACAGAGAAGGTAACACGAAGGACAGTCCAGGAGGGACTCAGCTGTTCTTGGAAAAGCTAAAACCCATAGCAGTAAGTTCCTTAGGAGTGGTGAGCTCCTCACTGATGGGGTTTCTCTGCTACCTAGCTACCTGTGGTGTGATATGCAACCAGAACCCTTGCCTTGTTGGGCCTCCAGTGGTGGAGCCGCACTGTCCCAGAGCTGCGTTCTTATGAAGGATGGCTGTGGGGGCGCACCTGGGTATGAGCCCAGGACTAGGATAGGTTTGGGAGAGAGGAGAGACAGACAGGACAGAGATAAAACAGGAATGAACATCGGGCCTTAAGAACTTGTCCTTGGGTTGGCAGGGTTTCTGTCCCAGGTCTGGTTGGGTCCATGAAGTTTGCCTTCCAATTCACTCTTCTGTTGGGCGTTGCCCTGATGCTCCTGGGCAGTGACCAGTGGTCTCTCCCACTGCTGCTCCCACTTGGTGATTCCTAAGACTCCCAAGGCTGAGGAACCCCTACTGTGACTACAGGAGCTTAATAAGAAGACAAAGATTGGCAAACCAGAAGGCCCTTGGTGGAAGTCACTCTTCACTAGCACAGACCCCTGCTGAGCAGGAGTGCCAGCCCTGGGTTTGCTGTGTCCTCTGTCCTGAGGCCCAAGTCTCCATTGGCTTCTCCATGTATTTTTACTTCCTCAGGGCGTCTGAGCTGTGGTGGGACAGCCTTGGATTCAGTCCCAGAGCTGGATGGAGTCCACTCAACTGAGCTTTCTTCCCCATAGCATCCACACTATTCCCAGTTGTAGTCACTCTGGGGCGCCAGGTTCTTTCAAGTTTCGAGTCTCCCCCCAGCCCTCTGCGCTAGGCTAATAACTTCCAGCCTCCAAGAACCACTTTAAGAGCAGTCCACAGGGGTGGGGCGAGCTCTAGGGGGGCCAGGTCAGGAGACTGAAGTCCTTCCTAGGTGGGATCACGGATCCCAGCACAGTCAGCTCTGATCTCCCTCTTCAGAACTTTGCAAATCCCCAGCGGTTGAGGCCAGGGAAAGTAATTTTATTGCAGGCGAGTTTATGAGCCAGAGCAGCAGCTGGGCGGGAGTCTGTGGCACACAGAATCTGGGGGCCTCCTAGGAAGGGTCCAGCTCCTGCGTGCACGGGGCGGCTCGGGACAACGCGGAGAAGCCCCACGGCCCTGTCTGACGGGTCGTTCCGCTGGCTTCTCTCCTCGCCTCCCTGCCCTGAAGATACACCGCTGCTGGGACATCTACCAGCTCCAGACCCTCTGCGGCCCGGGGTTGGTGGGTGGGGGCGCAGGAGGAGGGGCGCACGGGACTTGGGCCCAGCGCTGGGGGCGGGTCCGAGGCGGGGGGCCCAGATCGGGAGCCGAGCGCCAGGCAGCTGCCGAGCCAAGCGCAGCGGGCGTTGGGACTGCCACATCCTGGCCTGCCATGAGCTCCGGAACCGAGCCCCAGACCCCCCGGACACCCTTCAGCATCGCAGACATCCTAAGCCCACGCATGGTCCCCGGAGGACCCTCTGTGGCTCAGCTTACAGCGTCGAGTCCAGGTCCCTCGTCGCCTCTATGCGCACTGGAGGAGCTGACTAATAAAACTTTCCACGGACTTGACGGGCACGCTCCGAAGCCCTCTGAAGGTATAGCACTGCCAAGGTCGCGCACCGTGGCTTGGCCTTCTCCCCATCTCTCTCCTCCAGGTTCCTGGTCTCTAACCTTCGTTCACCCTGGCCGCCACCCTAATCTGCCCCCTCCCCTCAGCCCACCTGCAGGGATTTGCATCTCCCGCTCCTCCCCTCCCCTCTGTTAGTTCCCAGGCTCCGCGGTCGCTCCCTGGAGGCTGCCAGCGCGGAGGGGAAGGGCCGTTCTGTCGGGAACTGAGCGTCCATTCTCTGTACGCGGGGCAATCGCGACAGAGAAAGGCCGAAGAGAAAGAAACGAAGGCCTGAGCCAAATGAGTTGAGTTAGGTAGGGCAAGGGCGTAGTAGAAAGCGCTGGGAGACCGGGCTTGGGCCTCTCCGGGTGTCCAAGCTCTGCTCCAACCTCTCTCTGCTCGAGAGGGCCCAAGGAGCAGAAGGCCTGTGGAGCGGCAAGGGTCCCGGGGACTACAGACTCCTCTTTGCTATGCCCTGTGTACCCCCGCTATTAACCTTTTGGGTTTGAGGAGGGGGCTCCCGTCACTAAAGATGTATAAGCCAAGAGAGCCTCACACGACCCACGAGTCTTTAGAAGGGCACGATCCGAGTCCTGTTACAATCACCATGCGCAGTTGGCGGCCCCTACCTTGACCACGGTTGGGTTCGCCTCCGGGCCAGCCCCAGCCTGCAAGCCCATCCGACCAGCGTCGCCAGAAGGCTCCAAGACCCCGCCTCAAAAGGCCTGACCCTGCACCAAATCTCCTCTGGCCTGTCCCGCCCTCCTCCCATTCCCTGCCCCTGCAAGATGCCCACTGCCTCCTGCCACCCGTACCCAACTGGCCGGCTCCACTTTGTACCCCGACTCACACCTCGGCCTGACCCTCGTGCAGTTGGGTAAGGAACCACGGCCCTGGCTTCCGTCCGCCTTCTTGCCTCCCCTTCCACCCCGATCCCTCGCCCGACCCCACCCCCAGCTCTTCCTCCCGGGGCAGAAGCCCGATTTCCGCAGGCTGGAGACTGACCCCTTCCTATTTCTACAGGCCGTGCGGCGCCGGGCGCGCTGGGCTCTGGCCTGGCCGGCCGCAGGCGGCGAAAGTCACGCACGGCGTTCACCGCGCAGCAGGTGCTGGAGCTGGAACGGCGCTTCGTCTTCCAGAAGTACCTGGCGCCCTCAGAGCGCGACGGGCTGGCAGCGAGGCTCGGCTTGGCCAACGCGCAGGTCATCACGTGGTTCCAGAACCGGCGAGCCAAGCTCAAGCGCGACGTGGAGGAGATGCGCGCGGACGTGGCTTCGCTGCGCGTGCTGCCTCCCGAAGTCCAGGGCTGCCTCGCTCTGTCCCACCGCACAACAGGCCCCGGACCCGGTACCAGCCGACCTGACTTCGGGCCCCACTTGTCAGACGAGGAAATAGAGGTGGACGATTGAAGGCAAAGCCGCCGCCAGCCCTAGTCTCTGCGGCCCTGGACTCCTTGCCTCCGCGCTGTGCGCCCTGTCTGGGTTCCAGGGTGGAGGGAGGGTGTGGATACCGGTGTCTATACCTCACAGTTCAGATGCCCACGATTCCCAACTGTAGAGAATAAAGTCGAGACTTCTCCACATGATGTCTCAATCCCGGCCGGTGGCAATAAGAGTGAAATCTGTTGATTCTTGCGCTAATTCTGCACCTGGCACCGAGAGCCTTAAACACAGTGTCTTCTATAAAACCCTATAGCAACTCTATAGGATAGGTGATATAACAATATCCATTTTACAAAGGAAGAAGCACTGGGTCAGGATTTGGACATAGGCATCCAGCCAGCCTTCAGAGCCACGGCTTGTCAGCCTTGTCTGCTCCAGAGACTCTGGGCTGAGGGAAAAGCAATGAGACTCTGGCAGCTTCCGGCATCTCCTCCCCTGCTGGCTGTCTTTGGTCGCAGGATTCCACCAGGCATTAGATCCACCACTGCCTCAAAGACCTTGCTCCTGAACTGTAGGGGGGACCAGAGTGAGGACGTCAAGCCTGATTGTTTACTCTTTACTTATGCTGAGGTCATTTAATAGAGTCCCAACCCTTCCCCCTGTTCCTGCCAAAAGCAGCTTACACTGAGACACAGAGGAAGTGTTGCTCCTGGGAGGAGGAGGCACAACCCCGTTGTGAGGACTTCCACCCTGCCCTTGTCCAGAAGTGTTCCCATCAGGATGGTGGCATTGGTGGGCAGTGGATAGGCTGGGTCTGACCTGTTTAGGCAGAGCTTTTGAGTAGTAGCCTTGCAAGGTGAAGACTCCAGCTCATCCCCCTAACCAGGGAGATAAATTTCTGAGATTCTTCTAGTGATTAGTCACCCTCCTGCAGTGTGATGGGAAGGGAGGACAAAAATGGGGGAGGTGCGGGGGTTGGCTACAGGCCTTCCCCCATGACTGGTCACCCAGCCAGTCTTACACAGAACATGCTTAAGCATCTTTCCCATTTCCCCCTCTCTCCTTGTCAGTCCTTCCTTCCCCTCTTAGAACTTGCCATGCTTCTGCTTAGATGGCCCAATCCTACTCTCAAGGATGATCTGAGAATAATCCATCCACGGTCCCAGGGGAGTCAGCTAGGGCCTCAGTTGCAGGTAGAGGTCACAGGAGAGTATAATGCAGGGAGGGTGAACAAGACTGGAAGGCAGAAGGGCACCTGGCATTTTCAGACAATAGCTATTATTTATTGGACACAGTCCCAAGTGCTTGGCATGAATTAATCTTCACAATAAACACATAAGATGAGACTTTAATTTTATTCTAAGGATAAGGAGACTGACTTACGGAAGCCCATGGACACTTGTCAGGAAGCTTGTAAGTGGTGAGGCTGGAACTAACCTGTTATTGTCTGACCTAGGAACTCATGTTTTTGGCCACTACAGGTTCTGTCCATTAACTGTGACTGAGCCTAATTGAAAGAAGAAAAGAGTTTACAAAGAAAGAAGAGGAGAAAGGGCCAAAGATAGGGATTTAGGTATTGTACTGTAGACAGAGCATGGTCCTTGAAAGTTTTAGAGAGGAGAGGCATGAGAGCAATGTTTCGGGCTGGCTAATTTGCCTACACGTGCAAGGCGTATCAGAGATTGGCAGGGATCTGAGGAAGGAGTATGTGGCCACTGGAGAAGGTGAGAGCTGAGTGAATTCACAGCCAGACTTGGAGCGGGGAGGAAGGGAAGATGTCATGGAGAGGAATCAGTGTGACTTTCCCAGCGACCAAAGCCTGCATGAATCAGTGACAACCTTGCAAACCTGGGAAACTGGAAGAAAATGGCATCATGGACAAAAACAGACAATGACTACTAGTGTAGAGCTAAGAATCTGTCAGCCATATGTACCAAAAGTATTCTTTGCACCTGTATTGCCCCTTCAATACACATACACAACACACACATGCCTCCCCTGCTTCCTGCTTGGGCCCCCTTCCAATTCCCTTCATTTTCCTCTAAAGGTGCCTCTTTGGAACCTTTAGATTAGGTTAACCAATTCATTCCTGTCTTCCCAGGACTTTCCCACTTATAGCCCTAAAGTCTCACACCCCAGGGAAATTCCTTAGTCCCAGGGAAACCAGGATGGTTGGTCACCCTGATTTCCAGCCCTGGGGACTCAGAACTCAGGCTGCTGGGTCAGAACCCTAACAGTTAGCAGTGTAAGGTGGAGGCAAAGTAGGGGCAAGGTGTAAGGAGTATTGTGATTCTTACAGAAGATTCAAGTCCGGGATAGGCTGAGGTACTGGGAGAGGATATTTTTCTGAAAAGCTGAAAGAGCAAGGCGTCAGCTCAGCCTGAAAGCATAGACAGCACACAGTTGTGGTGAGTGAGCATTCTTCGAGGGGCCAGGAGTCCTAGTGGAATCCCCAAAGCAAAGAAGTACCCCGCCACCTTCCAGCCACAGTAACCCAAAACAAGAAGGCCAGATAGCAGGCTTCTAATGGTGTGACTATAATATAATCACCCCTTAAACACAATCACCTCTCCCAAGCCCACTCCCCAACCAGGCATGGGCAAAGAATTCTACTTAGGAAATTGGGTCTAGTCATGTTAATTGGATCTGAACAATACCCCTCCATTTGAGACTTTCTAAATTCTAGGTCAGTGATGCCACCTCTTGTAATCATGCCTTGGATAAACAAAACTCAGACCTATTCCACCAAAATGGTCTCTGAATGGGTATCTCCTCTGTGAGGTCCTCTGCTTCTCAAACATTAGAGTTCATCAGGATCACCTGGAGGACTTACTGAAACACAAACTGCTGGGCCCCACTCTGGTGGTTTCTGACTGCGAGGGTCTAGGATGAGGCCCAAGAATTTGCATTTGTAACAAGTTCCCAGTTGATGCTGCTGCTGCTGGTCCAGGGACCACACTTTGAGAATCACAGTCTGGGAACTTTGCATTTTGTGAACTAAGCAGCAATTCACTCATATTCCTCTCTTCCCACTGTGGGAATCATGATTGTGTAGGACAGCTACAGATAAAAATTGGTTTATTTAACACTCACTATGTACCAGGCCCTTGGTGGGTATTTTCTCGCACTTTCTCTTTCAGTCCTCACAACAGCCCTGTGAAGTAGAGACTGCCCCATTTTACTGATGAGGGAACTGAGGCACAGATGTTGAGAGACCTGCCCAAGGTGGTCCAACCAGTTAACAGCAGACTTCATCCTGCCGTACAGCATTTAAGGGGCCTGCACCATAAACAATAAATTTGGGAAAGCCCCTTTCACCTCCTGTCTCCAGGTATGAATAGTGTTGAGCAAAACCCATAGTGGCAGGAAACATTTATCCTAAAGAATCATTCCTCTGGGAAAGGCATTCTGGGAGGCCTACAAGTCCCCTGCAGTTCCACATTTAAGTGAGCTGAACATCCCAGGCAGAGCTAGGGAGGAACTGGCCAGGGGAAGCTGGTAGGATCTTAAAAGAAAAACCAAGAAGAGATCATGATTCTTACCAAGCAAGTGGAGAAGTATAGCTTTCTTTCAGCGCAGTTACCCTTGGTGGGAAAACTGCATAAATTCACCTTGGGTCAGACTGGTTACAATGCCCAGGTGCTGGAGTGGAGAAACTGCATGGCCGAGGTAGCAGCAGCCTAGGCCTGCCAAAGTTCTATCAGCAGGAGAGCCGGTAGTGGGGGAGGGTGCAGATGTATGGGTGCCAGCTCCAGGAAGGAGCTGGTAAGGGACTTCGCAGATGCAAACCTTCGGTGAATCTTCTAGCAGTCACAAGAGATGAGTGTAAGACCACTGGGCACTGGAGAGGTCAGCATATGCATAGAAATGTGGATAAGAAGGAGGGCATGAAGGGCTGGGGCCAGAGAACACAGGGCCAAGAACCGCAATTAGGAAGAGGTGTGCATCCATCAAGGTGAAGGACAGGACCCCGGCCTAATTCATCACAGTGACCCAGTCCTAAGCAGGGATCTGGCTTGTGAGGTGAGTCCCCCAGGGCCAAGAAACAGAGCAAGCTCCAAACGCCCCCTGCTGGATCTGCTTGTCGGAAAACCCGAACGTGGGTACACTTTCCTTTTTGAGCCTCCGTGGGTGAATTCACTTTTCCTCCCGCCAGAGGAAGCCATCTGCTTGAAAACCAAAGGAAGGCTGTTTCAGGGACACAGGTCTCCTTGCTCTCGTCAGAAGTCTCTGTGGCACGAGGAATGCCTGCCAGGGCTGTCTTCAACTGTGGTTTGAGTATACGAGGTCTCAAATTTTGCAGCGAACAGTCACCACAGTGTCTCTCCTTCCCTGGGGCACACATCCGGCCTTGTCCTGCGAGGGACAGTCCTCCCTTATCGGGCCTAAGGCAGACACTGGGGCCCAAGTCCCAGGATATTCCTGTCCTTTGGAGGGTCCTGGAAATGGGAAGGATGGGGTCTCTGGAGGAGGGGCCAGTTGGAATGGCTCAGGTGGCAAGGGGGATAATGCAAGGGTGGAGACAGAAGTCCAGGGGCCCTTGGCGTAGTGCTTGGAGGGCAGCTGGGGGAAAAGAAGCCTGAGGGACCTGGCTCAGCAAGGGAAAATGATGGGGAGAACTAGTTGGCAGAAGCGGCGCACAGATTCCTGCTTCTCACTGGTCCTGCTGAGAAGGGGGTCAGGGGCATGGATACTCCCTCTGAGCATAGCCCCAGCCCCTCATGCCACCTATTCCTGTCCCCTGCCCCACCTGAGGCAGAAGGAGCACTGCTGGGATTCCAGCCAATTCTCCCTGCTGCCCCTCAGCATGACAGTGGGCCTGGTTCTCTGACCAGATCGAGCTGCAGAAGGCAAGAGCGTCACTCCTGGGCTGTGTCAGGCTGGGACCCGCCTCTCAGTCTCCTGGAACACAGCAGCTGCCTCCTCAACACTTTGGTCTCAAAGGGATTAGGAGGAAAGTTTAGCTATCAGGGGGATCAGGAACTTAAAACTGCCCCCTTTCTCAAACTGGCCCCAGCTCCTATACCTGAGCTGCAGGGTAAGGGCCATCTGAGAATCAGCCAGGGCCCGCACTAGCTGACCCAGGCGCTCATAGCAGAAAGAGTGATTTCTAAATAACCTGGCAGAGACAAAGTGGCCAAAAGTCTGGGTCCTCAATACCTTGCTTTTGCCCTGACCTCCCAGCACAATGGCCAAGGCCCCACATACCAGTTGTCCCAGGGGTTGAGCTTCAAGGCCTGGGTAAAGAGGACCATGGCCGTGTGGTGGAAACCATTTGGGCAAAGGTGGTACCCAACTCTGAGGAGGAGGGTGGGAAGGTGCAGATGGGGCTACCCTAAGGAACGAGGGGGGAGGAGGGAGAAGGAATCTTACTTGCCAGCTCTTGGCTCTGCTGTAAGGCGGCTGCCAGCAGTCCTAGAGATACCTAGGGGTGGGGATCAAAGCCAAGGAGGACTCAAGGCCTCAGCATCCCCAAATCCTTCTCCTTTGTTCCAACAATTAACTTTGCAATTAGCATCACCCAATTCATGCAATTCTCATGACATCCATGCAAGATGGGATCAGCCCTACCTTACTCTAGAGGAAACTGCCTGGTGTCAGGGTGACAGTGATGGAGCTTGACCCCAGGTCTCTTAATCCTAGGGGCAGAGAATTCCTTCTCCTGTCACTGCCTATGTCCCCTAGACTGTGGGACTTCCCAGAGTCCTCAGGTCTCCCCTTCCATTGGTTCCAGCTGACGTTTTCCCACCCACCTCACCTGTGTCAGGACTTGCTGGGGGTTCTCTTCAGCTGGACAGCTCCTTTCTTCCCAGCCCATCTTCTCCTGGGGACCCAGGCTTTTGCCTTGGGGTTCTTGGCTCAGTCCCTTCTCTCTGCAGGCACTGGGGGGCCAACCTACAATCTTATGCAAAGCTAGAGACCTGAAGGTGCTAGATAGATCCAGTTGAGTCCTGTGAGCAGAAAGGAAAGTTAGGGAAGGGGTGGAGATGGAGTATACCTAGAGTGTAGGGATGGGGAGAGACCAAGAAGGGGAAGAAGGGGCTCTCACCTCTTCCTCACCACACTGTCCCTGAGCTCGGTCCCCAGGGCTCAATGGGGGGCATCCATCCCCATCTGGGTGGCCTTATCTGAGAGGGAAGGGGGGCAGATACAGAGCTGGGATCACCTTGAGCAGCCTGCTTCTCAGCCCCCACCTTCCTTGCACTGGTGCTCTTAGTACCTGCCTGCAGACACTCACCTTGGGCTCCCCACTGTCCCACTCCAAGTGCTCCTGTCGCTTTCAATCTTTTTGATGCTGTAATAGTAATGATACTGATGATGTAATTGTATCTTGAGACCAATTCTTCATGGGTACAACATATGCCAGATGTCACATATTGGGTGAAGAGTTTTGCATAAACTACCTCATTTAAGCCTTGCAACTCTAAGAAGTAGATTTTGTTGTTATCCTCATTCTACAGGTGAAAAAGCAGAGTCACCAGGCAGTCTCATAGTAAGAAGGAAGCAGATTCCACCCCAGGCAGTACAGTGTGAGCCCAGAACCACTGCACCATGTGGCCTCTGGAAGACTCTCCAGACCCTGTGGGCCCCCTGGCAAGAGGATCCATCATTAGCCACCTTGAGTTCTCTCCTGTTTTCACAAAGCTTCCTTCTTTCCCTCCCCCAAATCCCTCTGGGGTCCCACACCTTCTGCCCTTCAGCTACCTTCTTGAGTCATCTCTTCTCTGCTTTCTGTTTCATGTGCTCTTCCTCGGCCACTAACTCCTCGGCCAGGTGGCTGGCTTCCGGGAGGAGGAAGGGCAGGTGATGGGAAAAGTGAGAGAATGAGAGAGCAAGCAACAGCGAGGCAAGCAGTGTGGAAGAATCTTGAAAGGTCCAGATTAGGGAGAATATAGATCTGGGGACACAGGGGTTGGAGGAACCCTGGGGGAAGGTGAAGCCCCTTGCTGGCGGTCTTATTACCTCTTCAGTCAGCAGGAGCTTCTTGGGCATGGCCACCAGAAGCAGGCTGTCTAAGCCACCGGGAAGGATGCAGGAGCAAAGGGGCTTTGAGGGCATGGCTTAGACCCTTGTGGAGGGTAGAGGAGGGACTTTTGGAGGCCACCAAAGGTGCCCAGTCCATCAGCCCCCTTGCCTCTATCACTCCGTCCAGTCGTCTTCCTCTCATCACAAAAATGGTTCAGGAGGTAGTGTGTCAGGAGGGGTAAGGAGAACGGAAAGAAAGGGGCACATGAGAGCGGAGCATCTCGGAGGCAGCCCTCCCTGGGCCCAGCCCATCTCCCCACCAAGCACCACAGCTGCAGCCGTCTGCGACTCCCATCCGCATGGATCCAGCCCAGGCCCAGTGGATCACTCTCCACAAGCCATGGAGGAAAACCTACTATGTCCTGGGGGAGTTGGGGGGGCAGTGGAGGCTGGTGTTGAGCAGAGCTCTGGGAGAGCAAGGAGCTTTGCAGGGTTGCCCCTCCACCATGGCAACCAAAAACCAGCCACCCAGCTTAGAGAATCCCACTGGCCAACCTTACTGGGTGAAACTGCAGTATTTCCAGAACCTCTTGCCTGGCTTTAGTGCATCTCCATACAGTAGGTGTTTCCAGGGCGTGGAGAGGAGTAGTCCATCTCCATATGAACAGGTAATTACAAGCGCAAGTGAGGGCATATGAGGTGGGGTGGCACACTCTTCTGCAGCCTGGTAGCAAGAAACAGGAGAGCAGAAGTGGACAACTACTTGTAAGAAATAAACTTTATTTCTCCCTTTGACTGATTTCCGTTTCAAAGTTATTTGCCTGGGATTTTCCCACTGGAGTTACACTGAGCCTACTCAGCACCTCAAAACATGCTGTTTTCGGCTTTCATGGTATATCACCTCCCTTCTCCACTCTCCTGCCTTCACCAGGGTTGATTGTGACATTCAGCCCATACTTACAGGATCCAACAGAGATCTCCCCACCTTTACCTGGTCAGCCACACTGAGGCCCTGAAATATGGCCCTGTTACCAGCTCTAGCTGTCTAGGCCCCTGATGTATCACTGAACATGAACAGCCCCCAGGCCCCATAAAACCCACCTTGGAGCTCCCTCAAGCCTAAAGGAGTGCAGCAGTTCCTAGCTGGTCTCTCCTCTGCACTTCTGCAGTTTCCTCCCAAAACCAAGTTCTCAGCAATTACTCCCCTACTCAAAACTCCCGGTAATTCCTGCACTAGGGGATTACCAGAGGCAGGACTGAAGCTAACTCCACAGCCTGCAAACTGGACTCTTCCAGAAAGCTCTGTGGTTGGCCTTTCCAATCTTTCCTTGCAATTCAGCCCTGCTTAGCTGATGTCCCCTTTGCTACCTCCCTTTGCCAGGCTCCATCCAGCCCTGGGGTCTTCCCCAGCTGTCCTTGAATCCCTCCTGGCTCTGAGCTCCTTTCTCACCACCTCTTGCCTCACCTTCAAGGTCCAGTTCAGATTCCATCTGCCTCAAAGCCTTCCCCTTCATCCCCAATGGCCTTTGCCCTCACTCACCAAGCTGCACTCACAGTGTTACACAATGTAGAGCCTTATTATTCATGGCTTTTTATTGCTCTTTTAATGGCAAGGCAGCCCAGAGCCAGAAAGAACACTGTGCTGGGGCAGCACTGCTTGCAGCTTAGTTCAGGCTCTGCCGCTGCTTGGCTATTTGATTTTAGACAAGTCAGCTATCCTCTTCTCTGGACTTCAGCTTCCTCACTCACAAAATAAGAGATGGCTCTTCAAGGCTTGGCCTGTACATTCTGTGGTTCTGATGAGCATCATTTCCTCAGTGTCAGCTTCAGAGGACAGAAATCATGTCCCTTTGTGGCCTACTCAGGTCTAAACGGAGTGGACCCCCGACTAGGTTGTGGCTGACTGACTAAGAAACTCAGAAGCCACATGAAACTCCAGAGTGCTAAAATAATGACTACAGAGGACTTCAGACTGCAGAGGTATACAGTCAGCTTCCTAAACAATTTCAGGTCCAGCTCCCCTCAGGAAGCAATCCTGCCTCAACAGCATCTTCACTTACACTGCTGGGCACATTCATCAAGTCTTATTCTCAAAGTTAGCTTCCTGGTGGGTTTATGTCAACTTTCAAACCGGCCCAGTCCAGCCATCCTTTAAAACAAACAAAAGAAGGACCACCTTGATCTTCTACCTCCCCCAAAACAGAGTCTACGCTATTCTCTTAATTCACTACATGGTCACACATGATCTGGCCCCCAGTGCATTCATGAATCACCTCTTGCCCTCTCATCCTAACTTCAGCTACAGGGTCTCTTTTAAAGTTCCTACAACATACCAAATGTACTCCCATCTCAGGGCCTTTGTACTTGCTGTTTTCCCTGCCTGGGATGCTTTTTCCTCAGTAAATGGCTCATTCCTTTATCCCCTTCAGATCTCTGCTAAAACCTTCTCAGAAAGGCCTTCTCTGGACCATTCCTTTTGTGAAGAGAAATCTCTCAAGTCCACTCAGTGTTCCCTATCCTCCTTCTTGCTTTAGTTTCCTTTGCACTTCTCATATTTGACATACTATATTGTTTATCTGTTGGCTGGCTGACCCTACTAGATACCTCTAATTCACTGAATAGAGGGATTTTTGTCCATTTGGTTTACTGCTGTCCTCCCAGTACCTAAACAGTGCCTGGTACACAACTGGTGCTCAACAAGTGTGCGCCGAATGAGCAAAGGCAAAAAGATTGGTGAGGAGGCTATTTTAATAGCAGTGCAGCCAGAAACTGTCTGAAGAACGCTGTGTGACCCAGTGAGTTCAGACTTTTTCCTGTCACTGATGGGAGTAAACCTGACCTGAGAGTGAATCACTCGAATGAAATAGTACTGGGGAAGGAGATGAGCCTAGGGGTGGAATGTTTAGTTAGCAGGCATTACCACTGTTCAGGTCAGAAAGAATGTGTTCTTGAACTAAAGCATGGCAGTGGAAGCAGGAATAGCAATGATGAGTTTGATTCAAGAGACATGTCAGAAGTAGATTTCAGTGATAGGCTAAATGTGGGAGGTAAAGGAAAGGGAGTATTCTGTAGAATGAGTCTCAGATTTCTGGATTAAACAACTGGATGGAAATTTGTATTATTAAGCAAAATTAAGACTAGAGGAAAACAACAAATTTGCAGAGATTATGAATTTACTTCTGGACTTGTTGAGTTTGAAGTTTCAAGAGATAACCAGGAGGCAGTTGGAGGAATAGCTTCTCAGTACTCCCAAATCTGATCCAGTGCCTCCCAAAACAACCCTGCCACCTACTTGAGGATATCCAAACCCCTGTGACAGAGAAGGTCTTTTAAGCCCCTTACTGCCTTCTTTCCTGCCTCATCTCTTATTCGAGTTCCAACCAAGCCCTCCATTCAGCTCTCCCTTCAGTGAAGTTTTTCTTAGCTTCTCCTTGCCTTAGTGTCTTTGCTCACTGTTCCCGCTATTCATAACATCTTTCCCCCAAGGAATTCCTACCCACTCCCCAGTCCTTCACTCGGAAGGCCGGGCGGTGGAGGGGGCGGGGTATGGGGTGAGGTGGTGGTGTTGGCCAGAAGTTCCTCTCACCTCTGAGCCTGTCCTCAGGACCGAATTCATTGCAGGTTTGGGGTCAGCGACGACCCTTAGCGGGCAGCCAGGCCGCAGGGAACAGTCTACGGGAAAGGAAGGCGGCGGCGCACCAGGGACGGATGTGCCGGAGCCCTTCGTCCCCCGCGTGAAGCACAAAATCCTACTGAAAACAGGCCCAAGTAGGGCTGCCCCTATCCCCTTGGACCGCCTCGCGTTTTGTCACCCCAGCTTACCTAGGTTGATCCGCCCCACAGCCTTCGGAATCGGCGCTATCTCTCAACAGTAACCCGAAAGTGGAAGACAGTCTGGCATTTGATACCCGAAAAGCGGAGGCGGACAGAGTAGGCAGCCATCTTCGTTAGGGGCTGAAGCCTCCGATTACGGAGCGCGAGAAGTCTCTGACGGTCCCCGCGGCTCCGGGGCCACGGCTGACGGCTCTTGGGATGGGGCGGAGTCGCGGCCGCGCGCGGGCGTAGAGCGGTGCAGGGAAGTGCGGATCGTTAGGTCCTTTTGGGACAGGCTGCCCCATGGCCCAGGCGCCTCGCTCTGGTGGCCTTCTGCCTCCACTCGCCACCGTGCCGCCCTTGTGGGCGCAACCCGAGGGCACCGGGGCGGAGCACTGGGAGAGAAGGCGGTCAGGCGCCCTCCGCGGGGACTTTCGTGGCTGGCCGGGGCCACCGGTTGCCGGGAGCGTCCCCTGCCTGGACTCACAGCCCGGCGGGGCTCTGGGAGGGCAGCCGCGGTGGGCGGCGCTGGCTGATGCGGGAGAGCACCGCGAGGCTGGCTTTGCCGACTGGAGGCGGGAGCCGGCAGCTGGCCGCCCGATCCCTCCCGCGCTGCGGCGACTCCGGGCCGTGTTGCTGCGGCTACACCGCGAGCGGGAGCAGCTCCTCCAAGCCCGGAATTTCGCCCGCCATCTACAGGCGGCCGTGCGCCTCCTGAGGATCCTGAATTGCGGCGAGCCCTTCCCCGGCCCTGGCCCCTTTCCTCAGCTGTGCCGCGACCTACCGCCATGCCCTTCCCGAGGAGCCGTCCTGCGAATCTGCCTTCAGGAGGTCCCGGATCCGTTACTCCTGGCGCGCCCCGTCGGAATAGCAGCTCTGCGCCTGGATGCTGCCATCGAGATGCAGCTTCGCGCTCTGGGACGGGAGCCCGCCAGCCCAGCCCTGTCATCCCAACTCGCTCACCTGCTGCTGGCGCTTCCCGCCTACCACCAGCTTCAGGGAAAAGCCTTGAGCCACGTCCCAGGGGCAGCGCACCCTTTTCCCCCGGCTCGTGTGCTCCACCTCCTGGCCGGGGAGCGAGGTTGCCAGGTGGCATATCAGCTGGCTGAAGCTCTCACGGGATCGGGTTTGCGGGAGACGGGACCGGGTTTGCGGGACCAGCTCCGCAGGCGGTGCCATGAGGAGCGAGAGCTGCTTCCGGGGCTACTGGGCCTGATGGGGGGTATGGCGGGTTTGGCCAGCAGCGGACTGGGGCTTGGAGGGGCTGGAGCCCTGTGGAGCCAGTACTGGACTCTGCTGTGGGCAGCCTGTGCTAGGAGTATGGACCTAAGTCTAGGGCCCTGGAGGGACCCCAGAACAGCCGCACACCGTCTGAGTCAGGCACTGGATCAGGGTGAGTGGTGGGCATGCATGGGCGTTTGGGAAGGTCGGGGTCTCTTTTCTTTTCCCTAGTAACCTCCCTCACCTGCCAGCCTGACTACAAAAGCAAACCCTTTAGAATAAACACCATGCCCCTTTCAGGGGTTCCAGACTATAAATTCAAGGCTTTCACAGCAAAGTCTCACTTTTTGGCCCCATCTAGAGTCTTGTGGGAAACCTCCCTCATTCCCTATCACTCAGTGAGCAGTGATTGTGGAAAAGAGGCCTTGTTTTCAGGTTCCAGAGTCATTTCTCCCACTAGCATCCTTGCCCCAGGAGTGTGAGAAGGAGCTGGCTTCTTTGTGTCACAACCTATTTCATCAGTCTCTTATCTGGAGCTGGGACCAAGGTGAGGAGGAAGGGGCATGGGGAGTGACATAAACCCCAGATTGCCCTTTCCTCATCAAACCATATCCCCTTGTCCTCAGCCTTCTGCCAGGCCCTGGGATCTGCTCGTGGAGGTCAGAGCAGCCTCCCCTCATCCTCTCATACCACTGAACTTTTGCAACAGCTCTTCCCTCCTCTCTTGGATACCCTTCAAGAACCCAGGTCAGGGCTGCTCCTCCGTTGGCCTCCAGGTGAGACAAAGTGCTAGGGATGGGTGAACACAATAGTTAAGGATATCTCCTCTATTCCCTTTGAAGCCTGAAGCCTGCCTCCTCCCACAGGTATGCCATGACCCCTCACATACTCCGTCTCTCCCCTCCCCAGGTCCTACACTCCTTGCTCTGGGGCTCTGTACCCTGCAGACCACCTTGCTCTGGTTTTTGGGTAGAGCTCAGCAGCATGTGGCAGCATGGGCCCCAGGTTCCCTCCTGCTCCTGATCCAGAAGGACTTACCTGTGAGTAGCTAGGAAGTGGGGAGGGTAGCAGCCTGGGCAGGGCTCAGAACTCACTCCATTTCTGCCAAAGCCTCTATTACATGAGGCAGAAGCTCTGTCTACCCTGGCTTCAGAGGAAAGACTGGCCCTGGAGGTGGAGCAGCAGCTGGGCCTGGAGATCCAGAAGCTGACTGCACAGATGCAGGTGAGGAGAGCAGGGGCCCTGACAGTGGCAGTTTAAGGCCCAGCTTTGGGGTTGGTGGTGGGTGGTTCTGCCTTTTGGGAATTCCCACCTCAATTTGCTGCTGCCTCCATCAGTTTAACATGCCCCAGAGCAAGCTCCTCATGAGGAGCATGGGCAGTGATGGTTGTGGGAACTCTGAGGAGGGAAGCCCACTGTGGGCATGTGGTTACAGGTGCTCTGTACAGAGCCCAGGCTCACTCAAGCTGGTGGCTGGGTAGCAGACGAGGTGGGCAGTTCATAGTTCCTTGAGGGAGTAGTAGAAGGATGGCCTGACTGAAGCAGAAGCTCCCTTTATGTGGTATATATATGTGTGTGCGCATGCTCTTGTCCAGGGTGGGGAGGGGGTGTTGTGGAGGAGTAAGCATCAAATTGTGGAGGGCACTGAACACCAGCCCACAAAATTTGGGCCTTATCTCATGAGTGTTGAGGAGCCACTGTAAGAGCAGATGAGGAACAGTAAAGACAATGATAGATTTTGATCCAGCAATAGTGGTCAGGGTGGGAGGTGGGGAAATATGAGAAAGGTCCAGCTCTTGGTAGTTGCAGTGAGAACAGGGGCAGGGAGAGTGTGTTCACCACATAAATCAAACACTGTGCAAAGCACTCTACAAGCCTTGCTCCTCTGCCTGGCATTGCATTGCTGGGCGTCTGCTCTGGGCACTCCACCACATACAGCAATGGGATGAAAAGAGGAATCAGACGTTGGGAGTCTTCTCTCAGCTAGACTGTAATGTTCCAGAAAGAAAGAAAGTCTCAGAGTGTGACCTTCTAGTCCTCAGAATGTTGAGTGCAGAGGTTCCTAACAAATATCACTGACTAAAGAGTAATTTCCTTGGCATAGTAAGGAAGAAAGAGGTTCTGGCTTTCAGGAAACGAGAGGAAGAGTTTGGATTTAGACAGGCTGTTGTCGGGATATGTACCAGGAGCTACATGGGCTCCACCACCCACCCCCAGAGGTGCTCTCCAACCCTGGCCCCTTCCTCCCCTCTTCAGGCTCACTGGCATCCAGTCACTTTTTCTCTACAGACCTGCCACCACCACCAGTTCTTCTCCAAGATGGGCTGTGGAGTAGAAACCCATTTTTTGCTGTCCTCTTCCCCCTCCAAAAGCAAAACTTAACCAAACCAAAGAAACCGAGCAAACAGGCCTCTTCTTGCTTTATGGGTTACACTGCTCTGGAGAAATGAAAGTGGGCTATCAAGAATCAGTGTAAGGACATTACAAAGGTTCCTGACACTCAGAAAGTTATAGTCATTGCTCCTGGTCTACATATAGTTCCTGCCTTCCATTCATAGACAATAGAAAGTTGTACAGGTCTCTTTTCCTTCTTCAGCCTCTGCTTGTCTGTAGATCATGCAGACCCCTCTCTCTAGCTTTGCTTTGGAATTTTGGTGGTGGTGCTAAGGGCGGCACTCTGTTTTCCTATTAATGTTCCTATAAAATAAAACTAATCTGGATGACTTCCATCCTCTGAACCAAGCTGTGGAGAGCAGGGTAATCCTAGGGTAAGTGTCCATAATCTTCTCTGAACCCAGACCTGTTGGGAAATCCAATAAAAACTATGGCATCTCTCCTCAGAAAATGTCCAGCCCCATACAGTTATGCATACAATTCTGTTCTGGCTTTATGGATGCTAGGTTAAGCACTTCAAATTTAGAAAGACATCATAACTTGACAAGTCCCTAACAGATAAGCCCCTTTTACTTTCTCCCTATCCCCACAGCTCCTGCCTGAAGAGACACTAAGCCTCTTTTTTAAAGAATGTCATAAACAAGCCACACAGGGCTTTGAGCTCTACATGCCACAGGGTCGGTACTGGCGGCTTCATCTCTGTCCTGGTAACTTTTCATACCAGCGTCCCCTTCCAGGGTTCCAGCGGGTAATAGTGTTTGGATACCTCCAAATCCTGGCTCTACTCCCCTGTCTCTATCCTTGCCCTCACCTCTGTACACCCACCCGGAAATCCTACTCTCTTCCCCCAAACACTCCACTAGGGGCTCCATGGATCTCCACAGCCTCACATCCTGTCCTTTCTTTTTATCACTCCAGAACTGCCCAGCGTTCCTAGTGAGTATGCTGGATTGGTGGTCCGCACTGTCCTTGAGCCTGTGTTGAAAGGACTGCAAGGATTTTCACCCCAAGCCCAAGCACCTGCCCTTGAGCAGGCACTGACTGCCATCCTGGGTGCCTGGCTTGACCACATCCTCACCCATAGGATCCGGTTCAGGTGGGGAGAAAACGGCAGTGGCAAGGGGATGAGTGGAACAGGGAAAAGGGAAAAGGGAAAAGGGAGGGGATAGGTGGGACAGCAGTTTGGGGAGGCAGGCAACCACATCATACCTCACCCTTCAGCCTGCAGGGGGCACTGCAGCTCAGACGAGACTTTGGAGTGATTCAGGAGTTGCTGGAGGAGGAGCAGTGGGACCTTTCTCTGGAACTTCGCCAGACTCTGCTCTTGCTCAGCATCTTCCAGCAGCTGGATGGGGCCCTGCTGTGTCTATTGCAGCAGCCCATGCCCAAGGCTCGAGTCCAGAGGAGGTCTCCCTGTTGCTGTGAGTCACTCCCCTTCCCCACCTCCATGCTCTCTTCACCCCTCCCTACTTTATGTGCCTCATCCCCCATCCTCATCACTGACCTAGCTTCAGTGTACATCCCTGCTCCCCTCATGCCTCTCACCAGCCACCTGGCTTCCATTCCTGCCTTACTAGGTGTGTATAATGAGATCCAGACCACGGAATTGCCCAGCAGCAGCCTCAACAGCCTGGAGAGCTTAGAGCCCCCTCTTCGGCCTGGAGCACCCCCAGCCCAGACAGCTCAGCTGCTAAGCACACTGTGGGGAGGGAGACCTACCCCTGAGGCTTACCTGGTGGGAAATCAGCAGGCCTGGCTTGCCCTGAGGCAGCACCAGCGACCCCGCTGGCACTTGCCTTTTCTTTCCTGCCTGGGGATCAGTCCTGAATCCTAAGGAGCCTGGGATCAAGAACAAGAAACTCAAGAGCTTCCCATTTCTGGCTGGAAAAGCCCAGCCATTTAGAACTGCATATTAAAGAAGTCTACAATTGGGAGCTTGGAAGAAAGCATACCTGAGAACCACATGCTACAGTCTGGACTTACAAACTAAGAATCTAATATCACTCCAGTGCCTGGAATCCAGAGTAAACGGCAAAACCACACACACCCTGGAACCTGGAGGTCAGCAACCTTGCGAGACTCAGGCCTAGTTCCCCACCAGTGAAGACATCTCAGGGCTAGACGCTGGAAGGAGGGCTAAGGGTGGGACCCCAGAGGAAAAGGAAAGAGAAAAAGCAATAGAAAACAGAGAGCCTAAATGCCGATTTCTCTTAAATCCTAGGAGCCAGGCTAAACATAAAAAGTCAATTCATCAGGAACCACGGAGATGGATTAGGCATTTCTACACCCGATCAGTCCGAAGAGTTGTATCACTTTGTACTCCCCTCCCCATTTTATGTTCAGTCATTTAAGAATATTGGACTATAGGACCTAGACTTTTAAGCTTTGGTTACTCGGAGTTCAACATGTTTAATCTGTTACCTGAGTGAGGCTGACCCCCTGGTAGGTGTAAATCCTGCCCTCTCCTTGGAAGGGACCGACATTTAAGATGGTGTTAACCTAGATCTGGCACAGCAGGGTGAGGGAAAGGCTGCAGAAGATGATGGTCGTGTTGTCGGGGCCAGGCGCAAACAGCCTTTGCCCTATTTATTGTCCGTGGTACAAAAGGACTATTAATGATAGGTAGTATTACCGCTTTCTTTGGGCCCCTCCATACCCTGTACCGAAACCACCTCTCTCTCCTGGCCTTTCTCCTCCAATCGGGCCAGGGCGGCCGTTTGCGGGGCGGGCTGCGCGGAGGACGGCAGCAGGGAGTCGCCACCGTGAGGGGCCCGGGCGACGCGGAAGCAGGGCTCCTCTTGCACCGGAACCCTTCCGCGCGCGAGTCCTTCCGGGGCGGGGGGTTCACCATGGCAGCGGCCTTGGCTCGGCTTGGACTCCGGTCTGTCAAGCAAGTTCGGGTTCAATTCTGCCCCTTTGAAAAGAACGTGGAGTCGACGAGGTAGGAAGCAGAGAGAGAGGGGACGGGAAGGGGCGCGTCTTTCTCCCGCCGGGGGTCCAGACCCCGCGGCCGGGCGTTCAAGCCGTTTTCCCACCGCAGGACCTTCCTTCAGGCAGTGAGCAGCGAGAAGGTCCGCTCTACCAACTTCAACTGCTTGGTGATTGCAGATGTGAGGCACGACGGCTCCGAGCCCTGCGTGGACGTGCTGTTCGGTGGGAGTCAGGCGAGGGGGGTTGGCAGGCGCGTCCTCAGCCCCAGCCTCGCCATCCTCCAGGTAGCTGATGAGTTTGTTTCTTCCCTAGGAGACGGGCATCGCCTGATTATGCGCGGCACCCACCTCACCGCCCAGGAAATGCTCTCCGCCTTCGCCTCCCACATCCAGGCCAGGGGCGCGGCAGAGAGCGGGGACAAGTCAGGCGCTGGTGCGGGGCGCTGACAGCGCAAGAGAACAATAAACAGATTTTAATCTGGGACTACTAAGAAACCTATCTAAGAAGAGTTTTCCTTAATCACTCAAATCGCGATGTGGAGGACCTCAGCACCAAAAAGAGCCCCATGACTACAGATCCAACCAGTGTTTCTGGGACGAGATCAGATGGGGAGGGGCCTGGACAAACTTGAATTTAGTTCACTTTCTTACCATCACTAATCGCTTAACTCTTTTTTTAAAAATTTTGTTGTATCTTAATTTTTGTTACCTGTATGTTGTTGTTATCATCTGTTGCTGTTGTGGAATCTGGTTACAATGCTCCTCGCTTAACTCTTTTAATTTGGCATTTCCCACCACTCACTCAAGGTACCTCGTACTTCTGTTAGCCAAATCCTGTGCAGTTTTCTCTGTCTTCATCTTTCTATCTCTAGCATCTGTCGCATTCAATTCACTCTCTTGTAGAACTCTTCTTTCTTTTGAGTCCTTTTCTTAACCATAAAGGTGTAATACTCTCATCCTTTTTCTTCTCTCTCAATTTTTGGGGCATCTTCCATCATAACTTGAGCTTTCCTCTTTTCATTAATCCCTACGTTTCTGTTTGGCTCTAATCTCAGCTTTTGTGTTATAGTCAGGTTACCTACTACCAGTTTCCTCCAAATCCCACCAACACTCTTTGTCCAAAATAGAATGGATAGTTTTATGTTAGCATATATTTGCCTCTCCTCCTGACTTCCCCATTCCTTTTAGAGGTACTTCATCTGTTCAGCCACCTGGATTGTAAACCACAGCATTATCTCTGGTTCTGCCCTTTCCCTTTTTCTGCATATACACTCAGTAAGGTCAGAATACTGTTTTAAACAAAAGCTCCTGAAATGTTCTCTCCATTCCTGTTTACTCTCCTATATCATTGTTGCATTCTCCCATCTGGTCTCTTCCCTAGTCATTTTTGCAGCTGCTTAATTTTATCTTTCCGAAGCATATCACTGGTTTTATGTCTCACTATACTTTTTTCGGAGAATAGTGCTTTAAGTACTTTAGGCACTGTGCCTAAAGTGGTTTTCATACTGGTTTACCACTTGTTAGTGTGGATCGTGAAATCAATTTAGTGGGTTAATTCAGCCTTTAGAAAACAAAGTAAAATAGAATAAAAAGTATCATAGTGTATGGCACATGGAATGGGAAGTATTCTTTGAAGAAACTTAAGTTTTAAGTATATAACCATGAATACACATATACACACATATACATGCATATATAAGCATGTAAGTATGTATATGTGTGTGTCTGCATATAGTTGGTTGCAGTATAGATTGATTTTCTTATTGTGGGTTGTAGGAAAAAAATGGTTGGTAGCCACTGGTTTAAAGAACCTCAGAATGCTTCTTTAGGCAGTGAAGGATCTCTAGACTGGCTGCTTTGTACTTTGCCAAATACATTTCCCATGACTCCCCTACAGTATTAGAATACTGCTTCCCTGCTTTAAAGGGTGGTATATTCAAAGGGTTGTTCTTTTCCCTCTCCTTTTATAAGAAAGAAAACTACTTAGAGGCAGTATAGCATAGTAAAGTGCCAGGAATACCTGGGGTTGAAATCCAGTTTTTCCCGTAAGTAATTGTGTACCAAATTTCTTGATCTCTCAGTGCCTGTTTCCTCATATGTAAAACAGGGACAACAGTATCCACCTTATAGGACTGTTGAGGGGATTAAATAAACTGATATCTGTAAAGTGCCTAGAAGATTACTTGGAGCATAATAAGTTACTAAGAGGTCTTACGCTCTAGTTGAAAGGATATTGACAACCTAGATTTGAGTTCCCAGCTCTGTGGCTATCTTTGGCTAGACAGCCACTCTCCTCAAATCTGTAAAAATGGGGATTGTACAAATATTGCTGTAAACATAGACTGAGTGCTGGCACTGTACTTCTAGATTGTGAACTTGAGGTTAGGGCTGTTTTCTTTGTGTCCCCAGCACCTTGCTTAATGCCTGATACAGAGTGTGTGATAAATCTTTATTGAATTTACAAGTATTTAGCATCTACCTTGTGTTTATAACTGTGATTAGTACTGGGATACAAAGATAAATAATCATACTCAGGTATGTAATAAGCTACAATAGAGATGTGGACCAGGTGCAATTGTAGCAAGAAAGATAAAGGCAGGACTAACCACTGGGTTTTGCCAAAAGGTGATTGCTGAATGAGCAAGAAGTCTACCAGCGGAGGGTGGGGTCAGAAATCAAGATTATAGTGAAGAGGAAGTAGGCAAGCAACATAAATTACTAGTTTTATATAATGAGTTTGAATGGAAGGTGTGATAATACCTAGAATAAGAGTGTGGAGTAGGGTTTTTAAAAGGATGGTAGGGACTTTTACTTTATGAAAATACCTTTTATGCTAAACTGTTGATGAGACATTGGTAACTGAATCTAAGTTGCATTTCTGCACCACCATCAAATGTAATGTTGACTTTTAAGTCAACCTGCGATGCAAATGCTACATCTTTCTCTGATCCGGACAAAAGCAATCCTTCCCCTAAGCTCCTTTGCATCCTGGGTTGTAGAAAAAAAGAGTAGGAAAAGTATTCTTTAAGTGCATGCACCACCGTTTTCCTATTTGAGTGGAGCTATGTATTGTTTAAAGTCACAGGGTCGATGAAAGACGCTGCTAGAAGAGATTCCAGGCTTCCTCTTGTGTCTATTCCTGCACTTTCCACTTCACTAGGAAAGAAATCATGGGTGTGGACAAAATGGTCCAGTCTGATTCAGATGTATCTGGGATCCCAGCTAGCTTAGCCACTTCCCGGCTCCGGATAGGGCCAAGTTAATGAACTTCCAGGCCGTAGTTTTCAGCCAGCTGATTGGGGCGGGGTGGAAGACGACTAAATGTAAAACATTCTGCACAGCGTCTCAGGTTCTTAAAACATAGTTGTTGCTTTAAAAAAAAAAAGAAACAGTGTGGGATAGGTTTTCTCTACTACCTTGTAAAACTCCGTTAGTACGCCAAATAATGAGAGCGAGTCCCAGGCGGGCCTCCAACGGCATTTCCGGGCTTGGGGACAGAACCTGACGTGGCGGGGCGGGGCGGGACTTTCTGCAGGATGCGGAAGCGGAGCGGGAGGCTCGGGCTAGCAGGTGCGGCTGACGAGCAGGGGTCTGTCGGGCGCTGTGCTCGAGCCGGGTAGGCGAGAAAGCACCCGGGCTCGGTTGCCTCCTCCCCGAGACCCCGCGACACCGACCTCCGTGCCAGGATGGCTCGGGGCGAGCGGCGGCGCCGTGGAGCTCCGGCAGACGGAGCGCGGGCAGCCGAGAGGGCAGCTCGGGGCGGTCCCGCGCGACGGGACGGCCGGGGTGGCGGGGCCCGTGGCGCGGCGTGGGGAGCAGCTCTGGCCGTCGTGGCCCTGTCTCTCGCCCTGGGCCTGTCGGGACGCTGGCTACTAGCGTGGCACCGTGCGCGGCGGGCAGTCACGCTGCATTCCGCGCCCCCGGCGCTGCTTCCTGACTCTTCCAGCCCCGCCGTGTCCCCGGACCTCTTCTGGGGCACTTACCGCCCTCACGTATACTTTGGCATGAAGACTCGCAGCCCGCAACCCCTCCTCACCGGTAAATGGGACCAGAGCCCAGCAGGCAGGAGGACTCCTAACCTGGGGGCCCCAGCTTCACGACCCAGCAAGGGTGGGTTGGAGTGGGTCAGGAGAGTGATGAAGAGGGATGACTGAAATTCTGGGAGAGCCAGAGGGACAGGTCCCCTGCTCTCTTTGACTTACGTGGCTGTTCTACCTCCAGGACTGATGTGGGCACAGCAAGGTGCCACCCTGGGGACCCCTAAGCTCAGGCACACGTGTGAGCAGGGGGACGGCGTGGGCCCCTATGGATGGCAGTTCCATGATGGTCTCTCCTTCGGGCGGCAACACATCCAGGATGGGGCCTTAAGGCTCACCACTGAGTTCGTCAAGAGACCTGGGGGTCAGCACGGAGGGGACTGGAGCTGGAGAGTGACTGTGGAGCCTCAGGTCAGGGCCTCAGGATGTCCTTAACCCAGCACTGACTCCCTCCATCCTTCCTTTGCTGCCAGAAAATGCAGTATGAGGTGAGGGATTAGCAACAGGGGTTCTGAATCAGGCTGCCTGCCCTAAAAACTTGCTTGTAAGACCATCTCTTTCTATTATTCCTAAGCCTTGGTTTCCTTGTCTGTAAAATGGAGATAAAAATATCACCTAACTCAGAGGACTGTTATGAATTAAATGAAATAGGTTGAGTTCTTAGCATAGTACATAGTACGAAATTACTGCATAATTTCCCAGAGAAGCTTGTTTATCTCTTGCCAATGGCTGGAGACCCTCAACACTGCCAGATATATGTTGTTAACCATGTTGCTCCTTTTGGTATCCCTTTCCTTCAGTAAGCCTGATTCTCAAGAGAGTGTCAATCTAATGCTGTATTTTTCTTTCCTCCTTGGTCACCCAGGCCTCAGGTACTTCCACCTTACCTTTGGTGTCCCTGTTCTTCTATGTGGTGACAGATGGCAAGGAGGTCCTAGTGCCAGAGGTTGGGACCAAGGGGCAATTGAAGTTCATCGGTGGGCATACCAGTGAACTTGGTGACTTCCGCTTTACACTTCTGGCACCAACCAGTCCAGGGGATACTACCCTCAAGTATGGCAGGTAACTGGGGGAAGACAGTGAGGGGTATGGAATGTGTGGATGCTAACTTAGCCTGATTTATCTCTCTCCCACTCCACTCTCTTTCCACCAGTTCTTTCTTTTCTCAGCAGGCTCCATGTACATTGCCAAGACCCTTCTCATCTTGATCACCTCATATTTCTTTTTTTTAATCACCACCACTTTCTCCTGAATAATATTTCCTGTTTTATCTTCTTCCCTTCAAGCTACAATGTCTTCTGGTCCTCCAACCCAGGACTTCCCTTGCTGACAGAGATGGTAAAGAGTCGCCTAAATAGCTGGTTTCAGCATCGGCCCCCGGGGTCCTCCCCTGAACGCTACCTCGGCTTGTCAGGATCTCTGAAGTGGGAGGACAGAGGCCGAAGTGGGCAAGGACAGGGACAAGGGCAATTCTTGATACAACAGGTGACAGTGAAAGTCCCCTTTTCCATGGAGTTGGTGTTTGAATCAGGCAGTGCCCGAGCAGCAGGAAGCCAACCTCTGGAGCAGCTGGCAGGCAGCCTGCTAACCCAGGCCCTGGAGAGCCATGCTGAGGCCTTTAGGGAGCGCTTTGAGAAGACCTTCCAGCTGAAGGAGAAGGGCCTGAGCACTGGGGAGCAGACTTTGGGTCAGGCTGCCCTCAGCGGCCTCCTTGGTGGGATTGGCTACTTTTATGGACAGAGCTTGGTGTTGCCAGACATGGGGGTTGAAGGGTCTGAACAGAAGGTAGACCCAGCCCTCTTTCCACCTGTACCACTTTTCACAGCAGTGCCTTCCCGGTCATTCTTCCCACGAGGCTTCCTTTGGGATGAGGGCTTTCACCAGTTGGTGGTCCAGCGGTGGGATCCCCACTTTACCCGGGAGGCCCTAGGCCACTGGCTGGGGCTGCTTAATGCTGATGGCTGGATTGGGCGGGAACAGGTGCTGGGGGATGAGGCCCGAGCCAGGGTACCCCCAGAATTCCTGGTTCAACGTGCAGGCCATGCCAACCCCCCAACCCTGCTTTTACCTGTAGCCCACATGCTAGACAGTGGTGACCCTGCTGACTTTGCCTTCCTCCGCAGGGCCTTTCCCCGCCTGCATGCCTGGTTCTCCTGGCTCCATCAAAGCCAGGCAGGGCCAGAGCCACTATCTTACCGATGGCGGGGCCGAGACCCAGCCTTGCCAACCCTGTTAAACCCCAAGACACTGCCTTCAGGGCTGGATGACTATCCCAGGGCTTCACACCCTTCAGCCACTGAGCGGCACCTAGACTTACGGTGCTGGGTGGCACTGGGTGCCCGTGTGCTGGCACGGCTGGCAGAGTGGCTGGGAGAAACTGAGGCAGTTGTGGAATTGGGCCCCCTCGCTGCTTCACTGGAGGCAGAGGACAGCCTGGATGAGCTGCACTGGGCCCCAGAGCTAGGAGTCTTTGCAGATTTTGGGAACCACACAAAAGCAGTGCAGCTGAAGCCTCAGACTCCACAAGGGCTGGTGCGGGTAGTGGGTCAGCCCCACCCTCACTTACAATATGTGGATGCCTTGGGCTATGTTAGTCTTTTTCCCTTGCTGCTGCGGCTGCTGAACCCCAGATCATCCCGCCTTGGGCCCCTGCTGGATGTTCTAGCTGACAGCCGCCATCTCTGGAGCCCCTTTGGTTTGCGCTCCCTTGCAGCCTCCAGCCCCTTTTACGGTCAGCGTAATTCAGAGCATGATCCTCCCTACTGGCGGGGTGCGGTGTGGCTCAATGTCAACTATCTAGCCTTGGGCGCTCTCCATCACTATGGGCACCTGGAGGGTCCCCACCAGGCCCGGGCTGCTAAGCTCCACAGTGAGCTCCGTGCCAATGTGGTGAGCAATGTGTGGCGGCAGTACCAGGCCACAGGTTTCCTGTGGGAGCAGTACAGTGACCGGGATGGGCGGGGCATGGGCTGCCGCCCTTTTCAGGGCTGGACCAGCCTTGTCCTACTGGTCATGGCTGAAGACTACTGACTGAAGGGGTAGGATAGAGGAAGCCAGGCCTCTTATGCCACTCAACTAGAGGGACAGGCTCTCTAGCTTCTGCTCTCAATCTTCAGATACCAGTGCTTCAAACCCTCCTCAGTTCATCTCAGGTGTCTCCTTATTGTCATCCCACATAGTCCTGGGGTGAATGTGAATTCAGAGTCTATTTTTCTAAATAAATTGGAAAACCATGCCAAACTCTATTACTTTTGCCAGCTTTGCCTCACCGAGAAGTCTCAGCTCAGTCCAGGCCTTAGGACTGCCTGCTGATCTTCAGAGAAGGTGGGGAAAGTGGCTATTATCTGTTCCCTCCAAATCCAGTCAGGTCAAGTGCAATGCAGTGAGTTGAGCACTAGTCCACCCAAATTCACCAGCAGCTGGTTCACATCTCTTTAATGAGATCAAAGGCTCCTGTCTTGGGGGTAGAGCTAGCACAGTCCCCCAAACACTGCCCCTCTCCTCAGACTCTAGCTTTCTCAGATTCTAGGAGGGCAAGGAGAGGCCAAGGAGAACTTGAAGAGTTGAGACCAGGGCTATTTCTGGTGGGCAAGTAACTCACCCACCCTCCCCAAACTGCTTATAGGATGTCCCCTTCACTGGAAGCCAGCCCCACAGGAGAGACCCCGGATTCAGGATCTAGGGGCAGTCTGCAAGGGGAGTGGTCCTCCAGATCTAGCGGAATGGCACTAGCCCTAGCCTTGACTGGCTCACCCTCACTGGAGTCAGGACAAGGGCACAGCTCGATACCTGAGTCACCAGTCAGGTGGCGATGGCGGCAGGAGGGTGGTGTGGGAACAGGGCTCACCCCTGCCCCAGGCTCACTCTCCTGATGTGGGGGCCCACTCTGGTGGGAGGCAACACCTTCCATATTTGTTCCCTCGCAGTGGGCAGGGCAGCTAGAAGCAGAGGAACAGCATGTGCATTCACCCGAAGCAGTCAAGGCGCAGCCTGAGGCTGCAGTATAAGGAGGCGGCGGTGTCCCTGGACGGTGAACCACATCCTCATAGGCTGGGGGTTTGAAGGCGCTGAGGAGGCCTATGGGAAAGAATAGCATGGGTGGTTGAAGGCAAGCAGGGGTGGGGTGGTGGCCTCTTTCCTATTAGGGAAAGGTGTGTTTTGAAATGTCTGAGAAGAGAATGTGGGGATGATTCAGGGTCCTGGCTTGGGAGGAGCCGCCGGGAGCATGGAGCGCAAGTCACTCACGAAGGTCAAGCAGTGAACCTGCAGGGCCAGGGCTGGCCCCGTGGCAGGCCCCATTGTAGGCCAGCAGGTTGATCTCACGCTGACGCTGCTGGTGCTGCAGCCGGAGTTTAGCTCGTCGATGGCGGAAGGCGCAACAGCAGCTAAAGAGGATGAGGACAGTCCAGAGCAGCCAGAACCCTGCAAGGGGGTGAGGAGGGATGTTCTTAGATGGCTCCCGTGTGGAAGGGTCCTTGAAGGCTGGAATTCTGAGGTCTCAAGGAGGGTGGGTGGAAGGACCCAAGAAGAGCCCCCGTGGAGACTCACACCAGAGCTCATAATAGTAGGTGCAGCAGCCAGTCTCCCCGCAGCAGTGACCACTCTCACAGAGGTAGGGCTGGTTGTTCACTCCTGGGCACAGCATTCGAAGCTGGGAGCAAGGAGGCACTTAGAATCAAGGGAGACACCAGCCCAAGGCACTGTTCACCCACACCCCCTGCATACACATACACGATCCTACCCTGTGAACCAAGTCTAGCTCAGAGAGCTCTATGGGGAGAGGGAGGAATGATGCTGAGAGGAGCGTTCAAATGTCTGAAGGGATGTCAACATGGAAGAGCACTGGGAATAGCAAGGATCAGGCCAAAAAACAAGATGCAAGGTGTGAACGGACATACAAAGAGGCAGACTTCAGCTCTGTATATTGGAGACTGCTCTCACACTCGAGGCTGGCTCCCCAGGGTGTTCTCTGTTAAGGGAGTGTTTTGGCAGAAACCAGAAAACAATCTGAGCTACCTCAAAGTCTCAATTGGTAAAGGTTTAAGGTAAATTCCAAAACGAACGTGCTTTTAACCATCCCCTAGGGTCTGCCAGTCCCCATCCCCACTCTGTATCTTTCCACCCCTGGGTTTTAGGCTTCCTAGAGCAGAGGAGGGGCAGTGTGAAACCCAGAGTAGTGCTCCCAACCAGATGGGATTGCTGTGGATGATAAAGAATGGCATCCAGGGCGCAAGTCTGGGTTCCAGCTCTTCTCCAAATTGCTCCCTCAACAGAAGACGCTGCGGGACTCTGTTGTGACAATAGACACACAGGAAAACATCACAGATAACTGTTGCAAGACAGAGGGAGCCTCCCTGGGGCCTCACTATGCCTCTGGTCACTGGAGAGCCACTGCAAGCTTCCATTGCAGCCACGGGATGGGGTCTATGAAGCTGCAGGCAAAGTCAACTGCATCTACATTACAAAGTTTAGACAGAATGGAAGGGACGTATTTAGGAACTTCACAGTACCTCTAGCTCGGGGAGTTCTTCCCCCACCCCCAAAAGGGGCAAGGAAAAAGGAAAAGGGGAAAGAGAAATAAATGGCTGTTGATAGGCTTTTGGAGCAGTTGGGATACCTGCTGTTGCGGCACCCGAAGTGCCCCCCAGGCCTCCTCGCTGCCGTTCCCGCTGCTGGCCTGAGCCATGCCTTCACCTACAGCCCCCTGAAGACCACAGCCTTCTCTACCGCCAGCTGCCCCGCCCCTGCCACCTCTGCCGCCACCGCCATGGTCCCAGCCCGGCTCATCTTCGCTGCCGCCACCATCACTCCGCGACCGGAGCTGCCATCCGGGGAGAGCTCGGCCAACTAGGTCCCAGGTTTCTCTGTCCTACCAATCGGCTTCGCCCTCCAGAGGACGGGCCAATAGGAGCGGACCAGAGGTTTCTCCCGGTGACCAATCTACTGCAGCTTCTCTGCGACTCTCCCAGACAACAGGAGCTCGCGCAGACAAAGAGTAAGGCAAGTTCGACCCAAGGCTCTGACTGACAACGACAATAGCCAATATGGACAGCATAGCTATTATCAACCAATGAACAGCCATCCAGAAGAGCAAAGTTCCTGCTGATTGGACTGAGCCCTATTTTCGGAATGACGTCCAAGGCTCTACCACCCCAGGTAATCCCGCTGGAAAAAGTGGGGTCCTAAAAGTCAGGCATAGTCGGAGTGCACAGAAGCCTGTCTTCATTCGGCCTGGTGGACGTTTTGCAGGCGTCGACTCAAGCTCCGGTGGGGGCCATAAGTGCGTAAGGGGATTTGGCCAGCCCATACCCCATTCCCCCAAATCTGTACGAGTCGAGGCACCGGAGGAAATTTAATAGGATGGGGAATACAGTGGAATTGGGGAGAGAGCGCAGAGTCTGGGTTAGATAAGGGTCTTAGGTAGCCAAAAGGGGGGATCCGGGGCCCTCTGGGCCCCCCAACCGCATCTGCAGGTTGATGCGGTAGCACTGAAGGCTGCAGAGCGCCTGGCCGGTGCGGGAGCAGGCATAGCGGCGCGGGTGGGGGCAACCGGGGACAGAGCATCGAGGAGGAGGGGCTGAAGAAGATGGCCGCTGAGACACTGGCACGGGGGCGGGGATTCCAGGTGGGAAGGAAAGGGTGGAACCTTGTGCCCCACTGCTGTAGCGCACCATGGGGGCTGGGGCTGAGGCCCGCCCTCCCCGCCGCTCGCCCCGCGCGGCTCCTCGGCCTCCCCGCCCGGTGGGCGCCGCAGTCTTGGTGAGGCGCTCAATAGTCTGGTTCTTGTGCTCCTCCGCCCGTCGCGCCGCCTGCAGCCGTCTCTTCCGCGCCCGCTCCTCGCGCTTCAGCAGCATCTCCTCCGTGAGGACCGGGGCTGGGCAGCCCCCAGCCACAGGCAGCGGCAGAATAGGGGAAGGCTGACTCCGCGCCTTCTGGAGCAAAGCTCGCTGGGGAGAGACAGATCGGGTGGTGTTAAGAAATGGAGAAGTGTGGTCTTCTCGAATGGCATAGCAGGAACTTAAAAGCAGGGTCTTGAGGAGCTCAGGCCTTAAGAGAACGGGTGGAGAGATGAGCACCCTCTCCAGGAGACCTTAACACTGCCTCGTCCCAGGTCTCCGGACTTTCATCTTTAGATCCCTGATTCTCAAGTGAAAAAGCATTAGTAATGTTACCTGCCTGCCCCGTGTACCAAAATGATACCACCTCTCCAGAGGTTTTGTTTGTTTTAAATATTTTTATCTCAATTCATAGCAACAACTGGATAACTCAAAAGCTCGGGGTGGTCCTTGGTTCCTTTTGTTCCTCCCAGTCCCCCAACAAGTGTCGATTTCCAATATATATTCAGAAATTCAAAATCTGATTTCTCCATCTCCACAACTTCACCGTGGCTGGAGCCATGACCATTTCTCACCTGACTACTTCAACAGATTCCTAGCTGGTCTGTCTTCTCTCCTTACCCCCACTAAGAAGCCAACATAATCTATTGAAATATAAATAAAGTATATTGTTTCTCTGCATACAACCTTTCTGTGGCTTAGTCACACTTATTCTTCTCCTTGACCACTACTGGTATGTTTCACTCTTGAGGCCTGTGCACCTGCTGGTCTCTCTGCAGGTAAAGCTCCTCTGGTACTGGAAATGTTATTCCTTCAGAAAGTCTTCCCTGACTACCCTATCTAATGTCTCTTTTCCACCACTTTCTATATCATCGCCCTATTTTTATTATAAACCTTACAGCTTTTCAAAATTATTTACTTATTTACCCCCTCACACACACACACACATACACAGAAATACAAGCTCCATGAACACAGAAGCCTTGTCTGTCTTTTTTCACCACTGATATCCCCACTGTGTGGCAAAGTTCTTAGAACCTGGAAAGTTTGCAGTACATATTGGCAAGTGTAAAGAATGAAACAATTTACCTGTCGAGCAGTGAGCAGCCGCTCATTGATCTCCTTCTTGAGATCTCCATTGTCATCAAGCTCCCCTTTCTCCAGGGCATCCAGCCACCTCTGTTCCTCTTCTTCCTCCTGACCCCCTAAGCCCCCGGTCAGGTCCCGAAGTGGGGAGGGGGACAGATTACTGTCTTCATCTGTAAAAGAAAATTGGAGAGCTAACTGTTTATAGATGGGAAACCCTAATTTGTTCCAGTTAATACTGGGACACTCAAAATTCCCACCCTCCTCAGAACAACCCTTTTTCCGTAACAGGTATAATGAGAAGCCCAGTTTCCCCACCTCCAGATCCTTCTCACCCAGCCAGGCACGGTACTGCTCAAGGGGAACTCCTTCCATAGGTTCCTCTTCATTGTCCACAACCATTAGGGGTGAGGGTGACCGAGGTCCCTCAGGGATCACAGTGAAGGTAGGAACACTGCAGAGAAGCAACCACTCTGTGAGTTAAGCAACTGTCTTTTCCTGCTCAGAAGTTACATCCAGCCTTCCCTACACCCTCTTGGGTTCTTGCTGCCTTAACCAGAAGTCACCGCGTCCATTCTGGAAATGGAATGCCCAGCCAGCTTCTTCTATCACTGTCTGCTGCTCAAGTTTCCCAAGTAAAACTTGGGCTCTCTTGGCCTCACCTTTTGGTGCCCAGAACCTGTCCGCCCAACTTGATTTTGAGTTTAAGCTGAGGCTTGGGAGGAGACGACTGCGTGGGCCCAGCCTCCTCTTCCTGATGGTGCTTCTTCTTGTGTTTCTTCTTGTGCTTCTTGTGCTTTTTTTTGTGCACTCCGTGGCCGTGGGTACCGGCCAGACTCAACTCCAGCGCTTCCCCTGCGGAAGGAAAAGCCTGTCAACGGTGTACGGCAGGAGTCGGGCAGGGAGAGTTGAAAGACCCAAAACTCCTGAGAGGTCTCCCTCTTCACACGATACTGTTACCATAACAGCAGCCCCGCCTTTAGCTCTCCCACCGGCGGCGAATACCCTGGAAGCTCTGAGGAAAAAGAAAGAAGAGACTCCTTTTCTAAGAAGGCCTATGTTGCTTTATCGACTCACGCTTACCCGGCTCAGGAGCTTCCATTGCCCCAGAGGTGCTCCCGCGCCGCCACAGCTTACTCATGGAGCCCTGCAAGGAAAGGTGAGTAAAAATGGTAGAGACACAGGCAGGCAAGCCTTTTCCGCCCCGCGGAAGAACTGACTCCAGTAAAATAACCGGCTACTTCCGGTGCCTTGCTACCATGCTTGTGCGGGGCACGCTTTGCGGATAAAATCCTCCTAGAGAAACAAAGATCCTTCCAACAAAAGTTCCGGCCCTGAAGCCGGAACTGCGCAGCTTTCGCCTTCCTCCTCCAGGCATTGGATTCCTAAAACTAGGGCGGGCGATTCAATTCATTACACTCAAGCGTGGTGAGTGTATACTCTGGACTAACTTCGGGGCTAGGCTATGAGGATACAGACATGAATATGAATACTTTTACTTGCCTTTGAGGAGCTCACATTTGGGTGGAGTACATGAGAAATTATATTGCCAACAAAATGGCAGAAATGCTTAATAGCGTAAGTGTCCTACGAGCGGGCAACTGGTATTTAAGCCTGAATTCTCATTAGTGGAGAAGTGGATAAATGAATTATGGCGCATCTATACAGTCAGGAACGCCACATTACTAACAAAAGTTTAGAGTGATAAGTAATTAATAAAATTGACGTGGAATTCAGTGGGTAAACAACAGAACCAATCTGTGTCCACTAATGAAACGCCAAAATAATTTGTTACACGGACCTCGTACATCCATACAATGGGGAAGCTATGCTGCTATTAAGAGAAATGAAGCCTCAGAAGCCTACGCAGGAAATTGGTGACAGCAGTTCCGATGGGTGACCTGGGAACAAGGGTGAAGGGACTGATTTTCATAATATGCCCTTTTGTGCCTATTGAACTTTGTAAAATGTGTATGTTTACCTAATTAAAGCAAAAAAGAACAAGGTAAATCTATATGTGCTGATAAATAAGAAAAGTGAATTTCAATATGATGTGATTCCATTTATAAAAGCACAATATGCCACTTTATACAGAGAACACAATTGAGGAATGTATACTGTTAATGGTGATTATCTTTAGAAGCTGGGGTTGAAGAACTTTCATTATCTAGATCTGTAATGAATTTCCTTACAGACAGTGTATATCACATTTGTAACTAGAGAAAACCACGACCTGTATACATACATTTAAGTATGTACAAGGTGTGTGTCTGAACAAGGTAGCAGCAGTGACCAAAGAAAGAAAAGAATTGTTTCAAGAGACATTTCAGTGGTAAAATGAAAAGGAATAATGAGCAGTTATATGTAGGAATTCAGGAAGAAGTCAGTGCAGTATAGTGACTAAGATTAAGGGAATGGACTTTGGATCAGACAAGTCTGTTATCAAATCCCAGTTCCACCATTTACTAGTTACATAACCCTGGACTCAAGGTTATTAAGCCCTGGGAACCTCAGATTCAAGCTTTGTAAGATGGAATGAAGTAGTTTCTACTACATAGGGCTCTTTCAAGGAATAAAGCAAATCAAGAATGCAAAGTACCCAAGATGTCTGGCACACAGTAGATGTTCAGTAAGCAAACAACCGCAGTAATGACAAATGACTCCTACATTTCTAGCCCAAGCATTTAGAGGGAATGTGGTGTTTTAAATTAAGAAAAGAACATAGGAAGAGAAATAAGAAGAGAATCACTATTGCCCAAGGTGAATTTGAAGCTCCTGTGAGAATGCCCAGATGGAAATGGAATACTGAGAGAAGCCAGTGCAGGTCTGAGTGGGGGTATCATCAAGCACAATAATGGAGGTTCCCCAGAAAGGGTGGGAATAGATGAGACAATCCAGGATGATCAAGTAGATGAGGAGGAAAGGACCAGGAAGAGACCAGAGGGAGCACCTGTCCTGGACAGGCAGGCAGAGGGGCAACAGGAGGTTGAGAAGAGAAGGTCAAGAGGGGCAAGAAAGGCATGCAAGGGCAGAGTGTATCAGCAGGTGAAGGCTCTGGTCAGCTGTGTACAGCCCTGCAAAGGGCAGGCTGAGCTCCAAGGAGAGGTATTCTAGTAGAGTGTGAGAGCAATGCTGATGCATCACCATATTTGCCAAACATGTTAGAATTTACAACCTGCTTTCATATTCCTTCTCTCCCTTTATCCTCTCCATAAGGGAGATGCTGTGGTTCCTTTGTGAGGAAACTAAAGCTCAGAGAGGTTAAATGATTTGGCCAAAGTCATATAGGGAGTGGCAGAGCCAGCCTCAAACAGGCTTCCTGACACTGGGTCCAGTGGTGTTTCCTCAACATCCTGATGCCCAGCAGGGAGGAAGTGGTGACAGCAAATAGCCACGGGCTTTATTATTTCGTTTTGTTTTTAGTTTTGCTTTGTTTAGAGTGGGAGAGATCTGGGTATGTCTGTAAGCTGAAAGGAAGAACTTTGCCCTTCTGATAGAGTTCTTAGCCTTATTTTTTAAATATAATTTACTTTGAAATAATTTCAAACTTACAGTTGCAAGAAGAGCACAAATTACTCTCATCTTCAGATTCTGCAATTGTTAACATTTACCACCTCCCACCCCCACATTTTTATTATTCCTTTTTTGATCAGTCTGAGAGCAAGTTGCAGACATATTTCACCCCTAAATATTTCACTGTGTATTTCCTCAAGACAGCACACTGTTGTATAACCTTTGTGCAACACTTCCAATCAGGAAATTAATACTGATAGAACACCTACCATCCAATCCATAGACCCCATTCAAATTTCACTGACTACCCAATGACTCCTTTTCCTTTCTACCTAGGATCATGCATTACATTTCCTTATCATGTCTCTTTTGTCTGCTTTAATCTGGAATGTTTCCTCACTCTTTGCCTATCTTTCATGACCTTGACAGTTTTAAAGAGTACAGGCCTTTGATTGTTTAGGATGTCCCTCAACTTGGATCCTTTGGATGTTTGCTCATGTCTAGACTCAAATATTCTTGGCAAGAGTACTAAACAAAAACATATTATGCTGTGTTCTTTTCAGTGTATCACAGTAGGAGGCACATGATGTCAGCCTAACCAATCACTGATGATGCTAACTTTGATCACCTGGTCAAGGTGGTGTCACCAGATTTCTTCACTGGAAAGTCACCATTTTCTCTTGTAATTAATGAGTATCTTCTGGGGAAATACTGATGCTAATATCCTGTTCCCCATCAAACCCCCACCTACTAGGCTTAGTATTCATTGATGAATACTGTATGAGCCAACTCTACTATAATAACTGCCAAATGTAATCTTTCTACTTCCACTATTCTGTCTGCATATATTAGTTGGCATTCTATTGTGAAGAAGAGCTTTCTCTTTTATTCATTTACATGTGTATTTATTTATATCAGTATGGATTCCTATTTCAGTCAATGGGTTGTAATCAATTATTACCAATATTTATTCTGATGCTCAGATTTGTCCCCGAATTGGTCAGTGAGCACTCTTTTATGACGGCTTCTGTGTCCCATTGACTATCTCCATCATTCTGTAAGCACTTTTTTATTTCCTAGCACTGTGAAATGTTTTGGACTCATCTTGTCCTTTCCCTGGATAAGAAGTAAGAACCAAGAGCAGCCAGACAGTAGGAACATATGGCTGAGGTTATGCAGAGGTCACACCAAAGTCACAGCACAGGAACCTGTGCTGATGAAGATTTCCCTGCTGGCATTATCACCCACTCCTCATGGGCTGCAGGTGCAGTGGTTATATCATGAACTCTCCCTGGGTTTTGTTTTCACTTGTTCAAGATTCAAAGTGCAGTTGGAAGCATTCCAGTTACTTGGCTTAGGCCCAGTGTCTACCTCTGGGCTGTGAAGAAGTGGGAGGGAGACTGTATGACCTTCTCCAGCTCCCATTCAGAGTTTAGAGCCTCAGCCTACCGGTATTGTCCAAAGTAGGGGACTAGGCAGAAATAGGAAGATGATAGAACACTGGGTGATTAAAAACCCCTTCTCCAAATGTCTATTTCATAGGTGGGGAGACAGAGATACAGACATAGCAAAGGAAAAAAGTGGAAAGATTATGCACCACACCAGTGGTATGCTGGTAAATGTTTAACAAAAGATCCCCAGGAAAAAAAAGTCCCTGATTTATAGTTCACCTATTTCTGTAAATATTTGTGTAAGTGCTCCAACAATGGCCAGTTTTAAATTCAACGTCATTGAACACAGAATTGGGATGAGATGTACATTAGCATGCTATTGCATAGCATTTCCAGTATAGGTATTGTAGATAATAAACAACTTCAAGAGATAATAGGAAAATGCAGTGAAATAATTAGGAAGTGATGGATTTTGAGTATTTTATTACCTTTGCTTTAATTTAATTTATTTAATTCTAGGTTTTATTAAAGCTGTATTTAAAAACTGGACTGAACAATTCCAGAAAATTCCACCAGTTGTCTCTCATGAGCCAGTGTAAGATTTCAGCACACCACAAAACCAAACTCCAGTGTTTTTCTTTGATGGTGGGGGAGGCAGGCTTTTATTCACCAGTTTTTTACTTTATTTTTTTCAATGGTAGAATTTGGACTCTTTTTTTTTTAACTGTATGTCTGTTTTCAAATAAGAATTTAATTTTGAAAATAAATGAATCCGCAGAAATTTTGGCTCTTATTTCTCCACCCTCGGTCAAGAACAATGTCAGCTAGCTTCCCTGACCTCAGTCACAACTTCCTCCAACTGATTTATGCAAAAGGTAGTCAGGTTATGATCTTGAAAATACTGCTCTATTTCTCAGTGTGACTCCTTTCGCAAAATCTTCAGTCACTTTGAGTACAAATTCTCAGGCTGGATTTGTGCTCTACTTCCCTTTAAACATCTTCCATTCTGCCACTTCTTGTCAGGGCTTTTCAGACCCTTCCATAGAGGCCTGTGTTTTACTTAAGAGGTCAGGGCAGCTGAGGGTTTGTGAATTAGGTGGGAGGCTCCCAGCGGCTGCCTCCATCACAGCAGCTCTGGTTCTATTTCGCATATTACAGGTAAGATTTCATTTGGGAAAAAAAGCATTCTGTTGCTAAAACACAAATGTTTGAAGTGGACGGTTTTATTCCAACAGCATGGCTGCTTCCAGTCAGGCACTCTCAAATGTGCATGCTTCCTTGAGGCATCTCCTTTGTTCATTTACTTCAACTGATGGTTTACTGAGTACTTCCTATGTGCCAGGCTCTCAGCATAAAGCAGTGGACAAGGCTGTCCCTCTCTGAGGAGCTTACACTTTAGAGGAGTGACAATAGATATTTAAAAATTTAAGAAACAATTCCTTTCCCTTTCCGCTCATCAGTCCTTTGAGGTTTATCTCAGCGGCTATGGATTTTGTAAAATCATTTAATCTGCCTTTCCTACTGACCAGAAAAATGCCCTTCTCCATGTAAATTTTTGTATGCCAAGGATGCTTATTGTTTTTTTTATCCAGCATCCATTCCCTCACCTTCTGGAACGGTCTTTGGGGACCACCCCTTCCCTCTTCTCTTCCAGCTCACTGGGTTACAGTTGGTCTCCTGGAATGGTCAGGTGACCCAGGCCTGGCTGACTGGCCATAGAATCCTCCTTAGCCACTTGATTGGTTCAGGTGTGGCCGCCCCTCTGGCTACAAAGATTGTTTTGTTGTGTATAAGTGATCCCAAATAGCCCATAGCAAATTCCAGACATATGGAGGAGTGTGGGGACAAGCACTGCCCATTTGTAACCTCTTGTCTCATAATAACCATGTGTGCACATGGCCCTTCCTTTGGGCAGTATGCTGAGTATATGGTATATTGATGGTCTGGGGCTAGCCAAATCCAGGCCTGCCTTAATCAATGCAAACATCTTGTTGGGATGCAGACTTCTCTGACCAAGGTTTTGTTCCTTGGGGCGCTGGTTGCACAAGAATGATTCTCTCTAGCAAGCCTGTAGTGTAGTCATCATATGCCCTTTTAGTCTTTGTCTCCTCACCCCATATAAGCAGTTCCTTCCCTGTCCACAATAGTGATGCACAACCTTGTCCAGCTGCCTCTCCTAGACTCCCTGTACCAAAGTCCCAATAAACATTTAAGTCTTGCACGCTGTTCCTGGGTCTTTTCTTAGGTTTCTTGAGCACTTGCCCATTGCGACTCAGGCAGTGGGATGTGCAATCAGACTTGTGATCACACAAGGAGCTTCAGGAAACAGATGTTCTTTTTTTCTGCTGAATTTAAGCCTGAAAAGATTATAGACCCAGATATTTTGGCAATAATCTTGTTATGCTGTGGAGAGTTCAGCCAACATGGAGGAAAGTAGATAGAGCCAGATGATGGGAAAAGACAGGACCCTTGTAACCCTGAGTGCCTGGATCAAGCCACATCTAAAACCTGACCCCTGACATCTTAGTTTCTTAAGCCAATAAATCTCCCCATTTGCTGAAGTAATCTTAAGTCAGGTTTTCTAAAATAATATTGAATAATTCGTCATAGAAGAGCAATCTTAACCTGGATGTCTCTAGAGCTAAAGGCTGGCATTGCTCTGGCACCAGCCCATCTGCTATGAAGGAGCCCTGCTTTCTCTTAGGTTCTCCCCAGTAAGTTCTGAAGCCCCCAGGAGACTCCTCTGAATGGTCAGCAAGCTAGTCCTCTGCCATTTCCTCCTCTCCAACTAGGCTCTCTAAAGGTGAGGAGGTCCCCTTTTTCTGCAGAAGCCAGGAGTGGTAACCCTGCCCCAACCACTCAGCAAAGCAGCTGAGAGACAGCCAATATTGAAATTGCCCATTTCTTCATTCTCTTAAGGCACTTCAGGTCTGGGTCTCGGTTGCTGAGGTCACTGGTGTCCCATCCAAGGGCACAAAGGGGCTGTACCTGCTCCTTTTTCTTCATAGCTCCATTCCTGCTGGGCATTTAACACTCATTCTACTATGTAACTCTCATAGCAACTGAGGAGTGGAGGTTATTACTGTATCCTCATTGAACAGATTACTGAGGTCAGAAAGTTCAGTGATTGGGCCAAGGCTCCAGCAGTAAGTGACAGAACGGTTTTAAGACGTGTTCAAGCACTGCCGCAGGAACTGTAGCCACTAGGGGTGGGAGGATAGCCAAGGAGGAGACCTTAAAGGGCGGTCGAAGATTGTGGGACGTTGAAATGGTCGTTCGGCAAACTACTTAGGGGAGAGATTGGATGCGGTGACAGGGCCCAGGCAGAGCGCCACGCAGAGGTCCTTGCGGCCACGGAATTTTCTCGGCTTGCTAGGTGGGAGCCGTGGAGGGGAGGGGCTTCCTGATCCTCCTCCCCCCTGCTCAGGTGAGGCACGCAAGACCCGGACCGGAAGGGATGATGCGCCCCCGCAGTGCTGGCGAAGAGTAGTAGGGTGTCCTGGCTGTGGGGCTGTCGGGCTAGGCTTGCTCGGCGCCTCGGGACTGGCCCGGCCGGCCCAGCCTTTGGCAGAGTGGAGGAGGAGGGTGCCGCGCCCAGCCCGCCCAGGTGTCGTCTCCGGGGGCGGAGTTTGGGAACCCGGCAGCGGGAGATTCCCGGCCGGACTGGCGGGCCGGCGTCGAGGGACAGAGAGAACGAGCCAAGGCAGAGACAGGCGGTTCGGGAAGCGCACAGAACAGGCAAAGGCGCAGAGCCGCCAGCATGTTCTCTCGAAACCACCGGAGCCGGGTCACCGTGGCCAGGGGCTCTGCCCTGGAGATGGAGTTCAAACGCGGCCGCTTCCGACTCAGCCTGTTCAGTGACCCGCCCGAGGTGAGAGACCCGCGTCCTTGCCTCCCATTTCCCCTGCTCCAGCAGCCCGGCAGCCCCTGCCGGCAGTCCCCGCCCGCGCGCGCACCGAGGGGCGGAGACGCCGCGGTCCCTCTCCAGACCGCCTGTTGTGGACTTTAAAAAATAAGACGCGGACGGCTCGCACGTTAATCCGACCCGTGCCACCCTCGAGCCACACTCCCCGGACCAGTTGGGGTGACTTTCCTTCTGCCTAGGAAAACTCCGGGTTGGCTTCTATTTAAGGGGCTTCAGGTTCGATTCCGAATGTGCCTGGACCGCGACCCCTTAGGGGCATCCTCGGGCAAAGGGCCCCAGTGAACTCTTGGTTTGGGCGCCTGCTCCCTGCTTGGCTACCAGCCCCATCTCACAACCTGTTTTAACAGTCTGGGACATCCTCCATCAATCTCGATTTCTAGGCCAGGTCTGCTCACTTCGCTGAAGCCTTCCCCAATTGCTCCTTTGTGCCCCTGAAGAACTGGGGGTGTGCGTGTGTGTGCGTGACCTGGGGAGCACCTTTTAACGATCTGGGGTTAGTTCCCAAACTCAAATTTTCAACCTTCTTACCTGGGGCCTAAGGGGAGTCCAGCCTCTAACCTGGCAATTTCCTCCTTGGCCCACCTCTCTACATGCTGTCCAGGTCTAAGCCCTACCTCTACCTCGCCAGGCGTCGGGGAGAGACTGGAAAGTATGGGGATGAGCTAGGACTGAGAGGGCAAGTAGTGACCGCAAAGAGGCCTCCCCAAGGTCAGGTCTGGTTCCCTGCTGAGCCTGGAAAGGGTTAAGTGAGGGGGCCTTCCTTCCGCCCCACTCTCCCTACGAGCCGGGATTCCATGCCTGGCTTCTGCCCTTTCCCCCCAGCCTGCTCAGAACAAAGGCCCTTTCACACCCACCTCCCGGTGTCCCGGGCCTTCTCTGAGTCAGAAGCTAGTGAACGTGGGGGATTTGGCCTTTGTCGGTGCTCCTCAAGCAACCCCTCTTGGGGCCTGCGTGGGGGAGTGAGGGGCGAGACCCGGGGACCAGGAGGAGGGGCCTGTGAGCTGAAGCCGCCCCCGGGATAAGCTCGGCCTTGGGGCAAAGCTCTGAGGAGGAGCCGGGGCGGAGCCGTAGGGCCCTGCGGGCGGTGCAGAGAAGTGTGACTCCGTGGGCCTGGGGTGGAGGGGGGGCAAAGCTGCAGCTGGCTGGGAATCGGGGCTGGTTTCCTGTCTGGAAGGGAAGGGGCCCGCAGAGGGGAGCGGGGACAGCAGCAAAGAGGCACACCCCTGCCTTTCTCCCTCCCTCTCCTCCCTTCTGCTGGAAAAGCGAGGTAATTGTGAGCCCAGGGTGTGGTGGGCTGGATAGGGGCCCCAAGTTGGAAGAGCTGGCCCTGGGGATTGGGCCGCATTTACCCTTTCGTCTCATTCCCTGGGCTCACTATCCCCTCAAGTCCTTACCCCCATCCTCTTCTTCAAACTAAGCCAGAACTCCTCTCAGGAATTTCCAACCTCCAGACAAACCCCGCGACTCTGGAGAACCTGCTCCCTGCCCCCTTCCAGCTGTGCCTGCCCCTCACGCCCTACTGGCACACGCATTCCCCGTCCACCGGGCCAGGGATGTGGGCGGGGGAGGGGGAGGAGCCAGAGTCGGAATGAAAGGGTCTTTTTTTTCCACAGCTGGGAGAACAGCTGCCACCAAAGTAAGACTGGACACTCTGTGCCCAGAGCCCCCTCTGCAGCTGGCATCCCCTCCTGGGACCCCACTTATACTCACCCGCTTTCTTTTCCTTTCATGCCTGGCTCCTGCCAGGGCCCTGAAACAGTGTAGGCAAGGAAAGTTTGTTGCAGCAGTGAGGTCTAACAGGAGTGCAGAGGGACAGGGGGAGCCTCTGCCCTCTGCCCAAGTCTGCCCACATCTTTCAAGACCAGGGGAGCAGCAGGAGGAGAAATTGTGGGGCAGCGTGGTGCCTGCCTGGCACCCGCCTTCTGGAGGGGTTGACAAGGAAAGGGGTACTGGGGGCACAGAGATGCAAGACAGATTGCACATCCTGGAGGACCTGAATATGCTCTACATTCGGCAGATGGCACTCAGCTTGGAGGTAATGTCCCCACCCCTGGAGTATACCTCTTCCACAAGCAACCCAGCCCCAGTCTCTGGGCTGCTCTTCTTTGCTGGGCCTGATGGGCGAGGGCGGGGCCTGCTCAATGTGGGGAGAGGGACAGGTGGTTCTGTGTGTGCTGTGTTGGGTGCTGTGTGTGGACACAGACTCAGTTCTGTCAATCAGAGCATTTTGTTGGCAATACCTATTTCTGGAAGCTCTCTGGGTGGGTGTGGATATGTGTTCTGGGGTCAAGAGCCCCTTTTAGATATGGGAAGAAGAGAGGAGTTTAACATGAGAGGTTTGCAGGAAGGATATAGCCTTCCTAGAGAAGGGGGAGAGAACTCTGGGGCAAGATATGAGGATTCTGCTTGGCCTGGAGGTTGCAGGGAGCTGTTCTTTAATTTATTTGTTCTTAGGCACATTTATTAAACACTTCCTATATACCAAGCACTTTTCTAGACCATGGGATTCCTCACTTAACCAGACAGGAAAGGTCCTTCTACTGGGGGAACAGACAATAAACATGCAAACACCTGAATAATCTCACATTGTGAAATTATATGAAAATGGGGGTGTAATAAACATCACATAGCATTAGATGTGGAGGTTAGGGATGTCCTCTATGACCAGAAGAATATGAAGATGTGGGGAGATTGGAGGAAGGGCTTTCCAGACAGAGGGCATAGTGAGGGCAAAAGCCCTTAAATGAGGATGAGTTCCAGTTCCAGTGCAGCTGGTACAAGGTATTTGGGGTCAAGCTCATGGGGGCGGGCCAGATTATGCAGACCCTTGAAGGCAATGACAAGGCACTTAGATTTTTATTATAAATGTGATGTTGGCTCATGGAATGGGTTTAAGCAGGGGGACGACTCATCTAATGTTTCAAAATGATGCCTGCTATGGACAATAGGCTAGGTGGGGTGAGGCTTGGCAAGAGAGGTAGAAGACAACCACCAGATAGGAGGTTATTACAGCCTTAGGGAATTGAACCTGGTTCTGTGGGTTAAACTGCACATGGTAGGAAAGGAGAAGGGGTTGGGTTTCTAATGATCGTGTAGATATGTCAGGGCTTGTGGGTGGGTTGGATGTAAGGGGTGAGGCAAAGAAAGGAGTCCATGATGATTACCAGATGTGAGGCTGAGCAACTGAGTGGTGTGGCTATTGACTGATGGGGAAGGAGGAGAAAGCTGTGGAAGTGACTGCTGGACCAGGCCCAGGCAGGACTATAGAGCCTAGATCAGGAATGGCAGTTTATTGCACTGTTGCCCTCCTCTGCCCTGGCCCCCACTCTTTAGGTCATACCAGACATTACCAGTCAATCAAGGCACTCCTTACCAGCAAGCCCAGATGTGCCTCCGAGTCTCAGCACAGCCTTGGCATAAGTTGTGCAGGTTGTTTCCTTCTCAATGGTTCTAGACAGAGGCAGGAGCCCTGGCCTGGTTTCAGGCTGCATAAGGAGGGGGCATCTTTATCTAATTTGTTTGCCTGAAGAGGGTCACTTTTTTCTAATGTGCAGAAAGATGCTCAGTGGGCCCATTGGGACTTTGACACTACCTACTGTCATGTGTTGGCACATGAGATAAACCTATTTGCCATCTCTGTTTTCTGCATTGTTCATATTACTAGTTTCATGTGGCATTTAAAAAATTTATAATTTAGTTAATTAAAATGAAATAAAATAGAAAATTTAGTGCCTTTGCTGCTTTAACCACATTTCAAGTGTTAGATGTCTACTGAACATTTCCATCATCGCAGGAGATTTTAATGGACAGAGCTGGTCTAGGTATTTAAATATTTAAATTCTGCATCCCTATCCCCTACTTCCAATGTAATTTTTCTTCATGGGAGTTCTGCCCAAGTTCTGAGGCAGATAAAGGGGCTTAGATTCCACTTTGGTCACCTTCCCTTAAGCCATGGACTGAGGGTACTGTGTTCTTTCTCCACCAAGCTCAGCAGTCCCCCACCCACCTACTCCCCCCACTTACACCCCTTCAAGAGAAGGATCCATTGGTTTTTCAGGGATTGGCAAGGGAGGTAATCATGGAAAAGTAAATCCAAGAAGATTCTCTGGAGAAGGCAACTTAAGCTGCAGGTAAAGAGGAGGTGGGAAAGAAAGGTTGTTTTTAAATATGTGCTGGGCTCAGGTAGAGGTTAGACTTTCCCACTTAATCCTCAATGCTATGAAGGAGGTTGGGATACTCCCTAGTTTACAAACCAAGGCTCTAGAGGTTGTTCTTACAGCTAGTTAAGTTCTTAAGCCAGGATTTGGATTTAGCCCTGAACGAAATAATGAAGGGACCAGAAGGTGATGAGAAGCAGAGCAATAAGTCAGGGACAGAAAAGAGTGGAGGGGAGGGACAAGAATGTCCACGGAGGACCCAAAGTGTGCTGGGGCTTCCGCCTATGATACCGCCTCCTTCAGCCCCTTGGGACATGACCCAGGTCCGGCTGACATCCAGCTGTGTGCTCTTTCCCAGGACTGTCAGTCTGGTGAAAATGCTGCCTGCCTGGGGAGAAGGGTGTGGGTGGGTGGTGAGGGGGCGACAAGAAGCTATCCCTGGAGTGGGTAGATGGAAGCAAAGCACAGGGATCCAGAAACTACACCAGGATTCCTGAGATGCTCTGCCCGGAGGGTGGGAGCTAGGATTTCTAGGGCTTTCTCCACTGTGGGGCCAAGGAAGAGTGGATTTGGGGTTGCAGGACAGTGGAGGGGTGGTAGCCGGAGTTACCTGGGTTCCTAGCCTGACGTGTCCAGACGGCCAGAGACTTCTCCATGGCCCCAGTTGTTCCAATTCAGACACTATCTACCTCCCCCATGCTCCCCGGCAAAGGGTCCCCTTGGAGGGCAACCGCAGCGCGGGAGGGGCCTCCTGCCTCCTGCAACTCAGCGCGGCGCCCAGGCCCCAAGCCCTTTCCAGGACGACGCGGACGCTATCAGACTTAACACTCGCGTTGCGACTGGGTCGCCGTAGCCGCGCCCCTGGGTCCTCAGCCTAGGCGGGCCAGGAGCGCAGGGGGACCGCCCGCGCTCGGAGCCCCTTGGCCACTCTCGCGGCAGTTGGGAGCTGATGTCACCGGCGCCGCGGGCGGAGGCCGCTGAGGCTGAGCGGGCACCCGGGCGCGAGCGTCTCCCCGGACCCCGAGCGCCAACTTCGTCCGCGCCGCACGCGCAATGGACAGGGATAGGGAAGGATCCGTGAGTTCTGGGGCCTGGACGAAGAAGCTAGTCAGGAGGGGACTTGAGAACGCCTCTTTCCCCACCTCCCTCACCCGTTTGGGGAGTTTGTGGCAGAAGCTGGATGCAGAATGGGATGCGGGGGGTGGGGGTGGGAGGGTGTTGACAAGTAGGGAAGCTGAACAGAGGTGGGACCCTCGTGCAGGCATAGCCAGGCTGGGGGAAGCTGTGTAGTTTGGGAGGGCTTCCTGGTGGAGGAGTGTTGGGAAGGAGATTGGCTTATTTCTGAAGGTTCAGGAAGGAAAATCTGGATAGTGCTGGAGTGAGGGGTAATGGGAGCCTGGCCTAGTCCGATGGCCCAGGAAATAATAAAGGAAAAATCTTCAGGGAGGCCAGACAAGGTTTTTGGAGGCAGGAATTTAGGGTTTCCAGGTCTTGGAGACTTGAAGGCTAGAGCCACCAGGGACAGAATCTAGGGCACAGGATGTGGAAGACAGCTGGCGTGAGGGAGAAGAGAGGTTTTGGATGGTCCCCTTCGTCCCCTTCTTCCAACCCAATGTCTCCACTTGGTTTACCTCCTGAACTAATCTGTACACTGTAACGTCAGAGGAGGGTTAGTCTTTCACCCGCTCTGAAGCTTCCCCATCACTTCAGCCAGATGCAAACAGGGTCTGTTTCCTGTGAGCGTTTTTATGCCGTGACATGGCACTTATGGAGTAGGCATTAATGCCTGCATCTCCCACTTCCCAGCTGGATTTTAAATGTGGAGCCTTGGATGGCACAGGGATGCTGCAGTGTTTGTTGAGTGAATGCTGCTACTGTTGAAGTAGCATCATTAAAATAAGCAGGTCTAACATGCTGAGTGTTGTACTACATGCGTTACATCCTTGTCTCACTGCATCCTCACAACCCTAGGGAATGGGGACTATTTCCATCTTCGATTTACAGATGGAGAAGCCAAGGCATAAGGAGATTTAGTATATTGCCAGTGCTTTTGAAATAAGTTTCTTCCCAGCTTCTCAATATTGGCAGGGCTGTAAGTCAGACCACATTTGTCTTATGTCAAACTTGTGCTCTCATGCTCTGCTCTGTGCCAAGACCTTCAGGACTCTTTCTTGAGTGAATGTCCTGAGAATCCTGGTGACTTTCTCTGCACCCCCCTCTCCTGACCCTTATACACAACCTGCTCACTCCTCACTCCTGACCTTTTGCCTTACCTGCCTCCCTGTCACTGTTCCTTGACTCTGTCCTTACCTCCCAAGCTCAATGGGCCAGCAGGTGGCAGATCCCCTAATTTGGGGTGTGTACAGTGTTCTGTGCATCATGGATAACTTTGTAGGTGGACTGAACTTTGTAGGTGGCCTCTCCGCTGAACCCTTGCCAACAAGATGTCCCTTCCTCGTCACTTGAATCTTTGGGGTAACTCAGGATGGCTTTTACTATCTGTGTCCATTCCCTTCAGCTGGTGGTTATCAGCCCTGGCTGTACCTGCGACTCACTGGGGAATTTTCCAAACAATGCACATGCCCCATTCTTAGAGATTCTTATTCTGCAAGTCTGAGGTAGGGCCTGGTAATTTTTTTTAAAACTGAGACTTAATTGTTTAAAGGTAACATAATTTCCAATAGTACAACAGTAAAGAAGGGTATATATAAACAAAGCGTCATAAATCTATTTTCCATTCCTAGCTCCCAGCCCTGCAATCATTATTTTATACATATCTATGTATATAAATTGTACACAAATGGTAGCATACTACTTTTGAGTAGTCATATATTTTCTCACTTCGTATATTTTGAAGATCGTTTCCTTATCTGTACACATATGTGTACCTCACTCTTTAATGGCTGCAATATTCTCTATTTCATGGTATAGATGCACTGTAACTTATTTAACCAATGCCTATTAAAAGACTTTTAATGTTGGTGTTTTAAAACAATGCTGCAATGAATATGGCTTTGCTCAAGTGTAACTATACCTGTAGGTTAAACTCCTAGATATTAGATAGGCTATGTGAACTTGTAGTTTCAAAGTTTTCATAGCTTTTTCCAAATTGTGCTCAAAAGAGCCTGAAGGAATGTATACTTCCACCATCAAATACATGAGGGCATCTGTATTTTTACAAAGTTTCTCTGGTTATTTTGGGGCAGCTGAGGTTGACTCAACCATTGCCCTTCAGTTGCCTGAAACATAAATTTCTTGTCAGTTTCTCCAGAGCCATAGCCTGCTTGGATACTGGAGGGTACTTCAGCCTGTCTCCAAATGGCATTTCCTTCTCATTCTTCACCCCACTCTGGCTAGGACACAGAGTTGCAGAGAAAGCTGGACCATGAGATCCGAATGAGGGAAGGGGCCTGCAAGTTGCTGGCAGCCTGCTCCCAGCGAGAGCAGGCTCTGGAAGCCACCAAGAGCCTGCTGGTGTGCAACAGCCGCATCCTCAGCTACATGGGCGAGCTGCAAAGGCGCAAGGAGGCACAGGTGCTGGAGAAGACAGGCCGGCGGTGAGCAAGGGGGGAGGTGAGGCCTTATGGGGTAGTGGTGTGGCGTGTGGACCAGCTTCCCCAGGAAGCCTTGTCAGGGGCCTGGAAGACACCTTGGTGTTTCACCACTGCAGTGTGTTGTCTAGAAATGCACTAGTGAGTAGCCAGGGCTGGACATAGAAGAGCCAGTGTATCTGGTAAAAGGCTGGCTGGCTGTGGAGCAGTACTGCAAAAGCGTTAATTTTTAAGCCCTGCCTGTGGTCTGATGAGGCTGACTGGCTGGCTTCTGGAAAGCTAGTTTTCTAAAACCAGTTCATCAAATGGCCTATTTACCACAAACTGACAATATATAGTTCATGGTACCTTGGGTTCACTATCAGAGGCAGGGATTGGGTTAAGGAAATGATAACAAAACATTTAAGGGAAAGCCTACCCATGGACATAAGTTAGCTTGTGCATTCTAAAAGGGTTCAGCTTTTGGGTGTGAAACAGAAGCTACACTGATATTAGACTGCAGATCTGACAGATCTATAGTGAAGTGGTTGAGGTGATGCTCTGGTAAAAAATGTTGGAGAGAATATTTTGGCAAGTAATCATTCTGTGAATTGGCCATTTTTAGTAAACTGATCATTTGGAAAACTGGCTTTCAGCAAAGTAGCTTGCTTAACTGTATGGCCAAGTGGGAAGAAGGTCCTAGCATCATGAGCCCATCCCAGTGGTGCCCATCACACTCTGCCCTGGAGGCTGACACAAGGAGATATTGCCAGGAGCCCTCCAGAGCTCACTCATGAAGCCACTGGGGGAAGGCAGAAAATCAGTCTGTGGCCACCCCATAAGCTAAAGCAAGGACAAGCAGGCAGGGGGGCAGCTTCTACTGTGCATTTGTTGTCTCCTGAGAGGTGGCCATTGACAGGCTCTGCCCTGCCCAAGTCTGCAGACAGCCTAAAGTGATTTGAGGTACACCCCAAGACCCTGATAGTGTAACACATTGCCATCACTGCCACACCATTAAGCTTAAGGCCATGTTAAACTGCTAATTACATTAGTGACATTATGACTTAGTATAGTAACATGGCCATCGCTTTAGGGGAGGGACACATGTGCAGTAAGTCCCGGTGATGAGTGGGGAGGGGAGGAAGGCTGGATGCTGGGGGCCCTGCAGTGGGGCTGGGGATCTTGGGCATTGGAAAAGCAGCCTAAATAGCCAGGAGGGTAAAGGAGAGATCAAAGCAGAGGGAAATAAAGGAGAGAGGTTTGTGGCAAATGGAACACAAATGTTCCCTACTCGGGTTCTTGGTTTTTCAGCCTACCTAGGACCCTCACACATCAAAGAAGTGGAGTGATGGTGGAGACTAGCAGCTTCCCTTATTGTTAAAGAAAAGTCTACAAACTCCTCTAAGGGAGTCTCCCTGTGGGCACCTGTCCTCTCAAGCCCTCAGGGGTCTGGGGGAGGTAGTCACTGGGATGCTTGGAGGGGGAGGAACCCTGAGCTTGTACTGTGTGTGAGCTAACATGTCTCTGCTGTCCCCAAACCCAGCAGTCCCCTGGGTTGAATCAACAATTCTGACAGTCCTTCAGCCTTGCCATATCTGCCTGGATGGGGGCTCAGGGTCTAGGGAACTGGAGCCAGAGGGAGTAGTGTCTAGAGGCCAGGCTGGGACGCTGCGATTTGCCCACAGGCCTTCTGACAGCAGGCCGCCCACTGAGCGCTCCCCCTGCCGTGGCCGGGTCTGCATCTCGGGTAAGAAGCACAGCTCCCCAGCTGCTGGCACTGCTTGCCCAACCGCAAGATCTCCTGCCCCATCTTAACATCTCTTCCCACCCCTCTGCCCTTAGACCTCCGGATTCCACTCATGTGGAAAGACACAGAGTATTTCAAGAACAAAGGTGGTGAGTTCCACACATTGGGACAAATTCAGGGGAGTGACCCTGAGGCTGGAGGCTCTTATGGGGTATATTTTTACCAGTTTAGTCTCCTTTGTCCCCAGACCTGCACCGCTGGGCTGTGTTCCTGCTGCTGCAGCTAGGGGAGCACATTGAGGACACAGAGATGATCCTCGTGGACAGGACCCTCACGGACATCTCCTTTCAGAACAATGTGCTTTTGTAAGTTCTTCATCCCTGTGGCTCCCTCCTGTCTCCACTCTCCTCCGTGGATGAGGTAGGCACAGGGAGTGAGCGGAAGGAAAGAAGATGGGCTTTCCCTGTGGAGCTTTCCTATACTTAATACCACATCCGTCCTCCGCCCTAGCCTGTCCCACCTCTTGCCTCCCTGGACACCCCTGAGACCATCCTCCTCTCTTCTTCCTATGCACTTACAGCATTGAGGCAGGGCCAGACTTTGAACTGCGGCTGGAGCTGTATGGGGCCTGTGTGGAAGAAGAGGGGGCCTTGTCTGGAGCCCCCAAGAGGCTTGCCACCAAACTCAGCAGCTCTCTGGGCCGCTCCTCAGGGAGGCGTGTCCGGGCATCGCTGGAGAGTGCTGGGAGTTCAGGGAGCAGTCCCATCCTGCTCCCCACCCCAGCTGTAGGGTAAGGCTCTGTATTCCCTCACTGCTTCAGCTGCCTGTATCCTGCCACAGGTGACCTCTGAGCTGCAGAGCCTGCAGAACTTACTTCACACTGCTGCCAGGCCGTATAGGCAGACATGAATAAGCAGTGTTCACATAGCTGGGAGGCGCTGTGGCCAGTATTCCAGAGCAGGGCCCAAGTCAACTGAGAAGACCAAAAAGAGTGCAGAGAGAACTAGGCTCTGGGGTCTTTACTTTTTTGTAGCAGCACATGTATCTTCTGTAGATAGAACATATCACCCTCGTTGGGGCAGGGTAGCCTGGGCCCTGTGGTCTTGCCTACAGGTGCCTAGAGGCACCCAGTGAAACCACTGGGCCTCTGAAGAGCAGTTTGACAACCTCTAGGGAAATAAAGAAAATACTGATTTTGGAAACAGACATGGGTTCAAATTCAAGCTCCACTGCCTACCAGCTATAAATTATGGGCAAATTTCTTAACCTCTCTAAGCCTCGAGCTGCCTCCTCCATTAACTAAAGGATGCCACCAACTCACAGGGCTGTTGTGGGAAATACAGTGGGAAAGCATGTTTAAAGCCCAGGAACTGGCACTTAGAAGGAGCTGTGCAAATGTTTGTTCTAAACCCTGTGAGGAAGGCAGACTAGTTCCCTGTGGGGCAGCCTGGAAAATGGGGCAGACCTGCTCAGCCCTTATAGCACCTGCCTTCTAACGTGCCGCTGTCAGCTGAGGCCCACTTCGGTTTATCCTGCAGTGGTCCTCGTTACCACCTCTTGGCTCATGCAACTCTCACCCTGGCAGCAGTGCAAGATGGGTTCCGCACTCACGACCTCACCCTTGCCAGCCATGGTGAGTATGTGTGTGCATGGGAGACACTGAAGGGTTCCCTTCTCATTTTGCCCTCTCACTCTGCACTTCCTCTCCCCCAGAGGAGAATCCTGCTTGGCTGCCCCTCTATGGTAGTGTGTGTTGCCGCCTGGTGGCTCAGCCTCTCTGTATGACTCAGCCTACTGCAAGTGGTACCCTCAGGGTGCAGGTGAGGGGCCCTGAGGAATAGAAGGAAACAGGGAAAAGGGAGAGGAGGGCTGGATCCCCTAGGAATCAAAGGACTATTGAATAATCAATCTGGGTGGAGGAAGGAGGGATATGGCAAGGTGAGGAGGGATCAGACAGGAAGGTAGACAGAAAGGAGCAGACTCTTGATGGGGGGCTGGGAAGAAGGGTGTTGGGGTGTGATTCCCCCAGGAAACCTCGAGTCATTTATGCAGCAAGCTGGGGAGCTGCAGGACTGGGTGCGAGTGCATGGAGTCCTGAAAGGCACGCACCTCTTCTGTTACCGGCAATCTGAAGACGCAGACACTGGGGAGGAGCCGCTGTTTACTATTGCTGTTAACAAGGTGATGCATCCCCTGGTGTTGGAGCCACCAGGTGCCAGGGCCCTGAAGCCTCTCCTTCAGGCCCCAGGAGGGTGGGTGCAGACCTCGGAGAGACTAAAGCTAACCTCCTGCTCCTAAGAGCTTCAGGGTCAGGAATGCTCAAGGGACCACATTCTCCCCCACCAGTATCACTGGAAAAAGATAATTTTTTCTGCTTGCTAGCTCAGCCCCTGCTACATCTCCAAGAGCCAGTTTAGGATTTTCCATTCTCCTTCCACCTCTCCCCTCAAATCCCAGCCTGCATCTGCTTCACACTTTCCTGGTCTTCTCTTCCAACTCAAGCACACCGACTTCCCTTCATTCCCTGTCCTTTCTCCTGGCTTTCTTGCTGACTTCTATGGAAGTTCCAAGAGATCTTAGTCTACAATGTGCCTGCTCGCCTCATTCAGTCCCTTTCCCTGTCTCCATCTGTTCCTCTTTCCCTGACTGCAGACCACCTGTCGCATCCCCAGTCCTCTCCTGCCATTCATTCCTGCTGTGGTCAGTAGGAGACAGCAGAGGCATGGTGAAAGCCCCTCTGGCCCCTCCGAAGGTGGGGATGATCAAGCTGCTGCCTTCTGTGACCAAGGTGGAGGTGGAAGCGGAAACAGACCCCTTCTTCCTCCTGCAGGAGACTCGAGTCCGGGCAGGGGAGCTGGACCAGGCTGCAGGCAGGCCCTTTACCCTGAACATCAGTAACCAGTATGGAGAGGACGAGGTGACCCACAGCCTTCAGACAGAGAGTCGGGCAGCCCTGCAGAGCTGGATGGAGGCTCTGTGGCAGCTTTTCTTTGACATGAGTAAGGGGGCTGGGGTGAATCTTTTGAAGGGACTGTGGTTTACTGTTTTTACCAAAGGCTTCTATCTCGAGAATATGTAGAAGGGAACATAGCAGGAAGGGTAGCCTGGCCCTGTCACAGTCCTCCTCCTCCCCACCCTCAATCAGTGCTCTCCCTTCAGGCCAGTGGAAGCAGTGCTGTGATGAAATCATGAAAATTGAAACCCCCACTCCCCGGAAACCACCTCAAATACTGGCCAAGCAGGGGTCCTTGTACCATGAGATGGGTGAGTGAAAGTATACTCCGGAAACCTGATGGGAAATGGGATTGGGGGCTTCAAAGGCACCCAGATAGTAATGACAGATTTGCAGACCCAAGTCCCACTGAGTCCTGGTATATTCCTTTCTCTTTTCCAATTCTTCTTAGAGCCACCTCTGCTAAAGGTCAAAACAAAACCCCAAAGAACCAGATTGATTTCATGGATTTCTTTCCTAATTACTTCTTTTCTGTTTCCCTTTCTGCATGTGGATTCCTGTATCTTCCTCTGACCCTTCACTTGCCTGGCACTGCTTTCATTTTCCTCCTCTTGATTTCTTCATGCATTTGATTTCCTCACTCATCCTGCATCTCAGTCTTAGCAGAGCCCATGGCTCCAGGAGGCCCAGGTGAGGGGCTTCTCCTGCAGGATAATGCAATCTCGGCCGAGATCCAGGCTTTGCTTACTTCCTATTACAGTGACAGGTGATGGTCAGGGCTCGGTAGGCCTGGGGCCTAAGCTCTGACTAGCCCCCTCCCCTCAACCCCTTCCTGGTGCCACAGCTATTGAGCCGCTGGATGACATCGCAGTGGTGACAGACATCCTGGCCCAGAGGGAAGGCACGAGGCTGGAGACACCCCCACCCTGGCTAGCAATGTTTACAGACCAGCCTGCCCTGCCTAGCCCCTGCTCGCCTGCCTCAGTGGCCCCAGCCCCAGCCCAGACCCACCCCCTGTCCTGGGGGCGACCCCGAACATTCTCCCTGGATGCTGCCCCTCCAGACCACTCCCCTGGGGCTTCCTGCTCGGTTGCTCCTCTCCACCTGCAGCAGTCCCCGCAGTCCAGAGGCCTCTGCAGCAAAGGCCTGCTCCGCACTTGGCTCCAGTCACCAGTATGAGAGACAGAGGTGCTAGCAACAGGATCTGGCCAGATGAGAAGATGACCTGCATGCAACTGGGCGCTGTGTATGGCACTGTCTTGTAGCAGGTTGACCAGCTTGGCCTCCCCTTCATCTGCTGAACTAGGGGTAGGTTGGGGAGGGGGAGCAGAAGCCCTACTTGAGCTGTGGTTGCTATGGTACTGAGGGACTTATTCCTGGAACTGGCTGGGACCCCCTACATCCTTCCTGGGATAAAACTGGAACCAATCCTGCCCTCCCTCCCTGCACTAACCAGCTTTGAGGATGGCACTCAAGAGCCCTGGATGGTGATGCACATCCCTTGTGACTCCCACATCAACCATTAAAGTTATTTAACAGCAGCCCTCACCTGGTTCTTGAGGGCAGGTTGCCTCCCTGCTTGGTCTGGACCTACCCTAGCCCCTCTCGGGAGCTTAGTTTACTGGTCCTGAAGTGTAACTGTGATAACCAAATAATCAGACAGGGGCTGGGTGGAGGGGGTACTTTATAAATACCACAGGGGAAAAAGAAGGCTGCTCTTCTCTCACATGCTGCTGAATCTCAGGATCTCTGCAAGGTCATAGCCAGTCACAGCAAAGTTTCTGCCTGAGGGATCACAGAATCGGGCACCACACACTGGGGTGTCAGGTACACACTCACCATGACAGTGTTCCACCTAAAGGAGAGAGGGCTGCTCAGGGCCTGCTGCTCTGTGCTTGGGCCCCCCATTCCACTCCTCTCACCACACACACCTCTATGCAGCCACTTTCTGGGCTTCTGCTCAGCTTCCAAATGTGTACAAAGGTGTCCTCGGCCGCAGAAAGTAGCTGTGAAAAAAAGGCAGGAAGGACGGGTGGTAGTTTGAAGGTGCTGACGGAGGATTAATATTGGCTGGGGTGCCCAGAGAGGGGGCTGCACTGTGGATGGAGGGAGAGACTAACCTTGCCCACCTCCGGAGCCAGGTCCAGGGCACAAATGGCCCGGGCATGGGCATTGATCTGGATGTGCAGAGCTCCTGTACAGGCCTCATAGAGACGCACTTGCCCATTCCCATAGCCTGCTGCTAGAGTTCCCTGCCACAGCTGCACGGAAGGGCATGGAACCCTGCAAGGGTGATACCCCATTTTGATTTCCCAGACCCAAGGCTGCTCCCCACCCTGAAGCTGCCTCAGGAAGGGCTTAGCCCCCTTCCACCTCACCTACCCAAATCCTGGAATTCGAGTCAATAATTTGAATTCAGGGCCTGACCGCCAGACACACAGCAAGCCTGAGTCATCTGCTGTCACCATGTCAGCCATGCAGTCCTGAGGGGAAAGGCAGGATCAGCCCTTCCTTTTTGCCTCTGCTGAGCTTGTATACAGGACAGAAGGGGGAGGGAGGCAATATTTGCATCTTTGTCTTTCCAGAGAAGGGCAGATGTGGTACCATCAGGACTCAGGGTTCCCTCTGGAAGCATAAAATGCTTTCCTTGCATGACTTATGGAAGTCCCCAGGCCACACACATACCATGTGTTAGGAGGGGGTATATAATTGCCCTTACTGACAGATGATGAAACTGAGGTTTTATGACCTCCTGGAGATCTTGCAGTGAGCCAGTCACAGTGATGTCTAGACTCTGGGCCTCTTGACAACCCCCAACCCCAGGTAGCCAATATAGCCCATGGCCCTGCTCTGGGCTAAGTGCAGTGGAGAAAATTAGAAGATACATACCCTGTCTTCAAGAGATTTGTCATCCAATTAGGGAGGCAAGGCTTGTCTTTAAGGGCAGTACCAATTCAGGGTACGGCTAAGGGTGATCAGTGGGAGCTTGAATAAGGGGAAGACTTCCTGGAGGGGTGGCACTGGCAGTGGGCCTGAATAGGTAAGACTTGCCCAATTCCAGAGAAGGAAGCAGTGCAGGTTAGAGATGGAAAGCATCTTAGATGCCATCTGTCCCAACTTTTCAGTTCACACCGGTTTTGAAAGTGTTAATGACCAATTAAGGGCCATATAAATGTAAAATATCTCTGGCCTCAGCAGTAGACACAAAGTTGCTGAGGCCTAAAAAAAAGGCAACAGTTTGCCCAAAGTCTTCCACCTGCTTAGTGACAGAGCCAAGACTTGAACCCAGGTTTCTGCCTCCCAAAGTGGGGATGTCTCCAGGCTCACTGGAGTTGGTGGGGGGGAATCCACTCACCTGTCCCTGAGCAGGCTCCATGGCAATGTCTGTGACTGGTGTCTGGTGCCCAGCCAGCTCTTCACTCAGAACAATGTTGGGACCCTTGGCTGGGATGTCAAATACCAGTACCCGGCCTGACCATGTCCCTGTAGAACCAGTGCCCCACAGATGGCTTCCTTATCCTCCTGAGTCTCCTGCCACCATACTCAGCACTCCTGTCATCCCAGAAACGTTAGTAACAAACCCACCTCTCACTGTTCCACCAGTCCTGCCCCTCCACCAACTACCCTTATTTTATCCCACCCTGCCACTCTGAACCCCTCCATGGCTTTTGGAGTCTCACACCACTCTTCACTCCCACCTTTCCCTCTAACCCTCCATAATTTACTCAGACCTTCAGCACCCTTCTAGCCAAAGCCCACACCCTTGTATCCCAGCACCCCCAATACTCTGCCCTTGGATCCCTCACCCACACAGATGAAATGGCCACTGGAAGCAATTCCTCGGGCAAACACAGCCTGTACTGAGTATGAAAGGGTAAAACTATTAGAAATAGTGCATCCTCCAGCCCTAGAACACTCCCTACCCCCACCCTCCTCAGTCCTGCAGGTACCTGGGGAGGCATTTTCAGAGTCCAGTGCATGCCAATAGACCATGACGGAGCCATCAGGTTCGTACATCTGGAAGATGAGAGCAAGGTGGGGGGCACAACCCAACTGACTTTTGCTGAGTTCTGTGCTGAGTACTTTACTTACTCATGTTAGCCTTAGCTCACTTAACCCTCAACACAACTCTGGGAGGTAGGGACCTATGTGCAGTTGGTTTCTGGATAGCAATGTTTACCTGCCCTGCCTAGCCCCTGCTTGCCTGCTTCAGTGGCCCCAGTCCCAGCCTGGACCCTACCCCACCTGACTTAATCCTGCAGGTACCTGGAGAGGTGCTGAGGATTGAGGATCTGAGATGTTAGTAAAGAGGTAGATACTGGAGATGGCACTTAGGAATTGGAAAAGATGGAAGGAATAGAGATGAGAAATAAGGATGAGTGGGCTATTAGAGGCAAGTGGGGAAGGACCTTGAGGCCTTGAAGAGAAGTTGAGAAACCTCTAGTGGGGGAAGACAGGAAGGTCCTCTTCTTACCTGTATTCCTCTGTGTGAGGTGAGTACCAGCAATACTCGGAAGGGGAGGGCACACCAGTGGACCTGGAGGGAGGTGAATCAGAGTAGGTAGAAGTAGTTAGAGTAGGGTACAGAGGAAGGACAGGGGTTAAGACTGTGTTCAGCAACACCCCTTCCAACTCCATGCCTCACCTGGGTGATAAGTGGAGGACTCACTCCAGCTCCCTCCTTGGCACGGAGCTGGCGATGGGCCAAAGGCACACCCTCCAGGCCAGCGCTGAGAAGTTGGGCGCTGGGTCCATGGACTACCCCAAAATGTGTAAGGTTGCGGACGGGTAGCTGCAGCACACTGAGGTTGTTGCACAGGGCGGCAGCCGAGCCTCGAAGGGGGATGGAGCGCTCCCGGCGGAACATCCTAGGGGAGAGACGCAGGAATCACGAGGCGAGCGGGAAGCACACGACAGCGGCGATTCCCGTAGTGGGTGGGGCGGGGAGTGCTGTCAAGAGGCACTGGAGGATATCCCTGAGACTGGGTAATGATGTGAAGGGCCCAAAGGATGTCAATAGAAGAGTCTGGAGTGGAGAGGGTCCCATGGAGCAAGAGAGAGAGGAGCCCCAGGGCTGAGTCATAGGCAACGGGGGAATCCCAGAGGAGGAATGGTGATGGCACAGGATCCGGTGGCCCCAAGCGCCCAAGCCAAGGTGGGCTGAGGCAGGCAGCCCCAGGCCCTTCCTCCCTTGGTTCGGCTCCCGAAGCGCCCAGTCCGGGTCAGGGGTCACAACAGCTGTCCCCTGCCAGCTTGCCTGACTTCAGGTCCGTTCTGTCCCTCCGAATCCGCCGCCACCATAGAGACGACGTACGTACGCACTGCCGTCAGGCGGGGCGAGCAAACCGAACGCGCAGCGCGTGGTGAGGTTGCCGGGGCAACTGTGGGCAGGGCGCAGTTGCCGGGGCGACCGTTAGGCTGCAGCGGCAGTCGCCGGGGGTTAAAAGCCTCTAAAACCCAGGGGCTGGAGCAACAATCGAGGCGATGGCGCACGAAGGCTCGGTGAGCTTCAGTTCAGCTGAGGGTTCTTTAGAGCCGGGATTGGTCTTTAAGGTCTGGGTCTGCAGCCGGGGGCCAGCTCCGCTCCACGGCGCCCGCCCACCGCGTGGGCGTTCAGGGTGACCAAGGAAGCCACGCCAGTACTTGGCCAGAAAACCTACACCTGCACCACGCCCACTCACGCGCTTTGTCACACTCGGAACCTGGGGGAAAGGATCAAACGGGTGGTGCAGAGCCACGAACAAGAAGGCTCTGGAACCCATTTAAATGGGTATACCAGAATTGCTCTGGGAGAGGTGTTGCTATCCATTTCGAGAATTTCAGGAGGAAGAAATGAATCAAACAAATGAGTCTGTACTTGAAAGCAAATTATTTAAAAGCCGAGAAATTAAAAAATAAAACAGATTTGAAGAGCCTTTGTGCCACAGTATATCTGGCCTCTCTGGTCAGGCCACATCTACGCACTAGGTCACAGGTGTCATGTGAGAGGCTGGGAGAAGTCTAAGGAACCAGTTTTTTCCCAACCCTTTTTGCTCTCCTGGGCCAAGTCTGGACTGGGCTGTGGGCCATTCCCTGGGCTTGCCACCAGGACTGCTCTCACTAACTGACAGGGGAAATATGGCTTGGGGGATTTTGAGTTCAGTGTGAGATTTAGGAAACACCTGATTTGGGGGAGAATGAGTTTTGGCGGTCATCAGGTATGAGGCAATAAGGTTGGAGGTGGGAAGACAATGGTTTGGGAAGATTACGTTTGGAGGTAAATTTTGGAGGGAACCAGGTTCAGGGAGACAGTTGTGGGCAAGTGTGTAGGCTCCCAGGAATCTGCTAGTAAATTCCTATATCCCTAAAAGGGCCCAGGAGGCCATGCTGCAGATCCACTGAGTGGTGCTTCCTGTCCTGGGAGGAGGGAGAATCTGCAGTGGCTGAGGACCACCATGGAGTGAGGACCAGGAAGCCCTTGGCATTTTTCTTTTTAAGTGGATTTTTCTTGATTATAAAAGCATACAAGCTCATTGTAGAGAATTTGTAAAACAGATATGAGCATAGGAAAGAAATATACCCACTGTTACCATTTTGGTGTTTTCCTTTTCTTCAACATACTGGTTTACATATCTGAGATCATACTTGATATGTAATTTTGTATCCTGTTTGATCTGATATTACATCATAAGTATACCCCTGTGCTATTATAAATTCTTCCTGAAGATTACTTTCAATCATTACATAGTATTTCATGATATAGATAGTGCACAATTAGCTATTTTCTTTTTGTTAGACATATGTGTTTCAAAATTCTGCTATTATAAATGACACCACAAGGAATATGTTAGAGAATATATATATATATATTTTTTGAGAGGGCATCTCTCATATTTATTGATCAAATGGTTGTTAACAACAATAAAATTCTGTATAGGGGGGGTCAATGCTCAATGCACAATCATTAATCCATCTCAATCCTAATTCTCATCAGTCTCCAATCTTCTGAAGCATAACGAACAAGTTTTTACATGGTGAACGAATTCTTACATAGTGAATAAATTCTTACATGGTGAACAGTACAAGGGCATTCATCACAGAAACTTTCGGTTTTGATCACGCATTATGAACTATAAACAATCAGGTCAAATATGAATATTCGTTTGATTTTTATACTTGATTTATATGTTGATCCCACATTTCTCCCTTTATTATTATTATTATTATTATTATTATTATTATTATTTTTAATAAAATGCTGAAGTGGTAGGTAGATGCAAGATAAAGGTAGAAAACATAATTTAGTGCTGTAAGAGGGCAAATGTAGATGATCAGGTGTGTGCCTATGGACTAAGTATTAATCCAAGCTAGACAAGGGCAGCAAAACATCCACGGATGCAGAAGATTTAGAGAATATATTTTTATTGTTATTTCAGAATATGCTTTTGGGTATATTTGTAAAACTGGAATTGATATTTTTGAAGATTGGACATCTTTTCAAATGTTAGTCTACAGTTTTGCTTTTGTGAGATGCTATGTCCTTTGCTTATCATTCTTGGGGGCTTATGATTTTTTTTACTTATTATTTTGTATGGGTTTTTAATATATTTGGAGATATTTACCTTTTTAAAAAATTTCTGTTGCAAATGTTTTTTTATTTTTTGGTTGGGAAGCAAGATAAAATAAGGCTCTGGAGTCAGACAGACCTCCATGTGAATGATGACTTCACTACTTCCTAGCTGTGTGATCCTGGGCAAATTCTGTAAAATGGGGGTAAAAATACTAAAAAGTCTAAAAAAAACGTAGGAATCGAGTAAATGTATGTGACTGATGTATTGTAAGTGTCAGTAATTGGTAGCTACTAATAACAGCTTGTAACTAGGCACATTTTTGAAATTGAGAACAGGAAAATTTGACCTATGTGAATGAAACTATCTAATTCTTTATTATTTCTTACATTATTTTTGTGCTTAAGCAGTTCTTTCTCACCCAGAGATTATATGACAACTTAACCTATTTTCCTACATTCTATTTTTTGTTTATGTTTTTGTTTTATTTGTGTGTGTGTGTTTACCCTTTAATCCATCTGGAATTTATTTGGAACTGTATTGTAAAATGAAAATCTAAGTTGATTAGGGGATTGTAGGAGACTAAACAGCACCAACAATTCCAGCACCATTTACTAATTCATTGTTTCTTCAGTTCTTGGAATTTTTTAAACTTTGAACTTTGAACTAGCGCAAACAGAATGACTGGGGAGTGAGAGGTGTGTATAGCGTGGGTTTCTGTGATCCCAAGCAAGAAGTACGTGGTGATTAACTTGTGTCAAGTCTGTTTGTTTGTAAAATGTGCTTAATGAGCTGTTAGGAAAATTAGCTAGGTTGAACACCTAAAAAACATCTGTCCCATAGTAGGGTCTTAATAAACTGTCCCTTTCAAAAGGCTTTTCCTTCTTACTAGAGAACTTTGAGACAGCTTCCTCCTAACGTATAGCTGCTTCTCAGTTCCACTCCTTGGTTGCCTGCCCTGATTGCCCTGTTCCTTTCCCACAGAGGCAGGAGAGGCAGGCCCGAGACCGGGGGGTGACCCGATCCAAGGCGGAAAAGGCACGGCCGCCTACGGTGCCAGTGCAGCAGGTAGACATCGTGCCTGGGTGGCTCACCGAGGCCGAGTGGATGGCGCTCACAGCGGTCGAGGAGGGCGAGGACGTGGTGGGAGATATTTTGGCAGATCTGCTGGCGCGAGTCATGGACTCCGCCTTCAAAGTCTACTTGACCCAGCAGGTGGGCCTGGATCCCAGTGCTCCAGACCGATTTCCCTTCTTCCCCACCCACTCCCTGCCAGGCTGAGACTCTCTCGCCTCCGCAGTGCATTCCATTCACTGTCAGCCAGGCTCGGGAGGCCATGCTGCAAATCACCGAGTGGCGCTTCCTGGCCCGGGACGAGGGAGAATCTTCAGTGGCTGAGGACCCCACATGGGGTGAGGACGAGGAGCCCTCGACATGCGCGACAGACTCCTGGGCTCAGGGATCCGTGCCGGTGCTGCACGCACCCGCCTCAGTGGGGATGGAGGAGACCTTACAAGGCGTAGTAAGCCCTGTCCCCAGGTGCCTCAAACTCCGCCCTCCTCCTCTCACTTCCCCCCACCCTCCTCGCCGCTGTCTTCACGCTCCCCAGGGCTCCTCTAAACTCCTCCACCCTTAGTTCCTCTCTCTCCTTTCGGATGTCTCACTACGCACCTCCTGATACATTTCCCCAGCACCAAGGGAGCACAGACCAGATCCCTTTAGGAAGATCGTGGATGGATAGACGCCCTCAGGAGCGGATGGAATCTTGGGAGCGTTCCCCGGAGCTAAGAGTCACCCCGGGCCCCCCACCCACCCCGGAGCTGTTTCAGGATGTAGGACCTGGGGGTCCTTTAGAGGAACTGGACCACCAGGTAAGAGGCCACCTGTCCTCGGCCGGGTCCTTCAACTCGAGCCTCCAGCCGTCGGCTGAGTTGGAGCCCAGCGGCAGTCCCCACCCTTCTCTGGAGCTGTCCCTGGTAGCCAGCCCCCAGGCCGCGGCCGAGAGGGCACAGCCCCTCAGCAACCAGTTCTTGCTGGAGGACCTCTACTATCGCGCGCCTCAGGCGCACGCGGCTGGGGACAGAGCGGGGCTCAAAAAGAAGAAGGTGCTCCGCATCGCCTCGGGCGTGTGCGTGGCCGGCCGCTCGGCAGGCAGCGCTTTGGGGTCATTCCAGCCGCCCCAGCCTCCGCGCGCTGACACGCGGCTGAGCGCGCCTCATTACAGGGTGGGCCGCAAGGCGGCGGTGGCGCGCCTGGACTCCGCGCGGCTGCCCCGCCGCTGGGTGCGCCCCCTGGCCGAGGTTCTGGTTCCCTGCTCGGAGGTGCGTCCCCTGGGAGTTTTCCGCGGGCGCCCGCGAGGCGTGAAGACCGAGGCTGCTGCTGGCCTCGAAGCTCCCCGCCCCCGCATCCACGTCTCCCCGACAGTGTTCTTCCCTTTCCCTCCTGACGTTCTGTTCCGTGCCTTGGGCCCCAGCCCTGGACTCCAATTCCGCACTTTAAGTTTAGGCCTGCCGTCTCCAGGCTTCGGGTCAAAGCTGCAGTTTCCCAGCCCCGGGATTGGCCTTCCCGCCACACACGCGGCACTCCCCGGAGTGGCCCGCAGCCTCAGCCCCAAACTGTGGCCGGGTGCCAAGTGGCCCAGCGGTTGGGAAGGGGAGGCTGAGCTGCTGCGTGAGCTGTGGGCCGGCCGCACCCGTGTACCTCCGCAGGGCCTGGGCTCCGGGGACAGCGAGGGCCAGGATCCTCACAGGTGGCCTCATCGGGCTCCTGGAGTGCTCCAGGCAACGTCCCAGGTGATGTGGAAGCCCATGTTGCTTGGGGAAGCAGTGAAGCTGGCTCCTGGTGTGAGCATGTGGAACCCAACCACCCAGGTGCTGCTCAACTCTGAAGTACCCCAGCAGGAGGACAAAGAAAGTGGCACCTCTCCTTCCACTGAGCAGCACCCTATCCAGACATGTGCCCCAAAGCCCCAGGTGATAGTGGCACAGCTAATAAAGAACTCAGCCCCCAAAGTGTGGTCACTCTCCTCCAAGCACCTGCCCCATTCTGGGCCTTGACTCTCAGCAGTGGGAATCCTACTTTCCTTCTGTCTGTTTGCCAGAAATAAACACCTGAGTTGCCTCAAGAATTGGCCTGATGTCTCTGTCAGTTTCTTCCAAAAGTGTGTACTCTAACTTGGAGAGCAGCAGTTCTCCCGCAGGCCTAGAAGAATATAGAACACTGCCACTAATACAGAGAACAACCCCATTAACACCCTCAGGAGATGCTTTAGAGTGAAGGCTGCTCCCGAATAAAGGCATTCTGGAGAATCATTCCCTCCCCCAAAAGGAGCAGACATGGGCTGCAAGTGGAGTCTTACCTCAGTCAGAACTTCAGCTCCTTTCAAGTGGGGGAGGCAGGTTATGGCCCTTCGTGAGCACAGAGTACTTCAGGTATGAGGAATCTGATTTCTTGCTTCTCCAGTTCCTGGAGCTCCATCATTTCACCATAGAGTGCAAATCCAAGTTTCACTTTAGAGATAATTTGTGTCTATTCTGAGTCAGGGAAGCCCTGATTCACTTGGGTTAAAGATTGGAGTGAGGCAATCAGGAGGCTAGAACACACAATTTAAGGAGGAACTCACTCTTGGGTTTACACATGGTGCTTGAACAAATCTGAAAGTGCGTCCTTAAATTGTGTCAGGCTGTGTACCAGCCTTGTCATTCCCCAAGGCAGCTTTGATTACTCCTCCTCACCCTGTCTCCACTGCAGCACTTCCAGTGGTAGGCCAGTGGTTTCTGACATGCCTCAGTGGTTGCTACTCAGCACCCTGGTCTGGGGCAGTGGCTTTGTCCTCCTCTTGGTCCTCCTGTTTGGACTGTATGTGCAGCTTTTGTATAAGTCTCATCTTTGGGACCTCCGGCACTGCTCCACAGAGCTGACTGGCAAGACGGCAGTGGTGACTGGGGCCAACAGTGGTGAGTGCTCTTCCCACCCTGTTCCCTCCCTAAGGGCCCTATCCCCAAAGCCCCAACAGGAAGGACAAGGAAGAGGATAAGCACCCACTATCAGTATCCTTGCCCCTCCTCTTGTTCCACTGCTCTTTAGTCACTCCTCAGACTAACCTCCCATAGGCATCGGAAAGATTGTGGCCCAGGAGCTGGCCTGCCGTGGAGCCCGTGTGATCCTGGCCTGCCGTAGCCAGGAGCGTGGACAGCGGGCCCTGGCCAAGATCCAAGCAGCCTCAAAGAGCAATTGCCTTGTGCTTGGTGAAGTGGACCTGAGCTCTATGGCCTCCATTCGGAGCTTTGCCCGGTGGCTTCTGCAGGAGTATCCTGAGATACACCTGCTGGTTAACAATGCGGCAGTCTGTGGTATGTGACTTGACTTGCTTCCCCCAAACACATTTCAGGAACCTACTTGCTAGTTCAGGATCCCAAAACAGGCATCCCCAAAGTCTGGCCTGTGTATCTTGCTATTCATACACAACTCTGCAAGGCTTACCTTAAGTTAAGCCTCAAACTTCATTGCCTGCATCTTTGCACATACATGCTTCTGTGGCCTTTCTACTGGACCCTGATATATTACTGCCTCAGATTTTGTCTCCCTCAGGGTAGTCCTACCACCCATTTACCGCGCTGTCATCTCCTCCCAGGATATCCCAAGACACTTACTCCAGAAGGCCTTGATTTCACGTTTGCCACCAACTATGTTGGGCCCTTTCTGCTCACAAACCTACTCCAAGGTAAGGAAGGCTGGGTGCTGGTCTTTTGTGCCACCCCCACTTCTCCATTTCCCTGGCATTTTCATGGCTCGCAAGTATGAATGTTTTTTCCTTTTCCCAGAAACTGTCTCCCATGGTCACTTCCTTCCCTTTGACATCCAGCTGCTTCCTGAGCAATGACCCAGGGTGCCTCACTGCACACAGCAGTGGAACCCACCTGACACAAATCAGGATTACGAGGCTGGTAATGGAACCAGTCAGCCTAAAAACCAACCAGCAAGGGATATAAGATCCCACTTCTTCCTCCAGCTCTGAGTTCTAGCCAGACCAGTAGAGCTTCTCCATATCTACATTCCTAGGCCACTCCAAGAAGATCTACTTCCTGTTCTCAAAGAGCTCAGGATCTTCCAGGAATATAGAGGAACACACACCACTGCCTTGGGCCCAAGGCCTTTGACTTTCTGATATTTTAATCCTTTCTGATTAAGGAGCTTTGGGCTTTGTTTTTACCCTGGGGGGACCAGGGGTATGGGGGGTGGGGTGGGAGGTGGGCAGTAGGCAACATTCTTCCAAATAGTTTCTCCTGGATTGTGTAATAACCTCTTTAAAAGAAAGTGAAATTTTTTGAGTCAGGTAACATGTCCAAAACACAAAAGTGTACAAAAGGTTAGACCGTTGAGGAAAGAGAAAAGTCTCCTCCTCTCCTTGAAAATCAGCCACCCATTCCCCTCCTAGGAGGCCACTACTATTACCCTTTAGAGGCTGATTAAATTAGCTGCATCTGGAAAGTGAACAAAGCGCAAGGCATAACTCTGTATATTTACAAGTATGAATGTTTTTCCCCCTTCCCCAAAATTGTAACATGCTACAACATCCTGTCTGCACCTTGCTTAGTAATAGTTCCTTCAACTGTCTTTTCTCCTGTTTCCCCTTCTCTGTTCTCTCTCCTGCCACTTCCAGAAATCACTTTTCATCTTACCTCTTTCTTGCTTGAAATCCTTTGAAAGCACTCCATCCTTTACAGGATCCTATTGTTTACTTACAGGACCTCCTGCAGACTGAGAGCCTCACTTTTTGTGCTTTTTTAATCCACACTCGGGTCTCCAGCCAGACAATCTGTATTCTTGGACCTGTTCTATTTATTTTCTCTTACTGTGGTTTTGCCCACGTGGTTTCCTCTATCTGGAATAACGTTTTCCACCCCCCTCAGCCTGGCTAAGTTTAGTTCATCTGCCAAGACAGCACAGAGGTCACCTGTGCTATGCCCCGACCCCTCTGCCTCCCCAGCCACCCCCAATTCCTGGGGCTCCCTTCCCCTTGTACACATCTCTGTTCCCACACTAACTCTGCTCTGTGAGGATTAGCCTTAATTAGGCTGTTTTTAAAGTCACTATGTCTGCAGGTTTGATTTTAAAGTCACTATGTCTGCAAGTTTGGGGTCCATTGCCCCCTTTAAGAATAATTTTCTATCCAGCAAATTTTGTCTAAATACCACCTGCTCAATTTTTCATTTGTGACTCTTAATTTAAATGTAGGGATCAGAATAGTTTTAGCATTTTGAAAAAAATACTGTAAACTCATTTGGAACAACTATTATTATTTTCCAAACTTTATATCATCTGGATTTTCTTTGTACAGTTAGGCACACTTTTTTTTTTTAAGATTTACTGTTCTACTGATTGTAATTTTATTTTTGTTCCTTTGGAAGATAGTTTTAAAAAAAATATTTCCCTAAGTATCTCTGCATACATTTCTTTTCCCCCCACAGGCTAGCATCCTTATGTCCTTAGTACCTTTCTTAGTGTCTGCCATAATCCAGGAGCCTAATGAACATTCATGGGATGATTAAGTGAATTAATGTATGAAGTATGTGAAAGACAGCTTTCACAGTTTCCAGTCTCTCCTTTCTGTTGTTAGCCACCAGTGAGATGAAACATAAACAAGGATCAATGAAATTAGATCCAGCTGATAAGTGGGGTAAACACAAGGCAAAACTGCAAAAAGGGGAGGAAGAAGAGCATCAGTCAAGCAGCTAATGAAAATGAAGTCTCAATTCACACAAGCTCTCCTGTGCCTAGCCCGGGTGCCTGGGTGGGGTGCCCATTGACCTTCTGAGAGCCCTGGATGGGCCCTGTTCTCCTGTTGTCTCCTGGAGAAGAAGGTTGGGGAATGGGCATGCGAGTTTACCCAGGACTTGGATTGAAGGAGTGTGATCCTCTTTCCACCCAGGTGCTCTACAACGGGCAGGGTCAGCCCGGGTGGTGAATGTGTCTTCCTTTCGGCAAGCACATGGGTACATTGATGAGGAACATTTGACTGGGGCTGGTAGACCTTTGGCCTTCAACCAGAACTACGACTGTAGCAAACTACTCCTGACTTCATTCACCACGGAGCTTGCCCGCAGACTGGAAGGGACTGGTAACTGCCTCTTATACTACCTATACCACTTCCCAGCACCACCTCCCAGCCTTTCACATCTCATCCCAACATGCCTTGGCCTTGGCCATGAAATACTCTCAGTATGGCCCAAGCCAGCTGTTAATCTCCTCCATTATCATCCACACTTTATATTTCTCTCAACCCCATCTCTGCATCTCCTTTTCAACCTTTTCCAACTTTCTTATGTGCACACCATCCCTCTCCTCCTAGTCAGTATTTCCCAATATCAACACCATCTATCATGGTCCTCCTAAAGTTCACCCAACACCTTCAGATACTTATGTCTCCTCATTGGCTTGGATCTCACCATTCATGTAAGTTGCGGAACACTGACTTCCCGAGCACCACCCCCAAGTCTCTGGTCACTTCTGCCCAGCAGAGGTGCAGTAGGATCTTCTCACTGCACACTGCAGAACCACACTTAATCCTTTCTTTCCCACAGCCTCCTCTTACTTCACTTTGTACTACATTGCACCCCACCCTCTCAGGTGTGACTGTGAACTCTGTGGACCCAGGTATTGTCTATACGGGTATCATGAAGAATTTCTCTTGGACATACCGCGTCCTCTTCTGGCTCAGCAGCTTCTTCATTAAGGTAGGTAGGGGAGGATCTGGCTCCTCTTTAAGAGGGTGGAGCAGGACTCTGCTTCTTAGCCTGTCCTGCACAAGCTAAAGTCTGCCTGGCATGACTCCTCCCCAACATTCCCCATGTCTCTACAGGATCTCAAACAAGGTGCAAACCCAGTTCTCTACCTAAGCTTGGCAAAGGAGTTGGATGGCATTTCTGGAAAATATTTTAGCAGTTCCTGTGTGGTAACTCTTCCCCCTAGAGCTGCTCAGGATCCTCAAATGGCCCAAAGCCTCTGGAATACCTTGGTCCAACTAACAAACCTAAACAAGACAGACTGAACCTCTGTGACCCTGCTCTAACTTGCCACCCTCCCCCTGACTTCCAGCCCTTCCTCTGATTATGCCTTTTGTTTGCTGGCTCAAAGGATCAATCACTATCACTTTGTCTGGTATAATGACCACTTCCTCTTCCTGTTGGCCCAGTGGCATGAGAGCTCAGATTAGCCAGGGAACAGTTCACCTTTCATTTTATTGCCAGTTCTCTGAAGGAAGTTTTTATCCCTTGGGCAATACAATCTCCAAATCCACTGAGTCCCACATTATAGTGATGGGGAGTAAAACTTCCAGTGGGTATTAGGGATACCAGGAAGAGGAGAAACTTCTACCTGTACCTGTTGGCTTCTAGACATGTGCTTCCTGGCTTTAAGGGAGACTGCATTATGCAATGTCCTTTGGATTAAGGCAGATGCACCAACCTGTAGGACAGTACCCCAACTTCACAGGGTGCTACTGTAACTGGGCCTGTTACATCTTTATATCAAACCAGTTGCTCTTGGGTGAATAATAATAATAAGATCAGTGAATTCTGGGATTGAGGGCCCATTGCTTCTTTTCTAGGGTCTTTGTTCATCACATAAATTTTGGAATCAATCAGCTCTTCAAATTTCACGTACACAAAATTCCTGTTTGTATTGCATTCTATCTACTTGGGAGGGTTGACATTTTTATGACTTGAGTTTTCCTAACCATGAACAAGGTATACTCGTATCTATTTAGATTTTCGTAATATCTTTATAAAATTTAAAATAATTTTATCCATAAAGATCTTGTACTTAATTCCAGGTATCTTATGTTTTCATGGTATTGTAAATGGTATTTTAAAATTTGTATATTGATTATATGTCAAACAACTAATCATTTATCTAATTCTCATGAGTTATCTGTAGTTCTTTTGTTTTTTCTACATAGAAAATCACACCATCTAGAAATAATAAAGTTTTATTTCTTCCCTTTAGACTATTATACCTATTATTTCTTTTTCTCGAAGACCTTAATACATTTTCTAGTATTAAACCAAACTTGAATTTCTGGAACGAATCCAACTTGGTCATAGTGTTGCTTCTGTATGCATTGTTAGATATAACATAGTCATGTTTTTTAACTTATATTGCCATTATCTGATTTTGCTGCCATGGATATATCCATTTTATAAAATTAATTGGGGATTTGTGTCAGTCCAGAGCCATTCTCCAAGAAGCAGGTGAAAAATTAGGATTTAATGTACAAGAAACATTTTGGGGGAAATGGCTGAGAGAGAAAATGAAGAAGCTGGGAGAAGCTGGGACATCCACCAGACTATGATACAAGTCTGACCCTGAGTGAAGGAGAGAGGAAAGGTTGGTTGGGAACAGCTTAAAGTGCAGTGGGATGGTTTTTCCACTTTTCAACTCCCTCTCTTGTTTTGAAAGTGTACAATCTATTTCTGTTCTTTGGTGGCTAGTCTAAAAATTTTAACCTGCATATTTAACAGTGCCTTTAATCAATATCTTTATTTTTCTTGCAAATAATACATAGATCTTAGAATTCTTTAGCATTAACCAATCCCTTTGAATTGGTATTTGTAACCCAATATTTTGACTTATTAAAATATTTATGTTAATATATTTAGCTTAGTTATATTGTTATTTCATTAATCTCACAAATCAGATATATTATTTTAAATAGTTGTTATTTGTGCAGATTTACTCATATGTTTAATATTTTCTTTGCTCACTTTTCTTTCTTGTGTTTCAGCTCTTCCATGTGGGATTATTTTCCTTCTACCCAAAGTACATCCTTTAGAGCTTCCTTCAATGAAGATTTGTGGTAGACAGAATTCTAACGTGGCCCCAAGATTTCTACCCCCTCGTGTACACCCTCCCCTTGAGTATGAGTAGAACTCATAAATATGATGGATTTTCACTCCTGTGATTATGTTAGGTAACAGATAAATGGGATTTTTGCTGATGTAATTAAAATCTATAATCATTCAATTTTGTGTTAATCAAAGGGGAAATCATTTTGGGCAGATCTGACCTAATCAAGGTTTACTAGAAGTCAGAGAGATTCTCCTGTTTAACATGAAGAAACAAACTGCCACACTGTGGAGAGGGCCACATGGCCTCAAGGAAACTTCTAGGTTTTCAGTTCTACAGTCACAAGGAACTGAATTCTATCAATAATCGTGATCTTGGAAGAGCACTGGGAGCCCAGCTGAGGTTGCAGCCCTGAATAACACCAGTATTTCAGCCTGCTGAGACCCTTGGCAGAGCACCTAGACAAGGTAAAACCAGACTCCTTACCCACAAGAACTGTATTCTTTTAAGCCACTGAGTTTGTAGTAAATGGTTGTGCAGCAATAGAACATGTCTATGGATCTACTCATAATAAACTTCTTAGTTTTATTTGTTTGAAAATGTCTATTTCACCTTCACTTTTCAGGGATCATTTTGCTGCCTAAAGCATTATAGATTGACAGTTATTTTCTCTTATCCTATTGAAGATTTTTTTTGTCTCTGGCTTTCATTGTTGCTATTGTGAAATCATGTTAATCTAACAGTTTACATCTGCAGTAGGGAATCTGCTTTTTCTCTCTGTCTTTTTATGATATTATGCTTGTTTTTCTACAATTTCACTATTATTAAATCAAATATATTTTTTAAATTTATTCTGATGGGAATCCCTTGGATCTCTTGAATATGTATCCTATATTTCTCTTTATTTGATAAAGTTGAAACATGTCACTTTTATAAATTTAAGGTATACAGTGTGTTACTTTGATACATTTATATTGTAAAATGTCATTGAAGCAGTATGTATCATTTTACATCATTATAGTACAATATTATTGTTTATATTCATTACACCGTGCATTACATCTCTATGGCTTATTTACTACTCGTTATAAATTTGTACTCTTAAACATCATCAATCTTATCCCCTCAACCCCATCTCCTGGTAACTACCATTTTACTATTTTTTCATAGGTCTGACATTTTTAGACTCTATATGTAATTGATATCATATAATACTTGTCTTTGTCTGACTTATCTCACTTATCATAATGTGCTTAAGATTCGTCCATGTTGTCACAGGGAGCAGTATTTCCTCCCTTCTCATAACTTAATAATTTTCCATTATGTATATATACCACATCTTATTTTTTATCAGTTCATCTGTTGATGTACATTTGGGTTGATCTTCCATATCTTGGCTATTGTGAATAATGCTGTGGGAAACATGGGAGTGCAAATTTCTTGTCGAAATCCTGTTTTCATTTCCTTTGGGTATATATCCAGAAGTGGAATTGCTGGCTTGAATGGTAGACCTATTTTTAACTTTTTGATGGACCTCTACATAGTTTTCCATAGTAGTGGTACTAGTTTACATTTCCACCAAGTATATAAGGGTTCTCTTTTCACCACATTCCTGCCAGCCCTTCTTGTCTCTTGTCTTATTAATGATAGGTATTCTAACAAGTGTGAGGTGATACCTCATTGTGTTTTTTATTTACACCTTCCTTATGACTAGTGATGTTGAGCATCTTTCCATGTGTGTGTTGGTCATTTTGATGTTCTCTCTGGAAAAAGGTCTATTTAGTTCTTCTGCCCATTTTTAATTTGATTGGTTTTTTTTTTGTTATTGAGTTGTGTTAGTTATTTATATATTTTGGATATTAACCCCTTATCTCATTTTTGGTTTACAAAAGTTTTCTTCCATTCTGTAGGCTGCCATTTTATTTTCTTAATTTTTTCTTTTGTTGGGCAGAAGCTTTTTAGTTTGATATATCCCCATTTGATGATTTTTGCTTTTGTCATTTGTGCTTTTAGTGTCATGTCCAAAAAATCTATTTTCAAGACAAATATCAATGAGTTTCATCTGTATTTCTCTTTTAATACAGACTCTCTTCCATTTCTTCTCTTCTCTTTACATAACTGCAGTTAGATAAAGTTTGGACCTTCTTTATCCTTCATGTCTTTTAACTTCTCTTCCATATTTTCTTTATTTTATATGTCAAGGCTGCCATTTGGTTCTTTTTTTTTTAACTGCTATAAAATTTATTAGAACAAAACAGAATGCTGAATATAACTTCACATAAAACATGTGATATGAAAAATGTCAAGGAAGGTAAACAAAATAATAGGAATAAAATCTTTTCATTCCAAGTTTGTGTTGTGAAGAATTTATATTACAAGAAAAGCACCCTCATAAAATTATAAAAAACTAAATTTACTTTGATAAAATACAAACAAAACACTGACTTCACAGCTTGATTTCCTTTAAAAATTACCATCCATCTGCCAATGGAAAGAGAACACTTTAAGCTTTCATAACATAAAACAAAATCAAAGACTAATGAAAATATTAAATGGTTAGAACACAAATGAAAAAGGGTATATATGAAGAACCAAGTTGGCATAACAAATACTAAGATGGAAGAATATGATGAATATGAGGAAAGAAAGCTATTACAAATATATTATCTATTCCCCTTCACGCTCTGTCATTAACATGATTTGCTGACCAGTGTCAGTTGATTTTTTGCATTTTATATTTATTAAGACTTTCCCAGTATGTCACAAAATAACCTTCTAGATGGATCTTTTAAAAATTTCTATGGCACATTAGCAGAGTAACAGGAAAAATATAACATAAATTGTTCCTCATACACTTTTCATTTTAATCCTTTTCACTTAGGGCTTACGTTGGGTGCTTCAGTTCTTGCTTTGGGGGAAATATTTTAATGCATACTGATAACTAACAAAACTGCATATTAATTAAATTACAGATGAATACTGGCCTACTACATTTCCTAGCTAAATTAATCAAATAAACTAAATCAACAGTATTTTCACTTAATTAACTGAACCATTTGGCTTGTGACTCTGTGATGAGCATAATAATGATCCCCTCAAGACAGAGTCTAGTTGCACCATCTTCCTTTTGAGTTCCTGCTACCGTCTGGTATTTATGGAAAGCATGGCTGGGAAGGTCCCGGGAAGGATACCACCAGTGCCTTGCAATATCACACAGTCTTTCACCAGCTCTCCCATGATGCAACCCACTGACCAGATATCAACGTTCTCTTTGTAGCCCATGCCCAGGATGACTTCAGGTGCCTGATAATAGCACGTTACCACATAGGGGGTCATCATGAAGTTGGTGGACGCTGTCTGGGCCAGGCTGAAGTCAAGGATCTTAAGTGTGCAGCCTGATTTTACTATGATGTTGCTAGGCTTCAAATGTCTGTGAATTATACCAGCTGAATGCAGATGTTTAATACCACAGAGCATCTGGTAAAGAAGGTAGAACATTCTTTCATGGTCCAATTCCATATGAATAACCTGACATAAGTTAGCATTCATTAATTCCACAACCAAATACAGATCTTGAAATTCTTCTAGAGTTTTTTGTGGTGTAAACACATTGAAAAAACTAATTATATTTTTACGATTGACACATTTTAAGAGGACGAGTTCACAATAAGCTCTCTTTGCATGAGTTTGATTCTGAAAAGGACGGCTTGGTTTTTTGACTGCAACATTTATTCCAAGAACTGTATCAAAAGCAGCACAAACAATTCCCCGGGCCCAGAGCCAATCGGTTTCAACTGCTGGTAACGTTTCAGGACAGTGAAAGCTGAGTCTGCCACTTGCATACTGTAAAACTGTCGCATTTGCTGTTACTCATAATGTGGTGTCATCCAATGTACCAAAGAGCTGGTACCGTCGTCAGAGAGTCCTCGCCTCCCTGCAGCCGCGCCAGGGACGGCGGGCGGGCGGGCGGGTGGACCGGCGGCGCTGCGCGCTGGCCGCTCGTGGCTCCGCTGCCCCGGGCTCGGCCGGCCGCCCCGCCTCGCTCCGCGCCTCCGCCGCAATGGGTGTGAGGGGCGCCCGGACGCTGCGACCCTTTCGGTCTGGCTCCCTGCTCCGCCGCCGCCACCTCCCCGTTTGGTTCATTTTTTAAAAGTTCTATTTTCCGGTTTACTAATTCTTTCTTCAGCTGTGACTAATCTTTTATTTATTCCATCTAGTAACTTTATATTACAATTATTTTCATTACTATGTTTTATCATTGGTTGTTTAGCCAATCTAACTAGTCAATAATAAAATCTCTTGTTCCTTCCTTATATTTTAAATTACCTTTTATGTTTTTAAAAACATATTAAACATATTTATTTTATACACTGTAACTGAAAATTCCAATAACAGTTATCTTTACAGGCTTAAATCGTTTTTGATAACTTGTTTCTTTGTGTGTTCAGTGACTTTGTATTTTCATGGTTCATGCAACTATAGCTATAGGAATTATTTGAGGCCAAAGAGGTTTTACATTAAGCTTGGCTAGGTTCCCAGGAGTACTGTACCAACTTGGGACCAAGTTTTTAAATAAATTTTTGTCTTGGAATTTCTTTGGCCACTCATGTGGTATAGATTCTGGACCCAAACTTGTGTGAGTACAGGCTTATTATTTTGAATTATCAGAGAGGAATTTTCCCCCACTACACCCAGAACCAAGGAGAAAGACTTTATCCTTACTGTTTCCCTCTATGGGGAGCTTTTTTTAAAAGTTCACTCTCTGGGGGTGTTACTCTTTGAGTATTCTGGCTTTATATGTGTGTTGGATAGTTTTCCATTCCAATTTTCTCTGCTCAAATCTATATTTTGTCTTCTGTCCTTACTTATGGTCCTTTAAACCGGTTCCAGGCCACAAGTACTGGCATAGCCAACAAATTGGGATTATTTCAAATATATAGATTAATATGGAAGTAACTTATTTATGACATCAAATTTTCCTGTTTATGAATGTTCTATATCTCCCATTTATTTAGGCTCTCTGTAAGATCTTCACATATGATTTTATAATTTTGGATTGTGCACATATTTTATTGTTTATTGCTAGGTGCATTTGTTTCATTTTAAAGATTACATTTTTAAACTTTTCATTGTTGGTTATGGAAATTCAACTGATTTTTTATGTTGATTTTATATCTAGCCACCATGCTAATTTTTTTTTTTTTGCCAACACTAATAACTTTCAGATTCCTTTGGCATTTTTTATGTAGGTAATCATATCATCTGTGAAAAATGACAGTTTGATTTCTTCCTTTCTAATCTTTATGCTTTATATATATTTTTTCTTATTGTATTAGTTATGTCCTAAAATACAATGTTGTTTAGAATCAGAGATATTGGGCATCTTTGTATTCCTAATTTTAGAGAATGTACTGAGATCTTGTATTCTTTTCAAGGGTCTTCATTTGTTTTAACAAAAATATCTCTATTTGTAGGTATGTTTTTTCCTATGTTTTCTACAATGGAACTTGTGTGGTCCTAATCCCCACTGTAAGAGAAACTTTTTATGTTTGTTCCAGTTTATCTCACATTGTGGATTCTTCTTATTACCGTCTCCAAGGGACCATCCTTAAGCTGTCCCCACATTTACCCCAGAAAGAAATGGGGAACAATACGTCTGGTTCTTCCTGGATCACCTTGTCCCCTCACACTCTACAAGTATGTGGTAACAAAGCCAGGCAATGATGAATATATATTAGATTCTTTCCTGAAAGGACAGACCTTCTCATAAAAGCATAACAAAGCAGGGGTAAGAAGGAATGAAGTTCTATCTGTAAACTATCCAATATGAAAGCACTGGCTACATGTGGCTATTAAGTACTTGAAATGTGGCTAATGTGACTGAGGAACTGAATTTTAAATTCTATTTAATTTTAATGAAGTGAAATTTAAGTTTTAAATTATTGGAAAACTTCTAAATATGTTTGAAACAAGTTACATACATGAATCTACTTCAACTCTCAATTTTATGAAATCTAAACCAGATCAAACATTTCCAATAAAAATTTACCATCTGACTAGTCTAGTTACTCTGGACGGGGAGGGCTGTGCAACACAGAGAAGACAAGCAGTGATTTTAAAGCATCTTACTACACTGATGGACAGTAACTGTGGAGGGGTATGTGAGGGGGACTTGGTGAAGGGGGGAGCCTAGTAAACATAAAGTTCTTCTTCATGTAATTGTAGATTAATGATACCAAAAAAAAGTGAAATAATAAAAAAAATTAAATAGTGAAAAAAAAATTTACCATCTGAGTAGAGATGTGCTGTAAATACAACACTGTATTTTGAAGACTTAGTACAAAAAATATTGTAAAAAATCTCATTAATATTTTTATATTTTATATGCTGAAAGAATAATATTTGGATATCTTGTTAAAATTGATTTCACTTGTTCCTAAAATTTACTTTTAAAAATTGTGTCTACTAGAAAATTTAAGATTTTATGTGTGGCTGGCTTAATAATTCAATTTTGATAATTTTCTCCAAATTGAACTTTAATAATTTTCTCCAAAAAAATCTTAAAATTTATTAGTCTACATTTCAATTAAAGACAGTTTCAAAATTTACATTTATTTCCACTGGATAGTGCTGGTATAGCTCATTTAGATGCTTCTCTCCCATGCATGTCCTCCCTCCCTTATACCTGGCTTTGTCACCTTTGATTTACTCTGTACGTTTATCCAATCCTCTCTCCAAGTCTCTCACCTGAAAACCACCTCCTTCCTTTGGGAAACAGCATCCTCTCTTCAAAGGAAGGTTATTCTCTTTGAAATGTTCTGGAATGCCTAGGGTTCCACCCAGATGAGCACAGATGTTCCACTCTGTTTAGCATCACAGGTAGGAAGGATGGGTTCTGGTCATGCAGATAGGAATTTTGGGGTTCCTAAGGATCTTATTCAGGACCCCCATTAGAGGGAGGTTCAGGCTGGCACATATGAAAAAAACACATAGGGAAAAAAATATTAATTTTTCTTGAAAATTCACCTAATCCACTGTAAGAGAAACAGTATTTACCTGTTAGTGAATGCTATCCTTCAGACTCAGTGGGGACCCCTTGCGTGGTGCTGAGAGGCGTTTGGGTCTTTCCTATATCCTATATCCCTCTCGTTCCACATAAGGCCTAGCAGCTTCACACAAAAACTCAGCACATTTGTTAAAGGTTGTTAAAGTTACTCAGAAGGATGGCTCCAGCTCAAATTTAAAATACACTTTAGAAAAACTTAAGGGCAGATCAGTATGTACTAATACAGACAACCTCCAGGTTATACTGTTCAGTGGAAATAAAAGGTTCAGAACAGTGTGTACAGGATGTTGTTGTTTGCATCTACAACATTTATGTTTTCAGTTACTCTGGAATGACAAATAAAAACTGGCATCAAGAGTTGCTTTGGGTAGGGATTGTGGGGGATGAGATGAGTGGGATATGTGTTTGTGTTTAAAAAAGATGAGTATATTCATGATAGCCAAAAGGTAGAAATAACCCAGATATCCACTGATGGGTGAATGGATAAACAAAACATGGCACATACATATGATGGAGTATTATTCAGCCTTAAAAAGGAAAGAAATGCTGACACTTGCTATAACATGAATGAACCTTGAAGACAAAAGCCAGGCACAGAAGGACAAATATTATATGACTCTACTCATATAAGGTACTTAGAATAGTCAAATTCATAGAGACATAAAGTAGAATGCTTGTTACCAGGGCTCTATGGTGAGGGGAGAAAAGGGAATTAGTATTTAATGGATACAGAGTTTCAGCATAGAAAGATGAGTATGTCCTAGAGCTGGATAGTGGTGATTGCACAGTAATAGAAATGTACTTAGTGTCACTGAACTTTTTTTATGGTTAAAGTGGTAAACTTTGTTATGTATGTTTTACCACAAAAATGTGTGTGCAGTGCCTCTTAAAACTTTTAAATTTATTTTTTATACAATTTCACTTTCATTGAAGGGGATCAAGGTCATTTCTACAAAAATTATAGATGCATTTATTATTTGACTTAGATATATCCTACAGATACACCTGTTCACATATGGATGTCATCTGTACAAAGTGACTCACCAAAGCATTGTTTGCAATAACAAAAGACTGGGAACTATCCCAACTAGAAAAGGCTGCATAATAAATTGTGTGTACACGTGACAGTACTATGCAGCTGAAAAAAAAGAATGAAGAAAACATCTACTATTTAGAAAGTGAAGGCCGTAAGGTGCAAGTGTGTGTGTATGTATGTATATATATATATATATATATATATATATATATATATATATATGCTATCTTTTGCATAAGAAAATGGGAGAGGCAAGACATATCTGTTTGCCTTTGCATGAAACATTGAGATAAGCAAGACACTAATAAGAAGGGTTTCCTGTAGTGGGCAAGTGGGAAAGAAAGGATGGGAAGAATGGGTTAAAGGGAAGATTCTCACTGTATACTTTTTATGTTGCTTTGATTTTTGAATTATGCAAATTGTTTATCTATTCAGAATCATTAGAAATATTTAGAAGATGGAATGAGGGAAAAAAGAGGCAGTAGTGGAGACGCCGGCCAATTCATCCTTTCTACTGCTTACCCTCCACCTTCACCCCACCGTCGCCTTGAAGGATTTTTCAAGGTGAGGTTAAGATAAACAGAACTTTTAAATAGTTACATTTCAGGATCTTTACATGGATTTGTTAAGCAGAAGAATAGAAATGAGCAGTGTGGATGGAGAATTAAGGCCAGTAAAGCCCACTAAAAGGGATTCAAGGAATTAACCAGTTAAACCTAGAGAGTGAAAAGACTCACAGAGTTAATGAGTTAATGAATTGAGGTTCCAAAGGCCAGGAATAACTTGGAATGTCCAAATAACTCCTCAGGTAAAGAAAAGTATCTGAGCCCAGCCGATGCCTTCATTGTGTCAATTAGATCATGCCATTGTAAGATCAACTTTAGCTCAGTTGATTCTTTTTTATTTTATTTTGGTATCATTAATCTATAATTACATGAGGAACATTATGTTTACTAGACTCTCCCCTTCACCAAGTCTCCCCCACATACCCCATTACAGTCACTGTCCATCAGAGGAGTAAGATGCTGTAGAATCACTACTTGTCTTCTCTGTGTTGTACAGCCCTCCCTGTGCCCCCTGCCCTACATTATGTCTGCTAATAGTACTTCCCCCCGTTTTTCCCTCCCCCTTATCCCTCCCTTCCCACCCATCCTCTCCAGTCCCTTTCCCTTTGGTAACTGTTAGTCCATTCTTGGGTTCTGTGAGTCTGCTGCTGTTTTGTTCCTTCAGTTTTTTTTGCTGTTCTTTTTTTTAAATTTTATTTTGATACCATTAATGTACAATTACTTGAAAATTATGGTTACGAGACTCCCCCTATTATCAAGTCCCCCCCACATACCCCATTACAGTCACTGTCCATCAATGTAGTAAGATGCTATAGAATCATTACTTGTCTTCTCTGTATATACTGCCTTCCCCTTGTCCCCCACCCCTATATTATGTGTGCTAATCGTAATGCCCCATTTTCCCCCTTATCCCTTCCTTCCCACCCATGCTCCCCAGTCCCTTTCCTTTTGGTAACTGTTAGTCCATTCTTGGGTTCTGTGAGTCTGCTGCCTTTTTATTCCTTCAGTTTTTCTTTGTTGTTATACTCCACAGATGAGTGAAATCATTTGATACTTGTGTTTCTCCTCCTGGCTTATTTCACTGAGCATAATATCCTCTAGCTCCATCCATGCTGTTGCAAATGGTAGGATTTGTTTTCTTCTTATGGATGAATAATATTCCATTGTGTATACGTACCACATCTTCTTTATCCATTCATCTACTGATGGACACTTAGGTTGCTTCCATTTCTTGGCTATTGTAAATAGTGCTGTGATAAACATAGAGGTGCATATGTCTTTTTCAAACTGGGCTGCTGCATTCTTACGGTAAATTCCTAGGAATGGAATTCCTGGGTCAAATGGTATTTCTATTTTGAGTTTTTTGAGCCCAGTTTATTATTTAACTTAACCTATATACTGTTTTTCCACTTCCAGCCCCTAATCAAGTAATCTGCAACCTGGGCAGGAGAGAAGCATCATGATTAATTTAGCAAAAAAACCCCAGTTATAAACAGCACAGTAAAAACAGGAAAGGTTCCATCTTAAAGATAAGATTGTATTTTAAAACCCAGGAAGTTGAGAAGTAAGATTTCTTTGCATATTCTTTAGCTAACAGACAAATAACTCAGCCCACCTTGAGGCAGGGCAGGTGGTCTTGATAGATATGTTACCAGAGGGAAGCTGCTATCCTGGGGAGGAATCCGATCAGAAATTTCTTATGTAAAGCTAATTTGCAAAATTACCAGGGGGACTGATAATAGAGATGTAACATCTCTCATCAAAGATAAACATCCTGAGACCACTTAACAAATCCACACCCCTAGTCCTTTGTCACATTCCTGAAAAAAATCCTTTAAAGGGGGAACCCTCAACCTTTCAGGGTGCTCCTTTTCAGGTCGCTGGCACTTTCTAATTGTGTAGCCTTAAACAGAACTTTTTCTAAACCTTTCAGCGCTCCACTCTCTGAGGTCGCCTGCATTTTCTAAGTGCTTAGCCTTAAATAAAACTTTCCCAATCTTTCAGCACACCTCTTCTCTGAGGTAGCCCACACTCCCCTTTCTCCCAGTGCGCACATTCTCTCTCTTTAAATAAAACTTAAACCTTTCAGGGTTTCTCTCTTCCCTGAGGTCGCCTGCACTTCTTCTCTAAGTACGTGACTGTAAGTAAAACTTTTATTCTGCTTCACAACTTTGTCTCTGCCCTTTAATTCTTTGTTGCAGCTGGGACAAGAACCGCGGAAAATAAAAAACGCCCCCCAAGAATATTCAATCAATCTTCCTAACAATTTAATAATATAGATCCAATCACTAACATTCTCATTTCACAAATGAGGAAACAGAGGCATGGTGAAATTAAATAACTAACCCAGATCTCACAAAGCCAGTAAGTAAATTGCAGTTAGAATTCGAACCCATTGTCTGTCAAATCCTGACTCTCCCAACATCCTTGTACAAGTATCTTTTTTTTTTAATTTTGATTTTTTTTATTTTGGTATCATAAATCTACAATTACAGAAAGAACATTATGTTTACTAGGTTCCCCCCTTCACCAAGTCCCCCCCACATACCCCTTCACAGTCACTGTCCATCTGCGTAGTAAGATGCTGTACAAGTATCTTTGAATAATTGCTCTCTTATTTCTTTCATTTCTTTGGCTACATTATTAGAAGTGGGTACATTGGATCAAGGGGTTTGTAGTTTTTAATGTTTTCTTTTTTAAAATAAGAAAACCCAAAATGTCGTATGTAAATTTGGGCTATTTTATCACCATAATAAGAGCATGAGATACCTGTATCCCCAAATGATAGATGACATCGAACAGCAACAAAATTAATTTTTTCCCTAAGGTAACTGACGAGATACGATTTATCTTGTTTTAATTAGCAGTTCAGCGCTCAAAAGCTGTTAACGAGTCCTCCACTGCACTGTCTCCGCTACGCCGGAAGAGGGCGCTGGTTACTCAGTGCTTACCTCTCTCCTGTGGGCCTAACTGGCCTCCTGACTTAGTACGCACGCGCATTTAGCTCCAGGTGTCCAGCTTTGTGCCTGATCGATGTCATCTCGGCCGCGCTCAGCGCGCAGCTTTTAATTTAGGCCTGTCTTCCGTAAAGAGTGGCCTGTTTGCTGAAGCCCGAGTGCCTCTGGGTTTCAGGGGCTAGAGGGTCTGGGGACGGCAAGAGGGGTCGGGCGGATCTTCGGGCAACCCACGCGGTAGGGACTAGGGCGTCGGTCGCCGGTGGGGCCGGAGTCCGGCGTGGAGCCCGGCGTGGAGCCCCTGTCAAGACAGGTACTGAGGCGGCGATCCTGCAAACCGTCTCCGCTGCCGACCCCCGCGAGTTCGCGAGGTTCCCAGCGTTGAACGGAGGGCTCAGTGCTGGCCTGGGGCACGGAGCCCGGTGTGCGGAGCGGGGCGCGGCACGGGTGGGCCGCGGCGCGGGTGGGCGCCCACCTACGGCTGGGCCTGTCGGACGCACCTGAGCTCTTCTGTCTGGCGGTGTTCTGGCAGAGTGACTGCACCTCCGAATTCCTCTGGAACTGCAAGGGTCCGCCTCCTTTCTTGGGAGCCTCCGAGGCACCCCTGAACCCATTCCGAGCCACAGGTTTAATGTGGGCACAGGGTTGAGAAGTTTGTGTCAGATGAAAAAAACCACCACCGCCACCAACATAAAGGACTCGAACTTGGGGGTCGGGAATATGGATTTGGTATGGCTGTGTCTCCCACTCCAGGGGTCGGCCTTAACTGTCAGGATAGCCCTTGAGAAGTCATCATCTTGCGCATCTCTCTTGTCTTCAGGCAGAACCATAACTAAATCACACAGATGAGGAACTCCCCCGTTTTTAAAGAGGCAGTGATTTAGGAACTTATCGCATTTATTGCAGTGACCAGAGCAGCAAGCCCATGTTGACCGCTTACTAATCCAGTATGCTTACGGTATTGAGAGTCAAGGAACTACGAGGTCTAGATTGACCTTTACCTAGTGTACTGCCAAAGCCGAGTCATCGGGTTAAAAGAGATAACTTAAAAAAAAAAAAAGACATTTTGTGCTCAAGTATGTTTAGAAAAACTTCATTGTTAAAGTTTTTTCTAATACAGACTATTTGAGAGCCTTCAGTATGCTCATGATATTTAGCATGAATTTCCCACTGGAAGTATTGTATGAAGAGTTTCCCAAATTTGAGTGGGAAAAACAGTTTTTCTTGGGTGCTGCCTCTGTTTAACTTCTGAAACAATTCGGGAAATACAATTCCAGACTTGCAATGAAAGGTTTGGAAGGGGCAGTGTAGGTCAGTGCTTTTCAAACTTTAATGGTGCATACCGCTGGGGATCTTGTTAAAATACTTGTTCTGGTTGGTTCTAACAAGTTCTACGTGATGCTGGTGGCCCATGGTTCCTTTCAGATCTAATTTCTAGTCCAGTTAACTCTTGTGATAGTTGAATTCCATCTAAAATATCCTTGCCAAATGGCCAGTTTGGGCTTGAATATTTCTAATAATAGGGAATTTACAATATATAAGGCATCCCATTTCATCTTGGGATAGCTCAAGAGGAAAATATTTCATGTTGAAAACATCTCTGCAATTTCCATCCTGGTGGTCCTAGATTACCTTTTAGAGTCATAGAGAAAAGAAAGTGTAATCCCTCTTTAAAAGGGTGACTCTTAAAGTATTAGATGGCAAATGTTCCTACCAAGTTTTCTCCAAACTGAATAGTCCTTAATTCTTTCATGAAATTGTTTTAGATCTCTCGCTTTTAAATTTAGTCTCTCTTCATGGAGTGTAGTGGGGCTGCAGTTGGACTTTGAAGGATGGGTGGGGTTTGCAGGACTAGGGAAAGCATCCTAAGCAGCTGACAGTGATGCAGAGGTGACACTGCATATGTCAGGTCTAGGATTGTTTAAAGTAAGAAATGGTGTATCAGTGAAATATTTTGGGCAGGTGTGTATACGGGCAAAGAAATATTTTAGAGCATATAAATGTCTTACTGTGGTGTATAATGTGGTTGGAAATGGGGACGAATGGAGGCAGGGAGCCAGATGTGCTGCCCATATCAATAATAGAGGCCTTAGATTGATGATAATAGTAATGTCTTATATTTATGTATAACATTTTACACATTACAGGCAGGACCTTTCACTGGCATGATCTCATTTGATTTAATAATCCTGTGAGGTAGACAGAGCAGCTGTTACCCTGTTTTATGGATGAGGCACCAAAGATGGTAAATGATTTGCCTTAAATTCTCAAAGCTATTAAATGGCAGTCCAAAGTGGTAACAGTGGTAATGGAGGAAAATGGAGGATGCAGGAGGCAATGTGGAGAAGAATTGATAAGTTGAGCCAGACTGACATGTGGGTACAAAGAACTTGTTAGGGAGGAGTCAGAATAGTGGGGAGAATCATAATACCATTGACAGCTGCCACTCTAGGTTTTACTCTGCTATCTCTATCATTGCTAGTGGCTGCCTGGAGGTACAGGTTGGGAGGGATCATAATAGAGGATTCCTAAGTTGCCTGGCCTGTTGATGGCTACTTGGTGGTGCTGTGGGGACTTGGGTTATCTATCTGTCCCTTATCAAGGGAAGTGAGAACTGCATCTTCAGTGTCCCCTTAGGAGGTAAGTGTTGAGCAGTTGACTGATTCAGACCTATCTCAGGGTCCTTGCCATCTTGGAGACTCTGGATTTGGCTTTATATAATTTTTCTTTTGAAGTTCAGGCTAGTATGAGTAGCACCTAGTGGATGGGCAGATTGGGTGTCCAGTTTGACCTCCCCATGTTCCTACATATCCCCTGAGGGATTCACTGAAGCAGAGACTGGGCCCCTCTCACCCCCAAAGCCAGATATGTTGTCCCATATCTGCACTCTGATGTCTAGACGTCTCTTTGTGGTCCTTTTACCCTGGAAACAAATGAGATTGAGATTTGGTGTCACTACCAAATTCCACAGGATCTGGAGCTGTTCCTGTATTTTTAGTTTCTTAGGCTCGTATCGGGAGAGGAAAGAGCTATATCTGCTGGGGCATGTGTGTGCATGACTGTTCATTTCCCCCAAGGTGGTGGTCTTGAAGGGTGAAGCTACTCTCTAGGAAAGCTGTCCAAGCCAACTTATTTCCCTAGAGCCTCGTGTTGGTGTAGGCTTCTATTCAACATTTAGGGTCTTCGGTGTTCAGTACTGAGGATACCGAGATGAATAAAAACTCTTTTCGCTGGAGGAATTCATGATGGATAAGGGAGCAAATATTTTAATAAAAATGTGATATTGTAATAGAGGTATGTCCAAAGTGCTATGTGAGACCAGAGGAAGGAATGACTAGTTCTTCCTGGAGACATTAGGGATCTTCTGGAAAGAGGTGATAATTGAACTGAGCCTTGAAAATGAGGAGAGAAAATGGCCCTGGTGACATGTACAACATTTGCAGAGGCATAAGGGGGAAGGTAAATAGATCCAAGTGGCTGGAATATAAGAGAACTTTGGGATTAAAGGAGAGGTGATAGATGAGACCAGATTCATAATGAGGCCAGGTTTTTAATGGCCTGTAGTGGTGTGCTAAGAAGCACTTCCAATTTTGTGGACAGGGAAACTGCTGGAGGTTTTTAGGCAGGGAGGTGACATGATTGAATTTTGGCAAGCAAACTGTGGAAGCAGACTGACGAGAGAATCTGGATCAGGGACATCAGGAGACTCTTGTAGTAATGGAGGCATGCTTTATAGCTGAATGAAGGATTAGACCAGTGGGGATGGAAAAGAGGAGATGAATCTGAGAGAATGTAGAGACAGAGTTTAGCTAAGGGAGTAGTCATTGAAAACAAGAGGGAGGGAGTTTTTGAGGATGACTCAGTTTTCTATTTTGGTGGATGGTGGTGCCACTAGTAAACAGGGAATATAGAAGAGGAGCATTTTTCTGGGGGAAGAAACCGAGTGTGTTGTGAGTGATGTTGAATTTGTGGGTTCTGTGGCACTTAGCAGTCAGGTGGAAATGTGCATCTGAGGTTCAGAAGAGTCTGTGCCTAGGCCCTATAGGTGTAAGTGGTGGTTGAAGCTGTGGGAAAGGATGAGCCCGACCATGCTTATCGAAAGCTGAAGGTGACAGAGGAGATGAGGAGGTTTGGTATGCCAGGAGAGGAAAAAGTTCCAGGAAGAGGATCAGCAGCTTCAGTTGCTCCAGAGAGACCAAGTAGGATGAGCTTGGAAAACGCACCTTGACATTGGGTAGTTAGGAGACTGTGATTGCCAGTGTTCTTATACTTTTTTAGTGTGAGCAGCTTCCTTGAAGTGGGAGGGACGGAGGCCAGGTGGGTTGAGGAGTGGATGGGAAGTGAGTATGAGGAGACTGTACTCACTGTGAGTAGTTTGGCAGGGAAGGAAGGAAGAAAGATGGTGGCAGCTTGAGGGGGAGGTAGCAGAGACTGAAGACAGTTTTTCCTGGAATGGAAGACTCTTAAGCGTGGGTCATCTGATGTGTAGAGAGCCAGAAGAGAGGGTGCAATTGAAGGCACAAGAGAAAGGATGATTGCTAAATGAGGTCCTCAGAGGAAGGTGGAGAGATTGGCCCTGAAAAGAAGGGAACACCATTTCGATTACAGAGAAATGACAGGAGGGAAAGAACAGGGAGAAGGCAATGATGGTTGCAGATATAATTAAATTTGTTAAGGAATTCTTATCTAATAGGTTTGATTTTTGTTCCCAGCAAGGTTGTCTGCTGAGAGGTGGGACACTGGTGTGGGCTCAGACAGGAATAGGGACTTGAAAGTACTAAGGGAAGCTTGAAACCATCCAGAGGAGAGGGAAAGAGAGTAGATCGGAGATTCACTCAGGAGAGTCACATTCACTTCAACTCTGAACTTAAGTCCTGCATTGTAGGCATCTCCTTCCTCTTCTTTGTAATAATAATGGCTGACATTTATTGAGTGCATCATACCAGCCACTCTTGTAAGTGTTTTTCAGGCATTCTATGTGATTTTTACAACAACCTTATTAGAAAGGTATTGTTATTATCCCTATTTTAGAGAAGAGGAAATTGAGACATGGAAGATTACTTAGGCTTAGTAGTACATACGCTTGATGAATCTCTTACCTCTACAAAAATGGCATTCCCCTGAAGCATCAGAGAAGGCAGAGATTTAGACTTAATTTCCATTTTCTGGACCTTGAGGGGCTGGAGTCTAGGGTTACAAAGGAAGGAGTCTTACAGGCCAGTCTGTGGGCATGATTGGCGTGGGTGGGCAGGGTGGTGGGGTCAGTGTTGCTGCTGGCTTTCTGCAGCCACGTAGAGAACTCTGAAATCCTTGAGTGAGACTAGCATCCTGACTAGGAAGACAAGTGACTAATAGGAAGACAGTCAGAAATGGCAGACTGAGACTACGCCACCTGAGATGGTGAATAAGAAAAAGAGAATTGTCCCTATCAGCCAGAAAATGAGAATTTTTTCTTGCCAGTTAGTGAGACTAGGCAGACCTATAACCTTATATAATATTGTAGGTAATTAACATTCACCTTTTGTGTTTTCCTCTTTGATGTGATATATTGCATTTGAAGGTAAGGAGCACTCCTGACTTAAGTGAAAGGGGAGAATGGTGGGATGGCACGGATGGAAGAGAAATGAACTTACCGTTTCCTGTAGCAGCCACTGGAGCATCATTTCTGTGTCCTTCCTCTTGAGGTTGCCATGGATACGCCTTTGGTGGTGACTGGAGATCGATTTCCATTATGATCAGACAATGACGTGGATTTATAAAGAGAAAGGACAGAATGCGCTGCTTCTGGGGAGTGGCCGGCGAGCTGCCCAGAAGGCAAAGCCCAGCAGTAGCTGAGTTAGCTGTGGCTTTGTTGGCTGCTTTGGCTTTTGCTGAAGTTGTGAAATGGTGCATCTCTCTCTTTAGAGCGCAGGCTCAGGGTTCTCTCTCTGCGGGGTCCTAGTGCCAGGGTGTTGCTAGTTGATGCACAGGGAGGAACCAGCAGGAACTTTGAACAGGCTGTTAAATAGGACTCCTGCTAGCCTTGGAAAGATTGCAGTTGTGTGTACAGGGCTGCACTTAAGTGCCTGTTGCCTTCCTGAAAAAGTCCTTTTATTGAGGAAAAGTGAGGCATGTTGTGTAGCTTTCCTTTCTGGCTCCTGGAGGTCTGGGCCCTTTGCAGGTGGGCCTGGCAGTCACTGGGCGTTTCTGGGGGAAGGGGATACTTTGGAAGCGCAGTGAGCTGTATTCAGACTGGAAGTGGACTGCAGATATTTCACAGTATGGGTTAAAGAGCTGGAGAGGTAAGGAAAGTCCATTTAGGGCCCAGGCCCTATCTGTATGAGATCTATGAGGCAAATACCAGAGTAGAACTTATGAACAAAAGGCTCTGTCTTTGTCTTCTTTCTGGGTTCCTGTGCAAAGCTGGAATCCAGCCTTCCGAGCTTCCAAGCCCCCAGCGCTTATTCCTCACTCAGGGAACAGGCCAAGCCCTCCCACCCTGTTAGTCTTTCGGAGGTGCACAGCTGTACCCTAGTTTTAAGAAAATCTGAGTCTTGCTAATTACCATTGTGTTTCTCTTTGTCTCTTTGTAACCAAACACTTTATACTCAGTGCCCAGTGCAGTTGGCTCAGTTGTTTGGGCTCTGCTGTCTTACTGCCTGAGTGTTATCTGGTTCCTCTTCAGGTGGGGTCAGGGAAGGCAGATAGTTGGGTCAGCCCAGGATCAAGGGAAGATGGGGTGAGACAAGAGGGGGTCAGGAGCTCAAAGCATGCTGGGTGCCAGTAAAAGCAAGGTAAAACTGTACAAGCTGGGTGTCAAAGAGGCTTTTCCTCCTTAATTACCAACAATCTATTTGTTCTCCTGTCATTTTCTGAAATGTTCTCCAATATCATTGGAGACCTACTTACCAGAGATTTTTCCCTCCTTCCCATTCCTTTCCCTATCTTCTCATTGTCTTAGACATGTTAACAGTGTTTCATGTCATTAGGAAGGAAAATGGTTTAGAGATCCAGGGAGTACCTATTTCCTTCTTGCCTGAGGGAACATGTAACTCAAAATTGTCTTATGTAACATGGGTTGGGGCCCAGGGGCGCTGTGGCAGGTACCTGCCTGTACCACTAATCCAGTGTGCTTCCCTGCCATTTTCTACCCTGAGACTCAGGTGAGTCACTTGACTTCTGAGACTCAGTTCTACCACCTGTGCAAGGGAGGTAGTGAAATCTTTTGTCTGTATCACAGATTCATTCTGGAGGGAGGTAGTGAAGTATGTATGTTAGTGTACAAAGTTAAATTTGTCTCTGAGAAGGCCCTAAGAACAAGTCATACCTTTTCTCTCCCACACATTTGGTTTTCCTTCCTATTTCCTCCCAGTTCTGCTGTTTTCAGTTATCAGTCTTCCATGCTTAAAATTACTGAGCCTATCCATTCATTTACTTATTCACGCACTCATCCATCCATCAATTTATTTGTGCAACATTTGTGTTCCTACTATGTGCAAGTCATCATTGAGGGACCCTCTCATTCATGATGAAAATATTTACAGTTTGTTGAGTACATATTCTGTGCCAAGCACTGTGCTGAATGCTTCAATCTTATTTAATCCTCACAACATCCCTGTGAGGTAGGCATTTTTCCCCTTTTTTCATATGAGGTGACTGGGGCTCTGAAAGTTAAATGTCTTGGCCAGAGTTGCACAGGTGAGGAAATGGGAGAACCAAAGCTGTAGCTAGGTCTCTGTCTCTGGAGCCCCAGCATGCCTTTGCCTCTTTCCCCATGTCTGCTCTGTCTGCAGGCCCTTCTCAGGGCCTTTTTTGTATGGTCTCTGAACTGGCTCCTTTCCTCTTCTCTCTCCTCTCTCTCTTGAGCCTAGTTCAGACCGCCCTCACCCGTTGCTTATTATAGCAGCCTTCTTGCTGTTACCCTGCCTTTGCCAGTTGCTCCTGCCTCTACTCCACCCTGCCTTGCCACCAGCTCATGTTCCTAAGAGAGTTTTCATTATGCCAGTCTCCCATTCAGAAAAGGACTGGTTTGTTACTGGATCAAGTCCATCTATCTCTACCTGAATGTTAAACTCCCTTACTATCCATACTTACCCTCTAATCATCTCAATATTAATGTGTTTATTTACTCAGGAACTATTTGACTATGTGAGCTAAGAGTGGTGGACTCATAAAGAGGAAAAGTTGTAGGCTCTGTTATAAAAGACTTAGATTTTGATAGAAGAACTCATCTATAATTTTTCACTTCAGCCAAGTTAGCTTTCTCTAATATTCCTTAGTTAAGCAAAATTATTTGTCCCTAATCATACCATCTTCACAACTTACAGTGTTTATAAGCCTTTCCTCTCCACATATCCAAGAAATAACCCATAACTCAAGGCATAGTCAGGTACCCCTTTTCTTTTTATTTCACCTTTCTCCTGTCTGTATTCCTTATAATATTTATTGTCTAGGTATTTTAAGATTTATATGCCATCTGAAATATCAAGTTATTCTTTGCGCTTCAGTAGCTTCTATACTTTTCAAAGCATTTCTATGTGCTTTATCTTATTCAAGCCTCATAACATTAATGGAGATGTGGCAGATGATATTCCCATTTTTGCGGGGGGAAGAAACAGCCTCCAAGAAATTAGATAACTATATATACCTGTGTGGCTGGTGAGTTGTGAAGCTGTTCATAGATATGAGTTATTTTGCATCTTTGAAGGCAGCGTGGTCTAGAGAAAGAGAATGGCCTTGGAATCCTAGAGATATACTTGATAACAGTGAGGGATGGTAGAAAGTTCAGAGGGTTCTGATTCAGTCTTTCATTCCAGTTTTGGCTCTACCCTTTACCTTCTGTATGCCTTCAGGGAAGTTCCTCAGTTCTCTAAGCTACAGTCCTGTCCTGCCTGTCTGTCCTGCCTGTCTATGGGGTTATTGTGATATCCAAATATGATGATAGCCATGTGTTGTTACCTTACTTTTGTTGAGTATTTATTAAATACTAGGCAATGTCTTAGATGTTTTACGTGGATTATCTTGGCTAATCCTTACAACAGCTCTCTGAGATATGTTCTTTAATTGTTCCCAATTGACAGGTGAGGAAATTGAAGGCACAGAGATGTTAAGTAACTGGACCAAATTTATGTTGCTCCCAAGTGGTGAAGCCAGGAATTGAACGTAAGCAGCCTGAGTCTAGAACCAGTATGCTTAACCAGGGTACTATGAAATTATGTTTTTTAAGGTGTTCTGTTGACTGAAGTGTTCTGAACATGCTAAGTCCAGGTTGCAAGAAGCTGCCTGGCCCTGCCCACCTGTATAATGGTGAATAGGGAAGGGAGTGGGCAACAGGGAGATTTTGCAGGGAATGAGAGAAATGGTTTCTTTGGGGGTCTGAGCCGGATTGAAGATGTGGAGAGGTGTTTGGGGGCCATATATCTGGCTGTTGGTTATCAATCTCCTGCTGGGCTATCTGGCCTACCTCAGAAGAAACATGGAGTGGAAGAAGACTGGCCAGTGAAGTCAGTGCAGACAAGACAGGTCTCCCAAGGCCCAGGGGATCTAGGTAGGTCCACATAGCACCCAGTGGAGCCATAGGTCAGACCCAGGCCAACCTTGTTGGCTACTTAGGGGCAGGGACCCTGGTCTGTTGGTTCCTAGCCCGTGTTAGGTAAATGAATGATGTGGTATCATTACATAACCCTTTGGGAACCTTTCACTACAATGCATAATCTTACTAAATTAAACATTTTTAATTGTAAAAGTAATACATGGTTATTAAAGAAGTTTTGTGAAAAAAAGAAAATAAACCATCTCGTTTTCTCTGTTAAAGAGATGCCTAGGAGACAAGGCCAAGAGTTTCATCCAGAGGTGGCTGAGGTAGATTGGGCCTTGTGCTGCAAGGGGCAAGTGGGGTTCCCTGCTTCTGACCACACCACCTTTATTAATCAAGTTGAGCCTACTATTCTTGGGGTTCAGGGCCTGGCCCTTTACCACAACCAGAAAGGAGGAAGAGTGACTGTGGCAGCCTTTGCCAGCGTAAGGGGAGCTGGGGAGCTTGATTGGCTGTGTATGTAGCGTTGCCTCCATTACTGCCCTTGCTTTACAGTGCAGTGGGCAGGCCTGGCTCTTCTGGCCCTATGTGAGACTGGAATCCAGACCCTAATCTCCTGGGTTTGGACCCTGAGTCCCAGATTTAGAAAGGGGAGGGAGAGAGAAGAACACCAGAGGCGCGTGGGTGAGAGACCTTTGTTTTGCCTGTGTGGAGGCTGGAGGTAGCTGATGGTCTTGAAGTGTTACTGATGCTGGCAGGCCTGCTGAGGCACATTCAGGGGTGTTGGGAGGAGGTGGGCGGCAGTGATAGTGAGGGTTGCATCCTCAGAGGACCCCTCAGCGCTGTGCTCCCAGCCCTTAGAACCCTTTACTCTAGAGGGCAGTGCTGAGGGTGGTGTGGGCCTAGGGCCTGAGTCTCACCTTCTCTCTGGCCCTGGTGAAGCAGGGGGCACTAGGACCCAGAGGCCAGCACGGCTCCTGACAAGTCTGGAGCAGCACTAGCGCAGAGTGAGACTCATCAGCTGGCAAGCAGGAGTCCGTGTCTCTGGGTATAGGAATCATCCGGCAGCAGAGGGGACTTGCTTCAGCCCCCATCTTTGCCCCCATCCCTACCCCGGTAGGCCACCAAGTGAGGTCCATGGACTGGGGAGGGCCGTGCCTGACGGCTTCTGTATGTGCCCAAGAGGGCCTGGAGCTCTGACCCTCCTCCTGCCTAGGTTTCTGCCTTTTCTCTCTGTCTTTGGCCCGCTGGGGGAGGGGGTGAGGCCGGGTGAGCAACATGGCCCAGAGCAAGAGGCACGTGTACAGCCGGGTAAGTGGCCCCTATCTGGGGTGGCCCTGGGAGGGCTGCTGGAGAAGGCCTGGGTAACTGGACGTTGCTGTGGGGGCTGGGGAGACAGGCTGGAGCTCGGTTGGGGCCACTCGTGGCCCTGAAGGTGTTAGGCTGGACAGGTTTCCCTTCCCAAAGTTGGGCCCTCATTGGGGATTGGTGATACCCAACCTTTGACTCTACTTGGACCTCAAGTCAGAGGTTCTGAGGGGTCCAGACTATCTTGGGGACTGAATAGGGTGGGCAGGTTGACTTGGCCTTATAGTGAAGTCTTTCTTAAGAGCAGCCTTGCTGGTTGTCACTTGCTTTTTCTCCCTCCTCTGGGTCAGATGGACTGTATCCACGGTTGTGCCCACCTTGTTCAAGGAGGCTTATTAGGGGTGGGAGGTTGGGGAGTCTCTGAGTTTGGGACCAACCTGATGTCACTGTTAGTTCTTTTTATTGTCAGGTCAGTGAGAGCCACCCTGTGGTCTCAGATATGATTTGGGTCCTGGGACCCCTGGGAACTATATCCTTACCTTCCTGGATGAGCTGTTTAGGGAAGGGAGTTACGGAGTGACTGGCTATGGCAGGACTCTCTTCTGAGGCTGAGTAGGGACATCAGAAGGGAGCCCTGTGGAGTCTTTAGGACCATGGTGTCACTTCTTCCTGCCTTATTTATCTGTTTGCTGCAAGGTTCCTGCTATTGCTAAAAATGGCTTAGGTGTGATTTTTTTTCTAAACTGTGGGCCTATTTGGAACCTAATTTCATGTTGTGCCCTGTCATTTATGGGTAAGTCAGAAGCTGAAAGCTTCCGAAGGGCAATGTTTAGTCTGTTCCTTTGTCTTGTATACCCACCCAAGGAGTGATAAACCATCCATTTGGACCACTAAGCACTGGGGTACAGAGTGCAGGACAGATCTGAGGACCCAATCTACCTGGCCTTTATTTTTCGTTTCATAGTTACATAGTATGGCAGAAGCATACCCAGAGCTGGGGGAAGAGAGTTGACAGAACAGGGCCCAGGTCAGGAGGAAGGGAGTTAAATGGTGGAATGGGCTGTGGTGAGGCATCCAGGAGTATCATGGTGGGTGTGTGGATGGGGGTGGGGGGAGTCAGGTCAGAAGGAGCAGTGGTGACTTGAGGGCTGGAAGGAGCTCTATCATGTGCTTCTGGAGGGGAGAGGCCTAAGAGAGCCATGTGAACCTCAGGGAAGACAGGTGACAGTGGGGAGCCTGGGTAACTGGACGTTAGTTGCCTGTCTTCCTACCTCAGGCTCCTGAGTCAGGGCACTGGGTTGTGGGGAGGCTGATCTAAATGGAGTTATTTGCTTGAGCTTCATTCCTCTCCTTGGGGCAGTGTGCCTGAGAAAGCAGCCATGTGGTGACCTTCACAGATCTATCAGTCAGTTCTGATTTGTTATAAAATTTAAATATAAACTCTTAAAAATTCTGGCAGATTCCAGAGGAGTTTGGAGAAATCTTAGAAGAATATATCACTGACATGTTTCAAAAGGAAATTTGGGGTCCCACTTCACCCTGAGTATGGGGTTCAGGGAAATGACTTCTGGTCCTTTTTCAGTCCAGGATACTGACTGGGACCTTTCTTACATATTAGAATGACATCCTTGACCTGAGGCCTTTAACTATCTATGTTTGCACATGTCCTTCTTTCAGACGCCCAGTGGCAGCAGAATGAGTGTGGAAACAAGTGCCCGGCCTTTGCGAGTGGGCTCCCGTGTGGAGGTGATTGGAAAAGGCCACCGAGGCACTGTGGCCTATGTTGGAGCCACACTTTTTGCCACTGGCAAGTGGGTAGGTGTGATCCTAGATGAAGCAAAGGGCAAGAATGATGGAACTGTCCAAGGCAGGAAGTACTTCACTTGTGATGAAGGGCACGGCATCTTTGTGCGCCAGTCCCAGGTACTCACACCTGAGCTTGTGCATGTATGTTTGTGCATGTGCATGTGCAGCTGATATGTTGGTGCTCCCTTTTTCTGGGTGTGAGCATAAGTCTCTGGTTGGGAGAGTGGGAGGTAGCAGGGAAGAGAAGATTGGCGATCCATGCTTGTGGAGACTGCTCTGTACCTCAGGCTTGCTTGGGCTCTGGGGAGGGGCCCATATTATAGCCATCCTTGATCCGGCAGTACTGAGTCTGTTCTGTGGCCTCAGATCCAGGTATTTGAAGATGGAGCAGATACTACTTCCCCAGAGACACCTGATTCTTCTGCCTCAAAGGTCCTCAAAAGAGGTAAAAACTACCCATTTAAGTTGCGTCCCCACATTCAGGAGGCCCCAGGGCTTCTCCCCAGAATAAGGGCCACTGTGGATCCTGAGATTTTCCATCACCACCATTCCCTTGTTCTGTCTCCCCTACCATGCCATGATGTTCTCTACCCCTACCCCCCTGTACAGACACATACTTGTTTCTGTTTGCTTTCTCCAGAGGGAACTGACTCTGCTGCAAAGACCAGCAAGCTGGTGAGTGACTGGGGTGGGAGTGGGGAGTGATAGAAAATGGGGAAGGAGAGAGAATGAAGAGAGACCTAATGCTGGGTGGGTAGAAGCAGCAGGTGAGTAAACTGAGTTAGCCTTCCAGTCTCTAGCCTCCCTGAGAAGGAAGCTTTCTGGGTATGAGCTGCTGACTTAAGGCTAGAGGAAAGGTTGTAGCAGGGAAAATCTATTAGGACTCAGAATTCAGGGCCAAATGGCACTGAGGCCAGAGGTGATAGGAAGGGCAGGTATGATCCTCATAATATGATCACCACCTTCCTACCTTTTGGTACCCAAGGCTGGCAAGATCTACAGGGTCTGAGGGCAGGAGTAAGGTAGTAGCTAGAGGACGTAGGCACTCTCCTGTTCACAAGTGAATGGTAAGGAGTTGGCCCTCCACCACCTGTTTTAGGCTGTGTGTAGAGGGCCTATTCTAGCTCTCCTTTGCTACTTCACGTACAGTATGTAGGTGGGGATCCAGACTTTCTTGCTTCTCTGGGCCAGGGTGTGAACATCCTGGGAGCTGATCCTAGAGGGACCCCTCATTGGTTTACCCAGGACTTGCCAGTGATCTCACTCCCACTTTTGCCTGTGTTTGCCTAAGTTGGTTTTAACACCTACACCCAGGATGTCTGGCCAGCTAGCACAGTGTGTTGTCTGTTCTCTAACTCTGCCCTTTCTGCTCCTCATGCAGCGGGGACTGAAGCCTAAGAAGGTGGTGTGTTACTCTTTGTGCCTGGGTGGGTGAGGGCTGTGAACCCCCTCCCCAGATGTCCTGCATGTTCTTGGGCTGCTGCATGCATTTGTGTGTGGTCTTGGGGCCGGGGTTGCCAGAGGAAATGGTGGCTTTGGCTCCGAAGTTCTTTGAGGGGTGCAGGGACTTCAGGTTCAGTGTCCAGGCTGAGGCAGCACTAACTGGGGATGATCCCCCCTTCTTTGTCCCACTCTCCACCTCCTTAGGCTGTCTAGTCAGGGACTCCAAGCTTTGACTATAAAGAGCAGCAGTGTGTAAAGAGAGGATATACTGGGTTACAGGGGTTCTCACTTAGCCTGAGCTTGGGGACACTGGGAGGAGAGACTGGGTTGTTGGGGTGGGGAAAGTACAAAGTGCGGTGGTTGGGCAAGGGGTGGGAAGTCGGGGAACAGCACAGGAAGAACAGGTCTGAGTTAAAAGCCTGAGAGTTTGTGTCCTCACCTCTGCTCCATCAGTCTTTCCCTGCTTCCTCCTGCCTCTGGTGCTGTGCCCAAGACCCACCTCCCACCAGCCATCGTTGCAGTGAGGCACAACTAGCCACCTTCCAGACTGTTTTAAACTCTTAAGTCATTGCCATGACTGCTTCCTCAAACCAGCCCCTGCTGTGGGCTGTGCCCAAGCTGTTTCTGACCTGCATGTGCCTGTCTGACCTGTATGTACTGTGCCATACATGCGACTCTGATTTCCTTGTTGCCAGCCCCTCAGGCCCTCTGACTTGCATGGAGAGCTCTGGATTGGGGCAGTGGGAGGGGAGAGGAAACAGCTTCTTGTCACCTCCTGGTTGGTGATGGGTTCTCACTTTGGAGTCTTGCCATGGAAGAGGCCACATGCTGGTATTTGCTTGGGGTCCTGTTTTGGGTGAGAATGGAGACATATACAAAGGAAAATAATGCTCTAAAGGATGCTGGACCAATTACAAGGTCATAGAAACTGGGCCTCTTCTGTTGATTATTGTCTCCTGGCTGGGCATCCCATCTCACATCATGTCTCTTGAATAGAGAAGAGCATGGGCCTGCAGTTTCATGTCTATGGAGTTCTGGCCAGACTGACCTGAGCCTGGATGGGGCCTGAACCATGCCCAAATCCTGGGGTTTTGGCAGTAGACTGGGGCAGTGTGACAAGGCCTAGCCCAGGCTGCCTGTGCTGGGATACAGTGCCTTCTTTGCTCCTGGTGCCAAGTGTCAGTCAAGTTGTCAAGTCCCTGTCCCCCAGTTCTTCCTTTCCTGTGGTTCTTTCACAGCAGATCACTTGGCCCAGGGCTGCTGCTCTCTCCCCATGGGAAACAGGGAGCTAGGGCCAGAGCAAAAGAATAACTTTGAAGAGGAGGGCAGAAAAGAGCCCAGATGTCTCTGCAGCATGCCCAGTTCTTTGTGGAAGTCCTTCAGAGACAGGTTTTAACCTTCATACAACCAGGGGAGGGTTGGGAGAGGAGCCAAACACTGTCATTAGTGCTGCTGAATGTTCCCCTGGGTTTCTTTTTTATTTATTTATTTATTTTGGTATCATTAATCTACAATTACAGAAAGAACATTGTGTTTACTAGGTTCCCCCCTTCACCAAGTCCCCCCCACATACGCCTTCACAGTCACTGCCCATCTGCGTAGTAGGATGCTGTATCCCCTGGGTTTCTTAGTCTTACTATGTGCATCTCATTGCTGATGCTGTCGCAGGAGGGCTGTTCTGGGTGTGTGTGCCTGATGAATGACCATAAGGGTGTTTTCAGTGTGTGTAAGGGACAGAAGTGGAGTTGATGGGGTTGTGGGTGGAGGGGAGTGTGAGTGAGGCAGGCTGATGGAGCAGTGAGGCCTGGTGTCCATGCCTGGTGATGCCCTGGCCTGGCCCCAGAGGGTATCATTTCTGGGATGGCCCCTGGCGCAGTTTCTCGGATCAAACTCTTGAGGATGCGGGTATGGAAGGGGAGGGTTGGAGCCAGGACCTGCCCTTCGGAGGAAGAAGCAGGGGCGGGCTCTGACAGGACTTTACCCAGTCAGGAGGAGGGGGAGGAGGAGGAGGAGGAGGAGCCCGCAGAGCCCGGTGGTTGCTAGGTGGCCAAGGAGCAGAGGCTCCACCCCCATGGAGCAGAGGAGGGTGGGTGCATGACGTCAGGTGAAGCTGGTGCTGCGGCCACTGAGGCTGCCATCAGCCTAAGCTGGCGAACTGGGCCAGGCGCCTCTTGGGTTCCTGCTGGAGCCTGGCTGTCCACCTGAGGGGGCTTCTGCATCTGAGCTGCAGCCCTTTTCTGGCTGGGAAGCTGCCGGACCGGGAAGCTGAGACTGCTTTGTTGGGATTTGATGCACTAATCTCCTGTCTCCGCTGCCTTTCCCTCTGTTCGGTCTCTTTCCCTCCCTCCCTCCCTCCCTTCGTCTGCCCTTCCTCTGTGTGTTTGTCTATCCTCCTCTGTCCCTCCTTCTCTTTCCTCTCCTGGCTTTCTTTGGTTTTCTGCAATGATGAGACAGGCACCGACAGCCCGAAAGGTACTCTTGCTTGCTCTTGTCCTGCTGCCAGGCTGCCAGGGCGATGGTGGCAGCAGGCTGCTGGGGTGGGGGTGGGGGCTGATTGCCTTCAGCTGTCTACCTGGTTGGGGAGGAGGGTGAGGTGAAGGTTGGGGGGCAAGAAGAGAGGTGTGTGTCACTGCCAGGCCCCATGCCCCGGGTATTTGCTCCCTGGCCTGCTGCTTTTTGGCTCTGAGTCTGTGTTCCAGGCCTTATACCCTGTGGCCTCCCAGTTTTGGGCTTCAGGCAGCTTTTGCTGCAGACTGGCTCTGGGAGAGTTTCCTGTGAGAGAATCTGGTGGAACAGGTCCAGGTGTCTTCATGCCTTTAGCCGATCTACTTCACCCGACCTTTGCTAGAATGACTTGGTTGTACCTACAGCATCCCTTCCCCAATGGGCTTTGTATCAAGGGGCTTTCCCAGAGTGGGATGGGGACTCTAGAATAGTTTCTGACCCATAGCTGTGGAGGCTTAGTCCAGTGTACGAGGGTGGGGGTTGGTCTCCTTGGACTCAGTGTTTCCTAGAAGCAGGGTCCAAGCCAAATCTTGTCTTTGCTGGAGCTGTGAGACATTGGGTAACAAGAACACTATTGGGGAGTTGGAGTTAATCATCTCTGTACCATTTTGCAGTAAATGAGGGGTTTCTGGATTTGGTTTAGGGTAGTAGTTTATGCTGCTGCCCACCCCCACCTCCTTTCTTGCAGCTGGGTGGGGTTCCTTTGCTGAGCTCTGGGCTTCTGGCTAATGCAATATTCATCATGGTCCTGACACCTGAGCCCTCTGCCCTAGGGATGGGGACTGCTGCTGGGGAAGGGGGTGGGGTTTGGGAAGACTGTATCATTCTGCCTCCAGGGCCTCATCTCCTCCTGCTGGGTTCCTATCTCTTAGTTCAGGGCTTCTATCTTCATCTTGTCACATGGTATTTCTGGGGAGTTCTCTGTGGAATTTAGCACTGGAAGGAAGGGGCTGACCTGGGAAAGTCCTTGGGAGTGGTGGGTGGGCAGGGCCTCTGGCTCTGGGCTAGAGTGTGAGCTGCTGTTCCCAGAAGGACTGGTCTCTGGAGAGCTCCACCAGCTGCTGCCTTTGGTCTCCTGTGGCTTAGCTTAGGAGACAGGGACTTCTGGGATTTCCAGGGTATCTGAAGGGGTATGATCTTCAAGGGTTGGGTGCAGGTGGGACATGGAACCATGGGAAGCAGGAGTTCTGAGTTCCTGGAGGAGGAGCAAGACAATTTACTGGAGGGAGAAGGGGATGGAACTGGGATGGGATGAAGGTAGGGGAAGTGGCTTACTATGGCCCCATTCCTATTATTTCTTCTGCTCTCATTGCTGTCCCTTTTGCTGTCTTTCTGCTGTTACCCTTTCTTTCCTGACTACTTCTCTGGCTCCTGTTGCCTGTCCAGACCACAACTCGGCGGCCCAAGGTGAGAAAAAAAACAGGCCTCTCTGTACAAGCCACCGCTGAGCTTACTCACATATTTCAGGCATGTGCATGTGTGTGGGAATGTGTGTGAGCGTGTAAAAGTTGGTCACTGCATCCTGGGTTCTGTTCTCAAGGGAATGAGGGGGCTGAGGGTAGTGATAGGCCGTCTTGGGAAGATGAGTTCTTGTTCTTAGGATGGTGCCATGAACCAGTAGCTCGAATGCAAAAGACAAGTGAGAGCGGTTATGGTTAATTATGGCAGGCTTTCTTGAAGAAGGGCATTTTGACTAGTTTTGATGGGGTGGGAGTGTTGGTAGAGAAGAGAAGAACTTGGCAATGTGGATGCTGGGATGGGAGGATATGTCTGGGAAGGGCTTTGGGCTTTGGATGGGGGTGTCTGTGGACAGCATGTGGTCTCAGAGTGTCGCCCCCTGGAGAGCTTCAGGGTTCAGCACTGCACAAGAGAGCACTCACTGGGCAGACCTGTCTGTTCCAGAGCCTGGGGCTTCAGGGTAGCTCCTCTGCACCCAGCAGGGGCCTGGGGAGTGTTGCTGATGAAAGCCCCTTTGTCTTGGGGGAGGGAGATGACAAAATGGTTGGCTCTACTGACCTTGTTTCAAGGGTGGAGCCTAGGAATACAGCTTTCAGTCTGGCCCTTTTACTGGCTGGGTCCCCTGAGGGAGAATCAGCTTTACTCCCGAAGAGCAGGAAGGGTCTAGCAGGGCTGTAGAGCCTGGTACCCCTACTTTTACTCTCGCCTTCTCTGGGCTTGCACGTCAGAGAAAAAACTCTAATCTGATAATTTCTATCTGACAATGATTTGAGGCACCTTCTTCCCGGGGAGGAGGATCCAGGTCCAGAGCAACAGTAGGACAGGGGTATTAAGAAGTTGCTAGAATAATCACAGGTGGGTCACAGAGGGGATTCTGCTTTAAGGGGGTAGTGCCTGAGCTGGGAGGAATGTGGGGTCAGTGCCAAGGGAGGAGCCTGATAATCTTGTCTTCCTCCATCCCTTCCTCCCTCTGCTCTCTGCCCTCCCCTCCTCTCCCTGTCCTCTGTCACAATCTCTGACTCTGTATCATTTTCCCTCTCCCCTTGACTCTGTTTCTCTGTTTTCACTGTGCTTTGATACTCTTTCTGCCTTTTTCCTTCACTGTCTCCTTCCCTCACCATATTCTCATTCTCTCCCTCTCTCACCACCCCCATCCCATACTGTTTTTCTGGTTTGCTCCTGTCCTCTGACTAGCCCACCCGCCCAGCCAGTACTACAGTGGCTGGGGCCAGTAGCTCCCTGGGCCCTTCTGGCTCAGCATCAGCAGGTGAGCTGAGTAGCAGTGAGCCCAGCACCCCAGCTCAGACTCCACTGGCAGCACCAATCATCCCCACGCCAGCCCTCACCTCTCCTGGAGCAGCACCCCCACTTCCTTCCCCCTCCAAGGTAAGGACTTGGATTGGAATGAAGAAGAACCAAGACACAAATGGGCCTATGACCCCTGGCAGGGTCTTGGAAATTTCCCAGGGTTGGGGGAGACCCAGAACTTGTATCAGAAGTGTGGGGCATAGCATATGGATATCCTGCCACTGACTAAGCTACCCTCTCCTCTGCCCTCTTCCACACTTTCCCCACATGTATGATCTCTTCCAGGATGTTTGCCTGCCACTTGCTTTTGACCCTGGGGCTGGAATCATGTTTGCACACATTCCTGACCTTTCTACTCCAGCTCAAGACTTGGTAGGGTGGAGGTGGAGGCTGTGTACAGACTGAGAGGCTCTTCTTTGCAGGAGGAAGAGGGGCTGAGAGCCCAGGTGCGGGACCTAGAGGAGAAACTGGAGACGCTGCGGCTGAAACGGGCAGAAGACAAGGCAAAGCTAAAGGAGCTGGAGAAACACAAGATCCAACTGGAGCAGGTGCAGGAATGGAAAAGCAAAATGCAAGAGCAGCAGGCAGACCTGCAGCGCCGCCTCAAGGAGGCACGGAAGGTGGGACTTGGGATAAAGGTGGTGGCTGGGGAGGCAGGGGACCCAAGGAAGTAATCTGGAAATTAGACTGGTGCTGGGCCCTAGAATGTCCCTTGCGAAAAGGCATGTGAGGCACCTCTGTGCTTGTAACCCACCAACCTCCACCCCTCCTCAGGAAGCCAAGGAGGCACTGGAGGCAAAGGAACGCTACATGGAGGAGATGGCTGACACTGCCGATGCCATTGAGATGGCCACCCTGGACAAGGAGATGGCCGAAGAGCGGGCTGAGTCCCTGCAGCAGGAGGTGGAGGCACTGAAGGAGCGTGTGGATGAGCTCACCACTGACTTAGAGATCCTCAAGGCTGAGATTGAAGAGAAAGGTAAGGGGCCAGGAGCTGTTGGGGGCGAGATGGTGGGGTTGGAACCTTGTCTGCAAGTGATGGTGGTCTTCCCCAGGCTCAGACGGTGCTGCATCCAGTTACCAGCTCAAGCAGCTCGAGGAGCAGAACGCCCGGCTGAAAGATGCCCTGGTGAGGTAGGGTCCCTTCACTGCTTAGCTCTGGACTAGAGCTCTTTCTTCTGTCTCTAGGTGTGTGAGAATGCCCACAGCCCAATGACTCTGCACAGACTCCCTCTTCTCCTTCTTTCCCAAAGGATGCGGGATCTGTCTTCCTCAGAGAAGCAGGAACATGTAAAACTGCAGAAGCTCATGGAAAAGAAAAACCAAGAGCTGGAAGTTGTGAGGCAGCAGCGGGAGCGTCTACAGGAGGAGTTGAGCCATGCAGAGAGCACCATCGATGAGCTCAAGGAGCAGGTCTGGGGAGCCCAGCCCTTCACCCAGGTCCCCTCCTCCTGCACCCCAGCTCTTCTGTTGGTGCCCCCTCTTTCTCAGCACCTTTCAGCAGCCCTTCTCCTCATAACACAGGTGGATGCTGCTCTGGGTGCTGAGGAGATGGTGGAGATGCTGACTGACCGGAACTTGAATCTGGAAGAGAAAGTGCGGGAGTTGAGGGAGACTGTGGGGGACTTGGTAAGAGAAGAACAGATCCTTGACTTTGGGCCCTGATGGGGGTGTTTGGAAGGGGCTTGCTGAGAGGACTGACAGGACCCCTGACCTCTGAGCAGGGTATGTGTTGAGTGGACCCACCCTGGCCTACTATCCTGACCCTGCCTTTCCTTTGCCCCACCTACATTGTGTGCTCCAGGAAGCGATGAACGAGATGAACGATGAGCTTCAGGAGAATGCACGCGAGACAGAACTGGAGCTGCGGGAGCAGCTGGACATGGCAGGTTCCCGGGTACGGGAGGCCCAGAAGCGTGTGGAGGCAGCCCAGGAGACGGTCGCAGACTACCAGCAAACCATCAAGAAGTACCGCCAGCTGACCGCCCACCTACAGGTGCCTGCACACCCCTGCTCTCCAACCACAGCCTCTCCAGGGCCGCTGTGCCTCATTGTCTCTCTGCTCCCAGGATGTGAATCGGGAGCTGACAAACCAGCAGGAGGCATCTGTGGAGAGGCAGCAGCAGCCACCCCCAGAGACTTTTGACTTCAAAATCAAGTTTGCTGAGACTAAGGCCCATGCCAAGGTCAGGAAGGCAGCTGGGCCAGAGAGATAGGGAGCGTTGGGGAGCCCAGCCTGGGTGTGACTGTGGGCTGACCTGGTGTGGAGTTGTGGGCTTCCAGTCTTGGAGTATGGTGGTTTGGAAGCCACCTGGCCTAGGCTTGCGCTAGAAGCAGGGTACCTGGTGGAGCAAGGCATGGGGGTTCTGAGACTCACCAGCCTGACTGAGAACTCACCTTCCTATCCACCTCACAGGCGATTGAAATGGAACTGAGGCAGATGGAGGTGGCCCAGGCCAACCGGCACATGTCCCTGCTGACAGCCTTCATGCCTGACAGCTTCCTTCGGCCAGGTGGGGACCATGACTGCGTCCTGGTACTGCTGCTCATGCCTCGTCTCATTTGCAAGGTATGGCCAGTCACATGTTTGAGAGGAACCTGTTGAACTTGCTGTGTACCAGGCATTGAGGATGCTGAGAGAAGACAGCAGTCAGCGTCCCTTCTCACAGAGTTTATGATGTAGTGGAGGAACACAGGTGGCATATTATGAAGGGGAGGTAACTTCTTTGAGAGAGCACAGTGAGGATCTGATTTAGATGGAGGGGTGTCACTGAAGGATTAACATTTGAACTGAGCCCCAGCAGATGACTAGGAGCTGGTGAGGGGTAATCGTCAGGATAGAATTCTAAGGGAAAAGGTAGCAGGAGCATAGCTTTAAGACAGCAAAGAACTTGGTCCTAAGGTCCTGCCACCCTTTTATTCCCACAATCCAAATCCTCGCAGTGCTAGTAATCACATCAGTACCCTCTCCCCATGCTAGACTTCTGCCCATCTAAGAGCTGTTTTTACTTTGTCCCCCATTTGTGTTGATGCCCCCCATGTAGTTGCTCAGCTTTGTGTCCTGTATTCCTGCATCTGTTCCTGGTGCTTCTTCCCATAGGCAGAGCTGATCCGGAAGCAGGCCCAGGAGAAATTTGAACTAAGCGAAAACTGTTTAGAGCGGCCCGGGCTTCGAGGAGCTTCAGGGGAGCAGCTCAGCTTTGCTGCTGGGTTGGTGTACTCACTGAGTCTGCTGCAGGCCACACTCCACCGTTATGAACAGTAAGTGACCCCTGACCACTGACTCCCACTCCAGGGTCGCTGGCTGAGATAAGCTGGAACTGAGAGTGCCTGGCTGGCCCTGGCCTCACAGGGTCCTTCTCTGGTCTTAGCGCCCTCTCTCAGTGCAGTGTGGATGTGTATAAGAAGGTGGGCAGCCTCTACCCTGAGGTGAGTGCCCACGAGCGCTCCTTGGATTTCCTCATTGAGCTACTGCACAAGGACCAGCTGGATGAGACTGTCAACGTGGAGCCTCTCACCAAGGCCATCAAGTACTACCAGGTCTGGGGCAAGAATTCAGGCTTAGTGCAGGAGGGAGGGAAGGTTTCTCCCACTGGGGGCTGTTGCCAGTAGGGCTAGGCTTGTATGGCTACTTGAGGCTTGGCTTTCTCTTAGATGAGCTTGTCTTAGGAGGCAGCTCCTAGGTGTTTCAGACTCTCTTGTGCCTCTGGAGCCTCATGATAACCGGGACTCTAATTTGAAGTTTGGGAAGAATTCTCCATCTTTCCAAGACCTAAATATTGTCTGTTTCTTTGTCTTCTCTCCTCAGCATCTGTATAGCATCCACCTTGCTGAACAGCCCGAGGACAGTACCATGCAGCTGGCCGATCACATTAAGGTGAAGTGTGGGGCACAGGTTGAGCCCCTGTAGAGATCAGAGTGAACGATATCAGATTGAGAGATCTGGCCCTCAATGGGTGTTACATAAGACTGGGACATAATCACTAAGGCCAGAGCAGGAAGCCAGAGAGCCCTCTATGGGTCAGTGGAGGGTGGGGACTTCCCAGGGATGATGATGGTGCAGAAAGCTCCTGTTGGGGGTTGGCAGTCACATACATCTGTCCTTACAGTTCACCCAGAGTGCCCTAGACTGCATGAGTGTGGAGGTGGCACGGCTGCGGGCATTCCTGCAGGTGAGAGCGCAGGGAAGTGTGAACTTCTCTTCCTTTCTAGTACCCACCTCCTCCCCTCCAGCTCCAGTGAGCTGATTGGTTCCCCATCCATCTCCTATTCCCTGAGTAGGGTGGGCAGGAGGCTTCAGATATTGCTCTCTTGCTCCGGGACCTGGAAACGTCATGCAGTGATATCCGCCAGTTCTGCAAGAAGATCCGAAGGCGAATGCCAGGGACAGATGCTCCTGGGATCCCAGCTGCACTGGCCTTTGGACCACAGGTTTAGGGCTGTGAGGAGGAAGGGAGGAAGCTAAGTGGAACTTGGAGGGGCCTAGCATGTCAAGATCTGGAGCTGGTCAGGAAACAAGAATGGTTTTGGGGCAGCTAAGAGCTGTGGTGCTGGACCCAGGGGGCTCCTGACTTTGGCCTGTCGCACAGGTATCCGACACACTCCTGGACTGCAGAAAGCACTTGACATGGGTGGTGGCTGTGCTGCAGGAGGTGGCTGCTGCTGCTGCCCAGCTCATTGCCCCACTGGCGGAGAATGAGGGACTGCCCGTGGCTGCCCTGGAGGAACTGGCTTTCAAAGCAAGCGAGCAGGTGGGTCTGGATGGCAGGCAGGGAGGTGGGGCACCAGGTAGCCAGTGTGGGGTTTTCACTGTGGCCCTTGGCTCCTACAGATCTATGGGACCCCCTCCAGTAGCCCCTATGAGTGTCTGCGCCAGTCAAGCAACATCCTTATCAGTACCATGAACAAGTTGGCCACAGCTATGCAGGAGGGAGAGTATGATGCAGAGCGGCCCCCCAGCAAGGTGGGTGGGGGACTCCCTGCAGAGCGGGACTTGGCTAGTTGTGGGAGGGCTGGGAGGCTGGAGGAAGGAGTCTGGAGTGCACCACTCTGCTTAGGAGGCAAGATTTTCCCTGTGACTGGCTCTTCCTGAAAGGAGCACATTGGTGACCTCTTCTTTGCACCCCTGCCCTCTGCCCTCACTCTGGCCTTTAGCCTCCTCCAGTTGAGCTGCGGGCAGCAGCCCTTCGGGCAGAGATCACTGATGCTGAAGGCCTGGGCTTGAAGCTTGAAGACCGAGAGACAGTCATCAAGGAGTTGAAGAAGTCACTCAAGATCAAGGTGTGAGGCTGGGGTAGGCTCAGAATCTGGGGGCCAGGATGTTTGGTGGGCAGTGAGTGTTGGGGATTGGGGCTGGGACTTGTTGAGGCTGGAGGGGAGAGGTGGCGCTGTGATCAGTGGGAGCTCCTGGGAGCCCGGCCCTTCAGGTGCTTTCACTCGTGGTGTATCCTGGGTCTCTGGGGTGCTGTGGGAGTATGTAAGGGAACTGGAAGCTCTCTATCTTGTCCAGGGGGAGGAGCTGAGTGAGGCCAATGTGCGGCTGAGCCTTCTGGAGAAAAAGCTGGACAGCGCTGCCAAGGATGCAGATGAGCGCATTGAGAAAGTCCAGACTCGGCTGGAGGAGACCCAGGCGCTGCTGCGGAAGAAAGAGAAGTCAGCAGCTGCACTCCCCCACCCCCTGCTCAGGCCCTTCCTAGTGCAGCCCTCCCTCCCACCAGTGGCTTCTCCTTGTTCGGCTCCTACACAGGCCCTCTCCTAGTGAGACTCCCCACTGCCAATGCCATTGTGTCACCCCCGTCTGAGCCTGTGCTGCCCACCAGCAGGGCTACTCCAAGGCCCTGTCAGGACTAAGAAGTGGGATGGAGCCCTGGGGAAGGACACTGCCCAAGCCCAGATTCTCTTTCGCAGAGAGTTTGAGGAGACAATGGATGCACTCCAGGCTGATATTGACCAGTTGGAAGCAGAGAAGGCAGAGCTAAAGCAGCGGCTGAACAGCCAGTCCAAGCGCACGATCGAGGGGCTCCGGGGGCCGCCTCCCTCGGGTATTGCTACCCTGGTCTCTGGCATTGCTGGAGGTGAGTGTCGGGCAGGCAGCGCTGGCCCAGGGGACACTGAATGGCTTCCCTCCTGTCCTTGGCTTCAGTTTGACTTCCACCCTCCTTACCAGCCTCCCATGTTCAGCCAGAAGTGTGCATGCCCAGTTTTACTCTGCAGCAGCTTTCGCCATGTGTTTACTTCTCCCAAAGATAGGTGCCGAGTAATCTCTGACCAAGGTGGGGCATGACCAAGTTGTCAGTCACGCTCAGGATTGTGACAGTTGGACTTTCATAGATGTCCCTTCTGGGTCTGCTCTGGCCTTTTTGTCCCAATCCTGTGTCCCAGTGGGCCGTTGGCCTGTAGCAGACGGGGCCAGTTCTGCTGCGGGGCCAGCCGTGTCTGATGCCCGCCTTGAGTGCTCCTCTGCTCGCACGCTGCAGTGTCCCGGCTGGGTTCCCGTGCCTTCCTGGGCTTCACCCCACCGTGAGGTTGCCTCTTCCACTGATGAATTCCCCAGTTTCACTTGGGGCTGTGTTCTGACCTTTGCCTGGTTTCTTAGTGTGGTTATGTCCAATAGTTTTACAGTTTCTTTCCCCTCTCACCCTGAGAAGACAAAAGTCCTTGCCCTGGAATTAAGCCCTCAGGATCACTAAACCCCTTCTGTACCTGTCTTGTCCTCTGGCCTCACCTAGGATCTTTTTCACCAGAGTCCCCATCACTTGTACCTCTTCATCTTGGGAAGTGACCAAGTACTTTCTTTTCCTTAGACTCCTGTGGTACAGATGGCTCCGCTTCCTTGGGGGAAGTGTCTCCAGAATGACCACAGTATGCGGTTTTAGCATAGGCTCTTTAAACAAATACTGGTTCTGAATTTATGAAACTTCCCACCAAAAAAGCATGTCTTTTGCCTCAGAGCACTGGGGAGCCCGAGGAGCAGGAGCACCCCTTTGTTTCCTGCTGCTGGAGAGCACTGAGGATGCAGACCTAGCAGGGTCTCGGGAGCATTCCCTCAACCCTTCTGGAGGTGGAGTACCAGGCAGGCCAGCAGCCAGGCCTTCTGCTCCAACCGCTTCCTCCAGGGCACATCCTACTGCCACTCTTCCCTACACTTCACACCAGGCTCATGGTCTTACTCTTCTTTCTTACTTTCTTTCACACATACTGCTCTTCCCCGAAAGGTAGAGGGCAGAGGTAGGGTCTTAGAGGAGGTATGGTGAGGAGGAAAAGGGTTTTTGGCAGGTTGTGTCCGGCATGGCTCTGGTGAGTCCCCTAGCCCCCAATTCATCTAATTTCTCTCTCCTCTTTTCCTGCTCCCCATGGGCTATCCCGAGCACAGAAGAACAGCAGCGAGGTAGAGATTCATCCTGGCTGGGGGTTACCAGGGCTTATGGCAGTTGGGGCCGGGGGAACAGGGTGAGACACCCCCACCTTGGGAGCAGTGAGGACTGGAGGTGGGAGGGGATAAGGAAAGGGTATGAGCAGGGGTGGAGCCCATCGTTAGCCCTGTCCACCTTGGGCTGATGACATATGTGTGGTTCCTACAGGAGGTGTCCCTGGGCAGGCTCCAGGGTCTATGCCAGGCCCTGGGCTGGTGAAGGACTCCCCACTGCTGCTTCAGCAGATCTCTGCCATGAGACTGCACATTTCCCAGCTCCAGCATGAAAATAGCATCCTCAAGGTGAGGGGGTCATGGGGAGGACTGGGGTGGAGGTGGAGTGTGCTGGCCCCATTGGTGATGGATGGCAGCAGCCTTTAGCACCTCTTACCACACCCCTTTGTTTCCTGCACAGGGAGCTCAGATGAAGGCCTCCTTAGCAGCCCTGCCCCCTTTACATGTGGCAAAGCTCTCCCTCCCACCCCATGAGGGCTCTGGCAGTGAGCTACCAACTGGAGCACTGTATCGTAAGACAAACCAGCTGCTGGAGACGTTGAATCAGCTGAGCACACACACCCACATAGTAGACATCACTCGCACCAGCCCTGGTAGGGACCTGCCAACCCCTGAGATGGCTAGCATGCCCCTTCTCTTGCCCCAGGGATGTAGCCCCTGCCCAGGCAATCCCCATACTTCCCGGCATGTCTCTGGACTCTGTTCAGTTTGCTTGATTTAACCACTGTCTTATGTGCCTGCTTCATGGGAGGTTCTTGTATTTGCACTCTTGACCCTTCACCTGGAACAGCTGCCTGCCTTGGCCTTGGTGGGTCTCATGAGCCTTCCCTCCCCACAGCTGCCAAGAGCCCATCAGCGCAGCTCCTGGAGCAAGTGGCTCAGCTCAAGTCCCTAAACGACACCATCGAGAAGCTCAAGGTCAGCCCAGACCCTACCTTTCCTCATTCTACAGAGCTCGCTTTAGAGCATTCCCTGGTGGAGCCCAGAGCTCATTCATTTCTATGGGCACTCCTGGAGTTCCTCTGAGCCTGGCCCTGTGCTAGATGGCACGCTGGGGAGGGCGTAGAAGGGAGGGCAGGGTCCCTCCCTTAGCAACTCAGTCTTGGTGCAAACAGAAGACAGATTCCCACCGAATGTGTTGAGCTTGGATCATCTTTAGAGTGTGAGGTTCTGGTACAGTTTCTGTCAGAGCTGAGATCACGGTGGGGTAGTGATTGGGGATGGCTTCCTGGAGGCTGTAGAATCTGAGTTGGGCCTTTAAGGGAATTCTCTGTAAAGAAGGATGTTGGATGGGGTTGGGGTTGGAGGTGAGAACAAAAGTATGGTGACAGAGAGGACTGAGTCCCTGTTCCCCTGGTGTTAGTGTCTCTGTGAAATCAGGGAGATACTGGACTAGCTGGTGGGGGTACCCTAAATTTACCTTTGTCCCCATCCTCCTCTACCAGGATGAGGTCCTCAAGGAGACTGTATCTCAGCGGCCTGGAGCCATGGTCCCCACTGACTTTGCCACCTTCCCTTCATCAGCCTTCCTCAGGGTAAGAGGGAGCATGAGGGGGTGGGCAGTGTGGAGGGTTGTGTGTCCTTCCCTCTCCCCTGGAATTTGAGGAGGCCTCTGGGGTCTCAGTCCAACAAGTACACATCCAGAGTTAATGACCAAGTCTTAATTGCAGTGTTGGCAGTGCTTCCACATATTCCAATATTTTAGCAGTTAAACATCTTCTATGACTTTTGACACCAGGAGAGACTCAAAACTCCCTTGTCAGACTATGTACCTCAATTTCGGTTAGAAAGAGGTGGTCACCACAGGCCAGGATCCCCAGAGCCATAGTCTCCCAGGAGCTGTCCTGGTCTCGGTGCTCAGTGGCCCTGTCAGTGGCACACAGCTCAAGTGAGCCCCTGCCTGACCTGGGCGCCTCTTCCCTTTGCTAACTCCCAGGCCAAGGAAGAGCAACGGGATGACACTGTTTTCATGGGCAAAGTGACCTTCTCGTGCGCAACTGGCTTTGGACAGCGACACAGGCTGGTGCTGACCCAGGAGCAGCTGCACCAGCTTCACAGTCGCCTCATCTCCTAAGTGCTCCTTGCCCACAGTCCCCTTTTCCCCTCAGCCCTCCTGGTGCCACTCTGCCTGATGCACAGCCACCTCAGCTAGTCCCCAGGTAGAACCGTGTGTGTAAGAACAGCTGTTCCTGCCCCGTTCAGCTTCACTCCCACCTGTCCATGCCCTGCCTCCACTCTGTGACATGGGTCTCCTATTTCCATCCTCTGGCCTCTGCCAGAGTTCACTATTCAGCTGCTCCCTCCTTCCTAGGGGGGGTCAGGGTATGTTGGGCTAGGCTGAGACCCTACCACCAAAGGTTGAGTGAGGTCCCGATCAAGGACTTAACCCCTTGATTAAAGCAACTTCTGCTTCAGTGCTTTCTGTTTGGTGTTGGGAGTGGGACTTGGGCCATTCAGCTCAGAGCAGGATTGGAGAAGGAATGCTGAGGAAGCTTTGGCTGTGCCAAATTGAAGGGCCCTTGTCTATAGTGACCAGTAAAATGCCATGTCACTCAAGTGGATGTGCAGTAACAAGGGAGAAAGGGCGAGGCCAAGGGCCCTGCAACTGATTTCTTTTATGGAGTTAGGAGGGCTGGGAGCATGTAGCCTCTGCCCTCCTACCTCCATTGCTCCTCCTACCCAGTTGTCATTGATGCCAGAGGGACAGTTCCAAAATGCAAAGTGGGCCATGTCATTCCCTGCTTTAAATCCTGAAATGGTTCTTCCAGGTGTCTAGAATTTAAAATTAAATTCCTAGAGTGGCACATGAGACCGTCTTATGATTTGGGTCCTGCCCACCTCCCCTGCCTTTCATGGGGCTACATCTCCACGTGTGCCTTGTGGTCCAGCTTCAGTGAGCCCCTGCAGTGCTTCCCCACCCTGTGCTCAGGCCTCTTTCCCACTGTCCACAGTGCCAGCTACCTCCTGCCCTCCACCCTAGCCCCCTGCCCACACCCCACCCCATCTCAGCTGAGATCCTGCCTATTAAGAAAGTTCTGGTATTGTCTCTTGAGGAACACTAATCCCTGTGACTTGTTACGAGCTCCTCTTGTGGATGCAGCAGGGAATATGAGTGTTTTTTTCCAGGTGTCTTCAGATCTGGTTGCTTTGTGACCTTGGCAAGGTTTCAGATCTCTGGTCTGCATTCTCAACTGCAGGGTATATGATCCCTTACTGGGTTGTTACACAGGTTAAAAGAGGTAGTGCAGGCAAGCCTCCCTCACCGTGCCTGGCACACAGCAAGCTTCCTTCTCTTCTTCAGCACATGTTGCCACTATCCTGCTTTATAACAGCCAGTGAATCCTCCCGTTGTAACTGAGAGTGTCATCTGTCTTCTGCTTTAGACAGACTGAGGGCTCCTTTGAGTGTCTTCCATCTCTGTGTCCCCCAAACACAGGAGAAGGGCCCGTGTTTGGGGAAGAGAACTGTGAGTTTCATTTTGGAAATGAGTTGGAGGTGCCTGTGAGGTCCAGGTGGAGAGGACCTTTGGCAGTTGGACCCAGCTGGGTCTGGATCGTGTCAGAGAAGTCTGGATTCGGGTAAATTTGGAGAATGAGTTCTGTCAGTGGCAGTTGATGACATGTTTGGATGAGGTGTGCCATCTTAATTCACGTACTTGGAAAGCCCTCCTTGAGGCAAAGCTGAAGTGCACTGTTGGCAGGTGCAATCCCAGAGCAGTGGGAGGAAGGGAAAGGAGTGAAGGAAGCTAGGCAGGGAAAGAGAAGACGATGTAAGGACTGTTTGAATGAGTTGGCCACTTCTTCACAGGCACACTGGCCACTTGCCCACATGTGATATCTCAGTATAGCCTGGATGCAGATACCACACTTGGCTGGAACATTATGTTGGGGTTGCTGGAGCAATGCAGGAAATTCACCTGCTCTCCCTCCTGTCTCTTTGTCTCCTGTCTTGTTGCTCTAAGTTTGTCCTGTGGTGTGTTTGCTCCCTTCACTTGCCAGGATTGTATTACTTGACCACCAGCAAGGCCAGATCCCTTGCTCTGCACCATGGCATGTCATCTAAGTCCTGTAGCAGTGAGGCGAACAGAAGGGCACTGGTCTGTAAAACTTGGTCAAGGCAGAGCAAGCAGCTAGAGGCCTGGGAGTCAGGTGAGGCCACAAGTTCCCTGAGGAGAGTGTCCAGGGCAGGGACAGGGGCAGGGTGGAGCCCTGGGAAGTCCTGTGAGTCAAAGAGCCTGCTGCAGAGCCTGAGGGAGCATCCACTGGACAGAGGTCCCCAGAGGAAGTGGTAACAGGGCCAAGGAGTCAGGAGAGAGTCAAGGAGAATCACAACTGGGTTGTGGAGGCAAGAATGGGGAGAGCAGCATGTGTGCACTGCTGTGTCCTGATATGCAGTTGTGGAAGTTGGGTGGCCAAGGGGATGTCAGATAGCTGACGGAAGCAGCATTGCCTGTAGATGGTGGTAATAGAGCTACTCGCGGGGCCCAGGAGGTTTCTGGAAACTGGGTTGTGATGGTGGGGAGAAAGAGCCCTAGAGAGGCACTCTGTAACCAGGGGTGGAGCATAGCATGGGAACAGCCTCCTATAATTCAACCAAACCCAGAACTGCCAGCTGTGACATGAGAACCAAGCAGACTGGCTGGCAGATAGTGGAGGCAGGGTTTGAACATTGCCAATTTTGACCTCTAGGAACCTGTCTTTTTTGGGGCTCAGGGGCAGATTCCCAGGGTCAGCATCATCTTCCCCAACATGGAGGCAGCTTTGTAAAGTAAGAATAAAGCTCATATCCAGCTCCTCACTTACAAGCTGTGTGTATTTGGGGAAGTTACTTGGTCCCTTGACCTCAGTTTCTCTGTTATATGAGGCTAATAGCACCTTCCTCAGGTGATATTTCTTCCTCAAGTGACCTTCAGGGGAAGATTAAATGAGATAGTATGCTCAATTTGCAGGTACGTGATTAAAAAAGGATACTCAGGAGAGACTAGTACTGAACAAATGAAATGAAATACAAGCAGCCACATTCCCAAGACATACTCGTATGACACATATAACCATATACCATATTTTGGATCCCAAAGGATAGGGTCCTTGGTGCCTCAACTTTTGGCTGGGTGGTTTCCATGGGTAGTTACCAACTTATTTTCTACCATCCTGGTACTATGTCCTGCTCTTAGCAGTCCAGGGTTGAGGGAGAGTCAAAGGTTTGTGTCATTACCCTGCCCCAGTTTGAATTTATCTGTGTGGTTCCCATTTTCTGTGCTACCCCACAGTGGGGAGCAGATGTCGGGGCCATACAGACCTGAGTCTCTGCTGGCTAATCCTGGGAAATGTGCAAAGCCCCAGAGCTCATTTGGCTCTACCCAGCCTTGGTGAACCAGGAGCAGGTGTGCTCTACACTCCGGGTGTGCTCTACACTGGGGAAGCAGCTTATCATGGAATACCTTGACCCCTGTCAAGTAGGTGCAGGACACCTGGAGAACACGAGATCTGAGGGTGAGTGGCCGCTCCTGCTTCCCTGTGGGAGCTCTACACAATGTAGCTCTCTATTATATTAAGAAGCATGTCCATTTGCTCAGACTAAAGTCACCTCTGCCACATGTGCCCACCAGAACCAGCACTGCCACTCAGGGACAGACAGCTGCTGCTGCTGAGATGCTCACAGGTGGCCTGGAAGGTTGGGCTTTCATTTTTCTCCAGAAGGCTGGGGAGTTTGGGGGTGAGACCTGGATGTGTCTTGCTCAAATAACTGGTTAGATTAAATGTCTGTCACTGTATTTTTTTCTATTACTTTTTATTACAGGAAATTTTAACATACAAATGAAGTGAGTAAAGTGTAGAGTGTAATGAATTTCTTTGTGCTCATATTTATCATTTCTTGACCAATCTTGTTTCATCTATATCTGCTCTTCACTCCTCTCCCCCCAGAGTATTTTGAAGCAAATTCCAGGCATAATCTCATCATTTCATCTGAACATATTTTAATATCTCTAGGAATAACTCTTAAAAAAAGAAAACTGCAGTACCATTATCATACCTCAATAAATCATCAAATGTCCAGTGTTCAAATTCCCCTGATTGTCTCATAAATGTTCTATTTTGTCTTGTTTTATTTTATATTATGTGCATTTAGGTAAGGTTCAAGAAAAAGATAACACACTACAAATAGTTGTTCCTTGAGTCCCAGATTCTCAAGTACCACTATTATACCAATACAACATAGGCTTTATTTGCAGATACCTTAAACTTCATTTTCAATGTGTCAGCAATTCAAAAATATATTATTCTGAGACTACAAAAAACAACATGGAGGAAGATTGAGAACATAAGTTCCCAGTACTTAGTGACAGTGATTGTAGAGATTTTCCTTTCAGTTTTCTACTTAAAACATTTAGGATGTCTTCATGACTGCAAGAACAGAGCTGCTGGAGGGGAATATAAAAAAAAGAAAAAGAAAAATGGACTCAAAGTTAGCGACAGGAAGGATGGAAGTTCAAGGAGAAAGAATGTATTTAAAAACTATAAGGATTTTCTATGCATTCAGAGTATAGGCAGCTATCTTAGTTCAGGCTGCTATAACAAAATACTGTAAACTGGGTGGCTTAACAAAAATTTTTTCTCACAGTTCTGGAGGCTGAAATTCTGGGATTAGGTTGCCAGTCTGGTCAATTTATGGCCTCTTGTATATGGCCTATGTATATTCTGCAGTTCTCTGTCCTCTTAGAAGGTCTCTACTCCCATTCATGAGGGCTCCATGCTCATGACCTAATCACCTACAGTCAAATACCATTGCATTGGGAATTAGATTTCAACATAGGAATTTTGAGGGATATAACATTCAATCCATAACAGCATCCAAATATGAGGTGCTAAAGAAAGAAACTGTATCTTCTGTCTCAAGTTGCCCATTACTTGAGCCAAATAGGTAGTGTCCACTTGAGGAGTGCTCTCCTTGCAGCATGGTACAAAAAGATGGGGCAGGAGGAAAGGAAAGAGGTGGGGAAGCACCTTGAGTTTGAGATACTGTAGGTGATGGGTATCAGAACCTTCACTTTGGGAAACCTGTTAAAAAGCTGAAGCTGTGACTCAACAACTTTTAAATAATGATAGATGTAACAAATTACTACTGAAGAACTGTAAGGATTGAAAAAAATTTATGGAGGGGGTGCCAGACAGATACCCAGGCAGCAGGGCAAAGCAGTTATTGAAAAAGTACTTTAAACAGTTCTGCTCTACAGGTCAGGTTAAAAATTCTAAACCCCCTGGCTTTAGATTAAATGATGGAGCAAATACCAAGTAAAGCTTTGCTTCAAATGCAGCAACTGGATGAAACTAAAATTCAATACACACTTCCCTAAAATATAACTTGGAAGAGCCCCTTGAACTTCAAGCCATAGCCACTGGCCAAAGATATACCTTACTGGATGTAACATTTGCAAATATTCTCCCATTCAGTAGGTTGCCTTTTTCTTTTTTATTGATTGTTTCTTTTGTTTTTTAGAAGTTTTTTAGTTTAATTTAGTTGGACTTGTTTATTTTTGTTTTTCTTTCCTTTGCTGTGGAGACACATTCAGAAAAAAGATTATTAGTGCTGATGCTTGAGTGTACTGCCTATATTTTCTTCTAGGAATTTTATTGTTTCAGGTCATATTTATTTTTCAGGATATGTGAATATGTAGATATGTATGTATGTATGTGCATATATACATACATGTATACATGGAGTTTATTTTTGTGCTTTGTGTAAGACAGTGATCTAGTTTCATTCTTTTGCATGTGGCTGTCCCATTTTCCCAATACCGTTTATTGAAGAGACTGCTCTTTTCCCTCATAGTATTTTTCCCTCACAGGATATTTTTCCATTTATTTGTATTTTCAATATCTTTCATCAGTGAATTGGTTTTCAGAGTACAGGTATTTCACCTCTGTGGTTATTTATGTCTAGGCATTTTATTCTTTTTGATGCAATTGTATATGGGACTTCCTCCTTTGTCATGTATTAATTGGCCATATAAACATGGGTTTATTTCTGGACTCTCTGTTCCATTGGTCTATCTATCTTTTTTTGTGTCAGGATTATGTTTTGATTACTGTAACTTTGTAGTATAGTTTGAAATCAGGGAGCATGTTACACCCAGCTTTGTTCTTTCTCTTTTTTGTTACTTGGGGTCTTTTGTGTCCCATACAAATTTTAGGATTCTTTGTTTTAGTTTTGTGAACTAAAACATTGGTATTTTGATAGGGATTGCATTGAATCAGTAGATTGCTTTGAGTAGTATGGCCATTTTAACAATATTAATTCTTCCTATCCATGAGCATAGTATATTTTTCCATTTATTTGTATTGTTTTCAATATCTTTCATCAGTGACGTGGTTTTCAGAGTACAGGTATTTCACCTCTATGGTTATTTATGTCTAGGCATTTTATTTTTTTGATATAATTGTATATGGGACAGTTTTCTCATTTTCTCTTTCTGATAGTTCATTATTTCTATATAGAAACACAACAGATTTCTGCTTATTGACTATCCTGCAACCTTACTGAATTTATTTATTTATTCTGACAGTATTTTGGTGTCTTTAGGGTTTTATATATATAGTATCACATCACCTACAAATAGTGACAATTTTACTTCTTCCTTACCAATTTGGATGCCTTTTACCTTATTTTCTTGTCTAATTGGTATGGCTCAGACCTTCAGTGCTATGTTGAAAACAGTGGTGAGAGTGAACATCATTATCTTGTTCCTGATCATAGAGGAAAACCTTTTAGCTTTTCAACATTGGGTATGATGTTACCTGTGAGTTTTTCATATATGGCCTATATCATGCTGAGATATGTTCCCTCTATACCCACTTTGTCCAGAATATTTATCATGAATGGAAGTTGAAGTCTATCAAATGCTTTTTCTCAGAATCTATTGAAATCATATGGTTTTTATCCTTCCTTTTCCTATGTGCTGTGTCATATTGATTTGAAAATATTGAACCATCCTTGTATCTCTGGAATAAATTGCACTTGATTGTGGTGAATGATCCCATCAATGTATTTTTGAGTTTGGCTTGCTAATATTTTGTTGAAAATTTTTACATCTGTGTTCATTAGAGGGATATTACTTTTTTTTTTTAGTGTCTTTAATTTTTTTTGTTGTGTCTTTGGCTGTTTTTGATTTCAAGGTGATTCTGGCCTTGTAGAATGGATTTGGAAGCTTTCCTTCTTCCTCAGTTTCTTTGAAATAGTTTGAGATGCCATCAGCTTTTTAATGCCATGTCTTCTAAAAGAATTTATTCTAGAAGGTTTAATCTGAACTGGGGAAATGAGTTCTCCTACAACTTGACAAATAGTATATATAAGCTCCAAAATTTTTAAATCAAAAAAAGGCTTCCAATACTGAAGCATTCACATGAAACTAATTTTCTCCCCAAACTGTCACCCATTATCTGAAGGAAATATAAAAACAAATTATCTTTAAGACAGATCATTCTTACAAAAACTATATTCTTATACCATCTACTTAAGAGAAACACAAACCATCTTGCCATCTTTAATATTCTGTTAGGTTACTGTTGTCTAGGCACTGGAGAATACATGAAACACGTGTTTCAGCAATTACCAGGTCAAAGGTGACATTTAAATTTCACATATTAAATGGCTATAGTATACGTTACGGATGGTGGCGTGAGAAGTGAGACAGAAACCTCCTCTCCAAACCATATATACTATGAAAATATAGCAAATAAAACTAATTCTGAAAAAGTGACAGGAAAGACTACGACAGACTCCTTGCATCTGGGGAAAAGAGAAGATCTCATGGAAAAGGGTAAAGTAGCAAAGCCATGATCTGGTGGGACCCAAATCCTTCCCCCATGCCAGCTCATTGGTGGGAGGAAGAGAAACAGAGCGGTGAGTGGGTGGAAGCCTAAGACTGTTGGATACCCAGCCCTGGAGATCTGCTCTGGGAGCACAAACCTACATTACATGGTGCTCTGGAGATAAGTGGGGTTGGAAAGCCAAGACAGGTGGAACACTTGGAGAGACAGATTCCAGTCGCTAGTGGAGAACAGGTACCCACACCTGGCCTCTGGGACAAAAGAAAGGCAGGCACTCTGAGAGACTTCCTACAGCAAGAGGGCTGCTAAAGGGGCAAGGATTGCACAGACCTTGCTGCTCAGGAGAAAGGACAGGTGGACAAAATTGTCCTGGTGCACTCAGTCCGGTAGGTTGGGAACTCCAGGGAGCTTCAGGTGCTCCATCCCCCTGGCTGGCAACACAGCCCTGAGGCCCCAACTGTGATACGCAGCATGCCTCTTCTGGCCGGCCCAAGTTCACAAACCTGCTGCCTGCACTGTTGCGCCAGGCCAGCCAGAGGGTGGCTCCACCTAAGGCAGCTATGGAGGCATAGCATAAAGGCTGCTCCCTGTATGCTTGGCCCACTGGTCCTGGCACTGGAGTAGGCACTGCAGCTGTGAAGCAGGAAAGAGCACTTTCCTCCCAGCAGGCACCAGCGCCACTCGCCTGCGACCCCCGCCAACACTCCAGGGGCTGAGCAGCTCCAGAGAGTAGAGCTCCTGGGCACTAGAGGATGCTGCCTACACAAAGTCATTATTACATATTATTCATTACAAATATGAAATGTACAACCCCAAATCCCACAAACACCAGAAAGAGGGCCAGGTAAAACAAATCACCAATCTTCCTGAAAGATATTTCAAAATAAAAATCATAAACATACTTATGGAGCTACAGAAAAATATTCAAGAACTCAGGGAGGAATTCAAGAAAGAAAAAGTTTGAAAAATACAGTATCCAGAAATGAAACATACAATGGAGGGATTCAAAAGATTAGATGACGTAGAGGAGACAGTAAATGAAATATGAATTAGAGAACTGGAGTATAAGCTCAGCACAGAGAGAAAAAATGGATCTCTAGCAATGACAGAATGTTGAAAGAACTGTGTGACCAATCCAAATGGAACAATATTCATATATAGGGTTACCAGAAGAAGAAGAGAGAGAAGGGGATAGAAAGTGTCTTTGAGGAAATAATTGCTAAAAACTTCCCCAATTTGGGGAAGGAGATACTCTCTCATGGAGAGAGACAGATCTCATGGAAGTGCACAGATCTTCCAACACAAGGGATCCAAGTAAGACAACACCAAGACATATAATAATTAAAATGGCAAAGATCAAAGACAAGGGCAGGGTATTAAAGGCAACCAGAGAGAGAAAAAAGATCACCTACAAAGGAAAATCCATCAGGCTATCATCAGACTTCTCAACAGAAACCTTACAGGCCAGAAGAGAATGGCATGATATATTTAATGCAATGAAACAGAAGGGCCTTGATCCAAGAATACTGTATCCAGCACGATTATCATTTAAATAAGAAGAAGGGATTAAACAATTCCCAGACAAGCAAAAGTTGAGGGAATTTGCCTCCCAGAAACCACCTCTACAGGGTATTTAAGAGGGACTGCTCTAGATGGAAGCACTCCTAAGGCTAAACATGTCACCAGAGAAAATAAAATCACAGCAAAGAAAGCAGACCAACCAAATACTAACTAAAGGCAAAAAAAAAATCAACTACTCACAAAAGCAGTCAAATGAAACACAAAAGAACACAGAATAAAACACCTAACATATAAAGAATGGAGGAAGAGGAATAAGAAGGGAGAGAAATAAAGAATCATCAGACTGTGCTTATAATAGCTTAATAAGTGAGTTAAGTTAGACAGATAGTAAAGAAGCTACCCTTGAACCTTTGGTAACCACGAATCTAAAGCCTGCAATGGCAATAAGTACACATGTTTCAATCATCACCCTAAATGTAAAAGGACTGAATGCACCAATCAAAAGACACAGAGTAATAGAATGGATAAAAAAGCAAGACCCATCTATATGCTGCTTACAAGAAACTCACCTCAAACCCAAAGACATGCACAGACTAAAAGTCAAGGGATGAAAAAAGATATTTCATGCAAACAATAGGGAGAAAAAAGCAGTGTAGCAGTACTGGTATCAGACAAAATAGACTTCAAAACAAAGAAAGTAATGAGATAAAGAAGGACATTACATAATGATAAAGTGCTCAGCCCAACAAGAGGATATAACCATTATAAATATATATGCATCCAATACAGGAACACCAACATATGTAAAACAAATACTAACAGAATTAAAGGAGGAAATAGAATGCAATGCATTCATTCTAGGAGACTTCAACACACCACTCACTCCAAAGGACAGATCTACTAGATAGAAAATAAGTAAGGACACAGAGACACTGAACAACACACTAGAACAGATGGACTTAGCAAACATCTACAGAACTCTACACCCAAAAGCAGCAGGATACACATTCTTCTCAAGTGCATATGGAACATTCTCCAGAATAGACCACATACTAGGCCACAAAAAGAACCTCAGTAAATACAAAAAGATTGAAATATTACCAACCAACTTTTCAGACCACAAACGCATAAAACTAGAAATAAATTGTACAAAGAAAACCAAAAGGCTCACAAACACATGGAGGCTTAACAACATGCTTCTAAATAATCATTGGATCAATGACCAAATTAAAACAGAGATCAAGCAATATATGGAGATAAATGACACTGACAGCACAAAGTCCCAAGTTCTGTGGGATGCAGCGAAGGCAGTTCTAAGAGGAAAGTATATAGTAATCCAGGCCTATCTAAAGAAGGAAGAACATTCATAAATGAATACTCTAAAGTCACAATTATTGAAACTGGAAAAAGAAGAACAAATGAGGCCCAAAGTCAGCAGAAGGAGGGACACAATAAAGATCAGAGAAGAAATAAATAAAATTGAGAACAATAAAATAATTGAAAAAATCAATGAAACCAAGAGCTGGTTCTTTGAAAAAATAAACAAAATAGATAAGCCCCTAGCCAGACTTATTAAGAGAAAAAGAGAATCTACACACATCAACAGAATCAGAAACAACAAAGTAAAAATCATGACAGACCCCACAGGAATACAAAGAATCATTAAAGAATGCTATGAGAATCTATGTGCTAACAAGCTGGAAAACCTAGAAGAAATGAACCACTTCCAAGAAAAATACAACCTTCCAAGAATGACCAAGGAAGAAACAGAAAACCTAAACAGACCAATTAGCAGCAACAAAATTGAATCGGTAATCAGAAAACTACCCAAGAACAAAACTCCTGGGCCAGATGGATTCACTGCTGAATTTTATCAGACATACAGAGAAGACATAATACCCTTTCTCCTTAAAGTTTTCCAAAAAATAGAAGAGGAGGGAATACTTCCAAACTCATTCTATGAAGCCAGCATCACTCTAATACCAAAACCAGGCAACAACACCACAAAAAAAGAAAATTACAGACCAATATCCCTGATGAACATACATGCAAAAATACTCAACAAAATATTAGCAAACAAAATTCAAAAATACATCAAGAGGATCACACCATGATCAAGTGGGATTCATCTCAGGGATGCAAGGATGGTACAACATTAAAAAATCCATCAACATCATCCACCACATCAACAAAAAGGACAAAAGCCACATGAGCATCTCCATAGATGCTGAAAAAGCATTTGACAAAATTCAACATCCATGCATGATAAAAACTCTCAACAAAATGGGTATTGAGGGCAAGTACCTCAACATAATAAAGGCCACATATGACAAACCCACAGCCAACATCATACTTAACAGTGAGAAGCTGAAAGCTTTTCCTCTAAGATTGGGAAGAAGACAGGGATGCCCACTCTCCCCACTATTATTCAACATAGTACTGGAGGTCCTAGCCATGGCAATCAGACAAAACAAAGAAACACAAGGAATCCAGATTGGTAAAGAAGAAGTCAAACTGTCACTATTTGCAGATGACATGATATTGTACATTAAAAAAACCCTAAAAACTCCACTCCAAAACTACTAGAACAAATATCTGAATTCAGCAAAGTTGCAGGATACAAAATGAATACACAGAAATCTGTTGCTTTCCTATACACTAACGATGAACTAATAGAAAGAGAAATCAGGAAAACAATTCCATTCACAATTGCATCAAAAACAATAAAATACCTAGGAATAAACCTAACCAAGGAAGTGAAAGACCTATACCCTGAAAACTACAAGACACTCTTAAGAGAAATTAAAGAGGACATTAACAAATTGAAACTCATCCCATGTTCTTGGCTAGGAAGAATTAATATTGTCAAAATGACCATCCTGCCAAAAGCAATCTACAGATTCAATGCAATCCCCATCAAAATACCAACAACATTCTTCAACGAACTAGAACAGATAGTTTTAAAATTCATATGGAACCACAAAAGACCCCAAATAGCCAAAGCAGTCCTGAGAAGGAAGAATAAAGCAGGGGGGATCTCACTTCCCAACTTCAAGCTCTACTACAAAGCCACAGGAATTAAGACAATTTTGTACTGGCACAAGAACAGACCCACAGACCAGTGGAACAGAATAAAGAGTCTAGATTTTAACCCAAACATATATGGTCAATTAATATACAATAAAGGAGCCATGGACATACAATGGGGAAATGACAGCCTCTTCAACAGCTGGTGTTGGCAAAACTGGACAGCTACATGTAAGAGAATGATACTGGATCACTTTCTAACCCCATACAAGAAAGTAAATTTGAAGTGGATCCAAGACCTGAATGTAAGTCATGAAACCATAAAACTCTTAGAAAAAAACATAGGCAAAAATCTCTTGGACATAAACATGAGCAACTTCTTCATGTATCTCCCCAGCCCAGGGAAATGAAAGCAAAAATGAACAAGAGGGACTATATCAAGCTGAAAAGCTTCTGTACAGCAAAGGACACCACCAATAGAACAAAAAGGCATCCTACAGTATGGGAGAATATATTCATAAATGACAGATCCAATAAAGGGTTGACATCCAAAATATATAAAGAGCTCACACACCTCAACAAACAAAAAGCAAATAATCCAATTAAAAAATGGGCAGAGGAGCTGAACAGACAGTTCTCCAAAGAAGAAATTCAGATGGCCAACAGACACATGAAAAGATGCTCCTGCCTAAAGCAATCTGCAGATTCAATGCAGATCATCAGAGAAATGAAAATTAAAACCACAATGAGATATCACCTCACACCAGTAAGGATCGCCACCATCCAAAAGACAAACAACAACAAATGTTGGTGAGGTTGTGGAGAAAGGGGAACCCTCCTACACTGCTGGTGGGAATGTAGATTAGTTCAACCATCGTGGAAAGAAGTATGGAGGTTCCTCAAAAAACTCAAAATAAACATACCATTTAACCCAGGAATTCCACTCCTAGGAATTTACCCTAAGAATGCAGCAGCCCAGTTTGAAAAAGACATGTACCCCTATGTTTATTGCAGCACTGTTTACAATAGCCAAGAAATGGAAGCAACCTAAGTATCCATCAGTAGATGAATGGATAAAGAAGATGTGGTACATATATGCAATGGAATATTATTCAACCATAAGAAGAAAACAAATCCTACCATTTGCAACAACATGAATGGAACTAGAGGGTATTATGCTCAGTGAAACAAGCCAGGTGGAGAAAGACCAGTATCAAATGATTTCACTCATCTGTGGAGTATAAGAACAAAGAAAAAAACTGAAGGAGCAAAACAGCAGCAGACTCACAGAACCCAAGAATGGACTAACAGTTACCAAAGGAAAAGGGACTGGGGAGGATGGGTGGGAAGTGAGGGATAAGGAGGGAAAAGAAAGGGGGCATTACAAAAACATGTATAATGTGCAAGGGCCCATGGGGAGAGCTGTGCAACACAGAGAAGACAAGTAGTGATTCTACTGCATCTTACTCCACTGATGGACAGTGACTGTAATGGGGTTTGTGGGCGGACTTGGTGATGGGGGGAGTCTAGTAAACATAATGTTCCTCATGTAAATGTAGATTAATTATACAAAAAAAAGAATAAAATACCTAGGAATAAACCTAACTAGGGAGTTGAAAGACCTATATCCTAAAAACTACAAGACGCTCATGAAAGAAATTAAAGAAGACACCAATAAATGGAAATACATCCCATACTCATGGATAGGAGGTTTAATATTGTCAAAATGGCTATCCTGCCTAAAGCAATCTACAGATTCAATACAATCCCTATCAAAATACCAATAGCATTCTTTAATGAACTAAAAAAAAGTAGTTCTAAAACTCATATGAAATGACAAAAGACCCCTAATAGCCAAAGCAATACTGAGAAGGAAGAATAAATCTGGGGGGATTACACTCCCTGTTTTCAAGCTCTATTACAAAGCCACAGTAATCAAGACAATTTGGTACTGGTACAAGAACAGACCCATCAATCAATGGAACAGAATAGAGAGACCAGATATAAACCCAATCATATATGGTCAATTAATATATGATAAAGGAGCCTTGGATATACAGTGTGGAAATTACAGCCTCTTCAACAATTGGTGTTGGCAAAACTGGACAACTACATGTAAGAGATTGAAACTAGAATATTATCTTACTTACTTGAAATGGATCAAAGACCTGAATGTAAGTCATGAAACCATAAAACCCTTAGAAGAAAACATAGGCAAAAATATTTTGAATATAAACATGAGCTACTTTTTTCTGAGCACATCTCGGGGAAAGGAAACAAAAGCAAAAATGAATAAATGGGACTACATCAAATTAAAAAACTTCTGTACAGCATAGGACACCATCAGTAGAACAAAAAGGCATCCTACAGTATGGGAGAATATATCTGAAAATGACATATCCAACAAGGGGTTAACATCCAAAATATATAAAGAACTCACATGTCTCAACACCCAAAAAGCAAATAACCTGATTAAAAAATGGGGGTAGGATCTGAACAGACACATCTCCAAAGAAGTTCAGATGGCTAACAGGCACCTGAAAAGATGCTCCACATCACTAATTATCAGGGAAATGCAAATTAAAACCACAATGAGATATCACCTCTATAACTCTGGGGAGAGGAAATCCCAGGGCAAAATACCTCTAAAACCAGTATCAGTCAAAAGGAGAAATAAAGTTTAAAACCCATTTATTGCTTACAAACTGAGGACCCTGGCTGTTTCTCTCCCCTGCTCCCGAGAAGCAAGTAAGACATCCCCCTCAACCTCTCAGGTTCAGATAATCCCTCAGTTGCCCAGGTAATTATCCATTATATGGAGATGAACTACTTCTCTCCACCCCTTAGGAACACCTGTTCATATGGAGATGCACTAAAACTGGAGGAGATATTCTTGAATATTACAATTTTACCTACAACCTCACACCAGTAAGGATGGCCAACATCCAAAAAACATTGAACAACAAATGCTGGCAAGGATGCAGAGAAAAGGGAACCCTTCTACATTGCTGGTGGGAATGTAAATTAGTTCAACTATTGTGGAAAGCAATATGGAGGTTCCTCAAAAAACTAAAAATAGAAATACCATTTGACTCAGGAATTCCACTCCTAGGAATTTACCCAAAGAAAACAAGATCCCAAATTCAAAACGACAAATGCAGCCCTATATTTATCATAACATTATTTACAATAGCCAAGATATGGAAGCAAGCCAAGTGTCCATTAGTAAATGAATGGGTAAAGAAGAGGTGGTACATATACACAATGGAATATTATTCAGCCATAAGAAGAAAACAAATCCTACCATTTGCAACATGGATGGAACTAGAGGGTATTACGCTCAGTGAAATAAACTAGGCGGAGAAAGCAAGTGCCGAATGATTTCACTCATTTGTGGAGTTTAACAACAAAGCAAAACTGAAGGGACAAAACAAGCAGCAGACTCACAGACTCCAAGAAAGGACTAGTGGTTACCAAAGGGGATGGGTGTGGGAAGGTGGGTGGGGAGGGAGGGAGAAGGGGATTGAAGGCTATTATGATTGGCACACATGGTGTCCGGGGGGATCATGGGGAAACAGTGTAGCACAAAGAAGACAAGTAGTAGTGACTGTGGCATCTTATTATGCTGATGGACAGTGACTTCAATGAGATGTGGAGGGCACTTGATAATATGGGTGAATGTAGTAACCATAATGTTGCTCATGTGAAACCTTCATAAGAATGTCTATCAATGATCCCTTAATTTAAAAAAAAATATATATATATATATATATATATATATATATATATATATATATATGCCTCTGTTCCTTGCAGTCCTGGGCTTAGAAATACATCATCTCTTGGTTACAATTGTTCACATTATTCAGCGGGATGATCTGTCCTTCTTTGAAGCTCAGATCCAATTTGGGAAGAGTGTCCATTTCCTGAGATTCTTTGAATATCTTCAATACCTACTTTACCCACTTGAAGTGGTTTTTGAAAGGGTGTAACAGTCAAAGGCATCACCCTGATCTGTGCAGTGAGTGCCAATGAAAGCTCTAGGCCCAGTGTCATTCTGGAACTAGACTACCAAGTACAAGCTGGACGCTGTCACTGTCCCCTCAGCAATGTCAGGATATTCTGGTGCCTGAGCAAAGAGCTACCCTGATACTTTATGCTCAAGTTGATGCAGACAGTCTTCCATTCTGAAGTGATTTGGAGGTGATCAGTTTAAGCAGGCAGGCCTGAATTCTAACCAGTAGCCTCTGTTGGAGGCCCAGGGCAGAATCTGGGAGATGTTGACTTCCAGCTTTGTGCACATGTCAAGGCTTGTCTCTGGGCTGCTATCTTGGCCTGTCCTCTATGCCTACTAAGTCTTCTTTAATTTCTAGATTCTTTCTTGCTTGTTTTTCCCTTATAATGTATTTGTTGATGGAACTATTTCTCAAAGTCTGGATGTTTTAAAATTCATTCTCATTGTGTTAATAGGTTCTTCTGCCTTCTGCATTTCCTATAATTTTCTAGTGCTGTGGTTGTCCAAGTGTGGTTCTCTGACCACCGGCATCTGCATCATGTGGAAACTTGGATACAGTAATTCCCACCCACCCCTGCGAGGCTAGCCTCCTAGTGAGTCCTAGCATTCCATTTTCGTGAAGTTACCCATCGAAGCAAACAGGCCAAAACAACTAGTGTGTGGAAGGCTGAATTATTGTTGGATGAGGCAGTGGTTGGCCTCTTGATGGACCACAGTTAGGGGAAGAGATACCTCTCACCCCTTCCCCAACTCCCTTGGGTCGTACCTTATGGAACAAACACACAGGAGTCAATTGGGAAACCAATTTATGAATTGGTTAAGACTCCGAAACCCTGTGGTAGATTCTTGGATAGGCTTTCTTAACCTCCTTTCACCCTCCTAATTGGAGAGGTGAAAAGCCAAAAACCCCTTGCTGGTAGAGTTCTGGATGTAAATTTGGTTCCACTAGTTAACTATGTTTGCATCACATTTGCCGAGGAACTTGACCCCAAAACAGAAGAAAGAAGGAGTCTCCTGAGAAGTAGGTAGAGTGGGAAACCCTGAGGCTCTGAGATTGCAGACAGGGATAATTAGTGACCTCAGGCCTTACTGCCCACCCCTCTACCCTGCTAGCCCCTTTGCTGACACACAACAGTTGAATAGCTGTCCTGCAGCAAGGTAGAAGGGCTTTCAAAGTAAATAGGAACTGTGACCAACAGAAACTTTAGAATAAGTGTTTGTTGTTTTAAGCCAAAAAAGAAGAGTGTGCTTTGGTTAACAGCTACAGTAGCCTTAAGCCTGTACAGAGTTGTGCTCCAGGCAACTCCCCACGGATGCTGGACACAGGAGGAGAGCATTTTGCTGCTGGGCAGTTCCCTCCCTATTTACTCCTGTTCCCTTGTGCATCCTGGAGGGAAAGCTCCCTATCCATACCTTCCTGTCCCTTCATCAACCCAGGGTGAAGCTCACCCTCAAATTCTTGTATATGAAGTGAAAAATGAAAATCAAAAAGTAAAGTGTCTGAATAACATATGTGTCCAGATGATTTAAACAGAACTTGGGTGGACGCAAACCAAAGGGTTTCATTTGAATGCTTGGCAGTAATGTCCTGATTGTCCCCCTGTTCCTGGGATACACTGTGTTCTTCCACCTCTTAGATCTTCATTTTTATGGCTCCTTCTCTCTGCCTCAGATACTCACTTTGTAGTTCTGCTGTTCCAAATCCTTCACTGTCCATCTGAAGGCCATTTCTCCAGGAAGTGTTCTTTCACATACAGGGCCTAGGCTAGGGCCTGGCCGTTAGAAGGCAAGCAATGATCATTTGTGGAAAAAATTAATTCCCGAAACACATGTGGCTTCTCTTTTACCCAACCGCTCCCTTCCTTTGTGTTTCTGTATAGGCCTTCACACTCCTCTGCTTGTGTCTTTGATCCCCAACCTGCTACAACCTCCCTGAGGCTCAAGCCTGTCTCCTCTAGCCTAGGCTGTCCTGATCTGCCTAAGACTGAAGCATTTCTGGGTCTTGGAACTTCCAGTGCGAAAACCAGGGGAGTGTCAGGCAAACTGGATGAACTAGTCACCTTAGTCTTGCTAGTCTTTTTTTTTTTTTTTTTTTTTTTGAGAGGGCATCTCTCATATTTATTGATCAAATGGTTGTTAACAACAATAAAATTCAGTATAGGGGGGTCAATGCTCAATGTACAATCATTAATCCATCTCAAGCCTAATTCTCGTCAGTCTCCAATCTTCTGAAGCATAACGAACAAGTTCTTACATGGTGAACGAATTCTTACAGAGTGAATAAATTCTTACATGGTGAACAGTACAAGGGCAGTCATCACAGAAACTTTCGGTTTTGATCATGCAATATGACCTATAAACCATCAGGTCAAATATGAATATTCATTTGATTTTTGTACTTGATTTATATGTTGATCCCACATTTCTCCTATTATTATTATTATTTTTATTTTTAATAAAATGCTGAAGTGGTAGGTAGATGCAAGATAAAGGTAGAAAACATAGTTTAGTGCTGTAAGAAGGCAAATGTAGATGATCAGATGATCAGGTGTGTGCCTATGGACTAAGTATTAATCCAGGCTAGACAAGGGCAGCAAGACATCCACGGATGCAGAAGATTTCTCTCAAAGCAGGGGGGGTGAGGTTCTGAGCCTCACCTCTGTTGATCCCCAAATTCTCACCTGATGGCCCCCCTGCGACTGTGCCTGTCTTAGGTTGTTCCTCCCTTGAGGAATCTTACCCGTCTCTGGCTAACCAGTCATCTTCCGGGGCCATACAGGGAAATGTAAAGTTGGTAAGTGAGAGAGAAGCCATATTGTTTGCAAAGGTTAGCTTTTTACTTCTTTGCAGATTTATGCCCTGTGGCTTCTATGCCCAGCACTTGTCTCGAGGTATCTTTACCACCTGGAGGAATTATGATACTCGGTAAATTCGATATGAGGCACGAATTCTATTTAAAGTTTGTAATTAGGAAGGAAGAAGAAAAGCTATAGATGTAGCATATGAAGGAAACTTGGGAGGATTGATCATTTCTTTGACATATCTTCTTGTATAGTACCTTAAGTATGTATAGGTTTTAAACTACTAACTAATTTGCACACACATATTGACATAATAGGAATACGGTGACATAAACAAAGCAAATCTATAATTACCAGCCATCTCCAGTGAAGCCAAGAAAACCATTTAGGCACCCTAGGCATTTGTGAAAATTTATCTATGATATGATGGATATTTTCCAACTGTACTTGAACCATCAGACAAATTAAAGCAGCCCATTTCTGGGATCTGTTCACATCCCATATGTTCTTTTAACCATAGATAGTCTATAGTCATGAGATTTTGGGGTGCTACAACTTGCACCCCTCCCAACTCCTGGTTGAGTTCCAACAGTACAGATCCAGTCAAATTCGTTGTCTCACTGTATGCACATGCCAGCCTAGACATCTCCCTCCTCCTTCTTATGGCAAGTCCAGGAGATGGTGGGCTGGATGCAGCCACAACCGCAGCATCGTCCGGATCCCTGTGGAGGCTTTTTGATGATCATCCCCCGGCACGAGTCCTCCAGAGAGTGCTGATGCCGGAAGCTCCTCCTCATATCGTATCTTAGTTCATTTTCTGGGTATCCAAGCTAGGCCTTGATCTTCTGCGTAGAAACAAACAGAACCTTTGCCCACACTTTGACATGCCCTCTATACCACTGTGCAGAACTCATTGGAGGTCAGCACACAGTAACTGCTTTTTTTTTTTTTTTTAATTAAGAGAAAGGAATATCAGAAAAGAGTACCTCCATAGCTGATCATCTGACACCCTTTAAGTGATCAACATTAAGGATATTTAAAGCATGCGTTGATCTTTGATTTACCAATAGTTTTATCCTGTTAAGGAGTAATCCCCCTTTTCTTTCTTTCTTTCTTTTTTTTTTTTAAATTTTTAATCTACACTTACCTGAAGAATACTATGTTTACTATGCTCTCCCCTATATCAGGTCCCCCCTAACAACCACATTACGGTTACTGTCCATCAGCTTAGCAAAATGTTGTAGAGTCACTACTTGTCCTCTCTGTGTTGTGCAGCCCACCCTCCCCTTTCTCCCTCCCCCCCATGCATGCTAATCTTAATACCCCCCTTCTTCTTCCCCCCCCTTATCCCTCCCTGCCCACCCATCCTCCCCAGTTCCTTTCCCTTTGGTACCTGTTAGTCCATTTTTGGGTTCTGTAATTCTGCTGCTGTTTTGTTCCTTCAGTTTTTCCTTTGTTCCTATACTCCTCAGATGAGTGAAATCATTTGGTATTTCTCTTTCTCCGCTTGGCTTATTTCACTGAGCATAATACTCTCCAGCTCCATCCATGTTGCTGCAAATGGTTGGATTTTTCCACTTCTTATGGCTGAGTAGTATTCCATTGTGTATATGTACCACATCTTCTTTATCCATTCATCTACAGATGGACATTTAGGTTGCTTCCAATTCTTGGCTATTGTAAATAGTGCTGCGATAAACATAGGAGTGCATCTGTCTTTCTCAAACTTGATTGCTGCGTTCTTAGGGTAAATTCCTAGGAGTGGAATTCCTGGGTCAAATGGTAGGTCTGTTTTGAGCATTTTGATGCACCTCCATACTGCTTTCCACAATGGTTGAACTAATTTACATTCCCACCAGCAATGTAGGAGGGTTCCCCTTTCTCCACAGCCTCGCCAACATTTGTTGTTGTTTGTCTTTTGGATGGCAGCTATCCTTACTGGTGTGAGGTGATACCTCATTGTAGTTTTAATTTGCATTTCTCTGATAATTAGCGATGTGGAGCATCTTTTCATGTGTCTCTTGGCCATCTGTATTTCTTTTTTGGAGAACTGTCTGTTCAGTTCCTCTGCCCATTTTTTAATTGGGTTATTTGTTTTTTGTTTGTTGAGGCGTGTGAGCTCTTTATATATTCTGGACGTCAAGCCTTTATCAGATCTGTCATTTTCAAATATATTCTCCCATACTGTAGGGTTCCTTTTTGTTCTATTGATGGTGTCTTTCGCTGTACAGAAGCTTTTCAGCTTAATGTAGTCCCACTTGCTCATTTTTGCTGTTGTTTTCCTTGCCCGGGGAGATATGTTCAAGAAGAGATCACTCATGTTTATGTCTAAGAGGTTTTTGCCTATGTTTTTTTCCAAGAGTTTAATGGTTTCGTGACTTACATTCAGGTCTTTGATCCATTTTGAGTTTACCTTTGTATATGGGGTTAGACAATGGTCCAGTTTCATTCTCCTACATGTAGCTGTCCAGTTTTGCCAGCACCATCTGTTGAAGAGACTGTCATTTTGCCATTGTATGTCCATGGCTCCTTTATCAAATATTAATTGACCATATATGTTTGGGTTAATTTCTGGGGTCTCTAATCTGTTCCACTGGTCTGTGGCTCTGTTCTTGTGCCAGTACCAAATTGTCTTGATTACTATGGCTTTGTAGTAGAGCTTGAAGTTGGGGAGTGAGATCCCCCCTACTTTATTCTTCTTTTTCAGGATTGCTTTGGCTATTCGGGGTCTTTGGTGTTTCCATATGAATTTTTGAATTATTTGTTCCAATTCATTGAAGAATGTTGCTGGTAATTTGAGAGGGATTGCATCAAATTTGTATATTGCTTTCGGCAGGATGGCCATTTTGACGATATTAATTCTTCCTAGCCATGAGCATGGGATGAGTTTCCATTTATTAGTGTCCCCTTTAATTTCTCTTAAGAGTGACTTGTAGTTTTCAGAGTATAAGTCTTTCACTTCCTTGGTTAGGTTTATTCCTAGGTATTTTATTCTTTTTGATGCAATGGTGAATGGAATTGTTTTCCTGATTTCTCTTTCTATTGATTCGTTGTTAGTGTATAGGAAAGCTACAGATTTCTGTGTGTTGATTTTGTATCCTGCAACTTTGCTGTATTCCGATATCAGTTCTAGTAGTTTTGGAGTGGAGTCTTTAGGGTTTTTTATGTACAGTATCATATCATCTGCAAATAGTGACAGTTTAACTTCTTCTTTACCAATCTGGATTCCTTGTATTTCTTTGTTTTGTCTGATTGCCGTGGCTAGGACCTCCAGTACTATGTTAAATAACAGTGGGGAGAGTGGGCATCCCTGTCTGGTTCCCGATCTCAGTGGAAATGCTTTCAGCTTCTCGCTGTTCAGTATAATGCTGGCTGTGGGTTTATCATATATGGCCTTTATTATGTTGAGGTACTTGCCCTCTATTCCCATTTTGCTGAGAGTTTTTATCATGAATGGATGTTGAATTTTGTCAAATGCTTTTTCAGCATCTATGGAGATGATCATGTGGTTTTTGTCTTTCTTTTTGTTGATGTGGTGGATGATGTTGATGGATTTTCGAATGTTGTACCATCCTTGCATCCCTGGGATGAACCCCACTTGGTCATGGTGTATGATCCTTTTGATATACTGTTGAATTCTGTTTGCTAATATTTTATTGAGTATTTTTGCATCTACGTTCATCAGGGATATTGGTCTGTAATTTTCTTTTTTGGTGGGGTCTTTGCCTGGTTTTGGTATTAGGGTGATGTTGGCTTCATAGAATGAGTTTGGGAGTATTCCCTCTTCTTCTATTTTGTGGAATACTTTAAGGAGAATGGGTATTATGTCTTCTCTGTGTGTCTGATAAAATTCCGAGGTAAATCCGTCCGGCCCCGGGGTTTTGTTCTTGGGTAGTTTTTTGATTACTGTTTCAATTTCTTTGCTTGTAATTGGTTTGTTTAACTTTTGTGTTTCTTCCTTGGTCAGTCTTGGGAGGTTGTATTTTTCTAGGAAGTTGTCCATTTCTTCTAGGTTTTCCAGCTTGTTGGCATATAGGTTTTCATAGTAGTCTTTAATAATTCTTTGTATTTCTGTGGAGTCTGTCGTGATTTTTCCATTCTCATTTCTGATTATGTTGATTTGTGTTGACTCTCTTTTTCTCTTAATAAGTTGGGCTAGAGGCTTATCTATTTTGTTTATTTTCTCAAAGAACCAGCTCTTGGTTTCGTTGATTTTTGCTATTGTTTTATTCTTCTCAATTTTGTTTATTTCTTCTCTGATCTTTATTATGTCCCTCCTTCTGCTGACTTTAGGCCTCATTTGTTCTTCTTTTTCCAGTTTTAATAATTGTGATGTTAGACTATTCATTTGGGATTGTTCTTCCTTCTTCAAGTGTGCCTGGATTGCTATATACTTTCCTCTTAAGACTGCTTTCGCTGCATCCCACAGAAGTTGGGGCTTAGTGTTGTTGTTGTCATTTGTTTCTATATATTCCTTGATCTCTATTTTGATTTGTTCATTGATCCATTGATTATTTAGTAGCATGTTGTTAAGCCTCCATGTGTTTGTGAGCCTTTTTGTTTTCTTTGTAGAATTTATTTCTACTTTCATACCTTTGTGGTCTGAAAAATTGGTTGGTAGAATTTCAATATTGTGGAATTTACTGAGGCTCTTTTTGTGAGCTAGTATGTGGTCTATTCTGGAGAATGTTCCATGTGCACTTGAGAAGAATGTATATCCTGTTGCTTTTGGATGTAAAGTTCTATAGATGTCTATTAGGTCCATCTGTTCTAGTGTGTTGTTCAGTGCCTGTGTGTCTTTACTTATTTTCTGCCCGGTGGATCTATCCTTTGGGGTGAGTGGTGTGTTGAAGTCTCCTACAATGAATGCATTGCAGTCTATTTCCCTCTTTAGTTCTGTTAGTATTTGCTTCACATATGCTGGTGCTCCTGTATTGGGTGCATATATATTTAGAATGGTTATATCCTCTTGTTGGACTAAGCCCTTTATCATTATGTAGTGGCCTTCTTTATCTCTTGTTACTTTCTTTGTTTTGAAGTCTATTTTGTCTGATATTAGTACTGCAACCCCTGCTTTCTTCTCACTGTTGTTTGCCTGAAATATGTTTTTCCATCCCTTGACTTTTAGTCTATGCTTATCTTTGGGTTTAAGGTGAGTTTCTTGTAAGCAGCATATAGATGGGTCTTGCTTTTTTATCCATTCTATTACTCTATGTCTTTTGATTGGTGCATTAAGTCCATTTACATTTAGGGTGACTATTGAAAGATATGTACTTATTGCCATTGCAGGCTTTAGATTCGTGGTTACCAAAGGTTCAAGGTTAGCTTCTTTAGTATCTTACTGCCTAACTTAGCTCGCTTATTGAGCTGTTATATACACTGTCTGGAGAGTCTTTTCTTCTCTCCCTTCTTATTCCTCCTCCTCCATTCTTCATATGTTGTGTGTTTTGTTCTGTGCTCTTTTTAGGGGTGCTCCCATCTAGAGCAGTCCCTGTAGGATGCCCTGTAGAGGTGGTTTGTGGGAAGCAAATTCCCTCAGCTTTTGCTTGTCTGGGAATTGTTTGATCCCACCATCATATTTAAATGATAGTCGTGCTGGATACAGTATCCTTGGTTCAAGGCCCTTCTGTTTCATTGCATTAAGTATATCATGCCATTCTCTTCTGGCCTGTAGGGTTTCTGTTGAGAAGTCTGATGTTAGCCTGATTGGTTTTCCTTTATAGGTGACCTTTTTCTCTCTAGCTGCCTTTAAAACTCTTTCCTTGTCCTTGATCCTTGCCATTTTAATTATTATGTGTCTTGGTGTTGTCCTCCTTGGATCCTTTCTGTTGGGGGTTCTGTATAATTCCATGGTCTGTTCGATTATTTCCTCCCCCAGTTTGGGGAAGTTTTCAGCAATTATTTCTTCAAAGACACTTTCTATCCCTTTTCCTCTTTCTTCCTCTTCTGGTATCCCTATAATACGAATGTTTTTCCTTTTGTATTGGTCACATATTTCTCTTAGTGTTGTTTCATTCCTGGAGATCCTTTTATCTCTCTCTATGTCAGCTTCTATACGTTCCTGTTCTCTGGCTTCTATTCCTTCAATGGCCTCTTGCATCTTATCCATTCTGCTTATAAATCCTTCCAGGGATTGTTTCACTTCTGTGATCTCTTTCCTGACATCTGTGATCTCCTTCCGGACTTCATCCCACTGCTCTTGCATTTTTCTCTGCATCTCATCCCACTGCTCTTGCATTTTTCTCTGCATCTCATCCCATTGCTCTTGCATTTTTTTCTGCATCTCTGTCATGATTTTTATTTTGAATTCTTTTTCAGGAGGACTAGTTAGGTCTGTCTCCTTCTCAGGTGTTGTCTCTGTGATCTTTGTCTGCCTGTAGTTTTGCCTTTTCATGGTGATAGAGATAGTCTGCAGAGCTGGTACAAGTGACCGCTGGAAGAGCTTCCCTTCTTGTTGGTTTGTAGCCTTTTCCTGGGAGAATAGCGACCTCTAGTGGCTTGTGCTGGGCAGCTGTGCGCAGACAGGGCTTCTGCTTCCTGCCCAGTTGCTTTGGGGTTTATCTCCACTGTTGCTGTGGGCTTGGCCTGGCTGGGGCTGTTCCTCCAAAATGGTGGAGCCCCGTTAGAGGGGGAGCAGCCAGGAGACTATTTATCTCCGTAAGGGGCCTCTGTGCTCCCTGCTGCCCAGGGGGTTAGAGTGCCCAGAGATCCCCAGATTCCCTGCTTCTGGTCTAAGTGACCTGTCCTGCCCCTTTAAGATTTCCAAAAAGCACTCTCCAAACCAAAACAACAACAGCAACAATGAGAGAGGGAACAGAAAGGAAAAAAAAAAGAAAAAACACGCGATTTTTTTTTTTTTTTCCTCAGGTGCCGGTCCCAGGCACCCGCGCACTGGTCCTGCTGCCCTGTCTCCCTAGCACCAGGGTCCCTGTCCTTTCAAGGCTTCCAAAAAGCACCCACCCACCGGTCCCGCAGGGAAGGAACGCTCAATATTCTTGGTCCTCAGGCACTGGTCCCACGCACCCGCTCACCAGTCCCGCCGCCCTGCCTCCCTAGCACCGGGGTCCCTGTCCCTTCAAGGCTTCCAAAAAGCACTTGGCAAAAAGAGAGAAAAAAAAGGGGAAAAACGCGCGATTTCTTCCGTCCTCAGGTGCTGGTCTCAGGCACCCACCCACCGGTCCCACAGGGAAAAATGCGGGATATTCTTTGTCCTCAGGTGCCGGTCCCAGGCACTCGCTCACCAGTCCCGCCGCCCTGCCTCCCTAGCACCGGGGTCCCTGTCCCTTTTAGGCTTCCAAAAAGCACTCGCAGAAAAGAGAAAAAAAAAAGGGGAAAAACGCGCGATTTCCTCTGTCCTCAAGTGCCGGTCTCAGGCACCCGCCCACCGGTCCCGCAGGGAAAAACGGGGGATATTCTTTGTCCTCAGGCACCGGTCCCAGCCACCCGCTCACCAGTCCCGCCACCGTGCCTCCCTAGCACTGGGGTCCCCGTCCCTTCCAGGCTTCCAAAAAGCGCTTGCCAAAAAGAGAAAAAAAAAAAAAAGGGGAAAAACGCGCGACCTCCTCCGTCCTCAGGCACCAGTCTCAGGCACCCGCCCCCAGGTCTCGCAGGGAGAAACGCGGGATATTCTTTGTCCTCCGGCGCCGTTCCCAGGCACCTCCTCACCGGTCCCGCCACCCTGCCTCCCCAGCAACGGGGGCCCGTCCCTCTAAGGCTTCCAAAAAGCGCTCGCCAAAAAAAAAAACTGCTCCGGTTTCTCTCCACCCGCCGGGAGCCGGGGGGAGGGGCGCTCGGGTCCCGCCGGGCTGGGGCTTGTATCTTACCCCCTTCACAAGGCGCTGGGTTCTTGCAGGTGTGGATGTGGTCTGGATGTTGTCCTGTGTCCTGTGGTCTCTATTTTAGGAAGATTTTTCTTTGTTATATTTTCATAGCTCTATGTGTTTTTGGGAGGAGATTTCCACTGCTCTACTCACGCCGCCATCTTGGCTCCCCTTGCTAGTCTTTTGATTCCATGGATTGTGAAGAGAAACTGGGATGTAGGGTTAGTGTTGTGGCTCCACCATGGCCTCCAAAACATATCTTTTCACATGTCTGCTGCAGGCAGGACCCAGATCCAAGGGTGTGGCTCTTCCACTGGGGGAAAACTCCACGTGATCTAGGAATAAATTGAGGACTTGAAAATAGAGCATAAATTTCTTATCTGAAAGGGAAAGTAAACTCTGAAATAAGCATCTGAAGACACACACAAAATCCACACAAGCACCTGTTGGGGAAGAGGGGTGGAGTTCGTCTTTAAATGCACTTCCAACCCTTGTTCTTTCTCCTAAGTGCAAGAGTCCGTGGGAAAGTAGTATATTCTCTGAGCCTCAGTTTCCATGTCTGCAAGGTTGGGATGAAAATACTCTCCTGGCAGGACTGTTGAGAGAGTTAAATGAGGGAAGGTGTACACAGTATTAAGCCCAACATGTGGTGCCTGGAGATACCACAACTGCCAGAGACCTCCCACCCCATATGCACACCCCCACTCGCCCTGTTTTTCCCCTCACCCCGCCTTGTGGTCTCTTCCTTCTTGCCTCCCTCCAAACTTCCTATTTTCCATGTATTTCTCCCTCATCATATCTTTCCTACTTACAGAAAAGGAATTCATAAAATGAGAGTAAATATCAGCACAAAACTTAGGAGAATCACAAAGTATTCAACATTTGGTTTGTTCAAGTGTCTTGCATGTTTTCCTTGTCTGTATCCTCTGAAGAGCCAGGAACTGGGGTTTGCAGAGATGGAGTGGCAGTGGGGTGAGGAATGTTTTCCTTAATCTCAGCCTTTGGAGAGAAGATGCAAAAGGCCTGACATCTTTGCCGAGGTCTGTCTATTTTAAAGGAGCTGATTGTCTCTGAGTAAACGCCTCAGTTGGCTCCTTTGTGCTTGGACAAGCTGTACTGGCAAGTTATAAACCTCCCTAGGACATGCTGATTAGATAAGCCAAGGAGAATCATGGAGGACACAGACATTAGATTTAAAAGTATATAATGAATGTTACTTTTACAGTGTCTATGAATAGACAAAGACTTTTTGGTTTTAACATAGTTGGTTGGTGAGGCAATAGAGGAAGGGCTATGTTAATAACAAAGGTAGAAAAAAGGAGAAGTGGGTGGGTTCCTAAGGCAAGGCCCCCCCACTAAAGCGATTGAATTCAAGGGCCCAGGAGCAACGGACCACTGTACACCGGTGAGTAGAGTGGATTTTAAATATACGGGGTTATAGTGTGTTTGTAAGTTCTGGTGTGGAGGTGCGTGAATGAACTGAGGAGTATAGGCGGGAATCCCCAGCCTCCCAAAGGTCAGGTGAGAATTTTATTGCTTTTTGCTAAAGACCTGTGCAAGATTTAGAGAGCAAAGATAGGGTACAGTTTGGTGGTTTAGTCTGTAACTATTCCAACATAGTGAAGGGCAAGTAAGGTAGTGACCAGGTTATCCTGCAGTAGTGCTGCTATTCTGACCTCCTGCTCCCATCTCTGGGGAGGGGAATGTTTATGGGTGTGTGCATCTGTGCAATGTCAGACCTCCAGTGAGGTCCTGAGATCTATAGCTAGTTATATTCTTTGCACAGAGGTCTAACTATCCTTCTTAAATCCATGCTCTTCAGCCATGGAAGTCACAGTGGTTGGTCCTGTGCTCATTTCATGTTTCTTCAAATTCAATAAGGGTTATTTCTAGCATCTTCTTGAAGGCTCCTAAGAGTCCAGGAAACATGGGACTGGTATAAAAATCCACCTCAGCTAAACTTTCTGACCAGAAGGAGGCATCCTTTTACCAAGGATCTGTTTCTTGGGCTCTTTAGAAATGAGAGGGAGGGGATGCCAGAGAAGCCAGGGAGTTAGTCCATCTCTCACTCTCTAGATGTAACACATTTACCAGGACTTCTGGGTTCAGTTGGCTTTCCAAAGAAAGGGCCACCCAGCCTTGATGGTATTCTAACTTAGGCACCCAGAGCTCTTAGCTTTGTGGGCCTCTGTTTTGCCCTTTCTCCAAAGCAGGCATCTTGGGATTTGGGACTGAGCCATGAGCTCATGAGCTGAGGGAGGTTCTCAGGAGTATCCTGAACACTCACCAACTACACGCTTCCTCCTCCAGCTTATTTTGGGTGAGCCAGTCTCAGGAGAGCCCTATTTCCCAACCCCTGGAGGTGCTCAGTAAGTGGCTTGTTGCTTGACTAAATGTCTGACCATTCTCCCTCCAGTCAAGTTCCCAGAAAGGCAGTAATAATAACTGAAGTTATTATTAATGGAGGTTCTCAAACATCTTCTCTTGTATCTCCATGCTCTGTGAACAGGGATAGTGGCCATGCCAACAGAGGAGATACCTCATCACAAGTGATACTGTCACAATAATGGACAGTACAGATGTGTTCTCCTGTGTCCCCATTCCCCAAACCAGAATCAACTGGTCCTCGGTTTCCTTTTCCCAACCTTCACCTGCAGAAAATTTTGCTTCTTGAGCTACTTGAGATATGTTTCCCTGTCTAAAGAATTGGGCTCTGTGCTTATCAGCTGATTTATTACCTCAGAAGTACATAATTTGCATGTGTGTAATCTTGATGATAGAAGCCCTTTGAGATTCCTTAATGAAAAATAAATTCAGCTTGGTTCCAGACATCGTAAGGCACTACAGTGATGTGGGCCAGGTCTGAGTGTACTCTTCCCTTGTCTTAGTCTTTTTCTCTTTAATGCAGAACAAAAGCAGCCCTAACATAGAAACAGAAAATAACCATCCATACGTACTTCATCTCTGCCCCTTTTACTCCAAGTCTGGGCAGCTTGCCACATCATTTTATATCAGACTTCCTTGAACACAGGCTCTGTCTTTAGCAAGAGTCAATTCAATTCAGCCAGAACTTATTACTCACCTGCTCTATGCTGGGCACAGTGCAAGCGCAGTAATGGTGCACGTGTTGCCCCCTATGGGGTAATCCCTCCCTCTTGATCAGCAATTCAGTCAGCAGTCATTTCAGTGCCTCCTGTGTCCACACAAGGCACTTTACTGGGCTCTGGGGGCAATATGAGGATAAATAGCACATGGGTTCTGCCCTCAGAGAGCTTACCATCTAGTGGGAGATGCAAGATACATGCATGTTAATTAATTGAACGTAATATTGTATAACTTCCATTGAATAAGCATGACTCATGGGGTCAAATCAGAAAGCAACTTGACTTTTACCTTTTATTGCTCCTTTAACTTTCTCTGTAGGGCTAGATATTGTTCTACCCTTGGATGCAATTTAGACAAGTCACCTGTCCATCATGACCACCCTTGGTCTCATCTTACTTCAGTAATTCAAATGTCCATTTCAGTAACAATCCAAACTTCAATCTCAATTTAAAATTGAGGCTTCTTCCCATCCCAGCCTGGTGCTGCTGGAGAAGAGAAGCCTGTAGCAGTTGGTGGTCTGCAGAGGGAGTCCTAGTTTCTACTTTTCCTCGTTTGTATGTAGTTACCAGGGGTCCACAGTGCCTTCAGGGCTGTTGCCTGGGGAGGGGTAAGAGGCAAGAGGAGTAGGGCAATCTCTCAGCACATCTGTGATCTCCAGCTTCAGCAGGGTGTGAATTTCTTCTGCTTCTGTCTCCATCCACCATCCTTTCCTTTCATTTTTTATCCCCATCTTGGATGAAGTTGCCTGCCTTTCCAGTCTTGGTTGAACCTTTCACTTCTGCTCTGTAGCATGAATCCCCCAGAAGCCAATCAGCAGAGCGCATTCACCTGTCATAAAAATGCTAGAATTTGGAGACCGAGAGTCCTTTTGTGGATAGGACTATTCTTTGCTGTGGCTCATACAATTCAGCTCCTCATGATTAAGCTGTACATTTAACACGACGAAACTCAAAGCAAAAGAGGACTACTTTTATTATTAAAAGTATTTGTTTTTTGTGGTAATACATGCGTAATATAAAACTGACCATTTTAACCATTTAATGGCATTAAATACATTCACATTGTACAACTATCACCACCATTGATCTCCAGAACTTTTTCATCATCCTCAACTGATACTCTGTGCCCACTAAACATTAACTTCCTGTATCCCCTTTCCCCAGCCCTGGGTACCCACTGGTCTTCCTGTCTCTCTGTATTTGGCTATTCTAGGGACCCCATGTGAGTGGAATCATATAATTTCTCCTTTTATGTTTGCTTATTTCACTTAGCATAATGTCTTCAAGTTTCATCCATGTTGTAGGTATATCAGAATTTCCTTCCTTTTTAAGGTTGAATAATATTCCATTGTATGGATATGCCACATTTGGCTTATCCATTCATCTGTAGATGAATATTTAGGCTGTTTCCACCTGTTGGTTATTGTGAGTAATGCTGCTATGAACATTAGCATACAGTTCAAGTATTTGTTTGAGTCCCTGCTCTCAATTATTTTGGGCATATACCCAGAAGTGGAACTTAATTGTTTTTAAATAGATAATACATCCCTTTGGTGGACACTATAAAAGGTACAAGAGGTTATATAGTGACCTCTGAGCACCTGTCTCCCAGTCCCCCTCCCAGGAATTGTCACTGAATGTGGTTTCTTGTGACTTCTTCCCTGGAGAAATTGTGCACCCACAGGCTCCCCGACATGAATGGTAGTAAACAATAAGCACTCTCCTGCACTTCACTTTCTTTTCCCATTTAACAGTATTTCTAAAAGATCTTTCATAGCACTTTTTAAAGAGCATTCTCACTCTATTTAAAACCTTCATGGTTTCCAACATACAACAAAATTTTTAAAAAATAAATCCCCTATTGATGGACATTCAGGTTGTTCCCAGTGTTTTGCTGCCACAGAATTTACTGAGCACTTGCTACATGCCAGGCTTTCTCTAAAATCCTTTCTGTGTATTATATGCCATGATAACCTCTGAGATACATGCAGGGAGGTAAGTAACTGCCCCAGTATACACATATGTCCTGCCCACAGGTGGGAGAATATCTGTAGGTAAACTTACAAAGAGGTGCTGCTAATCAAAGGTATGTGTATTTATAAGTTTTATAAATGTGCCCAAGTGGCCTTATAGAGTCTGCACCTACCTGCAATCTCACCAGCCTTATGTGGAGGAGGGCCTGTTTCTTTCCACTGTTGCTCTTCTGAAACTGATTATTTTCTGATCTGAAAGGTGAAAAATGGCATTTCATTGTGGCTCTAATTTGCTGCTGCCTTTTTTTTTCAATGAATGAGGTCGAGCATCTTTTCAAATGTTTGAGGCCATTTGTTTTACTAATGGGGTTTAAAAACTTGATAAAGAAGTTGATAGAAGGATCTATGGTCAAGGTAGCCTCAATTCCTTTAAATTTCAATATGTATATATTTTGTATAAGTAATACAGTCACAAGATTCAAATTCAATAAAAGTAAAAGGGTATAGAGCTGCCAGCCTACCTTCCAAGTTCCTCACTAGCTGCCCAGTTCGTGTCCCAAAGTGCAATCAGGGTTTCATTTCTCCTGCACCCATAGCCATAACCTGGGTCATGCTGTTACCCTGAGTTGCTCCATGTTTGACATATAAAGTTCAAACATCCCAGTCTGACCCCACTAGTGTCCTCTTAACTCCACACAGTACTGGACCTTCACTATGACTCTGCTCGGGATGCACCACCTGCCCCTTCCTTTCCCAGCCCGGTGAGGTTCTCAGCCCCTGCAGAGGCTTCACTTCATTGCCCCACCACCTCTGCCAAGAGATCACTTCATTGCCACCAGCCACCCCTGCCAGGAGATCTTGACTTGCTGTTTCATAGCACCTAGCTGAGAGTCAGCCCACCCACAGGATCGCTCTCATTTTAAAATCTTAGGGTAACCACAAAACTTATTGCCCACACTGGAACCTTTTGAGAAGGAAAGAGGGCACTACGAACAAGACAACAGGCCAGATAGTGACTGTCCAAGGCAAACTGGGATGCAAGTTCAACCCCTATCTTAAGGAACAATTACATTTGATTTCAATGGAGAGATAAATGCACCAAGTCCAACAAATGATTACATTGCTGTCTTTGTCTACTGCCCAAGCTTCTCCTCTAAATGAAAACGTTTTAATAGCACATTTCCCTAACATAATTTTCTTTAAGAATCTATCTTTTGGAATACCAGTTTCAGTCCTAAACTGTAATGTATAAGAAACATTGTTTTTTCTAAAACTCTCCTTCTATATATTGAGCCCCCATTTAAAAAAGGTACTGACACTTAAGCCTTTGTCAGTTCTGAGTTTCCATTTTGGGGTTGGAATGGTGTGGCATGAAGGGTTCTGGACTTGAAGGGACTTGCAAAGGCCCCTATACTTGATGTCATCTGTCCTTCTTGTTGGTGCCTGCAGGTCACTGTGGAGTCTACAGTCTCTCTCCATGTCTTCCTGCTGCCTTGGAGTGCAGTAGGAACAGCTTTGCTCTTTCTCATGACCATCTTCCCCCATACTTCAGTCTAGGCCTACGCCAGGAGTCTTGTCTATTCGCCTAGGAGGAGAGGCTCCTTTCCCCTCCTCTTTCTGCTGTCACCCACCAGCCCTGAAGCATGGAATGGTCTGGCTATTTGAATAGGAGAGAGGAAAGGAGGTAAAGAAAAGAACAGGCTGGGGAGGCATTGGCCAGTATTTCCAAACATTACTGTGCAAGACATATATATATGTGCTTCCTGTTTTAACTATTATGATATTAGGCTTTTTATGTCCTTCAGGATGGCCTCCCTGCCCTCACACCCCAGGCCAGCTTAGCCATTTACCAGCTGTGTGACCTTGGGCAGGTTCCTCTGTCCTCTCAGAGCTTCAGCTTCCTCAGCTGTGAATGAGGATCACAACAGTTTATATTAATTAAGTGTTTATGCTTGCATGCTCTATTCTAAATGTTTTGTATTTATTAGCTCATTTAGTTCTGGGCATAAACCCATGAGAAATGTACTATTACTCCCATTTTATAGATGAGGAAAATGAGCCTCAGGTTGTAGGTAACTTGGTGTCTTGCTAATGGGTTTCAGCCCCAGGCAAGTTCACTATGGATTCACTGTGACCAAAGAAATCAACAGCAAAACGTTCCTGGGGTGAAAGGGTTTATTACCTGGCTTGTTCTCCAGCGGTAGGTTGAGCACTAGCGTCTCTGCCTCCGCCCAGAGCACTGGGCCGAGCTCTCTATATAGCACAAAAATAGCTTATTGCCTACAAGTGTGGAAGCGGCAGCCCAGCAACAGGCCAGTTACGTCATCAGGTGTCTTAAGTTCAGTGAGGATCCTGGCCATAGGAACCCCAACTTCCCCACACTTGGCCAAAGTCCTGTGATCCACTCTTAACCACCTCCTGACCCTTTCTTTTAAAAATAATAATGATCTCATAGGGTTGCTGTTGAGTGCTGACTGAGATAATGTATATAAAGCCCTCATCCCAGATACTGGCACATAGTAAAAGCTCAATAAATTCTAAGCTAATATTTTAATCATGCTTTTTTGGTCATTCTCATCCAAAATGCTACTAGAATTGTATTTGAAATGTATATACATTTAACATATTTGACCTATTCAGTTTTTACATCCAGGAAGGAATATAGGACCTTATGTTATGTTCCTTAGCAAAACTGTATCATTCATTCTCATATAAGACATACACTACTTCTAGACAAGTTTATATCTAGATGTTTTAGGAGTTTTGTCACTATTGAAATCTTTTTCTGTTATATCTTTTGGTCAGACAGTGTTGGTGTCCCCAGGTTCTTTTTTTTTTTTCATTGTATACCTGTTTATTTTCATTTAAAGTTTTTATTCATATGAAGGGAGGAAAAAATGTTAATAGTGTTTAGTCTGATTCCCAAGCTTAACGTTTTCTCAATTTGTCCACCATATCTACTATTCCTGCCTGATTAGAACCTGAGACAGCACTCTCCACAAAATAATTATTAGCCTCTACTATTACATGAAGATTACCAGGCACTATAATAAGATTTAGAGTTAATTAACAAACTTCTCTAATAAGAAAATGTTCTGAGATTGGCTGGGAATAAAGCCTAGAATATTAGAACTGTTCTTGAGTATCATTTTTAGATTATGTTCATTAACATACATAATATATATCTGTTTATTTGCCCCCCCCAAAATACTTTTCTCTTTAAAATCTACTTATAAAGAAAACTAAGTTCCAATTGTGTAGTCTGTTAAAATAAAGTACAGTACAGGTATCCTCCACTTTTCAAAAGTTTGTGTTACACCACTTAAGTTTTACTAAAGATTTACATTAGTACCTGTTTTTGCTAGCCAAATGAAATCCAGAGGATTTTTGCTATTATGAAAAAAGGCAAAAAGTGGAAATAGCATTTAGCTTTTTTTGCAGCAGGAGTGGTACCACCCAGCTCCTCCCCCAGAAATTACACTCAGCATCTCAGAATCAAGCTGCCATAGCGTTAAATTGTGAGCATCTGTGCTTTATCTCAATTTATTTTGTGCATCTGTAGGCAAGATGTGTCTGTCTCAAAGGTATCATAAAAGTCTAAGAGAGGCTATACTTGGGGTCTGGGAACACTCAAAAGGTTTTGCATATAAACTAACAGCTATATGCCATTTTGGCTTACAAAAGGTTTCATAGTAATGCTCTATATCTGATACCAGGGAAAACTATACTAAGATACTTTGAACTGCTTATCAAAGTGTAGTTCTTGGATCAGTGAGCATTGGCATCATCTGGGAACTGATACATGAAAAAACCTCAGGACCCATGCTAGCCCTACTAAATCAATCTGCATTGTAACAGCATCCTCCAGGTGATGCAGGTACATGTTAAAGTTTGAGAATAACTAATTCCTCCTGTAGACAGATGTACATATTTAAAATTACTTGGTTTATAGGGCCAAGTAAGGAAGAAATGTATTGGTTTTCTATCTGCCAGATCAAGAATGGTTCTCAAGACTTTCATATAATTTTGTAACGACTTGAATGGACAACCCAGGTTCTTATTGATTAATTGCCCCCAGTTGCCCCCAGAGGGTGGCTTTCTTAAAACAGCCCTCTCATTTTTGGCTGACAGTATGAAGATCAGTTGCCCAACATGGTGACATACACTTTAACAGGAAATGAGGCACAGGGTGAGCAGTGGCTTTTCAGGGTGGCTCAGGTTGGCCACAGTAGCCAGATTATTGTCCCCTGGTTCAGGAAGTATAACCTGGGGGAGGGAAGAGATGGGCTTCCTCTGGATCCTTCCTGGGACCTGCCTGAGGTATGAATTCCCAGGTACCTGCAGTTCCTCAGTGGCCTCAATGATTCCTAATTGAATTTGCAAAATTATGGCTCCAGTGGCAGCTTTGTCAAGGGCCAAGCTTTCCACCCTGGGAGTTTGGTTCTCTTAAGTAAAGGGACTGCCATCCAGTAAGGCCTCATTCTTCTCTGGGAAATACATCATCTGTGGAGTCAAGTATAGTCAGCTTTTGCCTGCCTCCACCCCAGCCCTCCAGAGGGCAGCAGAGAGCAGATGCGGAGTAGAGCCCAGATCCCAGGGCTTCTAGGAGGCTCTTGGTTCCCAGGAGAGTACCAATGACCGCTCTGCTGAAGGCTGCCAGGAATAACCCTCCTCAGAACAGATATGTCCTGAGCTTCCTGGGAGTGTAATAATTAGAGTAATATTACTACTTAATACTTGGTTTCCCAGTGGCCAGACATTGACCTAAGATTTTACATACATCGATTCAATGTCAGTTCTCATAACAACCCTTGAGGTTGATATGATTAATATCCCCATTTTTCAGTTGAGGAAATTGAAGGAAAAAAAAATAGGGAGCTTGCTCAAGATCCCACAGTTAGTGGAGCCAGGTATGAGCCTCTCTTATAGGTATCAGGGATACATCAGTGAAAAAGACATATTGTATTAGATTATAGTATATAATATGTGGGTACAATCTATATGTACATCTATATAGTATATAATACATATATTATACATACCATATATACTGTAATATATATTATAATATATAGTATATAATAAATAGATGTACTTTATATAGACATATAGATTAGATTAGATTCTCTCCATATTAGATTAACAGACAATAAATGAATAAACAACTATAAGATGGCTTTGGACAGAAATGCCATACAGACAAATAAAGTAGAGTTAAGGACTAGGGAAGGATATTTTAGATGGGCTGGTCGGGAAGGGCCTTCTTGGGTAGATGGAATTTGACGAGAGAGCTGAATACATAGAGGTAGCAAGTCATGCTGAAGCTTGGGGAAACAGCAAGTACAAAGGTCCTGAGGTGAGAATGAGCTTGGGGTGTCAGAGAAGCAGCAGGATGTGCAGTGTGGCTGGTGCAGAATTAACTGAGGTCTATGCTGTTGCTGACCACAGGCCATGGCTGTGGTCAGGGTAGATGGAGATGAGGAAGGGCGAGGACCCATCTACTACATACCCTGAGTCTGGCCTCTTTGGGTTCTTCAGCTTCCCTTTAAGATATCCCTCTTTTTTTTTTTCAACCTGCTGTACAGTCTTGACACCAACACAGTATGTTCCCTCCTCAACCCTGGATACAGTTCAAAAGCAGCTAAAGTGGACAGGAATCTGGGGCAGCCAGTCTTGTACCAGCTACCAAAGTTTTGCACAGACAATCTGACAGCCCAAAATTGCACACTCTGGAGTGAGTCTTGCCTAGCTCATGTAGAGCTTTGTGTGGATAAAAGTTCTGGAGGCACCTGCTCTGGCCTCCAAATGAATCCTTACTTCCACCAGCACAAGGGTAGGAAGCTCCAGGGAAGAAATTATTCTCTCTCTATAGAGCTTCATCCTCTCATGCCAGGGCCCTGTCAAAAAACTGCCATATGTTAAACCCAGGTGGGGTTCAGATGGCATTTGGCCAGGAGGTGCAAGTGGCTGCCTCTGAAGTGACCACCCCTGTCTGCCAGATTTCCAAGAAAATGGAGGCACACAGGTCAAAAGCCACAAATTATTAAGAATCTTTGCTCCTCCTCAATCCTTGTAGAGCCCAGGGGAGTGAGGTAGACCCACATGGAGTGCTATTTTGGCCTGGTTTAGAAGCAACCTGGCATCTAGAACAGAGGGGCACTGACCAGTGTAATCCAGGATTTCTTGATCTCGGCTCTGTTGACTCTTGGGGCCGGATAATTGTTGTGGCGCTATTTCGTGCACTGTAGGATGTTAACAGCCTCCCTGGCTTCTACCATTAGAAGCCAATAGAACTCTCCTCTGGTGTGACAAAAAAATGTCTCCAGATATTGCCAAATGTCCCCTGAGTTGGGGAGAAACACCTTTGGCTGAGAACCACTGGGTCCAATCTCTTCCCTTTCCCCTAAACACAGGTCTCAGCTGCTACCACTCTGATGGTGAGGAAAAGACTGCAAGCCTCTAGCATTATCCCAGTGCTTAAAGCCAGTGGGTGACCCAGTCTCCGTGTCAGCGATTTGGAAACAGGCCAGAGCAAAGGGAAAGGAGAGTAAAGAAATGGTCAGATCTTCTTTACGTACTTTTTCACTCACAGAATGAAACCATGAGGAAGGGCAAAGACAAGCCGGCCACCAGCTCACTGGGCGAAGTCTCTCACTCCATCCACATTCTGTCTCTAGTACTCACACACTCACACCCACCTGCACACACACACCTCTACCACTCTGTGTATTGGCTCTGTTCTCTCCCCCTGAAGACAGGCTTTCTCTGGAGACGGAAGAGACCTTAATGCTGGAGGAAAAGGTTAATGGGTGGGCTGATGGGCTGACTTGGACCAAAACATTGGCAGGCCAGGAACAAGATGTCACGGGTATCAGTGAGGGAAGGGTGAAGGGTCCATCATGGGGTCCAGGCTGGGCCAGGGAGCAAATGAAGCCATGAGGGGTTAGCAGAGGGGGAGAAGAGGGAGGCATCTGAAGGCCAGAAGTCTTCACCAGGTGGAAGAGTAGGGAGGAAAAGTTGTCTGTTAAGAGTCAACCTTCGACCAGCTCTATGAATATTTGTTTGTTGTGCTCCAGAGACATTGACTCATAGAACCACAGGATATTAGAGTTCAAAGGAAACTCAGAGAACATTTAGTCCAATCAGCTCCATACAGGCTCTTTCATTAATTCACCAGCAGTGGAATTTGGGAAATGATACTTGTTCACAATCTTTCCCTCTATGCTTGGAATCCTTTTACACTTGGAATTAAATAAGACATTAAGATACAGAAGTCAAACAACTAGAAGTCAAAATAACTTTATAACAGGTAAAACTGATTGGAAAATTTGGAATTGGAGAGTGTACAAGCACAATTATGCTTCCTAATTTTTCCCCCCACAATCAGATTTGTCCTTAGCAATGCAAGACTTCCTACCTGCAGGGCAGAAAGTTGCGCTGGAAAGTTTACTATGAAGAGAGGAGAGGAGTGAAGCTTGGCCTTCTCTGGGGCAGGCAGTTAGCAGGATCTGAGTCATGACACATGCCCATTTACTCTCCCAATTTGCCAAGCACCTGGGCCACCCATCCTTTGCTAGGCAGGAGTGAGTGAGGAAGTGGAGATTAATTTTATCAAGACTTCAGAAAGTTCAGAAGCTCCTACTTTATAGGGAAGGATAAAGTGCTTGGAGGGACCCTAACAAACCACCACTTAATAAGTGCAAACTCTGCTCCAAGAAAACTGAAGACCAGAGAGTGAAATGATTATCTCAAGGTCACACAGCTCTGGGGACTTAATAAGGTTCTTCAGATGCCTAACGCCAAGGCCTTGTCATTTCACACTTGTAGTCACAGCAGGTCAGGTTCATCCAGGGTCATCAGCAAATTAATTGGTAAAAAGAATGTCCTATTTCATCATTCAGGAGGTTTTCTCATCCCTTCCTCCATCACCGCCACTGTCTCCACCATCTCCATCTACACCTCATCACTTCCATCCACACCTCATTATCTCCAGCTACACCTCCACCACACCTCTACCGCATCCATTTTTGCCCAACTACCATATTGCCACTTCTACTATTCCACTTTCTCCATTTCTGACATCATTATTACCATCTCCCTTTTTGTCAGCAGGCAGCCAGCACAGACCAGTTGGGTGGAGAGGTAGATGTGAGCTAGCAGGCCACTTATATGGCTCTGACCTCAAGAAATCTTCAAGGTCTCTGAGATCTCTCCAGCTCATGATGTCCCCTGATCCCTCCCAAAAGATCATTTTGGAGTTTTATGAAGATTGTGAGAGAGATATACAAATAAGTACACATGTTTATACAAACTCTTTGACCACAAGTGCAAACTGCCACAATTTCTAAGCCTTGCCCTAATCTGACAAATGGAGTTTTAGGTACCTGCAACGTGATAAGATCCACTATTGGTATCTCAGCAGTCCCCAAAACTCTTAGGACATAAAGGCTGAAGATAGGCAAGTGATATGCCAGCCAGCGTGGGCCATGCAGATGTTTGATACCAAGCCCAGGCCTCTGTAGGTTCTTGGAAGTACTGCCACCTTTCTATTAAATGGACAACCCTGGGGTGGGTCTGGGTCATTTCTAAGTCTCTTCTAGCTCTAACACCTCTCCAAGACAGAATTCGAAATGCATCTGGGACAGAAACCATGCAGGGAGAAAAACCAGCACTTCAAAACCAAGGCTGAAACAACACTGCATAAAAAGATCAGCAAGTTAAAATCCAAGAAGAAATTTAGAGCAAAGTTGTCTCCTATGATTGTGGCCAGCTCTGTTCAGACCCTGCACTATGCTGGTCTGTCAGCCAAGCAGGCATTGGTCCCTCAGCCTACAGGGGGGTCCCTTCCCCCACCCTGGTCACATGGCTGGCTGCTCCTGAGCCCCAGAAGTCAATCTCCAATGCCCCAAATACTGTTCAGCCTGGAAATTACAGAGTGTCCTTCTTGCCACCCAACAGCAACAGAGCAAGTGACTGGCCTTCCTGAGATTTGGATCCTGGTTTCCAGGGCTAAGAGTGTGAAGGTGAGTTTGCAGCTTAAAGCTTTACAGATAGTAGACAAGGCTATGTGAATAAGGGAAAATGTGCTTTACAGTATGAACACAATATTTGAGAGTGAGCTTCACACAGTGAGAAGGAAAATACCATAAAAGCTGTATAAATGCTCTAAGTGAGCATTGGGTATTTACCTCTCCCTAAAAAAATAATGTTGTATTAGTCACCCTAGTGCCTTGAGTTCACAGGTTTTGGGCACAAAGCCCTACGCCAAATTAACAGAAATGACAGCAGACTCACTCTCTCTGCCACCCCAGGGTTCTTCTTTGCTGTAGTCTGATAGAACAAAAAATATTTTCTCCTAGGCATGTACATTTCTATTGTCTGTTAAATTGATGAAACTGGCTCAAATACTTAGGAAGTGAGCAGAAACCAGGAGTCTTGGCTCTTCCCCAAAAAACTATGGGAAAAAAGGTTACATCTGTTAATGCAACATGTTGGGATAGAAACTAAATAATGGCTAGCCTCCTTTCATTACACATTTCTGTTGCTGGGTTTGAGACAAGGTATCTAGTCTTGTTACTGTGGTTTGCTTAGGGGTATTTTATTTGTTTGTTTGCTTTTCCTTTCCTGAGGCAGGCATGGGTGGGGTCTGCAGGGCCCAGAGGCAATGGAGAAACCATCACTGGTAGGGTGGCCTTTCTCTAGTTTCCAGGTTAGCTTTTTAAAGCCCAGCATGGCCCCATGTCATTCTTGTCAATTCAATACACAAAACAATCCCGGATGAGCACTCTGGGAGGTCCTTTCCTGAAATAGTATCAGAGGGGTTCACTGGATATTATGATGGGCTGCTTCCATGTTCTTAGACACACTAAGGTCATATGGCTTAAAAGGTGGTGGGGGTGGGGGAATGCTCCCAAAAGGCTGATGAATGTTGTACATTTTTCTTCTAGTTTTCTCCTAGAGACATGGATGTCTAATCTTGAGGATTTATTATCACATTTTGCCCTTCTTCCCTAATAATTAAACTATTTTGATCTGCTTATTTCCAGTGTCTTGTGCAAATATGTGGAACAAAGTGGATTTGAGGGACTGCATTGATATGTTCTTGTAGATGGGGTGTGTGTGGGGGTAATAACAGGTGATTCAATTACCAGGGTTTTGATGGTCAAAATGTGCTTTATACGCATAAAGCCAGCTGTATCACCACCTCCTTGCTGCTGGGGACCTGCAGGCGGTGGGGGCCGGAGCCCTGAGAGCCTGTTCAGTGGCACAGTCCTCTGTTCCTTTGCCTTACAGGCTTAGGACAGTGATTTTTGTCAGCAGGGTTTGGATTCTCAGGAACCCCAGAAGTGATTCTAGTCTGGTGGCAGGGGCATAATGTGTAATGGGGCCCTCAAGTGACTCAGGACAGACAAGGATTTGGTCTGATCCTTCATGTAAGGCCATCCCCACCACTGGGGTCTGAAGGTGGATGGGAGAAAAATGAACAAGTTGGGCAGTAGAGGGCTGGTATAGGAAAAACTGCTGTTACAAGATCTTTCATGCCAGGGGTCGAGGTGTTGCTAAAACAATTCCTTTGGCAACACAGTGTAGTAGATGTTTGTACTGCTTAGTACTCTTTGTATGCAAGAAACTCAAATCAGCTGAAGCTGGCTGAAGAGAAAAGGGGGTTTATTATAAGGCCACGGGGAGGTCTTGTGGGTGGGAATTAAGCTACAACTCAGGAAGGGCCTGATACCCCGAAGGGGAAGTCTTCTTCCAGACCCCCTGTATCTCCTATGTCTTCGTTTCTTCCTCTCTTCCTCCCACCTTCCCTCTCTGTCTTCTTTCTTTTATTCCTTGGGTTGGAGAGTCATAGAGTCCAGTTTGAATCTTGGCTCCACCATGCCTGGCTCTGTGACACAAGAAAAACTACTTCATTCTCTGAATCTCCATTTCCTCATCTGTAAAATAGGGGTGAAAATGATGTACCTCACTGAATTTTAGTCAGGATTAAACAAGATTATGAGAGCGAAATATCTGACATTCAATTAATATATATTATATGAAATGGTGGTAATAGAAACTCTGTTTCAAGGGTTAGGTCATGAGTGGGATTTTTTATGATGGCCATACAGCTGCTGATCAGAGCAGTTGTTAATCTAAACACATCCCACATGGTAAACACTCTGCTTGCGTTGTTTCAAATGGACGGCTCTGAAGGTGACCGGGGCAGTCTGGGTTCCTCCACTTCAGCACCCTCCTGGAGGGGAGCGCCTCTCCAGTTGTGAGGAGGTGAGACCCAGGAGGGGGTGAAGGGCTAGAACCAGAGTCCCAGAGTCCCAGAGCAGAACCGGGAGGTATGCATCTATCTGAAGATGAGCTGCGTTACATTGTCGTAATTCAGTAGTTCTACCGAGCTTTCCTTTCTTTCTGCAACTGTATTGTCACTTTGTATTCATTTTTGTTTGGTTTCCAATCTGGAAATCCATAGTACTTCAAACATGAAAGAAAATATGTTTTTAAAACATGCTGGAAAACTCTATTTCTTTTGTATTAGAACTGTTGACTGCAAGTGTCAGAAACCCAACTCAAACATGAGGAGAAATAATTTATCAGCTCAACACCACTGAGAAGGCCATTTCAGAATTAAATGACTCTGGGAGGTACATGTTGTCAGTACTCTGCTCCTGTACTTCTGGATGCTTCCCTCCATGCAGCAGACAAGACAGTGGTAGTCCCCAAGTTTAGTGGCTTCACAAGGCCACAGCCAGAACCGGAGGGAGGCAGTGTTTGGATGGATCAAGTGGGAATGTCCTGGGAAGAATTCTGATTGGCCCAGCTTTGGACATAAACTCATCCCTGAACCAATCTCTGTGGCTGGGGACTGGGGAGGTTTGATGGGCCAGGCTGGGTCGCATGGGGCTGGGGAAAGGTGGAGTCAGCCTTACTTAAACTACTTGGAGGTCATTCTCTATGGGAGAGGATCTGTCACTCAGCTTCTCATTACTGCTCATGCCTTGCTGGGGGAAGAAGACACCAACTCTTAAAAAATCACCAACCTATTGGAGCTATCAGTGCGTCCCTGCTAAGCTTACCAGCTTACAACGCCCAGTTTGAATGAAAAGGTGATATTATTATATATGTGAAGCTCACATAAGGTAAACTACTTTTGAGTATAGTGTTGCAATTTAAAGGAAGATATGAATCAGGAGTTACTTTCTTACAGCAGCGGTTCTCAAAGTGTGGTCCTGGATCAGCAGTGGCAGCATTAGCTGGAAACTTGGAAATGCAAACTATCAAGCTCCATCCTGAATCTGCTGAATCAGAGGCTAGGGAGGGGGCCAGCAATCTAGGCTTTAACCAGGGCTCTGATGCGTGCTTAACTTTGAGAACCACTGTCTTAAAGGTGCTTTGTTTTGTATTTCTCCTGAATATTTTAAACATGATTCGCTTTGAACCAAAAGATTTAAACATGGATTTTCAGGGGATATAATTACTGCATAAAGTGGAGCGCATGAGCTATATTAAAATTGTTTGCCTTAAAATGTTAAAAATAATATATAACTGCAATTAAAAAATCAAGTAGCACATGTAAGAGCTTATAATAAAAAGCAGCAGAACTCCATCTCAGCTTTTTGCACACCCCACAGTTCTGCTTTCCAAACTCAATCACTTGGAATTATTTTAGTCTTTTCTGTTGGCTACCTATACCTGTTTAACAAACAAATAAATAAAATTATTAATTATATATTAATTTGATTTATTTATTATTATATATAAGTATATTTATAGCTCTATATATCTCCTGTTGCTTATCCAAGTTAACATTAGCCCCTACAGGTGAATTTTTAACTCTTGTACCACATCCATTTCCTCTTCTTCATCCTCCCAGTGTAGATATATTGTCATTGTTTTTTAGTTAATTAAAAAATCACTGTTTATACTCTTATGACTATGTACCATTATTAAATTTTATTTTTTGCAGTTTAAATTTTTCCTTGGTATTTCTAATTGCCTTTCTTTTTCCCTTGCATTTTCTGTCTTTGTCACTCCCTTAAGTTGTTTCACATTCTCAAGGAGTGCACCAGTTCTCTTGTATTTCATCTTTTCCTTGGTTGGGTCTCTATGAAATATCATTTTTAGCTTTTGGAGGACTGACTGCTTTCTAGGGCTGTAATGAAGTATCATCTAAGGGCCCTCCTTTTGTTGTTATTCTGGTGGGACCCCTCTCTCCTGGTTCTCTTTGTCTTCCCCTTCGTGATTCACAGTGGTAACATACTTAAGTAACTTCCCAGGAAGTTATGAGAAAGAGTAAAATGATTTCTTTCATGCCAGAAAATGTCTTCTATCCTCATTTTTGACTGGTATTTTGGCTGAGTAGAGAATGCTAGGTTGGAAATCATTCTGCCTCAGAATTTTAGAGGCATTACTCCATCATACTGTTATCCAGGTTGCTGATGACAAGTCTTCTAATAGTCTGAATTTTATTCATGTATAGGTCACCTGTCCCTACTTCTTTCTCTCTAGAAGTTTTTTTGATTTATCTTTTCTTCACATTTAATATTCTACAATTTCATGACATATCAGTGTGAAGATTTTTTTCCCCAACCATTCTTTGTGCAGAGTACTCAGTTGGTCTATTTTATTTGAGACTATTTGTATCAGAGTGGTGGGGAATTCTTATTTCTTTAAAAAGGCCATTAAAACTTTTTAAATAATAAAATATTTCATACTTGTAGAATGACAACCATTCATATATATCACTGTCCAGAATGAAGATGTTAGCATTTTATCATACTTGCTTCATAGCTATCTATCCAAAATATCAAAGTTACAGCTGAAACATCACCATTAAACCTTACCTCTCCCCAGCAGTAACCTGAAGTTAGTGTATCTCATTCCTCTGTATGATTTTATAGATGTTACTTATGTGTAACAATAAACAAGTTTGAAGTTTTACATAAATAGTGTCTTTTTGTGTCTTTTTACAACTTGCTTTTTTTTTTTTTTACTCATATTGTTGAGATATATACATGTGGATACATAGAAATCTAGTTCATTCATTTGAACTCCCTATAGTATTCCATTATGTATCAGTTAGGAAGGCCTCCAGCTGAAAGTAGTATAAAACTTGGTTAGCAGTTTAAATATACAAGGTAGGTTTTTTCTTTTCATATAACAGGAAGACCAGAAGTAAACAGTCTGGAGCTCAGTGATATTGCCAAGAGCCCAGGTTTGTTCTAGCCTTCTGCTTTGTCCTTAGCCTCAGTTTTTGCTCTTCATACCTGTCATATCATTACTGGAAGTTGACTGCTTCATCTGGAAGTTTATGCCCCAGGTCTATGCAGGAAAACAGGGAGGGTAAAGGACAAAACATGCAATTTAGTGTGTGCCTGTCACTTTTTCATGGGAAAATAAAAGCTTTACTGGAAGCCCTACCAGTGGAAATGGACTTCCATTTAAGTATCACTGACTTGATAAGGTCACATGACCACTTCTAAGATCAGTTATTGGCCAAGGGCCATCATCATAAATCATTTAGACAGATCGCAATTCATGCCTGGAGTTGGGGAAGGTGTTTATGGCAATCAAAGACCCAGTGTCTCTACCTGAACAAAATGAGTTCTGTAAGTGGGCGAGAAGATGGGTGTTGGGCAATGTAGTAGACACTGCTGGGTGGCCACTTAGTGCCCAGTCTCCTTGTTTTCCTTACCAACAGAACCTAATCTTATTTGCTGAGTAAATATTGTCCCAGAGTCTTTCGTCATATGACCCAGGTGTGGTTTTGAGTAACAGAAAAGCTAACTATGATATTTAAACAAGAGAGTGGTTTACTTGTTCCTAATAATGAGAAGGCCATGTGGGCTATCCAGTGATGGTAGGGTGGCTCAGTGAAGACATCAAGGTCCCAGGCCATTTCTTCCCTTGTATCCATAGTTAGTGTGTGGCCTGCATTCTTGTGATGGCAGGATGGCTTTTGCACCTCCAGATATCATGCCTATCCTCAGATTCAGGAACAAGATGCAGGTTTCCCAGTTAATTATGAATTTCAGATGAACAGTGAATACTTTTAAAGTGTAAAATATGTCCCAAATAGTGCATGGGACATACTTACAATAAAAATTATTAATATGTATATGAAATTCATATTTTTCATATTTAACTGGGAAAACAGTATTTTTATTTGCTAATTCTGGTGATCCTGTCTAGTGAGGAAGATGGAAAAATAAAGGGGCTTTGATCTGCAGAGGCTTCCCCCAGGATCTTTCTCCCATATCTCTTTACATAGAGATTGCTGAATGGATTATGGGGAGAGTGATTTTTTTTAGTTGGCCACATTGCTGCCTTAAACAAAGTCAGAGCAGAAAGGGGAATGGACATCAAGAACGTAGCTAGCACTGTCCTCCACATGTGTCTTACAGGCTTCCCCTCATCCCCCCTGCCAACCCTGGCATCTCTTCATCTGCCCCATTGTTCATCCAGTGGGGATATTAAAAATATTTAACAACCAATATGGCACTGAGCCTGACCAGTCAGAATGGATACCTGACCACTAAGGATGAACAGCAGCCACAAACTATGCATACTAGTGCATACTGGTGGAATACCAAACTATAACCTTGCTCAGAGTTGACTTACATAGTATACAATGATTGCTTTTCCATTCCGTAACTATTCTTGATAGAATCTTGGTATGCTCTCAGAACAGTGAAACACATCCAGGTTTTCCTTGAAGACATCATGTCCAGACACACCCATTGCTCCTGGGCTGCTGCACAGCTCGCCTCCTAAGGCCCACCTGTGCCAAACTTTTGTGCTAAATCCAATTTCCCAGATGCCATATTCCTTTCTTAGATGCCCCTTCATCTTGCTGAAATTCTTCCTTCAATTACCTCCTGAGAAAAAGTGCATAAGAAATAAAACAATAAAACATAATGCCTGAAAATGTTCTTATTCTACTCTCACATTTGATGGACAACTTGGTTGGGGCTGGAATTTAAGATTGGAAATGAGTTTCTCACTTATGGAGGCATGACTGCCTTGTCTTTTAGCTTCCACTGGCTATTCAGGAATCTGATACCTGTTCTCATGTCTGATTCTTTGTAAGTGACTCATTTTCATCTTCTGGAAGCTTTTAAGGTGTTCTCTTTATATGTAATATTTTCACACTTCCTCATGATGTGACTTGGAGTGGATTTCTTTTAAATTCATTTTTATGGACTTCCAGCAGACTCTCTCAAATGAGAAATTCAAAACTGAAGGTTCTGGTAAATATTCTCATCTCATTTCCTTGATAATTCTGACTACTGTTTTTTCTGATCTCTTTCAAGAACTCCTATTAATTTGATGTTAGACCCCCTAGATTTATCCTCTGATTTCTTAATTTTTTCCTGCTATTTAAAATTTTTTTTTGTATTTGTGTTCTGCTATCTGACATCTTTTAAACTTTATGTTCCAACTCTTTCACTGAAATTTTTCTCCTAATCAATCTTTATTTTCCAAGACTTCTTGTTCTTTAAAAGTTCCAGGCTTTTCTTTTTTCTTTTTTTTTTTTATGGATACTATGTCTTTTTTAGTCTACTTGAAGATGTTTAATTGTATATTTTTAAATGGTGTTTTGGCTACCTGCATTGCTCCTGTTTCCTTGCACTTCCTCTTTTCCTGTTTGATTTGGTCTCTGCCATTCTGGCGATTCTTGGCTGGCCACCATCACCTTTTACAATTGAGCTACCAAACAGCTGTTTGACAGGCTGGACTTCAGAATGATAGGCTCATGGTGTGTGATTGAGTGGGGCCCTCCCTGTTTTGATGGAGGTCCCCGAAATGTCAGAATCTGTAAGTCCTCTAATCTCCTGCACAGGGCTCATAAACTTCATTAGTGTTCTAAGAGTCAGGTAGATAGAGAGCTAAGCAGCTAACTGCCTTTGCTTAATCCTCCCACCCTGCAATGAAATGACTCTTTCTTTCCCCTTGCTATCCATGATGCCTTCTAGTTTAACCCTTCCCTCTTAGGGGGTTAGGGAGGGGCATTCTAGGAGACTGGATCCCAGAAGAGAGAGGTTTTAGTGTATAACTTCACCTGAAGATTTCTGATCAACTCTCCTGTTTTCAGCCACACCCTGTATCCTGCCTGGTCTTCAGATGTACCTACTGCCTCCAGATTCCTCTTTTTCTACTTTTGAGAACCATTTGGTATAAGTTAGAGACTACCAAATTCTTAAAGTTTCAGTTAAAACATTTAAAAGAATTATCTGCTCCTGATTTATTTATTTTTCTTGCCATTTCAGGAAAAAATTCAAACATAACAAAAACAGAAAAAATAATATGAGGATCCTTTTGTGCCATAATCCAGCTTTAATAATTATCAATATATGGTTGGTTGTGATGCCTTTCCCATAACCATATCAATGAATGGTTGTTAGTTAATTTGGATTTTCTAATTCTTTTAAGGTCATTTTTGATCATTTATTTTATTTTTCTAATAAAGTATCTGTTTACTAGACTTGCGGCTAACAGCTATAGTTCCAGAAATAGACTGAGTTTGAATCTCTGTTGCTCCATTTGGGCAGTCAGTTAAACTTTCTGTGCCTCAATTTCCTCAGTGCAAGATGGGAATAATAATGTTGCTTATTTATTAGGGTTGTTGAGAGGATTCACTTAAGTGATGCAAGCAGAGGACTTAAAATAGTGCCCTGCACATTGCAATAGTAGCTATTGTTACTATCAAAGTTAAAACGTATTGGCATAAACTTTTTCATGACATACACTTAAAACTTTAAATTCTCACTATATTTTTAGTTATGTCTCTTTTTCATTCCTAATGTTTACTTACGAATATTCTCTTTTCTTCTTGCATGGTTTGCTTGTTTTAATAATCAGTTCAAATAGTTGCCTTTTAGATTTATTAACCATTTTTATACTTGATTATTTTCTATTTCATAATTTTTTGCTTTTATCTTTTTTTTATTAAGGTATCACTGATATACACTCTTATGAAGGTTTCACATGAAAAACATTGTGGTTACTACATTCACCCACATTATCAAGTCCCCCCATACCGCATTGAGGTCACTGTCCATCAGAATAGAAAGATGCCACAGAGTCACTACTTGTCTTCTCTGTGCTACACGGCCTCCCCTGTGACGCCCCCTATACACCATGTGTACCAATCATAATACCTCTCAATCCCTTTCTCCCTCCCTCCCCACCCACCTTCCCCATCTCTCCCCTTTGGTAACCACTAGTCCCTTCTTGGAGTCTGTGAGTCTGCTGCTGTTTTATTCCTTCAGTTTTGCTTCATTGTTGTACTCCACAAATAAGGGAAATCATTTGGTACTTGACTTTCTCCGCCTTCCTTATTTCACTGAGCAAAATACCCTCTAGCTCCATCCATGTTGTTGCAAATGGTAGGATTTGTTTTCTTTTTATGGCTGAATAATATTCCATTGTGTATATGTACCACCTCTTCTTTATCCATTCATCTATTGATGGACACTTAGGTTGCTTCCATTTCTTGGCTATTGTAAATAGTGCTGCTATAAACATAGGGGTACATATGTCTCTTTGAATCTGAGATCTTGTTTCCTTTGGGTAAATTCCTAGGAGTGGAATTCCTGGGTCAAGTGGTATTTCTATTTGTAGTTTTTTGAGAAACTTCCATATTGCTTTCCACAATGATTGAACTAATTTACATTCCCACCAACAGTGTAGGAGGGATACCCAGTTCTCCACATCCTCACCAGCATTTGTTGTTCCTTGTCTTTTCGATGTTGGCCATCCTAAGTGGTGTGAGATGATATCTCATTGTGGTTTTAATTTGCATTTCCCTGATAATTAGTGATGAGGAGTATCTTTTTATGTGCCTGTTGGCCATCTGAATTTTTTCTTTGGAGAAGTGTCTGTTCATATCCTCTGCCCATTTTTTAATAGGGTTATTTGCTTTTTGGGTGTTGAGGCATGTGAGTTCTTTATGTATTTTGGATGTTAACCCCTTGTCGGATATGTCATTTACAAAATATATTCTCCCATACTGTAGGATGCCTTTTTGTTCTGATGATAGTGTCCCTTGCTGTACAGAAGCTTTTTAGCTTGATGTAGTTCCATTTGTTCATTTTTGCTTTTGTTTCCCTTGCCCAAGCAGATATGTTCACAAAAAAGTTGCTCATGTTTATATTCAAGAGATTTTTACCTATGTTTTCTTCTAAGAGTTTTATGGTTTCATGACTTACATTCAGGTCTTTGATCCATTTTGAGTTTACTTTTGTGCATGAGGTTAGATAATAATCTGGTTCATTCTCTTGCATGTAGCTGTTCAGTTTTGCCAACACCAGTTGTTGAAGAGGCTGTCATTTCCCCATTGTATGTGCATGGCTCCTTTATCATATATTAATTGACCATATATGCTTGGGTTTATATCTGGTCTCTCTATTCTGTTCCATTGATCTATGTGCTTTATCTTTTATATTTATATTCTTCTGCTTTCTTTGGGTTTTCTCTCTTATACTTTTTCTAGGTTCTTTAGTTGAATGCTTATCATATTTATTTTCCTTTTTCTTTCTTTCCCTCCTCCCACTTTCCTTCCTTCTCTTCTTCCTTCCTTGTTCCTTCTAACCTTGTGACCATTTGTGCTTGACATTCTACCCTTTTGTATTGTATACATTTTGAGGCTGTGTTGTATCCCACTAGTTTCAATATTTAGTAGGTGTACTTGTTGAATTATAAGTATTTAGTAATTTCCCTTGTGGTTTCATGTTAAACACATGATTAGAAATTATTTTTAGTTTCCAAACATATATGTGTAGAAGTATGACACATGGATTCTTTAAAATTTACTAAGGCTTTTCTGTGACTTAGTATATGTGCTCTCTTTATAAATGTTCCATTTATACTTGAAAAAGAGATGTGTTCTCTCTTTGTTGGAGATAGATATTTGATGTTTTTAAGTTTGTTTATACATTTTCAAGCCTTAAATTTTTTCATCTGCATTAAGGTCTCCCACTATGAGTGTGGGTTTGACCATTTGTGCTTGACATTCTACCCTTTTGTATTGTATACATTTTGAGGCTGTGTCCATCTTTTACTTTATAGCTATGAAGGTGAAGGAGAAGGCTGGTGTAGGGAAGCTGGACTCCACTAACTACAGGAGGCGACGTCATGATCAGGAAGGTAAGGTCACCTTGATAACTTGACGCAAATTCTAGGAGGGTCTGAAAATTCTTTGAATATGCGCTTTTTTTTGGTGTCATTAATATACAATTACATGAGCAACATTGTGGTTACTAGATCCCCCCCATTATCAAGTCCCTACCACATACCACATTACAGTCACTGTCCATCAGCATAGTAAGATGATATAGAATCATTACTTGTCTTCTCTGTGCTATACTGCCTTTCCCGTGCCCCCCCCTACATTATGTGTGCTAATCGTAATGCCCTATTCCCCTTCTCCCTCCCTTCCCACCCACCCCCACCAGTCCCTTTTGCTTTGGGAACTGTTAGTCCATTCTTGAATTATGTGAGTCTGCTGCTGTTTTGTTCCTTCAGTTTTTGCTTTGTTCTTAAGCTCCAAAGAAGAGTGAAATCATTTGGTACTTGTCTCTCTCTGCCTGGCTTATTTCACTGAGCAAAATACCCTCTATCCATGTTGTTGCAAATGGTAGGATTTGTTTTCTTCTTATGGCTGAATAATATTCCATTGTGTATATGTACCACCTCTTCTTTATCCATTCATCTACTGATGGACACTTAGGTTGCTTCCATTTCTTGGCTATTGTAAATAGTGCTGCGATAAACATAGAAGTGCATATGTCTTTTTGAGACTGAGAAACTGCATTCTAAGGGTAAATTCCTAGGAGTGGAATTCCTGGGTCAAATGGTATTTCTATTTTGAGTTTTTTGAGGAACCTCCATGCTACTTTCCACAATGGTTGAACTATTTTACATTCCCACCGGCAGTGTAGGAGGGTTCCCCTTTTCCACATCCTCACCAGCATTTGGTATTCCTATTCTTTTCTGTGTTGGCCATCCTACTGGTGTGAGGTGATATCTCATTGTGGTTTGAATTTGCATTTCTCTGATAATTAGCTATGTGGAGCATCTTTTCATGTGCCTGTTGGCCATCTGAATTTCTTCTTTGGAGAAGTGTCTGTTCGTATCCTCTGCCCATTTTTTAATAGGGTTATTTGCTTTTTGGGTGTTGAGGCATATGAATTCTTTATATATTTTGGATGTTAATCCTTTGTCAGATATGTCATTTACAAATATATTCTCCCATACTGTAGGATGCCTTTTTGTTCAGCTGATAGTGTCCTTTGCTATACAGAAGCCTTTTAGCATGATGTAGTCCCAATTGTTTATTTTTTATTTTGTTTCCTGAATATTCTTCTAACAGCCCTTCTAGCTGAGGAATTTATAGAGCTGGGTCCTTTTCCTGACCTGCCACACTTCTTCGTCTAGATTGGGTGAGACTAGCTTTGACTGTGCCTTATAGGACCACATGGTCGCGCTGGAGACGGGAAACTGGCACTTTACTTCTATGGATTAGAGCATAGCTTCCCTAACACAAAATTAAATCACTTAGTTTTATAATTTATGCAGACCATACTAAATGCCAAATATCAACATTTTATAGATTCTAAAAATGGCAGCTCAGTTAAAACCAGTGGAAGAGGGAGTTGAGTGAAGGTATTTCTGTTGCTCCAGAATTGAATTGCTGACTCAGAGGTCCTAAGTTCCTACAACCTATAGAGAAGCCACCCCATGGCTTATGAAGACACAACCAGAGAGGCTGCTGCCCTGCCACTTCCCCAGTCCTACTTGAAGGAAAATACTGATCTTGCTGCCCAACTGAATGCTCACAGAGCTATAGAATGTGTAGAGCTACTCTGGGGCTGTCAATAGAGAAGAAGGCAGTGAGGAGTTCCTGGAGAACTTGGCATTGTCCTGAGCTGAACTGCAAGGTGTTCACATTGAGAAGAGGGGTCCTGCAGAGCAAAGAAGGAAGCTTGGAGGAGGGCTAGCCATTCCCCAAAGTTCACCTGCTACACAGCCATACTCTGATAATTATAATGGGATCCAGGAAAAAATTGGGATAAGTTAGATCCAGGGCAGAAAATAAAATATTTCCCTGACAGTCATCTCCTCTGATTTCTTTAATAAGCATATTCTTCATGTGTGTAGCTCCTTAAAATTTTAATAATCATGTTCCCATACACCACCTTATTCTATCTTCTTAAAAACCTTGCCCAAGCAGAAGAGAAAGGATTTTCACCTTTCAGGTGTGGACACTGAGTTCCAGACAGGAAGCTGTCTATGGCCATAGAGCAAGTAAGGACAAGCCAGGGAACACTGGACATGGGATTAATATGCAAAAGAGAATCACTTTCTGATATACCAGCAATTGGAATTTACGACTAAAATCATATTGCCATTTGTGTTAGCACAAAAAAATACTTAGGCATAAATATGACAAAATATATACAGGATCTTTATGAATAAAAGTAACTATAAAACTAATGAAAGAAATCAAAGATCTAAGTAAATGGAGAGATATTTCATGTTCATGGATAGGAAGGTTCAATACCATTATGCCAATTCTCTACAACTTGATCTAAAGATTCAATGCAACCCCAATCAAAATACCTGAAATTATTTTTTTGGTCATTGATAGTTTGATTCTAAAGTTTATATAGAAAAGTAAAAGACTGAGAATAGCCAGCAAAATCTTGAAGAAGAACAAAGTTGGAGGACTGACACTACCTGACTTTAAGACTTATTAAAAGCTAAATAATCAAGGCAGCCTGGTACTGGCAAGAGAATGGACAAGTTGATCAATGGAACACAATAGAGACCCCAAAATGGACCCATGCAAATATGGTCAGTTGATCTTTGACAAAGAAGCAAAGTCAATATAATGTAGGAAGTATAGTCTTTTCAACACGTTGCTGAAACAACTGAAAGCACATTTGCCAAAAAAGAAAAAAGAAAAAAAGAATCTAGACACAGTCTTACACCTTTCACAAAAATAATTTAATCACAAATGGATCTTAAACCTAAATACAAAATGCAAATCTATAAAACTTCTAGAGAAGGGCATAGGAGAAAATCAAGTTGACCTCACATTTGTTGATGAGTTTTTAAATGCAATACCAAAGACATGATCCATGAAATAAATTTAAACTTCTGCTCTGTGAAAGACACTATTAAGACAATTAAAATACAAACCGCAGAGAAGGAGAAAATATTTTTGTAAACAATATATCTGATAAAGGACTTGTATCCCCAAATAGACAAAGAACTATTAAAATTGAACAATGAATAACAATTAAAAAGTGGTCAAAAGATCTGATAGACACCTCACCAAAAAAGACATACAGATGGTAAATAAACATATGAAAGGTGCTTGCCATCATATGTCATTAGGGAACTGCAAACTAAAACAGTGATGAAATCCACTACACACCTATTAGGATGGCTAAAACCCAAAAAAGCTGACAATGACAAATGCTGATGATGACTCAGAACAACAGGAACATTTATTCATTGCTGATGGGAATGCAAATGGTATAACCACTTGGAAGACAGTTTGGCAGCTTTTTACAAAGCCAAACACAGTCTTACCATACAACCCAGCAATAATGCTCCTACGTATTTACCCAAATGGGTTGAAAATTACACCCACATAGAAACTTGTACACAAATGTTTATAGCTACTTTAATAAATACCAAAAACTAGAAGCAAACAAGATGCCCTCAGTAGGGGAATGGCTAAACAAACCATGATCATCCACAATAGACTGTTATTCAGAGATAAAACTAAATGAGCTTCTGAACCATGAAAAAAGATGGAGGAAACCTAAGTGCATATTGCTATTTAAAAGAGACAATGTGAAAAGTCTACATACTGTATGATTCCAGCTATATGACATTTTGGAAAAGGCAAAATAAGAATAAATAGGTGAAGCACAGGGAAATTTTAGGGTGATGAAACTATTCTGTATGATACAATAATGGTAGATGCATGTCATTGTGCATTTGTCAAAACCCATAGAACTGTGCAACACTAAGAGTGAACTTTAATGTAAACTATCGACTATAGTTAATAATGAGGTATCAGTATTGGTTCATTAATTGTAATAAATGTACCACACTCATGTAAATTGTTATCAATAGGGGAACTATTCATAACAATAAATGCCTACATTAAGGAAGAATGAAAGCATTAAAATAATATAACTATACCTCAAGGAACTAGGAAAGAACCAATTAAGCCCAGAGTTAATAGAAGGAAAAAATAAAGATCAGAAAAGAAATGAATGGAGTAGAGATTACAAAGACAATAGGAAAAATCACTGAAATAAATAACTGGGCATTTTTGAAAAGATAGACAAAATAGAGAAAACTTTAACTAGATTTACTGAGAAGAAAAGAGAGAGGGCTCAAATAAATAAAATTAGAAATGAAAGAAGAGACATTACACAAATACAAAGGATCAAAAAAATTACTATGAATAATTGTATTCCAAGAAACTGGAAAACCTAGATGAAATGGATAAACACAACCTACCAAGACTGAATCAGGCAGAAACAGAAAATGTGAACAGACCAAGTACTAGTAAGAAGACTGAATCAGGAATCAGAAACTTCCCAACAAACAACTATCCAGGACCAGATGGCCTCACTGGTGAATTCTACCAAATATTTAACAAGAATTAATACAAATCCTTCTCAAACTCCTCCAAAAAAGTGTGAGAGATGGGAACACTTCCAAACTTATTTTATGAGACCAGTGTTTCCTTGATACCAAATCCAGATTAGAAAGGATACTGCAAGAAAAGAAAATTACAGGTTAAATCCCTGATGAACATAGGTACAAAAATCTTCAACAAAATATTAGCAAATCAAATTCAACAATACATTAAAAATATCATACACCATGATCAAGAAGGATTTATTCTTGGGAGGCAAGGGTGGTTCAATATCTGCAAATCAACCAATGTGATATTGATTGAAATAATTAACAAAATGAAGGATAAAAGTCGTATTTTATCTCAATAGATAAAGAAAAGTCATTTGACAAAATCCAACATCCATTTATGATAAAAATTATCAATAAACTCAGTTTAGAGGGAATGTACCTCACCATAAAGCAGGGCATATAATGACAAGCCCACAGCTAACATCATACTCAACAGTAAAAAGCTAAAAGCTTTTCCTCTGTGATAAGGAACAAGATAAAGATGCCCACTCTTGATTCACCATAGTACTAGAAGTCCCCACCAAATCAATTAGGCAAGGAAAAGACGTAAGAGGCATCAAATCAGAAGGGTGGAAGTAAAACTGTCTCTATTTACAGATGACATGATATTATATATCAAAAACCCAAAAGACTCCACCAAAAAGCAGAATTAATTAATTCAGTAAAGTTGCATGATACTAAATCAGTATATGAAGATCAGTTGTTTTCTATACACTAATAATGAACTATCAGAAAGTGAAATTAAGAAAATAATTCCATTTACAATTTCAATAAAAGTGACAAAATACCTAGGAATAATAGCCAAGGAAGTGGAATACATGTACACTAAAAACTGTAAGATAATGAAGGAAATTGAGAACAAAAAAATGGAAAGGTATTCCATGTTAATAGATTGAAAGAATTTATGTTGTTAAAATCTCCATACTACCCAAATCAATCTACAGATTCAAGCAATCTCTGTCAAAATTTCAGTGGCATTTTTCACAGAAATAAGAACAAACCATCCTAAAATTTGTGTGAAACCACTGAAGATCTGAAATAGCCAGAGTAATCTTGAGAAAGAAGAATAAAGCTGGGGATATCATGTTTCCTGATTTCAAACTATATTACAAAGCTAGTAATCTAGACAGTATGGTATTAGCATAAAAACAGACACATAGCTCAATGGAAGAGAATAGAGAGCCCAGAAAAAAATGTATGCATATATGGTCAATTAGCTTATGACAAAGGATACAAGAATCTATGACGGAGAAAGGACAGTTTCTTCAATAAATGATGCCGGGAAAACTGGACAGCTACATACAAAAGAATACACATACACAGAAAGATCAACTTAAAATGGATAAAAGACTCGAACATAAGACTTGAAACCATAAAACTCATAGAAGAAAACAGGCAGTAAACTCCTTGACATTGGTCTTAGCAATGACTTTTTTGAGTTTGACACCAAAAGTAAAGGTAAACAAAAGTAAAAGTCAACAAGTGGGACTACATCAAACCAAAAAGCTTCTGTACAGAGCAAAGGAAATTTTCAACAAAATGAAAAGGCAACTTATGGAATAGGAGAAAATATTTGCAAATCACATTTACAAATATAGGGTAAATATCTGCAGATATAGGGGTTAATATCTGAACTATCTAAAGAACTCATACAACTTAGCAAAAAAAACAAACAATCTGATTAAGAAATGGTTAGAGGAACTGAATAGAGACAGACATTTTTCCAAAGAAGACATCCAAATGGCCAACAGGTATGTGAAAAGTGCTCAACATCATTAATCATCAGGGAAATGCAAACCAAAATCACAATGAGATAGCACCTCACAACTGTTAGAATGGCTATTATCAAAAAGACAAGAAGTAACAAGTGTTGGCAAGGATGTAGAGAAAAGACAATCCTCATACACTGTTGGTGGGAACGTAAATTGGTTCAGCCACTATGGAAAACAGTATGAAAGTTCCTCAAAACAATAAAAATAGGAATACTAGACGATCCAGTAATTCCTGTTATTTGTAAAAACATGGTTGGATCTTGGGGCATTACATTAAGTGAAATAAGCCAGACAGAGAAAGACAAATATTGTATGATCTCATTTATATATGGACTCAAAAAAAACTAAACTCATAGAAACAGAGACTATATTAGTGGTTGCCAGAGGTGGGGGTGGGCAAGATGGGTAAAGGTGGTCAAAGGGCACACTTGCAGTTACAAGATAAATAAGCTCTGGGAATGCAAGGTACAGCATGGCGACTATAGTTAACAATCTGTATTATATATCTGAAAGTTGCTAAGAGAGTAAATCTTAAAAGTTCTGATCACAAGAAAAAATAGTTTGTGACCATATGAGGTGATGGATGTTACCTAAATTTACTCTGATAATCATTCTGCAATATATCCATATATCAAGTCATTATGTTGTTATACCTGAAACTGATACAATGTTACATGTCAATTATACCTTTATAATAAAAATAGAGGAAATTCTGTGGAGGTAGGGGCGTACGCTGGGGGTAGGTACATAGAAGTCTATGTATCATCTGCTCAGTTCTTCTGTAAATCTAAAACTGTACTAAAAAAACTATTAATTATTTTAAAAATTGTTGACCAACTCATGACAACACTGATGAGAAACTGGTAGCAAAATGTCCTTCCTGAGAGCTGATAGAATTCCTGCTGCCTCTGTGGGCACAGACATAATAGGGGCTTTACAGTCAGACTTCTTAGTGGAATTCCAATTTCAGGCTTTAGGTAACTCTAGTTCTTAAAAATTCTAGTTTACAAAACCAGCTTTGAGAAATCCTTAGTAATTCACTTTTTTGATAAATTCAAAGTCCTTGATTGTTATAAAAAATGGCCCTTGATGGAAATGCGTACAGTTTTCCCATAACAGCCCAAAGAGGCACTCTGCAGCTTGAAATAAATCTGTGACCCACCGAAGGCCTCTCTCCTGGCCCATGTGTCATAAGCCATATGTTGTTGTCGCTGCTCTGGACAAACAAAAATGGAGAGATGGGAGTTCTGCTCATTCTAACAGAATTCTAACTATAGCATGAAGGGTGTCCTTTCCACCAACAGCTAAGTCATTCAGAAATGGAATTTGGTCAAGCCTAACACTCAGGCCAATGGCCCTGTCCAGGAATACCATTTTGCCTTGGTGGCCCCAGCTCTTTGTAACTGAAGAATATTAAGGAGAAATGTCAATTTTCAGTAACTCTTGCCTACCACTCTCTTGTGCTGTGCCCACAGACTGTCGTTCCATCCATATCGGGCTTTCAGTCCCCAGTTACCCTACAAGGAAAAGAGACCAGCAAGGACACCTTTCCAGATTACAAAAGGTCCACTGGGGCTTGAGGCCTGACAAGCCCCAGCAGGAGCTGACCCACTCACGGAACAGGGCAATCGGCCAGGGCAGCAGGGTGGATCTCATCGGCAGGACCCGTGAGTACTTGAGGGGTGCATTCTCAAATCCAGACACAGCATGGCAGGACTAGAAAACCTGAGTAATGCCCCACATGCCTCAGGTCTCCCAGGCCACTCTGCTCTGCTGTCATTGAAACCCAACCTCCCTGATGAGGATGCTGTGAGTCAGGCTGAGCCTGTGTCTCTCTCTGTTGACTTTGAGCCCTCTGCTCGGATCCATTCCCCGTCAATTTCATAGCTTATTGTTAGAATTATTTCCCTCATTCCCAAATTCCTAGGAGCCCAGTGGCCTTTGCCCTAAGAACTCATAGCAAACGTGACTGTTTGGCACAAGGCACTGCACTCAGTAAACTGAAGTCCTTAGTGCATTACCTCCAGCCTCTTTCCTCACCTGAGCTTGGAGGAACACTACAGAATTGTCTAGGCACCCTGCATGGTAGCTTGCAGACCTCTGGGAAGCGTTCTCCTGAGGCCTTCCTCTGCTGTTGTAGGGTTCAGTTGTGCTGATTAAAATTCAGTCTTTTGTTCCTTCCTGTGGAAAGAAAAATATCAATCCTAAGAGGTGTGAAAGGACTGGAAACCTGAGAGCACAGCTGTGATATTTTATTCTTTTGAGACTTAACTATTTCTGGGGACATGATTTCACCCCCAACATTTCCGAAATCTGTCTAATAAATGGTATTTAATTGGTTTCTATTATACACTTCCACTGTCTTGAGCAAAGGAAATTAGTTATTTTACTGTGGAAACCTTCAAAGGAATGTCAGACAGAGGCAGTGCCAGCCCTGAGCACCCCCGCCGGAGGAGATGTGCTAGACATGCTCCCCAATGCCATCTGAACCACCCTCAGTCCTGCAGCTGCCCTGAATGGCTGCTCTCCTTGTCACCAAGCCTCCCAAGGTCTGTGGCTTTTCCAGAGTAAATGGCTATGTGGGAGATGGTTTTATGGGGAGTCCTGTGGAGGTACCCACTGAAAGAGATGAGCTCTGACTAAAACGTGTGTGCACACATACACACATGCACATGCTTGAGCACACACACATGCTCAGGGGTAGGAACGTCAGAGACTAAGGGACAGCAAGCCCCAAGGGAAGACCTTCTGCTCCCGAGTGGGATCTGGATGCCTCACACTCACTTCCTGGGGTGTTTCCTTGTTACTCCGCCACCTCTCCCATCCCCCACCGCATTTGATGGGGTCACCCTCTGAAAGTGGAGTCTGCTGGGTCCCTGCTGAGCCAGGACACAAGAAAGTGGTTAGAGTTAGTGATCTCTGCTCAAAAGGTTTGGGGAAGGCCTAATAAGCCGTGTTTACTGATGTGGCATTGTGCATCACAGAAGTGGTCATGAATGGTGGCCTTTACATTGTTTTGGTGGTTTCTAGTTCACTTAAGGCATTTATTTTATAATAATGGAAACCAAAGGGGAGACTGTAGAATCCTTTGGTATGTTTGTTCACTCAGTTCCTTCCTTTCTTGGCCTGCTGTCCCCATACCATGAGTGTTCCTGGCTTGTCCCTGGAATGCTATGGAATGGGGTAGAAAGAATGGGAACACCTAGGAGGACAGGAAATTTCAGGCTGTATCTTTCAGGCTGGAGTAAAACAAAGACCCCCTCTAAAGGGAAAATAAATTCTTCAGACCCATGAAAAGGCATTTATGCATTTGTAGAGCTCCCCAACCCCTGTGCATAAAATCCCAGATTAAGAAACAGTTATCTTAATTAACTAAAGTTTTATTCCACAAAATGTCTTCCAGTTTTGAATTATCACAACACAACAATTTTGCCCTCATATCTGATAAAATAAGTATTTTTAAAGTTATCATCAAAATTGAAACACAAAATTTAAAAATTCAAATAGAACCCGCCTATGCCTATGAATATGTTCCAGACCCCAACTCCAGCCTCACTGATTTGAGGGAGCCACAGAGCCTGCTGGCAAAGTCAGCAGCCACAGCGACTCTCCTGTAGGCTGTGGGGGCTGAGCTTGTTCCTGCCATTCTCCCTGGGGTGGTAGAGGTTTACTCCTCAGTCACTCACTTCTTCCAAGCCAAATGGGACATCGCATGTGTGATGCAGATATAAACCCTGCTCCACTGCATCACAGGGTCAGTGACAATGACATGTGGGTGTGGGGGGAAACGAAACAGTGCCAGATCATTTTAACTGCACCATCTAGATAATTGCCTGAATCTCCCATTTTTCTTTGCTATAGGGCACCTGACCCCATGTGTTTTTCCTCTCTGGGTGTTCCATTCTGTGAATCCATACAGACAGCCCAGGGAGAGGGTCTGGCTGGCCTGGCCACATAGCCCAGGTGGGCACCACCACAAAATTTTAAAACGTGTGTACAGAGCTTTAGAAGAGCTTTAGAAAGCTCTTCTAAAAACAAAACCTGTTAGAAGAGAATCCTGAATTAGTGGTCTTAAAACCTTAAGGGGAGATTAAGGTTAAGAGTTGAGTTTGCAAGTGAACCAGTGAAAGTCCTAATAAATGTGAAGTTTTATAAACCATACATTAGCTGGATTTACCTTATTCCTTGATACTCAAATGGACTCTAGTCTCCTTGCCTAAATCCTCAGGGAGGTCCGTGCCTTTGCTTATACTTCCATGGCATCCCAGAGGCTTCCAGTCCCCATGTCACTCTGGCTTCTAGTCCCTCCCCAGTGGGCTTGCGTCTGTCTGTTTCACCTGCTGTGCTGGCTCTGCTCTCTCCCCTAAGCCAGGGCAGGCATGGTTCACCCAGGTTGGTCACGTTAGGCATATATGTGAGCAGCAGGCTTTGTTGAAGGTTCAGAACCATGGAGCAGCTTAATGTTGCTGAGATACACAGTTTTAAAAAAATGAGTTACTGGATATTCCCATTCTTAAAAATCCTCTGGCCACAGGAAATTTCCCACTGGATAATTTTCTCTGCATTTTCAGCCTTCTACCATATTTTTGGCAACTTCTGTCCACCTGCACACCCCTCCTGAGTCCCCTGACATCTTGCTTCTCAGTTTTGAGCCCTCTCTACACACACACATACACACACACACACACTCTCCTCAGTTTTTGCTCACATCAATTTCCCTAACATCACCTTGGCTCAGGGCCTATTTTTGCACGACTAAAGATGCATAGCATGTTGAACAAAACACAAAGACAATCTCCTCTAAGTCTGGCCCTTCAGCAGCCTAGAAGACCTGAGAGAGGCCTTGACATTTCCTTCTGCCTCTTCTCTGTCCTGACCAGCCTCTGCAGGAGGAAGGAAGCAGTATCAGGCTTCAGTCCTATCAGCCCCCCCACATTCCTCTTGGCTTAGAAGGGAGAAGCAGCAACTATCTGTTTTGGTTTTAAATAACAATTTCTTCACTTTACCGTGTTTATGTGCAGTACAACAGCAATAAGGACCCTGTGCTGATTGAAGGCTATCAGTGACATTCCAAACATCTTAAATTATGAATAATGGATATGGTACAATCAATTGTCTTTTGCTGTTTTGGCTCTGCAGAGATGTCAAAACCTCCTCCAGGGCTCTAGTGAGATGAGTGTCATTGCACTCTTCTCTCCGTGGGGTCCCCCACATGCTCAGTGTCTCTCTGATTGTTCACTGAGGTTAGTGCCCTTCCCAGGGAAGGCTGAGGGGTCTCATATTTGAGTTTATCAGCCAGCCTTGGCTGAGTCTTTCCCTGACCCAACACACTGAGGTCTCCCTGCATTGGTGCCATCTCCCTGCGCAGTTTTGGGGAGACAGCAATGCACTTGCCAGACTGCCGGCCCTCCGCCACACTGCCTCCCTTAGCCAGAGCCAGGTCCAGGGTTTCTTTCCCTTGGTCTTCCTTCCTTCCTTTGTTCTAGCCAGTTCCTCTTCGCCTTCCTCTCCTCTCTTTCACTGATTCCCTGCTCCTTATTCTAACTATTCTTACTATAGCAATTCAACATTCTTTTATGACTCTTACACTTGCGGTTTTTAAGAAGGTATGCAGAAGAAACTTTTCATACCCTAGGATTTCATATAGGGGGACTCATGATTAAGAAGCTAAATTCATCACAAGTATTAGAAAGTTGAGCTGGCTTTGGCAAAGAATGAAGGAGAGGGAGAGATGGAGAGAGAGAGAGAGGGAGAGAGAGAGAGAGAGAATGAGAGTGAGAATTTATATCATAAAACTAAAGGAATTTCTCACAGTCCCAAAAGAGAGCAAACATCCAGGCTCAGCAGCAGATAGGGAGCTCAGTCCTGACTGGGACTGCATGGCCTTTTCCCTCTGTTTCTCCCTATAAGTCTGCTTCCTTCTTCTCTCTCCGTAGCCTTTTCTGCTTCTCTGTGTCCTTGGCTTCTAATTTACATGCTCTTTCTTCCAGAAACCTTCAGAAAAAGGCCCAGCCATCTCAGAGATCCAATTCTAAATTTTCAGGCTTGGATCAGGTGACATTTCATATTAACTGTTTCTGGTCCAATTAACTGTGGCCAAGGGACACAGATCACATGTTCCACAAATGCAGCTGCCAGTCCCTCTGGGGAGAGGTGTGGGTGAGTTCAACATCCCCAAAGCTACCCACAACAGGAAGGATTCCTGTAAACACTACCAGTGGCAGACTCTCTCCTCTTTCTCTCTCAGTGAGCACATTTGGAGTTTATGGAGAGCTTTCTAGAAAAAGAACTTTACTGTCCATGAAACTAGGGCTTGGGGCTTTCACATCCCCTCTCAGGACCCACCTCACACCATTGCAAGCATGACTTTGGAGCCCCCAGGTTCATCTTCCACTACCAGCACGCAGTGGCTTTGAGCTACACAAAAATCCAACAGCCCTCCCACCCTCCTACCCCAGCCATTGCATTTCCCTTTCTTGGCTCTTTTCTTGCTGGGCCTAATCTGGGCTGATACTCTCATGAGTGTTAATTGGTAAAATTCATTCACCTGGCAAATATTTCTTGAGTGTCCAGGCTCTGTGAGCCCTGTGTCTGGGGCCAGCAGCACGCTGTGAGCAGGCAGACCCTTGCCTCGCAAAGCTGGCTGTCTAGTGATTCCTGTAGAGCCCAAGAGAAAGGGAGCCTCTGAAAGGGACTTGGCCAGAGCAGAGTCCAGGCTGACTTTCTGAAGGTTCTCAGTACCTCCCAGTCCTTGACTAGGAGTTGAAGGCTTGTCAGTGTGCAGCCCACTAGATCATTCTGTGCTTTGCTCATGCACTGACCAGTCAATCCCCACGCAGTAAAAGTGCTATTCTATTTGCTTCTTTCGGTGTGTTTCTTAAAGCTTGTTTCTGCTGAGGTCACATTTCTCCTAGTAACAGCTGGTTGAATCCATTCCTACTGTTGGATTGTTGCTATGTGACTCTTGCTGTGAGCTGTCACCCAGAGGGGCTGTTACTGTGGTGCTTCTCATTACGTGGATTGACTTCTGCCATGCTGCGTGCATGTGGGCCCCCTGTACACAAGAGCCAACCTCATCCCGCAGCCCAGTGTGTGGTGTGCTAGACCTTCTGTGGGCAGGAGGGATGCAGAGAGAGTTGAGGGACCTCAGGTGGAGGGGTAGGGTGGTAGTGTGAGCACTTTGATCCTGAAAAGGATTGAGCTCTTGGAATGTTTAAAAGAGACAGGCTGGTGACAGGTAATAAGGGAGGAAGGTGTCAGACCTGTTGGCAACAATAACAGCAACATCGTTTACTGGGTTACAGGTGTACGCCAAGCACAATGCCAGCCACATCATGCATATTATCTCATTTTATGGCCACCACAACCCAGCGAGGAAGGTGTGATTATTCCCACTTCATAGAGGGGAAGCTGTGGCTCAGAGAGCTTAATGCCTTGCTAGGATCCTACTGCTGGGGATCAGCAGAGTCGGCAGTTGCACCCAGGTCTGTGCTTCCAAGAACCACATGAAGAGAGAACCTGCTGGCGTCCCTGGCAATCTCTCTTTGAGTGCTTCTCTGGAGTTTTGAGGCCACCCTCCTCCATGTGGTGTGCAGGGGCTGCAGTGGCACTCAGGAGGTGGGCCCGCCTCCTCCCTGTCCTGCCCAGCAGAGCAGCCAGCCAAGGAGGGAACCCTGGGAGTGGGGGATGGTGAGCTGTGCGGCTGGTGTTTGCCTGGAGCCCAGCACTAAAACACACCCGTGACCTGGTGCTGCTGTGTTCTCAGCTTTAAAGAGGCGGACTTGATCCCCAAACCACAGGAATGAAAATGTGGTAAGTGGAACCAGCCAAAGAGGCAGTATGGGGTGGAGGATGTCAACGACTCCCCTCTCCTCCAGAACCCCCTACCCTGGGGCCTGGTGGGGCTTTCTGGAGTGCAAACTGGGTCTGTTTTTCTCATCTGTGAAGTGAAGGCTTTGGACTCAACAATCTCTGAGCATCCTCCCAGCTCTAAGACTTAGCAAATTCAGGGTTCAGAGCTCCTTGGAGCAGCAGCCGCTCAGTGACCTCTAATCAACCTTGGCGCATTCTAAGTACTCAGTAAGCACTTGTTGAACCCAACCCAGGAGATTAAGAGTTTCTCAACTGAACAAAATAATTCCCCAGTGGGGTTCCCCACATGCCCGAAAGTGACCAGTGCCCACTGTCTGTGGCTCTCAGAAAACACCCACTGAGTGCTGACATGTGGCATTTTCTTTGAAGTAGATGAGAGCAAGAGGATCAGGGGTTTGAGTTTAATGTTGGGAAGGAGAGAAATCAGCTGTGTGGAACACTGTTGGCCAAGCGCGGTTGCTGTGAAACAGGAGACCCCATAGCAAGCCTCCCCCAACAGCCCACCTCCGACCTGGGGCCCTGTGGCTGGGCGACCAGGACTTGCCAGGCCAGTACTCTCCAGCCTGCTCACCTGCGCCAAGGCTCTTAAGGCGGTTCTTAAGGAGGCTCGGGGGAGTCTCCTGGCAAATCCCACCCCTGCTTTTATAAAGGGGCCTGCCGAGAGATGCCCGGGCTCTCTGGGAGCCCCAGCATGGCACAAAGCACTCCTGGGGGACGGGGGAGAGGGCAGTTCCACCAGTGCCTCACAGGCCCACAACTGCCACCTGCTGCTCTGGCAACCCGGCTGCCTGGTCCTGGCTCTGCTGTGGCCACTGGGCCCTTCTCTCTCCAGGGCATCTGAGAACTCTCTCTCTCTCATTTTCTCTCTTTCTCTCTCTTACACACACACACACACAGTTCTTTCATACTCACGCTCTCAATATAGTTTTTCTCTCTTACACACGCTGTCTCTCACATTTAACATCCCCTTTCTCTTTCACATACAGCCTTCTCTTCACCTCCGGGTCTTTCACACATTCCTTCTCTCTCTCTCCCTCTCCCTCTTCTCCTCTCCCCACCCTTCCCTGGTGCTTAACGGAAACACAAGTGAGTTTGTTGTGCCTGGCTGTGAGGGAAGAGGACGGACGTGTGGAGGCAGCAGCCAGGGTGGCTGCAGCAGAAACAAGCTGGGGCCTGAGGCAGTGCCAGCAGCTGGAGACCCCAGTGCTCAGCTATTCCAGGGAGCAGGTAATGCCCCAGACAGGTCTGCTTCAGACATCTGCTCTCTGTCCTGTTTCATCTCTCTGTGATTGTTCCATTTATTTGCCTTCTTATCTGGCCTTGAAGGGGAAGGGGATTCCAAACCTAGGGAACAGAAGGCATAACAGATCCAAGGAATGATGTGCCCTTTTCCTCAGAGAACCATGTGTCTGATGTGGCTGTGATCCAGGGCATGTGGGGTTCAGGGTGGCTGGGATCCAGGGTGGCTGGAGTGAAGGGTGTCTGGGGTCTAAAGTGGCTGCATCTGGAGTATCTGGGGTCAAGTGTGGCTGGGGTCCAGGGTATCTGGTCCAGAACATGACAGAACCTAGAAAGGCAGGTTAGGGCCAGATACCAAGGGCTGTTTTGAGCCATTCACAGATATTTTTTTAGATAACAAAGAGCCATTGAAGGTTTTTTACCTACGAGTAACATGATCAAAACTACATTTTATAAGAATAGTTCTTGAACTCTAATTCCCATGGAGAATTGGTGTGCTCTCTCAGGATCAAGTGATCACGGTCTTCTTCCAATTTGAAGACAAAAATGTGGTTATCTGTTCAATGTTAGTTTTTCTTCTATAGAACTCCCTTAATCTTTTGATGTTTGCCAGCAAGTGTTAAAAATCAATAATCCAATGAAAAGGATGTAAATTTAAAGTAACAGAAAAATTTGGAAAGAAAATCTATTTTAAGAAGTGAGATCCATCAAGCTATATACAGATAAATTCATAGTATTTTCTGCTAGTGAAGTTATTTCTAAATCACACATACTATATTTTATAGTGCTACCCAAAGAGTGCCATAACTCCCAGGCATATGTCCCATCACATGTTTGAAATGTTTTAAAAGCAAACTCTGCTGCTACATAGAAAATGTATGTGGATGGGGAACCAGAGGCAGCTGGACTGGAGGTGGCTGTCACAGTGATAAGGACAGAAGATAACAAGAACTTGAACCAAGATGATGGCAATGGGTGGGAGAAAAGGGAGAGAGCTAAAAAATATTTAGAAAGCAAATCAGAGAAGTTAGTGTCTGATTGGATATGGATGGTAAGAGAGAAGGAGGCTTCAGGAATTAGTCCAATATTTCTCACTGGATGGCTCGGTAGCTAGGGGTACCATTAATCAGACAAAAGAGGGCAGGGTTGGGATGTTGGAAGAAGGGATGAGGGGCTCCTTCAAATATGTTGAGGTTGCCTTGAGAAGAATGCAGAACTCCCAGATAAGCAGTCCAGCCGGCATTTGAAAATGCTCAGTACAGGCAGGGCCTGGACACATGGGTGTCCTCATCTGTAGGGTCACACCATAAAGAACACAAGATGGCCCAGAATGGTGTGGAAAGAAAGGAGACAGGAAGGCCGAAGAAGAATCCTGGGGAAGGTCAAGATTTAAGTGAGATAGGTAAGAGGGGTCAGGGAAGTATAATGAGGAGTCTTCAAAGAGATAGAAAAAATATCAAGTTAGAGCTGGGTTATGAAAGCCAGGAGTAGTATTTCAGTCCAGAAGGGGCCATCAGCACAACTGATGTCCCAGGGAGATAAGCCAGACCTGTTGGTTTGACTGGTTTTTTAAATTTATTGGTTTGAGAATAAGATTAGCGAGATCTGAGGGTAGGGTTGTAAACTTTGGGGCATAGAATGAATGAGATTAGCAGGGTAGTGTAGGGAATAGTGGGGACTGTGGCAAACTAAAATGCATATGCCTACCTGAAAAAGGCAGCCATCATTCAGCTCTAATAAACTGTTGCCTAGTGGGAATGTAGAAAGCATATGAATTTTCAAGTCAGAAATCTGGATTTTTATATGAAACCTCACAATTCATTATGTTAGCAACAATTTTTAAAACTTTTATATTCTGTGAGGGCCAAATTACACACATCTGTGCGCTGCCAGTTTGAAATCTTTGCCTTAGTCAATGTCCTTCGTGCGGTGGGGCTGAACCAGCTGCAGCAGGCTGGAAAGCGATTGGGTAAGGAGGAGGTGGAGACAGCGAGAGGAGACCACTCCTTTAGGAAGTTGGGCAAAGGGAGGGAAAAGGAGAACAGGAGAGCTTGGAAGGCAGGTGGGCTCAGGGGAGGGTGTTTTAGGGTAGGAAGAGGTGTTTAGAGGCTGAGAGAAAGAGGGTGGAGAGAGAGAAGTTAAAGACCCTGGTAAGGAAAGGCTGGTTGATGAAATACGGATCCAGCAGCAGAGAACGGATAGGACGGGAGATTAGGCTGGCGAAAGGACTCCTTCATTCAAAGCTGGGCTACACTGTGGTAAGGACATAGATGACGAGAAGGACGGAAGCTCATGGATTTCATGCCTGGAGGACTCTGTTTTCTTGGTGAAGTGGGGTAGGAGATGGATCGAGAGGCTTGAAGAGAGGAGCAGAGCAAAGGTTAGGAATGGATGGCATTGGGGATATAGGAAAGGGTGCTGATAACAAGGATGAGTAGGAGGTGGCTGTGCTTCTGAGACATGCTGAGAGCGGAAACCCTCCATTGGCACAGCTGGGTGGCTTCCTCCCAAAGGGCTCATGAGCCTGTGTGCTGGGGTTGAGGTGAAACAGATTAGCACTGCTTACATTCCAGGCCCTGTGTCACGTGTCTTATTCTCCTTATCTGATTTATTCCTCCCAACAACCGTGTTCACTCAGACTGAATTCACACATGAGTAAGTGGCCACTCTGAGATTCATACCCATGTCTGATGGATTGAAAGTCCACTCTGCCCCCTGCCTCTACCGCACCACCGCCCCACACTGCCTCTGCCTGCACCCCCAGGACATGCCTGCAGAGGTGAAGCCTGGGCCAGGGGATTCTTGTTCGGACATTGGTTGCCTGAATTTTTTGAGAAGCAAAGGAGTGCAGAGTGTGCAGAAAGAGTAGTTGAAATTACTGACCACTGGAAGTCCAAGGAGAAATACACAAGAGCCAAAGGGGACAACAAACTGAGAGGATAGAGAGGCTTGGGGGAGGAGAAGAATTGGTGATTCCCAGGAGACAATGAGAGACCGAACCAGGGTGGGGGCAATGGGATTGGTGAGGAGGGAATGTGTTCTTGAAAACTTTCAATATGGGGGCGGAAGGGAGAAAAAGATGAGGTGAGGGTGACTGCAGGGAGCCCGTGCATTGGGTGGACAGTAACGCCTTGAGCTGAGGCATTAGGTGTTGCGTCCTACCTCCTCTCTCCCTTGCTCTAGACACATGGACGGCCCACTCCTGCCTCAGGGTCTTGGCACCCTTGGAGCACATTCCTCCAGAGACGCGGAAGTGGCCTGTTCCCATCTTTCAAGTCACAGTCCAAGTGTACCCTCCTCAGAGGGGCCTCTCTGGGTCATGCTATCCATGCAGCTCCATCCCATTAAAATGAAATTTGATTTCATTTTTCAGAACACTTACCAGTACCTGAAAGTATTATTTATGGGTTTGTTTACTTGTTTATTGTCTGTCTCTGGCACTAGAACAGACACTCAGAATAGCAAGGACACACGGGCCTTCTTAATAGTTTTCTAACACCTAGAACAATCCTAGCACACAGTAGGCTTTCATTAAATATTGAGTGAGAGAAAGTAAAAGAGAAAGAAAGACAGGGAGGGAGGGAGGGAAGAAGGAAGGAAGGAATGTAGAATGGAAAGAAGGGAAGGGAGGGAGGGAGGGGAAGGGAAGAGAGAAGCGTGTTTGGGGAAGGGAATATCTTCAGCATCAGAAGGCTGACTTACTTTTGGGTGCCTGAGACATCCAGGAGGCGGCATCCAGTGGGCAATTGGAAAGCAGACTAGGAGCTCAGGCCCAGGCTGTAGCCATGCGCACGAGAAGGTGGGCCACGTATGTGGCCCCCTGGGGCAAGCATATCCTTTCACAGGGCTGACTGGCCCTTCAAGGCCAATGCTGGGAGGTGGCTGTTTTGGGGCCCAGTGGGAAAAGGGATCCTCTGGGTTTGTTATGCTGAAGTTGGGTCGAAGTTTTTCTTCCTTCCCTTTTCTGTTCTGTTCCCTGTCCTTGTTGCTGCCCCAGCAGCTTGAGCCATTTTCCACCCTCCTTATTTGTCAGATATCAGGTCTTGGAATCTGAATGCAGACTAAATCCTTTCAGCTCTTTCATCTCAAAGAATCTCTCGCCCACATCCAGCCTAGAGAGGCTTGAGTCTAACTTTGCTCAGCAGCTGAATTTGGTTTTACTGAAATAGGAAATACTTTTCCCTTGTCCTTGGCTCCTGCTCCACCTCAATCGGCCTCACAGCCCTCTGCCTCCCAGGGGACACGCAGCAGCCCTTGCTGCCCTCCTTTTGCAGGCTCTCCAGCTGCTGAGCAGCTCCAGGACATCCTGGGGGAGGAAGATGAGACTCCCAACCCCACCCTCTTCACGGAGATGGACACTCTGCAGCATGATGGAGACCAGATGGAGTGGAAGGAGTCAGCCAGGTGAGGCGGGGCCCCCAGGAGGGAGGTAGAGGGGGGCCTCCTGGTACAGCCTGCCCAGGCCTCAGCTGAGCTGACCCTCCTGGTGGGAGGGACCATCAGCCAGTGGTAACTGGCACCCTGAGTTCTGCTGGCATTCCTGGCCCCTGAAGACCTTCCTATCTGCCTTCATTGGTATCCAGACCTAGGTTGGACACTAAGGAGCAAACAGAAATTTATGACTTTGTCTTTTTCTTTGAAGAAATTAAAATCCAAGTGAGAAGGTAGAACAGACATTCATGAGACCCTGATGGACTAATACAAGGGCATATGTTCTTTAGTGTCAATTGGTTCAAACTAAATGCTGTAGGAGAAGGGAAAGCATTAAGGGGCCTGGAGTGCTTCCTGGAGGAAGGGGAATGTGTGCTACAAAAAAACCTGATGGAGTGGTCCAGTGGGCCACTGAATAAAAGGAACTTGGCAGAGTCCGAGGCAGTACAGGCAGAATGGAGCTATGGAGGCACACATGGAGAGTGAGAGGTGTGTGTTTAGGGGCAGTACAAGGAAGAGAAGACCCGGAAGGCTGGAGGGAAACCCCATAGTGAGGTTGTGGGAGCAGAGGGAGGCTCAGGGTAGGCAAAGTGCAGGTCATACCCAGAGCCTGGGACAGAGTGGCTTCTGAATTGACCTAGACTGGTCAGAGCCTCAAGTGCTGCCAAGAGCCTGAGAAGGAAGGATATGGTAGGAGGCAGCAGGAAGAGCTGGTGAGAGGACATGAGGGACACTGGAAGGAAGTTGATTAAGTCTGGAACACAGACCATATGGATGGTTCTCAAGTGTTTTTTTGTATTAGCATCCCACCCCACCCCCAAGCCCCAAGAAAAATTTAATTGTAGTTAACTTTATGAGATTAGAATTTGATTTAATTTATTTCTAATGAGAGAAACTAAATACTAAGGAATAAGATTTTGTCAGGTGGAGTTGAGCTTCGGGGTGCCCTAAACCAAAAAGTAATAGCTAACTTTTTCACTTCGCTAATAACCACATTTTGCCCACTCAGGGCTGATATTGCTCCAGGTAAGAGTGCACAGACTAATTGCCACCTGTGCCCAGGACTGGCTCTGCCTGGGGGCCACTGAAACACCCACAGCTTGGCAGCTGCCCAGCCACAGCCTGGCTCTTCCATCCCACCAGCCTCAATCTCCTGGGTTTTGCTCTGTAGAGCAACGGGGAGAAGGTTTCAACACCCCCATGTTTTCCCACTCCCATCTCTCCTGGAAGAAAGGCAGTAGGGTGACTAGCAAATCCCTGCAGGCCTCATGGCTGGGCCCAACCCCCTGTCTGGCAGCCATTGAGTGGCTTCTTTTCAGACCATTCAGTGTGCTAAACAATTACATAGACCTTGCTATGTGCTGAAGGATTCAAAGGCTTATCACATTCAAGCTGCATAATGACCCTGAGGAGGTGGGAACTATTTTTATTCCATTTTGTAGATGAGGATACTGAGGTTTCGAAGAGCAAAGAGCTTGCAAGAGTCAGAGCATACAGGTAGCTGAGGATGGATTCTAGCCCAGGCCTGTCTGACTCCCCACCTTGAGGGCAGATGCCCTTTGTCATGCCATTCCCATTTCTAAGCCACCTCTTTCCCCTTCTTCCAACTCCCAGGGACTCTGTTTTGATTTACATGGGAGGACATAAGTCTAGAGGCAATTCTGCTGGGATGGGAGATATATGGGGACAGCCATCTAGGGCCAAAAAGAAAAGGGAGGACATTTTGAATGACATGGTCCCAGTCTGGGCTATGCTGGCTTAATGCTTCTGAGTGGTTAGTGCCTCCTTAGGCAAGTGCCTTTCTTGTCCAAGGTGGGAAAATAGAGAGAAGGAAAGTTCAGAAGGGCCTTCCCAGAGGCCCACCAGGGAGAGGGTGCCTTCTCCCAACCCTGGGCAAGGTCTGCCTCTAGAACGCCTGGCCTCAGTTGCCAGGACCAGACACTCCATGAAGGCCTGTCACACACACTGAAAGAGCCCTTGATGAAAAGGCCTTCAGAGACCTGATTGTCTATTGCCATAGACATAAAACCCAGTTTCTAGGCTTTCTAAGTATGGATCTGTAGAACCTTCCACACTACAGACCTCGAAGTGAAACTAATAAACCATTGATGATAATACTTCTAGGAGGCTCCTCATGAAATATGAGGGGGGCTGACAGTTACTGTCTGCAAGCTGGGGGGCTTTTTGAGGATAGCAACTAAAGAGGCCCTGGAAGCACCTCAGCATAACCTGAGTGGACCTCAAACCAAAGGTGAGAAAAAAGTGACTAGAAGAAGTGGCGTTGGCTGAGCCCACTCCAGGCAGGTCTGAGAGAGGAGCAGCTTCAGAAACAACCTGGGGGCAGAGAGCAGTGGGAGGAGCTGAGGGCCTCCCCACCTAGGGCCCCTTTCTCCACCCTGGCCTCCTTTAATCTCTGTAGCAACTCCACTGGGTTTCCAGCAAACAGAGGCATTACACGCAAGCCTCTGGAGAGCTCAAAGGAAGGGATGGCCAGGCAAACTGCAACAGTGGAGGTGCCTGGCACCAGGCCTGTTTGGGGCTTGTCACCCTTATGAAAAAACAGGAGACATTTCCCTCAGCTGACAGACTGTGGGATCTACTTGGGGATGCCAGAAGTCTCAGAAGCCTCCAGAATCCAGAATCAACAAATTCTAGTGGGTTCCAGGCCCCCTTAGAGTAACAGGAAAGAATAATGGAATAATGGGAGTGGGGATAACACCTCACACAGACACTCAGGCCCTAGGAGGGTTGCAGGTCTGTTCCCACATCAAGGGGTTTAGGGGAGGGGACCCTTTAATAAAAGTATTTACTTTGTTGCAGGGGTGTTTGCTTTATTGAGTTAGGAGATTAACAGAGTGAAAATCTCAAATCTGCCAGGAATTTTCTCTGGCAGTGCTTTGTCGGGTGTTATTAGTTTGGAGGATGTTTCAAGCCCTTGGAGGAGTCACCCCTGGACAGATTTAAATGGCTCTTTAAGCTCACTCAGCCCTGCGCCGTATGCATGATGGGGACTGTGCGTGTGGGCATCATTCCTAACGTGATCAATGCTAGTAGGTCAGGCGGTTAATCAGATAGATTTTTATTAGCTCTGTCTCTTTAGCATTCCTGGCAGGGAAATGCAGCTGGCTGGCTGATCTGACCTTGCCTGAAGGGAGGGCTGGGTCAGGTGGGGTGGGGTCAAGCGACCCTCTCACTGCAAACGGTTCACCCAGAATTCTTTCCTCTCTCAAGCCCAGAGTGGCTGGCTGCAGGAGAGGGAGGGAAGGGGAATGGCCTGGGCTGGAAGCTGCCCAAGTGTGGAGGGCCCTTTGGGGTTACTCAGACATAGCCGGAGCTTGGAGCCTTCCAAGAGCTCTGAAAGCAAATTCCAAATCCAACCTGCCTCTGATCTCAACTCTAAGCAGACCAAAAGCGTGAACTTGCCAGAAGGTTCTTATGAGACACATATGCTCTGAGAACATTCCAACAGTGACCAGGAAGGGGCATAAAGAGGGACAGGAGAAGTGGGTCAGCTTAGCTGGGTCAAACTGGATAAGCACGTGCTCAAAAGCCCTAAATGGTTCTCTGCACTTAGGTGAGGATGTTCTCACACTATACATAATGGAGAAAGCCTGAACTTTGTCTCAACCCTGAAACTGCTCCCACTTAAGATATTGTAAAATGCCCTCCTAGGATCATTTCCTCTCAGTCTGAATGCACCCCCAGCCTCCTGGTCTTACCACTCACCTAGGATCACCCTCATGGGGCCAGAGCTGCCTGCTTGATGTATAATACCAAGCAGAGTAGGAGCTAAGAGCCCTTAGCATAGAAGTCAACAAACTTCATTCTTTCAACTACTAAGTGTTTACTTCTTAGTAAATTATCTTTAAACCCTGAGGCCAGGTGCTGGAGATACAAAAATGAACATGGCAGATCCTTCCCAGCTCACTTGGGGCATGGAGGTGAGTGACGAGGCATTTGGTAGTGGGTGCTGTGAAAGCACAGTGGGAGCACCTAACCCAGGCAGCAGGGGTCCAGGAAGACATGTAGGAGGAAGAGGTGTTCACACTGAGTCCTGAAGGGTCAGAGTTAGCCAGGAGATGGGACAGAAGGGTCCCTGCAACAGGGAAAACAGACACCCAGAGGAAGGGGCCACAGTTCCCTGTGGATGGACTCTAAATTGAGGAGCTGACCGTACAGGTCCTGTGCAGGCCGTGTTGTGGATTTTGAACTTGATGCTCAGAGCTTCAGAGGACCACTGAGGCGTCTGGGGTGGGAAACGGGCAGGATTGTCTGAGAGAAATTACTCTGGCTTCAATGTGGAGAATGTACAAAAGGAGGCAAGACTGGGCCAGTTAGGAGGCTGGTCCAGGTGAGAGATGAGACCGTAAACCGTCAAGATGTTGGCAGTGGGGGTAGAGAGGAGGGGTGGATTTGAGACGTATCTTCTCAAGCATATAATTGTGAATATATGTATATATATATTCTTTTTTTCCTTTTAAATATACTTTAGTGTTTTACTGAACAGTTTTAGATTCACAGCAAATTCTTAATTTACACTTTAGTGAACAGTTTTTAGATTCACAGCAAAATTGAGCAGAAGGCACAGAGTTCCCATATGCCCCCTGCCCCTACACATTGATCACATTGATAGCTACCCCTCCCCCCCTTATCAACATCCTCCATGAGAGTGGCACGTTTGTCACTATTGGTGAGTCAACACTGACACATCATACTCACCAAAAATCCATAGTTCACTCTTGGTTATGTACCTTCTGTGGGTTTGGACAAATGTATAATGGTGTGTATCCGCCATTATAGTATCATATAGAGTTTTTTCACTGCCTAAAAATCCTCTGTGCTCTGCCAACTAATCCCTCTCTTCTCCCTAATTTCTGGCAACCATGGTCTTTTTACTAGATCTGAGACATATCTTAACAGGTAGAATTGACAGGACTTAATGACAGATGACATGCTGGGGAGAAGGGTAGCTTCCAGCTTGAGTAAGTGGGTAACTTGCAGCAGCAATTTAGGAAATACAAGAGGAATAGTGAGGCTTTTTTGTGTTGGGTATTTTGTTTGGTTTTGTTTTATTTTGGGGGAGGTTGGTGATGAGTTCCATTTTGGACATCTTATGTGTGAGGAAACTCCAAGTAGAGATGCCCAGCAGGTCGTCCTGTAGACTTTGAGGTCTGGCATTCAGTGGAGGAACATAGATCTGTGAGCACCTAGATGGAAATCAAACCCATAGAAAAGGTAAGGCTGCCCCAGATCTGTGAAGTGAGGAGAGCGCTCAGGAAGACTAACCTTTAAGGGATGGGCAGAGAAAGCAGACCACACTGGATACTGAAAGGAACAGTCAGAGAGGCAGGAGGGAAACAAGAAGAGGGCTGTGGCCTGGAAACGGGGGCAGGGAGTCATTTATGACAGAGGGAATGGCTGACAGGTCGGGGAAGAACTGAAGAGAATCCACAGGATGAGAGACACAAACAGTCTCCAGGGAGGCACAGGGCAGAGGGTGGGGAAGAGAATCAGAAGGACCAAAGTGGGTTCAGTTGGACAATTCTTCCAAGGAGCTTGTGAAGGGCAGGTGTTAGAGAGGAATCTTGAGGGGAACGTGAGGTTAAGGGAGGTTTTGTTTTCTGTTTTTGAGGGTGAGAGTCATGTGAGCATACTGAATGCTGATAGAAGTGTCCAGATGGAAGAAAGTGGTTTAAATATGCAAGAAGCAGAGAGGAGCTGCTGCTGGCTGGAGGGGGCAGGGCCCTGGGCAGCCAGGGAGGCCCGCCCCTCTCCCCCTGCACAGGCCTGAAGGCACACAGGGCAGGGTGGCTGCAGCCAGGTTTGGGGACTCCCAGCAGGAGTTGGGGGGGCAGTGATTTGCAGACTGGTTTCTCATTTGAGGCTGGGGGGAGAGGCAGGGCTGATGGGAGGTGGTGCACATTGCCAAGGGGTCCTGAGGTGGGCAAGCAGCTCCAGCCGGCTGCTACCCTGTCTCATTGCAGCAGAGCCGTGGATGGAGATTTGTAGTCAGGTGAAAGTTTTTAAGGTTGTTTAACTTTGACTCGATGCTTATCTACTGATCTGAATAATCATCCTATTTGTCATTATCAAGTTGCTTTCCCTCCCCCTCTACTAGTCAGGAGTGATACCAGACACTATGCCAGGCAAGTGGAAAAAAGTCATTTCATATGAATCAGGAGCTGGATCAAGTCCCAGGTAGAAGTGGGCAAGGTTCCCCTAGGCCTCAGAGGCCCTGGGTCCAGCCAATGTTCTCACCTGTAAGTTATGAAAACACAGACTGGGGGCTGTACTAGCGGCATTTGTCCCCCAGGGACTTAGTGACCACTAGCAGTTAGTGTATCTGCCTGCATGAGACCTAGCAGACCAGGAGGGGTCACCTTCAAAGTCCACACCCATAGAGATAGCCAGTGACACAAGGCTATCACCCGGCAGACTTGGGACAGAATTAACTGGCCAGTGAGGATTAGAGAAGTCTAGTTAAGTGAGGAGAGATGGCAGAACTCTTCCCAGATGGGGCATGACTGGCTGGCAGACCCACAGCCCTTAGGGCCTGCTCAGCAGAAGGGATCACCTCCTCCTAACTGAGGACATCCTTGTATAGCTCCCATAGTTGCTCCAGTCAAGAGGGGAGAAACCCCACCATCAGACCACCTTGCATGCCAAGATCCCAGTTGATTTATTCACATGTATATGTATGTAAATATGTATGTCTAAAATAAATATATGTATTTTTAACTTTTAAATATCTAAATATATGTTTAAATTTTTACTATGGAAAATTTCAAACATAAAAAGTAGAAAAAACAGTGAAATGAATCCTAGGTATCTCTCACCCAGCTTCATCAATGAGTAATATTTGTCTATCTCCACCAACTTTTTTGCTTGCTTTTAGGGATTTTGTTTTGTTTTTTTGTTTTTGCTGGAGTGTTTTAAAGACATTGTAAGCATTTTAGTATACATCTTTATGAAATTAAACTTCTTTTTGTAAATACAACCACAGTGCCATTATATCTCCTAATAAAACTGAGAATATTTCCTTCTCAATTTCAGATATCCAGTCTAGAGTCAAATTTCCCTTATTACATCAAAACCATCTTTTTACTGTTGGTTTGTACAACTTAGAATCAAAACAAGGCTCATATATTGATTTTGGTGGTTATATTTCCATCTTGAACTGCCAGAGTCTGGAGATGCTGAAGGAATGGTCCTCCCTGAAAGTCCTTTTGGCAGGAGCTTGAGGAGGGAGCATTGGCAGAATATGGGGTGACGTCATGGTACCCAGGGATGGTCAGAGCTCTCAAGGTCTGGACCTGGGAAACCTGTCTTTTTCCTCTGCTTCTGGTCTCTGCCTCTCTCTAGGCATCTTCTTTACTTCTCTGCAGCTGGATTCCTCTGCTTGTCCCTGACCTTGAACATTTCTCAGCCTCCACATTCACATCTACTCTACTCAAGTGACCATCTCACACTGCAAGGCTGTTCCTTAATCCTAATTCCTAATTCTTCAAAGAGATTCTGCTTTGCCAACTTTGGTTGTCCCATCACTGTGTCCCAGATCAGAATCAGAGGGAGATACGGGGAGGGCAGGCCATGGCTTGGGGAGCACATCCCCACAGAGGGCAGCAAAGCGGACACCCCAAATATGTCTTTTACAAAAAAGTAGTGGTGAAGATATGCCCTTTTGTAATCTATTCTTTAGCTTCAGTTGTGCTGCTAATGCCAAGCAGACCTTTCAGAATTCTTCAAGCAGCCCATGAGATTATAGGTGGTGGAGCTGTGCCAATCCATCCCCCTCTTGGACAAGCACCTCTGAGATCACCCCTGTCTTTGTACCTGGATGTTGATGATATCACTACAGTTCTGCACCAGTTCCTGGGGTGGTGAAAAGTGGACACTCTAATCTGTGGGGCTAGGGGACCTTTGGAAAGCTTATCTTATCCACACTTTTTTTTTTCACACTAAAAAATATTTTAAGGGCTGTTGTGTTAGGTTTTATGAGAGAATTCAAACGAGTAAGGTATGAATCTGTTCTCAAAATGCTTATGCTCCAGTGCAGGTGTCAACAAACATTTTCTATTAAGGGCCAGACAATAAATATTTTAGACTTACTGCCCAGATGTGATCTCTCCTTCCTTTTTTTCTTCTCCTTTTTCTCCTTTTCTTCCTTTTTTTTAATAATCCTTTAAAAATGTAAAAGCCATTCTTAGCTAGCTGGAACACAAGCTGTAAGTCACTTTAGCCCATAGGGCATTTTTTGGCCCCTGATCTAGTGTAAAATGCAGATGTGAACTCATATACACAGGTAACTAAAACCCAGGGCAGTAGTGGTGAGAGCTCAGCTCCTGAGTCTAAAGACTTGCCCTCAATCCCTGTCTGATGTGAGTTACATGACCTTGGGCAGGTTCCTTATCCTTTAAAGTCTCTGATCTCCTCACCTGTACAATGAGAATGGTAACAGATTTTCCTTGTGAGATCTATTTGAGGATTAAATGAGATAATACATGTTAAGTGCTTAGCATAGTGCCTGACACTTAGAAAGTGCTCAGTGAGCTTTGACCACTGTAATTTTTATTAAATGCCAGGTAAAAATGACACAAGTGGGTTGGGAGTCAGAGGAAGGAATGGTCTTTTCAAGCTGGGCCCTGAGGAGAGTGTGTCACAGAGAAGGTGGCCTTTGAACTAGGCTCTGAATAGCAGAGGTGGAAGAGAGAGCATCCAGGTGGAGAGAGAGCCTCTCCTGAGAGGCAATGAGGCCTGGACACACAGACAAGTGGCCCTCATAGAGGTTTGGTTCCAGAAGCCTTTCCTAGAAGGCACCAGTTAGGAATTTACCAGTAGCTTTGTCTGATGGCATTCACTTAACTGTGGGGTCCCCCTTGCCCATGAATGAAGACATGATGTGCGGCAGGACCGAACCTTCACCAAATGCATGAACTTGGGAGCAAAGCCCTGACCCCCATTCCAGTAACACAGCTCCTGGAATGGAACACCTGTTTCCCATGCCCACCAGCTCACCACTGGGTATACTTCTGAGAAATGGTTCTCCAGTAATGCCTAAATTGTACTGCGTAACAACGGCCCTTAGAGGAGACTTCTATGCTGGCAAACGGAAAGACTTTCAATCACAGGGAGTTAGTCAGCCATGGAAGTGTGTGAGTTTCATTCCAGAACAGTCTAAGACAAAAGTCCCCACCTGTCTGGTTCCAGTCTCAGGCAGATCTCATTTGCAGAGATGGAGTATTCTAGACATTTTATCTGGAGTCTACTAAACATTTGTATCACTAAGCTAATGTGCCTCATTTTGATTCTCTTTCTGATGATAATTTGGCTCTTCCTGTATGTCAGCCTATAAGAAGAGAATGCAAGGGCTAGAAGATGAGAGTAACTAACCACTAATAACTGTTGTAAATCTCACTGTAAATTAAATAAATTGGCTTTTGGGTTTATACATCAGTCCTTGTCAACTTGGTTAGCATTAGTCAATATCCTTGGACCTAATCATCTCTAGGACAAATAGACAAATTTCTGACTATGGTCTGCAGTGGATACCCCAAGAGGCCTGTGGGGCCTTCCTGATGATCATCAACCCATCTTGGTACCATCTAAACTTCTGAATATGCATGTTGACTCTTGACCCATGTCTGCCCACCAGTCTCTACACTTTACAGTCTTTCAAATTAGCTGTCAAGTTTGGTTTGTGTGCATACTTACCATATGTGTAGTTTTAATCAGTTATACAAATAACTTTTTGCATTATTTCATGTACATATTTTAATGCATGTGCTTGTCATTATGCAGTAAGAATTTGCCCAATAAATTGTAGGAATGGGCAAGAATTTGCTTTTGAAAAACTTTCTTCTCATAAATCATCTCTTGGTGTCTCTTTCAAAGACTGAACCTGGGGAGTATCTGCTGGTTCCTCAGACTTCTCTAGGAAAATTCTTTATTGGCCCGTAAGAAAATTAACACTGGCCTTTGGCTTCTGCTGGGAAATTCAGGGTGCTGATACGACTCATTGTGAAGTTAAATAGCTTTGCTGGTTAATGGGAAAAACTCATATTCACATTACTTTTAAGAAAGGAATCTGTTAGAGTCACAAAATTTACTAACAGGCCTGAGTCAGAAAGCAAAACCAGCAAGTCTTGATGTTTTGTAACTAGTACATGGAAGTCAAATCTTTGGACAATGGGCAAGGGAAAGTTGCAGAATAAAGTCCACAAGGCCTTCTAGAGTATCACCAGTGTGGGTGTGTACTCACAACTTTTTGGTGAGTAAGCTTAGCTTCATTTAGGAAACAAATTCACACAAATGTAAGTCTTAGATGTTTAGAGGCAACATAACTAACATTGAAAGCTGTATTCTTTAGGAGATTTCATTTTTTAAAAAATCTTTAAATAGAATGTCCTAAGGAAAGTTTTTGCAAACAAATTAAGATGTTTATTCAATCACAATGTTTAATCCATTATTCTTCTCTAACCACACATAATGGCCCGCTCATTGTTTTGTCTTCTCAAAGACTTGTGTCTTCCTTTTAAAAAGTACTGATGTCTGATTCTAAGGCCCCTGAGATTCTGATGTCAATGGTCTGGGGTTCAACCTTAGATGTTGGAATTTGTAAAAAGTTCCCGGATGATCTAAATGCAGCTTAAATTGGAAGCTGCTGATGTACACGCTAGCCAGGGCAGGGCCAGTGGGATTACAATTTCAGTCTCCATCTGAGGATGGAACTAGAATTCAGGTATCAAGTTTTCATCCCTTTCCAGAGTCTAAAAGGAAATCCTCCCTCTTCTCACATCCTGTGGTTTGAGCATTGGAAAACCTTGGCTGTAGCTGGTAGCTTGTCCGGTGATGCTTTCTACTGCTCTTGGTATTAACTAAATAGCAACTTCCTCTAATTGTATCTATGACTGAGTTACTAGTTACAGAAAGGCTCAGTTATGAACCTTCTGTGGGTGACAAGAAAACTGCTTTCTGTGATATGTGACTCTTCAAGGTTCTGTTCAGCTCCATCCCAGCTGGGAGAGGGGTACCTAGCTCCTGCCCCTGCCCTGGACAAAATCCCCAAGAGTTCTTTTCCAGCCTGGAGATTTTCTTTCCTCTTGACCTGCTCCTCTAACTTTCATTCTCCACTTGTTGAGACTGACTGTGTTATAAAGTCACTTTGGAATGAGTTGCTTGGGATTACACATTAACCATTTATTGGGCTTGCAAGAGTTTTTAAGCCTGGCCTTGGTCAGAGGCTTTTTAAGGAGCCCATTCCTTTATTCATTCTGAAAAGCAGTTCAAAGTTTTATTATGGAAAATTCAAATTTATATAAAAGTAGCATGTAGTAGAATGATCCCCCCCAGACCCACCACCCAGCTTCAATGGTTACCATCTAACTCACGGCTAATCTTGTGCCTCTGTCTCCCACCCACACCCCAGACACATGCTGATCATGCTGACACAAATCCCAGATACCAGATCATTCCATCTGTAAAAATTTCAGTATGTGTCTCTAAAAGATAAGGCCTTTTCCTTGCCCAATTTTTTCATTGGAACTTAACATAAAATTTGCCATCCTAACTATTTTTAAATATATAGTTTAGTGGTATTAAATACATATATAATTGGATGACCACCACTACCATCCATCTCCAAAGCTCTTTTCATCCATAAAACTGAAACTCAGTGCCCATTAAATAATTATTCCTTATTTGCCACTCCCTCCAGCCCCTGGAAACCACCCTTATACTTTCTGTTTCTATGACTAATGACTATAAATGCCTCCTGTAAGTGGAATCATACAGCGTTTGTCTTTTCTTGACTGGATACTTTACTTTGCATAATGTCCTCAGGTTCATCTGTGTTGTAGAATATGCTCAAATTCCCTTCCTTTTTAAGACTCAGTAATATTCCACTGTATGTATGTACCACATTTTGTTTTTCCATAATCCACTGGTGGGCACTTGGATTGCTTCCAATTTTATCTTTTGTCAATAATGCTGCTATGAACATGGCTATACAAATGTATCTTCAAGACCTTATTTCCCACTGTTTTGGGTAAAAGGCTCTTTCTTTTTAACACAACTATAATACTACTATCACATCTAAAAAAATGATAATAATTGATAAAAAATGATAAGGAAATAATTCCTTATTTTCATGTAATTATCCATATAGTGACTGTATTTCCCAGATTATTTCATATTTTAAAAAGTATAATTGGTCCACACATTGCAATTGAGGGGTATGTCTCAAGTGATTTTTAAATCTACAGTTTCCTCATCCTTCTTCCTTTGCAGGTGTTGCTAAAGAAACTGTATCATTTGTGTTATATGGTTTTCCACATTCTGGACTTGTTAATTGCATCCCTGTGGTGGTTTAACATGTTCCTCTTCCCTGTATTTCCTATAAAGTTATAGTTGGGTCCAGGCTTGTTGATTTCTGTCTGACTTTTTCACAAGACTGTTCCATAGATGGTGGTGACCTTTGTATGTCTGTGATGTTACTACACTATGATGGTCATTACTTAGATCATTCTGAGTATTATAAAACATACTTAAATGCCATGATTGTTGAGCTCCCTTTCCCAGTCATTTGCTCATAGCCAGACTTCCCCCAAAGCAGTCATGAGTTCTTGCTACCTTCAAGCAGAAGACCATAAGGGGAACCAGAGGAAAAATCAGGCCCTGTCCTCAAGACGCTTGATGTCTATTTGGGGAGGCAGATATATTCTAACACACCCAGAAAACATAATTGCCTACAATTAATTATTATTTTTGCCTCTGAGCCCCAAAAGTCAGGAACTTCACCTAGAACAGTCTGTAGCAGAGTTGTCTGGGTCCCGCCCAGATATTCTGATATAAATTGGTCTAGGATGTGACTAGACATCAAGATTTTAAAAGCATCTAATGTTTTTATGTGCAGCCAAGTTTAAGAATCATCATCCTAGGATAGTGGTTCTGAAAATATGGTCCCCAATCACCAAGCCTCAGCGTCCCCTGGGTTTATGTCCAGATTCCTGGCATTCCTCACCCTCCACCCCAGGCCTACAGAATCAGAAACTCTGGGGTGGGACCCAGTAATCTGTATTTTCACCAGCCTTCCTACTGTTTGTCATGGGAGAAATAAGCAGGATAACTAGGAGAGGCTTTGTAGAGGAAGTGGTACTCTTGCTGGGCAGTGGAGAAAGAAAGGGTCAGATCTGGAAAGGAAAGGAGAGAGTTCATTCTACTGTATAGACTCACGCTCCTCAAAGGTGATCTGCAGACCAGCAACCTCAGCATGCCTGGGAATGTGTTAGAAAAGCAGAATGTTGGACTCCATCCCAGTCCTGCTGAATCAGAATCCTCATTTTAACAGTACCTCCAGGTGATTGTATGCTACAACATTGATGCTACAAATAGTCACACAATTATGTAAAGAGGAAACTGACAAAAGAAAAGATGCTCAAAATCACTAGTAATCAAAAGAATGCAAATGTAATACAATTTTTCAATCACCAAATGAACAAAGGTGAAAAAGAATGACAATCCTGGAGTGTGAGGGACTTTGGAGAAATGTGAGATCTGCGCAGTGGTGGAAACGCACATTGGCACAAACTTTCTAGAGAACAGTTTGGCAATATGTCACACACTTAAAAATGTGCATACACAACAATTCCACTTCTGAGAGTTTATCCTAAGGAAATTATTGAGCAAGAGCCAAGGATATTCAAACCAGTCTTGTTTATAATAAAGAATAATTAGAAATAATCAATCTCCACCAAGTGAGGATTATTCATATCAATTATGGTCCATTTATACAATGGAATACTAAAGAGCATTTACAATGATATGAATGCTTATAGACACCTGTGGACATGGCGTCCTTAGATATTATGTCCTTACAGTGGCATTAATGTAAAATAATGTGCACATGTGCATTCATGCATACAGAGATCTACAATGCTGGTCACTACAGTGCTAGTCATCAGCCATGGGGTCTTCTGGCTGGAGAGACTTGTATGCCTTTACTTTCTTATTTTTTCATTGTTTCTAAAATTACAAAAGCAGTGTTTTTAATTTTCACATTAATAGCTAACACTAAAAGTGTGCACTATGTGCCAGGCACTGCTGTAGTTGCAATTTACCATTATTATTCCTGAAGAGAACAAAAGTGATGAGAGATTAAGCAGCTCACCCAAGGTCCACAGCTAGGAAATGTTGGAGCTGGGATCCAAAACCTGGTCATCTCTTCACAGGCTGCACTTTTCCTATACTGATTAACCCAAAGAGAGTGAACGTCTCTCAAATCCTTCCCCACTATCAATCCCACTCTTCTCAGAGGGAACCGTTGTTAACCCTATGACACGTATCCTTCCAAAACTTGCTTGGCATTTTCAGATGCATGTGCACAAACACACGGATATATGTGTGTGCTTCTTTTCTTTCTAAATGGGATGGTATATTCTATCCTGTTAGTATGCACAGTTCACCCTCATACTTTTTACCTCAGAGGGGAATCCTAGCATGGACAGAGGGAATGAATGTGACCATGCCCTACTGAAAACTGGCAGTTTCCAGTTCTTCATCCTAGCAGACACAGCTGCAGTGAACCTCCCTGTATATACACTACTGTGTGCAGATGTGTAATAACATTCCTGTGACAATTTCCTAGAAATGGAACCACTGGGCCAAAAGACATGTACACTAAATGTTTCAAATGGCTGCTCAATTTCCCACACCAAGAAGGTTGTGCAGCTACATTATATACATATGTACAGTATATATACACATATACTATATACACAGTACACAGTGTGTACATACATATACTACATAGTACAGTGTATACAGGCTGTACATACATATATGCAATACATACATACATACCTCCACATGTTTCCGCTAACACTGGAAGTTATCAGTCTTTTTCATTTTTGCCAATATGAAAAGTGAAGAATGGTGTTTCTTTCCTTTTTTATTAAGATATCATTGATATACACTCTTATGAAGGTTTCACATGAAAGACAATGTGGTTATTACATTCACCCATATAATCAAGTCCCCCCAAAGCCCACTGAAGTCACTGTCCATCAGCGTAGTAATATGCCACCGAGTTACTACTTGTCTTCTCTGTGCCACACTGTCTTCCCCATGATCCCCCCCACACCATGTATACTAATCATACTACCCGTCAATCCCCTTCTCCCTCCCTCCCCACCCACCTTTCCCACTCTTCCTCTTTGGTAACCTCTAGTACCTTCTTTGAGTCTGTGGGTCTGCTGCCGTTTTGTTCCTTCAGTTTTGCTTTGTCATTATACTCCACAAATGAGGGAAATCACTTGGTATTAGTCATTCTCTGACTGGCTTATTTCACTGAGCATAATACCCTCCAGCTCCATACATGTTGCAAATGGTAGGATCTGCTTTCTTCCTGAATAGTATTCCATTGTGTATATATACTGCATCTTCTTTATCCATTCATCTACTGATGGACACTTAGGGCTGCTTCCATATCTTGGCTATTGTAAATAATACTGCAGTAATCACAGGGGTGCAAATGTCTTTTTGAATATGATAAATTATTTTCTTTGGGTAAATTCCTAGGAGTGGAATTCCCAGATTAAATGGTATTTGTATTTTTAGTTTTCTGAGGAACCTCCATATTGCTTTCCACAGTGGTTGAACTAATTTACAATCCCACCAGCAGTGCAGGACGGTTCCCCTTTCTCTGCATCCTCACCAGCATTTGTTGTTCCTTGTCTTTTCGATGTTGACTATCCTAATTGGTGTGAGATAATACCTCATTATGGTTTTAATTTGCATTTGCCTGATAATTAGTGATGTGGAGCACCTTTTGCCATCTGAATTTCTTCTTTGGAGAATTGTCTCCACCCATTTTTTAATCAGATTATTTGCTTTTTGGCTGTTGAGACATCTGAGTTCTTTATATATTTTGGATGTTAACCCCTTGTCAGATATGTCATTTACAAATATATTCTCCCATACTATAGGGTGCCTTTTTGTTCTACTGATAGTGTCCTTTGCTGTACAGAAGCTTTTTAGCTTGATGTAGTACCATTTGTTCATTTTTGCTTTTGTTTCCCTTGCCCAAGGAGATGCATTCAGAAAAAGTTGCTTATGTTTGTATTCAGGAGATTTTTGCCTATGTTTTCTTCTAAGAGTTTTATGGTTTCATTACATACATTCAGGTTTTTGATCCATTTCAAGTTTAGTTTTGTATACGGGGTTAGACAATAATCCAGTTTCATTCTCTTACATGTAGCTGTCCAGTTTACCAACACCAGTTGTTGAAGAGGCTGTCATTTCCCCATTGTATATCCATGGCTCCTTTATTGTATATTAATTGATGAGAGTGGTGTTTCATTTGCAAATGTCCTTGATTACTAGTAAAGTTGAACATCTTTTCATGTTTATTGGCCATCTTCATTTCTTTTCAGAATTGTTCGCTTTTCAGTTGGGTAATTTCTTATTGATGTGAAGAAGTTTTGTTATATTTTAAATATCAGTCCTTTGATGTCCTGTTTGTTGTAAATATTTTCCCAGTATGCTGCATTTCTTTGAAGTTTGTCTTATATTGTCATACAGAAATTCTAGTTCCATGTATTTTCATGTAATAAAAATTTGTCCACTTTTTTCCTTTATGGTTTAGCCATCTTATTTAGGAAGTCCTTCTCCACAACCAAAAATACAAGAATACTCTCTTGTATTCTCTTCTAGTATACTTATATTTTTGTTTATAGATTAAAAAAAAATAATTTACTCATTTTAATTGCAGGAAAATATACATAACATAACTTTACCGTTTTAGACATTTTCAGGTGTACTATTTAGGGGCACTGAGTACATTCACATTGCCATGTAACCATTACTATCATCCATCTCCAGAACTCTTCATCTTGTAAAACTGAAACTCTGTAACCATTAAACAGTAACTCCCCATTCCCCCTCCCCCAGCCACAGATAACCACTATTCTACTTTCTGTCTCTATGAACTTAACTACTCTAGGTCCCTCATATATTTGTACTCATACAGTATTTGTCTTATTTCACTTAGCATGTCTTCAAGGTTCATTCATGTTGTAACATATGCCAGAACTTCCTTCTTTTTTAAGGCTCAATAATCCATTATAAATTTATTTTTATGTTTAGACTTTAATCCATGTAGAATTTAATGTTGTGTTTGGTAAGAAGTAGGTGAAAAGTAACTTTTTATTTTTAGGTTCAACATCTTTTCAACAATTCCTCTATTAAAACCCACGTTCTCATGGGGGCCCAAGCCTGTCCCTGGACTGTTGTCCCATTGATTCCCTTTGTCTATATTTGGACTGGAACCACACTGTTTTAATTACTCAAGATTTCCCCCAAGTTTTTAATGTCTGCTAAAAGCACGTCTGATTCCCATTCTTTGGTTTTAGACTTCCTCCAACCATTCTTAGACATTTTTCCAGAGGAACATTAGAATTGGATAGTCATGGTCCAGAAATACTCCTTTGGGATTTTGATCGGACTACCTGACGCCACCCCCTAATCTAGGGCTAACGTCTTACTGAGCTGTGCTAGCTGACCTTGCTCTCCTCCCCCACATGGTGCTGCATTCCATGGGGAAGGTACAAGCCAGTGCTTCCTGTGCCCAGCTGCCCAAGGCCTTCCCACTTGGCCCCCTCCACCCAGCCTATGATTCCAAGGCTTCTAGAAAGGGCAAATACCTACATACCCTTGGTTTACTGCTTTTCCTTTCCAGATGACATTGGATTTTAACCTGAACTTTTAAAACCAAAATCCAGAGTGGATGCATGGAAACCTCAGACCCTGCTGCAGAAGTCATGGGGAAATTATTTTTGGTCAGGGAACGCTTTTCCTTCTCCTAGCAAACCACACCCCACAAGGCAGACCACTGAATACACAAGTGACCAGCCCGGGTAACCAGGTTCCAGTTGACACTTTTTTAAAAGTTACATCATTACTATAGTATTTTTATAGCATACCATAAAGTTCCCTCATTTTAAGTGCAGTTAAATGATTTTTAGTAAGTGCACAGAGTTGTGCAACCATCACCAAAGACAAATTGGGATCATCACCACCCTGAAAAGATCCTTCATACCCATTTATGGTCATTCTCTGGATGTCACTTTGCCCTGAACATGACAGTGTCAGGAGGAGTGGGTTCAGAACACAGTGTAGGGTCCCCCTGTGAACCACTCTGCATGTGAATCTAGGACCAACACCCCCACAATGTGTATAGCATGACTTGCAGGCCAACACCGCTTCCCTGAGAAGACCTGGACAGGTGCTCCTCCCAAGGGTACTAGCCATGCTGAGCTCCTTTCTTAACTCTTGCAGGTGGATAAAATTTGAAGAAAAGGTAGAGGAAGGAGGCGAACGCTGGAGTAAGCCCCATGTGTCCACACTGTCCCTGCACAGCCTCTTCGAGCTCCGGACGTGCCTGCAGACGGGAACAGTGCTGTTGGATTTGGACAGCGGCTCCTTACCACAGATCATAGGTGAGGCCGGGATACTGTGTCCCTGCCACCCAGGGCGGCCCCTCCCACTGCCCCAGCCTGGTGCTCCCCCTTGGTCTGCAGGACACACCCACCCCTAATGCCTGACTGATTCTGCAGAGGGCAGGCTTTGGGTAGGATGCTCCAGAGGCATTGTTGTCGCTCCAAGGTTCAGTTCCACAGAGAGTGCCAACAGAGGGAAAACTCATCCTCTGAAATGCCATCCACAGTGCAGCAGAAGGGAGAGGGGCCTCTTAGCAGGGCCAAAGACACCTGTTGCCATGGCAACCAGTTCCTTGTCAGGGTAAATGAATCATCATGCATCTTTAGGAAATTAGCCCTCATTTAGTGGAGTGGTGAAGGGAGGGGATGGCTTGCCTTATCATCCATAAAACTTTTGAGAATTTTGTTTTAGCATGTTCAGTTTTGCCAGAAGTATTTTGCCCAAAACACTTTTCTAAAAAGAATTCATGTTAGGATTAAAACCATTTAACAGAGGACTTTTGTGCATCTCAGGGTACTTTCATTACTTTTCACAATATCACTGAAAGAAAGAGCAGAGAATTCTACACACATGCTCGCTCGCACAGCCTTTTGCATATGAGGAGGCTGAAGGTCTGTGGCGTGCCCAATTTTCCATAGTGTGTGGCAAAGCCAGAACTCTTTCCACGTCCCTGCCTCCTTTAACCCACTCTTAATCCCACTCACAACAGACGGACCTGAAGAGCTGTACACCCCTGGTTGCTCTGCCCCACAAGGACAAGGGGTGCTTGTTTCCCACTCAGATGGTGTCATTGAGAAGCAAATCGCGGACGGCCTCCTGCGGCCGGAGCTCCGGGAGAGGGTCAGCTACGTCCTCCTGAGGAAACACCGCCACCAAACCAAGAAGCCCATCCACCGCTCCTTGGTTGACATTGGGAAGTCCGTCTCGTCTACCACAAGTGAGTCAGGCCTTTCACTGGCAGATGTGGGGGCTGGTGTCCGGCCCTGGTGCCTGGGTGAGCCCACCTCAGTGGCCAGAAAGCCTTGGCAATTTAGAGACTTCCTGGACTTCATGGTCTTAGAGGAATTGTGAGGTTCTGGGCATCCCTCAGCCTCCTTCTCTGGCAGGCCTGCAGAGACCCCAGCCACACCCCAGGGCTGTCCCCACCAGCAGAGGGGAACCATTTCTAGGAAGACAGCTGGTTTTCAGCCTGGGCTGCCCATTGCAGTCACAGAGAGTAGGAAACCCATCCTAAGGCTGCCCTGGAGAGTTAGCTGCAATTGATCTGGGATATGGCGTGGGAACAGGGAGTTTAGAAAGCTCCCCAGGAGATTCTCCTGTGCAGTGAGGGTTGCAAAATGCTGATAGAGATGGAATGTTTATGGAAAGACCTGGAAAGTTTCCCACCAAAGCCCCAAGAAGAGCCAAGAGCCTTGAGAGAAAATAAAGCATCTCAAGGTGGTAGAAGGAGCTGAGTTCACCTCAAAGGTGCCAGGGCTTGTAAGCCTGGAAGCTGTGTCATTCTGATTAGCAGAGGGTGGGCCAATGGGGAAAGTGGATTTTTCCATGCACACATCTGGCGACTGCAGCCCTCCCTCTTGATATCCCAGAGTTGAAATGCCCAGTCACTAACCTTACTAAACCTGTCAAATAAATGCAGTAATCAGAACAAAGTTGATAAGGTTGTTAAATAAAGAGCCTTGAGGAATCTCTTCAGAGATTGTTTTAAAATGGAAAAGGTTGAGGATGTCATAGTATCAGCAGGTACAAACTCGGCATTACTGTGTCCAGGCACTGCTCTGCGTGCTCCACATGTGCTAACTCACTCCATCCTCACAAGAGCCCTGTGACTAAGGACTGTTCTCATCCCCATTTTATAGATGAGGAGCCTGAGGCACAGAGAGGCTAAGCTACTTGCCTAAGGTCACACAGCCAGTAAATGGTGGAATCAGGATGAAGCCTGTCCATCTACACTACCTGGTGCTTATTTAATCAACTATATATCTAGCTCACTGTCAACAGTACAAATATTATCTCCATAATCTTGTTCAGACTGTTAACTTCCTTCAAAATCAAAATCAATATCAAAAAACAAAACAACGGAAACACCCTTTCTTGCTGGAAGGGGAGGAGATATGTTGCAGCCCAGCGTTATTTGGATGAAATGACTGTAAATGTACAGCACACTAAATGGAGTGGCTGCCCCACACCAGCATGGCTGCCCACACCTAGTGCCTTCTGTCCCACCTCCAGATCGCAGCCTAGCCCGGAGCCCCGCACCTGGTCCAAGCCTACACCACTCCACCGAGGACCTGAGGATGCGGCAAAGTGCAACTTATGGCCATCTGTGTAAGTGTGTTCTCTGCCTCTGGACTACAGCTTGCTCTGGCTGTGGCAGCTGTGGAATGTCAACTTTCATAGACTCATAGGTGGAAGAAGGCAGATTTCACAGATGAACCAGCCCAGGGTCTGTCCAGAATTCTCAGGACAGGCAGCAGAAGAAACCCAGCTTTCACCTTAAAAGTGGGCTGCTCTCAGGGAAAAAGCAGCTCTAAATCAAGTCTTGGCATAATCAGTACCCAATCCTGTGTCCTATGTGCTAGACATTTTTTTCTTAACCTGTAACTTTGCTTCCACCAAAGTGGTCATTAGCACTGTTTGGTGAGAAGTCTTCCTTGAGACTGAATTAAAAGCAGGCTAGGTGCTTTCCCCCAGTACAGTCAGAGAACATTGCCATCACTGGATGACACAGTGTCACCACGGCGATGGGATGCTGGCAGGGTCACAGCCTTCTGAGTGCTGGGGATGGGGCAGGGGACTTGTGAGGTGCATGGTCACAGACAGGACTTTTCCAGGCAGTTTGTCAGGGGTGAACAGACAGGTGAGAAGTGAGGCAAAGAAAAGAGGAAACTTGGAAATGAAAAGAAAAATCAGCAAGAAAGTATTTTCCTTTAAATACTTTTACTAGAATGCCAAGATAAGAACAAGCACAGTCCAGGGGTGTGCTCCTGCCCAGGCCTCAGCTGTAGTCTTTTCAATCTGCTCTTAGCAAGCCAGGGGCCTCTTAGTCTCCCCTGGCCCTGGTTATGCCACCTAGGGATGCAGGAGGCAGCAGCCAGGAGGCAGGGAATGGCTTTGAGGCTTCGCGGCAGCTGTCTGCTCAGTTATTCATTGGGTATAAGGTTGCTCCTGTGCTGGACACTGCAGCGGTGGGACCTGCATAAAAAGAATGAAGAAGTGATTACAGCTCTGTGTGCACACTGCCCACCCCAACGTGGGACCTGGGAAGCTCAGAGAGGAGGAGACACTCACTTGAGTCTCGGGGAATACATAGTGGTTTTCCAGGAGCAGAGGGGAAGAGGAGGGTGTTCTAAACAAAAGAGAAACAGCAAGCAAAGGGAAGGTGCTGCAGAGGTGCTCTGTATTCAGGGAAATACCCCAGGAGCATAGAGCCCAAGGGGAACAGCATCAAACTGAGGCGTCTACAGAAGCAGTCTGCAGAAAGACCCAGCCTTTGTTCTGAAGGTAGTGGGACCGCTGAGATTGGAAGCAAGAAGCTGGGCCCATTTTCAGACTGAGAGACCAAGATTGGAGAGTCAAGGCCAAGATGGAGGTAGAGACAGGGGGAAGCAGGAGGTGAGTGGGGAGGCACAGGTGAGACTGGTGCTGGGACTTCTGCTCTGATTGCTAGTGGGTGGGTGGAGGGGTACTGAACAGAGTAGGGTGTAGGGGGTGTGCCATTTTGGAGGAAGACAATGAGTTCTGTTTCCCAGTGTGCTGGGTTCGAGGTGCCGGGTGGGGCTGCTCAGGGGAGTCTGGAGCTCAGGAGAGAGGCCTGGCCTTGAGACCCAACTCGCAGTGGCTGGGGCTGACCAAGAAAGGGGAGAAAGCCCGGAGGGAATGAGGACAGAGGAAGACCTGGAACCCAGCAGGAGAGGACGCTGGATGGAAGGAAGAAAACAGAGGCCAGGGGAGAAAACAGCATTCTGGGACCTAGGGGGCACCCGAGGCCACAGAAAGCCTAGAAGTAACAGGTCTGAGTGCGCCCACTGGGTTTAGCTGCTGCTGGGAAATGAGAGCTGAATTTCTCCTGCTTTAGTTGAGGAAGGAACCATCAGGCAGTTAAAATAATTCACCACCACTGTCCTCCCCATGGGGCACCCCGCCTTTCTTCCCTCCATCAGCCCAAATCCCTAGCCATCTTTATAGACTCATGTGGGTCCTGGAGGATGGACATGAAACTGGTCTTCCCTCCAAAGTCCAAGTTTATGACACATGGCAACTCACCTGAGTCCCTCCCCACCTCTAGGCCCTGGCTCAGAGCAGACAGCTTGGTCTCTGCCTGGCAGCTGGGGAGGAGGGGTAGACACCAGACTGCAGCAGACTGAGCCGTGCGAAGGAAGAAGTAAACCTGCCGTTAGCAACTCTTTTAAGAAAGCTTCCATTGAAGGGAAGAAAAGAGAGTAGAGGCTAGTTCAAGGCAGCTGTGGGATTAGGGAGAGGGGGTGTTTCCCTCTGGTTATGAAGACAGAGAAGCATTGTAGGGACCAAGAAAAAAGGACCTGTGAGAGCCTGGGTTCTTCTGATGGGCCTTTTTTTCCTTCCCTACTAGGTCACGCCCAGAGCAGAAGCATGAGTGATATTTCTCGCACCCCAAACACAGACCAGGTAGTAAAGCCCCTGCCCTTGGCTGCAATGGAGGGACAGGGTAGGACAGAGCCTTTGGTTTCAGGGATGGGAGCCCCTCTGGGCAGAACTCCACTCTGTGAGGAGCAGGAGTCCCCTGAAGGACCCAGGTGGGGGCTCAGGGTGGGGCTCAGGGCAGGGACTCTGCCCAGTGCAGCACTTGGGTATCGACTGAGCCCCAGGCGCTGGCTCTGTGCTAGGCCCTGGGGATGTGGGGGACAGAGAAGCAGGGTCAGATGAGGGGCCCGCTGTCCCTGAGCTTGGGATTTGCTGGAGAGAGAAGATCAGCACACAGTTTTACCTCCTCCATGACCCAAGGGCTGTCCAATACTGGGTCTTCTCCTCAGCAGGCAGGATAAGATCAGTTTTTATCTCCTGCCAGCTTGACTGAAACCCTTTTGATGAGATTGGAATCCTACAAACACATTGAGTTCAAGTTCCAAGGCCACAGCCAGAGAAACCTGTGACTGTGCCCCCTGAGGAAGCCCAGAGGTGGCTCCCCTCAGTTTCAACCCCTGCACATCTCAAGGTCAGAAGTCCTCATAGTCCCCTTGCCTGTGCCCCCAGAAGTAGGAAGAAAGGTGATGAAGGAAACCTGAAATTTGGTGAGGAGTCCACGGGAGCTTGGGGACCTCCAGGCCTTCAGAGCAGCCCCCAAGTTTGGTGGAAGGCAAAACAAAAACAGTCCCACATGTCAGTGTCCTGAGGGTCCTTTGGTGACCAAAACAACAAAACAGTAACAACCATAAGAGCATCAACCAACATTTAAGGCGCACACGCTCTATGCTCCGCAGTGTGCATCCTGAAGGCCCTATCCTCATCTCCATTCTGCCCATGAAGACACTGAGGCTCTAAGCAGGTAAATAGTGTGCCCAAGTTCATACAGCTGAGAGGTGGCAGAACCAGGATTCAACCCAGGCAGTTGGATTCTAGAGTCCTTAATTTGGGAGTGACTTAGGAGAGAGAATCCTGGAATATTATTTAGAGAGAACCCCATGTTACTCTGGTCATGCACACAGACAATGGAGCCACAATAAGAAAGCACTGCCTGGTAAAAGTCTTTCACAGAGTACTTTCATAAATATCTAAGCGGCAGCAGGAATCCTAGCTGTCACAGTCCCCAGGCAATGTTGCCTTGATTTAGGGATGGGAGCCTGGCACCTGACACCAGTGTCCAGCGCTCTTAACCAATCGGGCTATGCTGCTTCTCAGTATCTGCAGCAGCAGTGGCTTGTTGTGGGGACAACAGTTTGTATGCCAGTGGGCACTCTTTACGGGCATCCTTCATCACTGCACACTAGCCTTGGGCGAACCAGAGTGATCCCAGGGAGCAGGTATGGATTCGCTGGGTGCAGTGACTCAGAGGAGCTGGACCAGCATCCCCACAGGGTTCCAGAAATGGAGTCCCTGGTTGGACAAACCCCAGTTCAGACTGTGGCCAAGCCAAGGTAGGCAGAACCCAGCTTGGCCCATTTCTGGTGGCCCCAGGCCCCCTTACCAAACCTCACAACCTGCAAAGGGGAACCAAGCCCTGTTTCAGTTTCACTCCTCTCTGGGATCACAAGTGTGCTGGCTGGGCCACCCTGAATCTCTGTCGTTTCCAAAGCCTTGTTTCCCAGGGCACTCCTGCCGCTGTGGGGCCCCTCCCAGCCTGATTCTGGGGGCCCAGAGCCGCAGGGGGATGGTGGCGGCCATAGCACACCCTGCCCTCCGTCCTGAAGAACCTGCTTATGAATCAGCTGACAGAGCCTGTGACAAAGGGACTTTTTGAGCTTTTGGGACTTGGCCTCCTGTTAACTCCTCCCCTTGCTTATTCTCACTGTGGTAGGGTCCTATTTTTAGGGTTTTATTTTTTTTTTTGGATTTAAAAGATTACTGGAGGGCAGCCCTTGCTCATGTGTCTTTCTCAGCTGGTAGGCCCCGCAGCCCAGGGTGCATCCCTCCCTGCACAGGAGAGCCTGCGGGGCGGGACATCGCCCATGTTCCCAGCTAATCCCTCCTCAGGGACAGGAAGAGACACAAGGGGCTTGTGTCTTCACTGAGCTCACAAGAAGCAGGGGAGCCCAGCAGATGGCGAATGGGTGGCAAATTGTGTCTACAGGATCTCTCTCTAGCACACACCTCTACCTTCTGGGCCCTTTCTTCCTTTGTTGGCTACTGTGGACTTCCAGCAGCCCCGCCCTCTCTGAACACTCTCTCTCCATGCTTTCTCTAGAAACTGTCTCTGTCCCTTGCCCAAGTCCTTGCTCCCTGGAGGGAAAGCAATCTGAAAGATGAATGCATCCTAAGATGTTAAAGACTAAGAAGAGCTTGAATGTGGCCGTTCCTGGAGCATTCTCATTGTAAAAGTGGAATCAAGTCATAAACACACAGAGTGGAAATAAGCTTGGGCAGAAGGCTTATCTCCAGTACCTCTCATGTTGGATGCCACTCACTCTGTCCATTTGACCTTCCTGCCCTGAACAGACACTAGCCACTAGAACCTCCATAGTCTCAGTTGGAAAGTCTCAGAAGCTATGAGTTTCCTGGGAGGTCCTTTGGGGTGGCCTGGGGGCCTGGGGGTGCCTCGCAGACAAGGAGGTATGGTCCAGAGGTTCCTGTCAGCCAGGAAGCTGGTGGCAAAGGGTAAACAAAAAGCATCCACCCTGGTCATCAGAACGAGCCTGTCCTTGCTGGAGCCACCGACGGTGAGGGCAGAGAGAGAGGGCTGGACTGTGGCGTGTAAGAGCTAACAGGTTGGGCTGCAGGAGGCCAGGGGATGAAGTGTGGAATCCAGCAAGCCCAGGGGTCTCTCTGACCCTCACACTGAAGCTCACACTTAAATTGAGCAAAGTTTTCACTGATTAAAGGAATATCAAGGGGTCAAGTCATGGCCTGTTGCCTTCCCAGAACACAGGCTTAGTTGGTCCCGAGGGTCAGCCAACTTTGAGTCTCCCCTTCTGCACAATGGGGGAGAGTGGTTGTTTTTTTCAATCTCTTGAGAAACACTGGGAGAATTCTATTAAGTGGGCCTCCAGAGCCAGTACAAGGGGTGGGAGCTGAGAGAGGACACCACTGTGCCTACGTGTCCATGGGTATTGTTTCCTCTCCCTGACCAGCGGAAAAACAAATTCATGAAGAAGATCCCCAAGGACTCAGAAGCCTCCAACGTGCTCGTGGGCGAGGTGGACTTCCTGGACCAGCCGTTCATTGCCTTCGTGCGTCTCATCCAGTCAGCCATGCTGGGAGGCATGACTGAGGTTCCTGTCCCCACCAGGTGTGGCCATGGACGTCCACGCCCCACACCCGCCCTCAGAGGCCAGACTCCATGCAGTCAGCACATGGTGCTCTTGGGTCATCCTCAAAGTGCAGAGGCAGAATTAGGGAATTGCTGGAGAGAGAGATCTTCTGACTAGGGCAGAGTTTTAGAGTTTATTTTAAATAATCATAAAAAAAGAAGGAGTCAACAGCTGGGAGGGATGCTGTTGGGCGAGCTTGGGCAGCAGGATAATGGTGAAGATGCTCAGTGGGGGCGAGTGGGAGTGAAGAGGAAATGTCTTTCCAAAGCAAATATGGGACCCAAAGGGACATGTTTATGGTCAGTTAAAGTGTTAAGAGTGGATACTTTTTAGGGTTGGAGAATTCTTCTTTTCACCTGCTTCTATTTTTCCTTCTCACTTTCCTCCTCATCCTTCATCTTCTTTGCAGATTTCTATTCATACTGCTTGGACCTTCTGGGAGAGCAAAATCCTACAATGAAATTGGCCGTGCTATCGCGACCCTCATGGTAGATGATGTAAGTGGTAACGAGAGGCATGTCCTCCTGAATGTCATGGCTCCTGCATCGAGCACTGTGCTTTCATTCATGCACTTATCCAACAGGCACGTTTTAGCACCTACTGTGTGCCAGGCCTGTGGAGGGTGCTGAGGGTCCTGGAATCAGGGAATAATCATTGCCCTTTAGGTGCACCCATCCAGAGGGAGAGACAGACCTATGATTCTAAAGTGAACTATATGCTGTCTGCCCAGGGGGACATGAGGGGCCTTTAAGCTGTGAATGGGCTGGAGTTAGGTAGGCCCACACCAGCTGAGGAGGCAAGCATTCCAGACAGAGGGTTCAGGGGCCAAAGCTTGGAGAAGAGAACCTGGATGGAAGTGGTTCCACTTAGGATCAGTGTCTAAGAGTTTCGAGAGCAAGAGGTAATGCCAGAGAGGTAAGCTGGTGACTAAATAGAGCTGAGCTCACACTGTCCCTGGAGTGATGGGGAGCCTAGAGGACTTTAAACATGGATATGACCCAATCCCACCTGTGCATCAGAAAGAACACTCTGAAGACAGCAGAATGATGCAGACTGACCCTCCAAGGATGAAGAGCTAAGACATAAACAGACTTAAAATACTGGAGCTTCTTGGACTAGGCTCTGCACAGGTTTTCTAATGAGCTTGCTCTGTGCAAACCTGAAAGCAGAAAGGTAAGTAACTCAACGAGGTCCTACAGCTGGAACACCGAGACCTGGCCTCCAGGTCCGGGGGAGGGCCGCCTTTCCCCAAAGTTGCCGTTTCCCTCTGTGCCATATTCACAAGCGGGGCAATGTTCTTACCTCAAAAATAGAGCGTGGGTTGGTAGCAGCAGCAATGATTCAAAGTGATTTTCTTTGAAACTGTATGTGATGTGCTCCCAGGAGATGGATCAGGAGGGAACGGCAGCAAGAGAGCCGACCTCTCTCTCCTTCCTCTTTCGTCACCAGCTCTTCAGTGATGTGGCCTATAAAGCCCGAAATCGGGAGGATCTGATCGCAGGGATTGATGAGTTTCTGGACGAAGTCATCGTCCTTCCCCCTGGAGAATGGGACCCAAATATCCGAATTGAGCCGCCCAAGAAAGTGCCCTCTGCTGACAAGAGGTGTGTATGTGAATGGAGGGGTCAAGGGGGGAGTGGTACAAAGAAAAGTTCAAGTCTGTTCATTTCTTTTTTTTTTTTTTTTTTTTTCCTTTTTGGATTTGAAAGGAAGATACCAGCATACATGGGTTTATACTTCTTTCCCCACCCCGGTTTCATTTTATTTCTCTCTCTAAAAAGAGGCAAACATGCTGAATGTGAACATCTGTAAAATCTGGGTGGCCTGTGTGTGGGCACTGTTAGATCATTTTCTGCATTTATCTCTGCATTTTAAGATATTTCGTGATTGTTGTTAGAGAATTAAGAGGTGTTCTGGGGACAGTCCTGGAGGGGCTGAGCTCTTCCCAGTATTGGGAGCCCTCCTGCCCGCTTACCCCCCAGGAAATCTGTGTTCTCCCTGGCGGAGCTGGGCCAGATGAATGGCTCCGTCGCGGGAGGCACAGCGGCCGCAGCGGGTGCTGCTGGAGGAGGAGGCAACGGCGGCGGCGGCGGCGGCGGCGGGGCCGGCGCGGGAAGCAGCGGGGACGACCGGGAGATGCCCGCCGTGCACGAGATCGGAGAAGAGCTTATCTGGACAGGAAGGTGCCCATCCCAGGCCTGACAGTGACGCCAGCCATCCTTTAGACTTCTGTCCTTCTCAGCCACCCAGAGGACCCTTCCCCACCTCTGCCTGCAGCGCCCACTCTGGGCGATAGGGTCGGGCCACAGCACCCTTTTCCTCCCCACGCCCTCCAAGCCCCTGCTGACTCCAGCAAAAGTCAGGGGAGGGGATTTTTGCTTCGAGGGGAGAGTGGACCCAGCGCAGGAGCGGAGGAACCCCCAACTTTCCTCTAGACACCCTCTCTTTGTGTCTATGGCTCCCATGACAAAGTATCACATACTAGGTGGCTTAAACTATAGAAATTTTGTTCTGGTGGCTAGAAGTTCCAAATCAGGCTGTCTGCAGAGCCACGCTTCCTCTGAGACTGAGGGTAGCATCCTTCGGCCTCTCCCTGGCTGTGGTGGTGGCCAGTGGATCCTTACTGCGTGGGCTTGCCACTGCTCCACTCCAGTCGCCACCTGGGTCACATGTGCTGTTCTCCCCATGTCTGTCTTCACACAGCATTGTCCTGCGTTTATGAGGACAACAGTCTGTTGGATTAGGGCCCACCTGAATGACCTCATCTTAACTTGATTACCTCTGCAAAGACCCTATTTCCAAATACGGTCACCTTCACAGGTGGTTAGGATTTTGATTATCATTTTAGGGGACACAATTCAATCTGTAACAGTACCATATGAATATTTTTTAACCTTAGGTTACTTATTCAAAAACTTTTCTTTTGTTTTCTTTCTTACAAAACAAGAGAACAATTTCCTGCTTGGGTTTCTTTGCCAGCTCTTGGAATAACTCAGACTGATTTGAATTTAGGGAAAAACATGGCCCTGCAGAGCTATGTGTAAATCATGATTTGAGAATTTCATATGCTTTTGGCTCTGTGCTAGCCAGTGGTTCTCAACTGGGGGCAGCTTGCCCTTACCCCAAGGGGACATTTGGCAATGTCCAGAGACATTTTTGTTCGTTACAGCTAGAGGGGAGATGCTGCTGGCATCTGGTGGATAGAAGCCAGGGAAGCTGCTCAACATGCTCAACAGTCCCCCACAACAAAGGATGGTCCAGCCTAAATGTCAGCAGTATCAAGGCTGAGAAACCCTGTTTCATGCCAAACGTTGTGCTAGGAGCTGTGGGGAATAATATCCCCAGTAAACACTGTCCCTAAACCTAAAATTCCCCAACCGGTTGTTTCAGAGAGTAAAGAAACCAGTTGTAAGGTTCAGAACCTACCCTTGATGAATCTCTGTTGTAATCTGGGCTGTCTCTATTTCATAAATTTGTACACACCTGTGTTTATCAAGCATAGACTTGCAGATAATCAGGGACATCACTGAGGAATCTGTTGACCCCAGGATTTCTATTCCCCATAGAATGTTAGTTCTACACCAGAACACATTCCCATCAGGCTTCCCTCTCCCATCCAGGCTGTCTGTGACCACCCTTCCCAGTGGGGATGGTGCTGACCACAAACTTACAGTCCTGTGAGAATTTTTCCCTGATCTTAAATGTTCTTATGGGAAGATCTCTGTCCCCGTCCATCCCTAGTCAAGTCTCCTTCCTTGCCCCAGCCTCTGCAGGCTCCTGTAAATAGCCCTGCCCCTGCACTGGTGTTTGTGCTGAGAAAGCAGCCCCTGGCCCTGTCTTGAGCAGGTTCTTCGGTGGCCTGCGTCTGGATGTCAAGAGGAAGCTGCCCTGGTTTCCGAGTGACTTCTACGATGGCTTCCACATTCAGTCCATCTCTGCTATCTTATTCATCTACCTCGGCTGTATCACCAATGCAATCACCTTTGGTGGGCTTCTGGGGGATGCCACTGACAATTATCAGGTGTGTGAGCTGGGGACATGCATGCAAACCACCATAAAACCTTCTGCCACCCAGTGGCAGTAAGCTTCACACTAATCCCAAAATCAAGATTTGGGTTTCATCCACCACCCAGGTTCAGACCATAACTTTTAGTAATCCTTAACCCTTCAAAAAATAATAACAAGCTAACATTATCAAAAGATCTAAAGCTAAGTCATGTTACTAAAGACCAAATTTAAGGGATGTTAATAGACCATACTTTTAAGGAGAATCATCTGCTTTGTTATTTGATGCTTTTCCCACTAATACTTAAATGAATTTAATCAGCACAATTAATTGAGTTGCTAATTGTAGCCTTCACTGCACACTTTTTTCTTTAACCAACCTTATATTCTTAGCTTGGAGTTAAGATATTTTTAGAGGGATGGTAAACTGTCACCATGACAACAGCACTGACCTCCCTAGGGAAAACATCAGCTCAGCAGAGACACCAACCCTTTTCCTAGGCCAAGTTCTTCTTTCATGGGCGCCTTCAGGGTACAAATCCTTGGAAAGCTCAGAGCACCAAGGTGAAGATTCTTTTTCCCAGATAAACTGAGATGAATGCCTATCTCCATCCAGCCTACACCATTCTCCTGAGCTACCAGTCTGAAATCCAGCTGCCTCCTGGACATGTCCACCTGGCTGCTCCCCCAATTCACAGGGCCAACATTGTATCCATTATCTTCCTTCTAGACCTGCTGCTCCCCCTGGTATAGCAAGTGGCACCATGGTTCACCCAGCTGTCCATGCATCATCCTTGACTCATAGGTCCCAGCTTCCCACCTTGGCCCTCATGACATACCCCTATCTGCCCCCAAGCCTCATCTCCCAGTAGTCCCATCCTCAGATTCCTGTCCTCCTCACCCATTCTGCATTCCTGTTTCCAACAACCCTGATCATCTCTCAGTTCTTCAAAGGCATTTTCCTTTTCAGCTCCAGCCTTTGTAAATCCGGTTCCCTCTTCCTGGAAGTTTCTCACCACTTACCCTGTTCTCTGGGTCAATTCCCTGCTCATTTTTTGGGTCTCAGTTTCTGCTTACATACCTCTTGGGAGGCCTTCCTGACCACCCTTTTCTGTTACTGTGTGCTCCTACAGCACTCTGAACCTAACCCAGCTGATCACACCCCTTGACAGTGGTTCTCAACAAGGAACAATTCTGACCCCCAGGAGATATTGGGAAATATGGAGAGACAGTTCTGGTTGTTATGACTGGGAGGGGCAGGGGCAGGATGCTACTGGCATCTGGTGGGTAGAGGCCAGGGATGCCGACAAACACCCTACAGTGCAAAGGACATGCCCCCCAATGAGGAATTATCCAGCTTGAAATGTCAGTAGTGCTGAGGTTGAGAAACTCTGCTGTATGGAAATTGCTTGGTTACTTATCAGTATCTCCCACTAGACAGAAGACACATTATCTTGCTCACTGATGTGTCCTTAATACCTAGCACAATGGCTGGTACATAGTAGGCACTTAATGGGTTTTGAAGGGATAAGTTGTCTGACCTCTAAAAGTACCTGATAAATATTTGAATGAGCAAGAATTGGATGGATGGAAGGGCTGTCCTCTGGGCAGAGAGTGGTCACAAGGACAAGCACATCCATCAGCAGCCGTGTTTTCTAAGCCCTATGGTGCCAAAAAGAGTCACATGGGAACTCTATCCAAATGGAAGTAGAGACTGTGATGCTGGCGATGATCGGGGGTCGTGTTATAGGAGACAGGGAGCAGAATTTCATGAGGAGGTGGCTCAGAATAAGGGATGAGCACTGTGGTCTGGGCTCTTGGAGAGAGTGTTTGGCCTGTGCCAAGAGGCCCCTTCTGCCTCCGCTGAGCCTCATACTCCTCGTGCCCCCTAGGGAGTGATGGAGAGCTTCCTGGGCACTACCATGGCCGGCTCCTTGTTCTGCCTCTTCTCGGGACAGCCTCTCATCATCCTCAGCAGCACAGGGCCCATCCTCATCTTCGAGAAGCTCCTCTTCGACTTCAGCAAGTAGGTGCCCCTTGGCGGCCCCCGGGGGATCCTCTCATGCTTGGGGCAGTATGCCGAGGCTTGGACAGGGGAATACCTCCAAAGGGGAGGCAGGGGTAAGAAGGTTCTGCAGCTGTTTTTTACCTGTGGGAAGGACTGCCAGGTGGTCCCTTCTGACTCCCTCCAGCAGCGGGTCTCTAAGCTATCCTAGTGGGAAAGCCATATTAGCACAGTCAATGGGGAGAAATGCAGGAGAGACCAGAGGAGGCAAGGCACATCACTCTGCTCCTGAGAAATTATGACTTGAAAGTCAGTGTCTAAAGTCTTGAGCTGAAGGTCAGAAAGTTGCACCCTGACCCAGGCAGCTCCCATCACCACTCTGGGCTCAGTTGCTCATCTGTAACATGAGGTAGTTTCTAAGGCCTGCCCCAGCTCTATCACTCTGAAATTCCGTTTTTCATTTGCTTTGGGTATTTGTTACCAAGTGTGTGAGAACTGAGATGTCTTAGCACCTTCTTACCACCCCCTTGAGATCCTTTCCCAAAATTCTCAAAGACCAGGCAACCCTACCCAGAAATTGTCCTTGTTCCCAGTCCTCTCATAGTTCCTAGGAGGGCATTTGTGCCGCAAGGGGCACAGAAGAGCCACTCAAGGTAGGTCCTGGGAGCCAAGCACAGCCAAGAGCCCTGGGCTGGAGGCCCCTCACTTCCCTCTGCCTTCCAGAGGCAATGGCCTGGACTACATGGAGTTCCGCCTCTGGATTGGCCTACACTCAGCCGTCCAGTGCCTTATCCTGGTGGCCACAGATGCCAGCTTTATCATCAAGTATATCACCCGCTTCACTGAGGAGGGCTTCTCCACCCTCATCAGCTTCATCTTCATCTATGATGCCATCAAGAAGATGATCGGTGCCTTCAAGTATTACCCCATCAACATGGACTTTAAGCCTGACTCCATCACCACCTACAAGTGCGAGTGTGTTGCCCCTGACACAGGTGACTGGTAACCCCTGATGTGCCCACCCACTCCCCACCACCACAGCTCTCTGCTCAAACGCAGTAAGGCGAGCCTGCTTGGGAGCGGCTTTCCCCTCAAGGGCTTACTGTCCCAAGGCAGCAAACACTAGTTCTGAACCCAGTTTTTGGATGGAAACCAAGGGGACAGTAGCTCTAAAGAGTGTCCCAATTCCAGAGCCAGGTTTGTAATCAGGAGGAGGCAGGGGTATTCCAGGGAGGGAGAGGGAATGTTTTCCTCACGGATTAGGAGTGCTGCCCAGGAGTTCCTGCTCCAAGCCAGAGGGAGACCTCATGAGGCCTTGAGTTCCCCTAGCTCCATGAGTGCATGACATCAGGCCCTCTCCCTGACGTATTCTGCCAGTGTGTTCACATATGTTGTGAGGTGAGGTCAGAGGGATGAACCTCCCTTCTTACAGACGGGAACATATCCAGGGCGGAGGATTGGTCAGGGGGAAGGAGGGCCTGGCCACCATGTCATCTGAAGAAGAGCTGGAGGATCTGGGGCTATTCAGCCTCTTAGAAAGGCAGGAGAGAAGGACTGACAGATCACAGAGGGGCCAGGATGCCCTGTGTAACTGTAGGATTCAGAATGAGGGTCTGAGGAGCAGGAGCTCCTGGGAGCCAGATGCTGGCTGAATCCGGGGAAGGCCTTAAGAGTGGTAGGAGCCACCACCCTGAGAGGTACCACCCGAAGGAGTTCGGGTGGTAGCGAGCTACCTGGACACTATCTGGATATCCATCTGCCAAATGTTGTAAAGGATCCTTGTACAGGTGGGAGGCTGACCCAACCAACTGGTCAACCTGCTAATAATCAGTGTCGTTCTGTGGAGTTCATTACTAACCAAAGAAATGTCATCTGTAAAGTTAGGGCTTCCCATAGACTGAAGCACTGGCCTCTTTCACAGTCATAATTATGCTCCCAAGAGCCTACAGTGATGTTCCCAGAGTGCCAGGATCCTATACGCAGTGGCCAGAAACCCACCGATACATCTCTGGGCACCACCAGGCTGGACTCACAGAGAGAAAACTAAGGTCCAGAGACCACCCAAGGTCACACTAAGCCTCAGTTGGCCCAAACCTAGCTGTGAAAGAGAGATATGAGTGTTGGCCTTGCCAGACTCATGGAATTCTTACAAGGTTTTCAAATCTGTACTCAGTTGGGTTGGATTTTGACATGATTAGATATTGTGGTGTTTGGTACCTTCATACACATTATCAATAAAATTTTGGTCATAAGTCAATCAAAAATATTTGCTGCACAATTATTGTGCACCCTATTTTATATTAGGCCTCTAGAGCTAAAGATGTCCTGACCTCGGGGAGTAGAGTTTGGTTGTACCCCCTCTCCTACCATCACTGCACTGATTTTGTAAAGAAGTCTAGACTTCATTTTTTTCTTTCATTTTTTTCCATCATTAAGTTTGAGTTATTCCATTAAGATGCAACAATAGATAATGCTGTTTTTTTTCCTGGGCCAGGATACATTGCTTTCCTAGGGAATCAAGGAGATCCTATCTGCCCGCCCTTTTCATTCCACCCTGGAGTGAATCCATTTTTGTGGGCTCGGCCCCATCAGGGCATCCCCATCTGCTACTTGTGCCCTCTGGACAGTGAATTCATTACACTGAACACAAATCTTTCCACAGACATGGCTTTTGGAAGTACACATTCTTGATTTCTTCCAGAAATAGTCCAAATTCTGGGATTATATGTGCTACGTTAGCCATTCTAAGAATCATCTGTCCACAGGAGACACCAAACTTAGTGCCCTAGGGACAGCAGATGTAGGCATATATAAGGTAGGATTCAAGGGCCATAACAGGACCCCTCTGCGCCTCCTTAAGGCACCCCTTCTGGTCTTGCCCAGGTGCCTCATGTTGCCCCATTCTTTTGGGTCATGCTATTGCCATGGTTCTCAAAGTGTGAGCATCTAGAAACTTGTTAGAAATGCAGATTCTTGGGCCTCACCCCAAACCTGCTGAATCAGAGACTCTGGGGAAAGGCCAGCTATATACTAATAAGCCTTCCTGGTGATTCTGACACCTGTGTAAGGCTGAGAACTACTGCTCTATTGAACTATTAATTAGTAACACTGAGCCATTATTAGCCACTAATCCTAATAAGATCCGATTTTCAGGGTCTTCCCAGAGAGTGACGAATGGGAACCAGTGAGAGTTAGTGTTGATTAGGAGAATATGAAAAGGAAAGTTCTGGACATTCGGAGACTGGGGAGGGGATATGTAACCAAGGAAGGTTTCTTTCCCTGCCTGTGGGCCACTTGCTTGAAAATTGTTCCATATTCCTAGTTTAACTACAAAACCCAATCTGACACTATCACTCTTTTTGACACTCTTCATTGTAAAGGCTTGTTTAGGGGCACTCTTTTTTTAATTTATTCTTGTTTCCATTGTAACTGATTTGTATTCTATTTATGGATGCTGCACACACTGACTTGGCTGCTTTCAATCCCAAGTGAGTACCACTTTGTAAACACTAGAACTTAAAAATATTTAATACTTGGGCCTTTGGAATTTTCCATGTTATATTTCTGCTTCTTCACTGCAAAGTGGCTGTCGGATAAATCCTCCACGTTCTTGGTATAAAAGAATAGCTAAGCCTAAACAGAAGACATCAGAGGAATACGTGGTCTGACAACCCTGGGCCATGCATGGAAAGGCATCTGAACTCGTCAGGCTCCGGCACTAGCTGGGAGACTGCTAGCATTGTGTGGGAAGCCCTGAGTCTTACCCATCTTCTGTGCTCTGTTAATTGTGCATCATGGTCCCTTGGTCAGTGGTGTGAGGAAAGGCAGCAGGTATCCGTGATGTCTATGAAGTGAAGCTTTCTTATAAGAATAGTAATAAACCTCTGGGTTTGTAGGAATTCTAAGAATATTCTGCCCTGGGTCAAGACTGAATTCCTTAGCCACTGCCAGCCCCAATTGCCCCAGAACTGGGCAACACGTAGAAGGGCCTTGTGATCATGTCACCCTGTGACAACTTGTCAGAGGTTGAAGGAAGCTTCAAGAATAGCCTCTGGGTTCCTAACTAATTGTGGACAGCCAGCAGAAGCCAAGAGGGCTTGCCAATACGTGTCAGATTTATTGCCAGGAAACCAGCTAGCAGGCCTCGTCCCTTCCTCCCCAGACCCACTGCAGAGCAACTGCTTAGTCAGCCTTCACTTGGAGGAGGATGCCAGGATGACCTGGCCCTTTGCCACCCATGCAGAGAGCAAGAGAGGGGGCAATTGGTGGCCCTCTGGGCCTGCCTTTTTAATGAATGGCCACATGCCCCAGGGAGGGGATTACAGTTCCTCTCAGCTCCTCTCAGGCCTATGATGGGAACCCTCATATGCTCCAATCACAGTTAGGGACACTGAAGCTGGGGAGGGGAGTGCCGGGACAAGGGGTGCGGTGTGCAGCTGAGAGCAGCACCTTTGGATTCCTGCTTCTCCTTCGGGTCTCGTACCTGCACTCCCTTTCCCTCAGCTTGCATTCAAGGGACAGATTAGAGAAGACACTATCAAAGCCAAGGAGTTCGTGGAGGGGAGCAGGGCAGGGAAGGACTTTTGCTGTGTAGAGCTGGGAGATGTACAGGCTCTGGGCCAGCTTGCCTGGGATGGATCATGGCTGCTCCAAGTAAAAGCTGTGTTGACCTTCAGCAATGAGCAAGCTACTTAACCTTTCTGTGCCTCAGTATCTCATCTTTAAAACAGAGACTTCTTAGAGACTTTGGAACTTAACAAGAGGAAGTGTGTGAGGGTTTGGTGTAGGGTACAGCAGAGAGAAAATGCTTTGAGAACGTGTAAGTCTAAGAGCAAAGACGGGTCCAGCAGCTGGTAGGATTTCACAAGGCACATTATTCACCAGCTTGTGTCAGCATTTTGTCTTGGCAACAGATTCCTTACTTCAGTTTTTGCTGTTAGCCCTCCAGCGCCGGACAGGAGCTGTCCTAGCATGGCCCTGCTGGTCTGTCAGAGCTGTGGCCCAGGCTCTCTCCCCGATCCCTGCCTCACCCTACAAGGCGAGGAGAGTGAAGAGTTGCCCTCACAACTGAAGCCAGTCCTTGGTTCCCTTGCCTCAAAGGGAAGGACTGGAGAGAGATGGGAAAGGGTGCAGGCCTGATGGGGGCCTCAGGGCCCCACTCCAGCAGGGGCTGACCCTTCTCCATGTCCTGTGCTCATCCACAGTGAACACAACCATGTCCACTGCTTCAGCCCTGCTGGCACCAAAGACCAACAGCTCTCTGGTAAGTCCTTCCCCCACGTCAGACATCCGTTTGAGAGCTTTTGTATGTGGGGACAGTGAGAAAAGTTGGGAAACTGCAATCCAGACTTGCAGAGGTCAATGCCACTTGCACGTTAGGGTCACCTGTGGGGCTTAGTAAATACACAAGCTTATTTTAAGTATATATACTCTCATTTAAAACATGCCTCATTCTATAAAATCTGTGTGCATAAATATCATGTGCACACACACACACAAGCGAGGTAGAGGTGAGGAGAAGCAAACAGGACTGCACAATGCTCTAAACAAAGTTTCCCATTCATCTTTTTACCTTCTTCCTTGCCATTTTACATAGGACCCCCCAATCCCACCCAACAAGGCCACTCCCCAGCCCCAGAAAGTTTATGAATGTTCCTCGCTCTCTGAATCTGATCTGTCTTTTGCTCTTCTGAACCCTGGACCCACAGGTCTGGTCTGCCTTTCCCAATAGTGATGAGCAGTGGCCCCCAGGAGATAGCACCCAGTCTAAGTGGACCAGTAAGTCCAAAACCAGGTGAAGAGTAGCACCTGGTAGGCCTTGGGGGAGATTTTTGAACTTTTAGTGTCCCTGAGCTTGTTCCTTCAGTTACCTGTGCAAGGCCATTTAACCTAAGATTTTTCAAGCATCTGATTGTGAGGGAGGAAGAGTGGAATCATCACTGCCTATGTCTGAATACCTGTCATGTACAAGGTGGTGGGTGTGCTGCAAGGACTAAAAAAATCCTGTAAGAAATAGACATGGCCCCTGGCCTCAAACTTGCTTGTCATTTGCAATGTGGAGATGAACCTGAAAAGCAAGGGGACAGCACCAGCAGAGCAGGCTGCTTGAAGGATAAGCCATACATGCACTTGCAGCCATGGGGGCAAGAGGCACCCTGCAAGCTAGAGGAAAGCCTCAGAGAGAAAGTGGGATATGATCTGGTTTGAAGGTTGGGGAAGATGTTTCCGTAGAGAGAAACACATTCCAGGCTGAGAGACCAGCATAGACAGAAGGACAAAAGAGGAAAAGCACACAACTTGTTCTGAGGAGTGAGCAGGCCAGCCCAGCTGAGACTGTACGAGGGTAGGCATTGCACAGGGAAGGGCTCGGAGAGAATGTTGGGGCAGACCCCTGGGAAAGCAGAGGCTGCCACCCTGCAGGGGCCTTGTGAATAGCTTCAGTGATTGAGGGCTGCCCTGACATTCAGTAGATGTCTTGCAAGCCTGGTCCTCTCCCTTCCCATGATATTTTCCCATCGTGAGCTTTCCCACTGCATGGTGGTCTCAGAGTTCCAAGAGGGTGAGAGCAGGTGCTGCAAGACCCGAGGCCTCCACTCCAGAACCTGCTCAAAGCCACTTCCTCCCCATTCTATTGGTCTGGGCGCCCAGGGCCAGCCCAGATTCAAAGAGGTGGAGAAACAGACTTCACCTCTTGATGGCAGGGGTGTCAGTGTCACATGGCAAAGGAGTGTGGATACAGGGAAGCATGATCCACTGGGGACCATTACTGTATCAAAGTGCCATACTTCCTTTAATCCAACTATTCACTATAGGTAGCTGCAAGCATTTGTTTACTTCATTATGTAGGTTCCTGAACATTTACACATTACATTTTAAAATATATTTTAAATTATATTATAAATATTCTCCTTTTATTCCTTTTATTATATGTAAAAGCATATATATATGAAATATATGTGTGCATATACATATGTAAATGTATTAATTGCATATATATTACATAAAATTATACATTATGTATATTACATATATTCATATATATTACATATATAAAACATTACATTTATTTATATATATATTACATATAATTTGCATATGTATATACACAAATTTAGGGACTTATATATGTAATTGTTTTGTGTGCCCTGGATTTTAGGCATCAAAAGGGGGAAGTGACTGAAGTGACTGACCCGAGAGAGGTCTGACAGGGTGGGCATATGCCCCAGTATGTGAAAGGGTGGGCGTAGGGGAAGGAAAGGAAGAATAAATGTGAGACACGCCAGAAAGGAGATTGTGCTTGATTGAGCTGGAAGCCAGGGCTGCTGCGGAGAGGACATCCCACCCTCTGGGCTTTTCCTCCTCTCTGACACAGCAGAGCTCCCTAGAACACACTGAAGGTAACGAAGGTCAGCTCCTGATCTTCCCCGGGGTGCTCCTGTTTGTCCTTTCTTGAAGCAGCCTGTCCCCAGGAACACTGTTCTGTTGCCGGGCACTGTGGTCCTGGAGGGCTAGGATCCTCCAAGGGTGGGTCAGGTGTGGGGGCTGCCTGGGCACTGCAGGGGGAGGACACAGCGGATCCACCAGGAAGGCCCTGACTCTCTCTCTCTCTCCTGTGCTTGGTCTCCAAGTACAACCCCTTTAACCTCACAGCATTGGACTGGTCCCTGCTGAGCAAGAAGGAGTGTCTGTACTACGGTGGGCAGCTGCTCGGGAATTCCTGCCAGTTCATCCCAGACCTGGCGCTCATGTCCTTCATCCTTTTCTTTGGGACGTACTCCATGACCCTGACCCTGAAGAAGTTCAAATTCAGCCGCTATTTCCCTACCAAGGTAAGCTGACCCTGCTTACAGTTAGGAGGGAGACTACAGTCAGACTGGTCACAAGGCAGCCCCTGCTGAGTCTCCCGTGACAGGTTCCGGCCTACTGACAGGACAGACATCACATCGCCACTGGCTCACTGGGATTTTTCAAGTTAAGAGCACAGACTTGGATTCTTGTGAAACCTTCATAGGAATGTATAGCAATGAAATTAATTTAAATTTCATATAAATTAAAAAACCCACTAAGTATAAAAAGCCAAGTCCTCCATCTCAACTTTTCACTCCAGTCCCACCTTCCTGATACATATTTTAAAAAAAAGCAGACTTGGAGTCAGAAAGATCTGGGTCCCCTTGATGTCAAGTCCTTGGCAATACTTGGCATTACCAGGCTTTTTATCTTTAGCCTTTCTGTGTAGTAGTATCTCACTGTGGTTTTTTTTAAATGTTTGTTTCTCCGATGACTAATTAAGTTGAAAATCCTATCGTGTTTATTGGCCATATGACCATTTGACTTTCTTCCTGGAAATGCCAGTTTAAGTCTCTCACACATTTTTCTACTAGGATTTTTTTCTTTTTGTTTCTGATTTGCAAGAATTCTTTACATTTGCTGAATAGAAACCTTTATGTGATCATGTATGTAGCATTTATATTCATCCACTTTGTGCCTGACCTTTCTACTTTTTTAAATGGTGTCTTCTGGTTAATAGAAATCACAGTTTTCATTTCTATGGCTTATAGTAAGTCTGTATATCTTACAGACCAAATCCTCCCTCTTTGCCCTTCTTTTTCAATAATGCCTTCACCCTTTGAATTTCCACATACATTTTAGGATCAGCTTAAATTTCACCAAAATAAAACTTGCTGGAATTTTGATAGGACTAAATTTACTAAAAATGTCAATTTGGGGAGAATTGAAACCTTTCCAATTCTGAGTCTTCTAATCTATGAATATGATATACTTCAACTTTATTCCCATATAGATATTCTCATACATGAATAAGAATGTTCATAGAAACATTGACTCTCAGAGGAAAATAATGAAAATAATCTAAGTGTACTTATCAACAGGAGAATGAAGAAATAAATGGAAAACAATCATACAAACAGTAAGATGCAATGCATACATGTTAAGTTACATCTGTCCATGAGGAAGAATATATAAACATGTTGAACAAATAAAGCAAATTGCAGATTACAAATAATATGTTACCATTTATGTAAAATTTTTAAACATGCAAAACAATGCCATATTTTGTTTAGGGATATATGAAAGGATAGAGACATTTGTGGGAATAATAAACTCCACAGTCAGACCAGGGGATCTCTCTAGAGAGCAGGGACAGCAGTGCAACTGGATGATAGAAGAGGCATTGAAGGGGTAAATATTTCTTAAGGTGGGAGGCAGTTCACAGCTGTTTATTGGATCCATCTTTATTTTAGGTCAGACCATGGAAACTTCCTATGTTTGGCTGTTTTGACGTACAAAAAATGGCAAATTCATATTGTTTAACATGACTTTTTGACTTGGATGCTAGGACGTTGTAGGAGAGTACATGTAAACCCAGCACACTTCTTGGTTCTGCTGTGACGAACATTTTATATCATCATCATAATACAAAGCTGTTATTGATTCTCAACTTACTCAACTTATAGATAAAACATAAAAGACATGTTTATGGAACAGAATATGTGTTCTCAGCTTTTACAATGTAACAAACAAAATGGAGGAGCAAAGAGGGTGGGAAAGGAGTGAGGCAGGGCAGAGGAGGGGAGCGGGGGCAGGCGGATGCGGAAAGCCTGGTCTCCCAGGATGGAGAACAAGATTGGCCAAGTCAGTGGGAAGAGAGGCTTGATGATATAACTTGAAAGCAAAAGGAAACCCATGGAAGGAGTTTTAAAATTACTCTCAAAGATTAAGAAGGAGGAAAGGGCAGGAGGGTTAGTGCAAGTAAGCCAAATCCTTATCAGTAGATAATGCTTCAGATTAGTAAATCAAAATATAAAAGTACAGTATTAGTTAATGACAGACAAAAACCCACAGGAACAACTAAAATCAAGCAGACATGTGGGTGTATCAGGAAGGTGGGACTGGAGTGAAAAGTTGAGATGGAGGACTTGGCTTTTTACACTCAGTGGGTTTTTAATCAGTAATGTATTTTTAAGAATAATTATAAAGAGGAAAAGGGGTACAGGGAATGAATTCAATGTGCCCTCACCCACCCTTTCCCTTCCTAACTTCTTTCCCTGCTGTTCTCTGCAAACTGCTCTCTGAAAATATATGTAAGGGTGGCAGGGTAGACGTCGGTGTGGAAGGGCGGTCAGATCACCCAGCCTAGGATGGCCTCCTGAAACAGAGAAGCAGGAGGTGAAGGCCTCTCAGTGGACAGAAAGTCTGAGAGTAGCCAGGAGTCCCCAGCAGAACTGGAAACTTCCTCCCAGCCCAGGCGACAGTGCAGCATCTGTTACACTTTTTTAGGAGCTACGATTTCCTTCAGAGCTCAGCCCTTGCCCTCACCACCCCTGATAAGTCATCACCCAGTTCAGACCAGAAAGTGTCTCCATCAAGAGCTGCCGTGCCGTGTGGATAATAACAATTCCCACTGTGACTAATACATGCCAAGCCCTCTGAATGTGTCATAGCTCACATATGCCTGTGAGGTAGGTGCTATCATGGTCTTTGTTTTACAAATGAGGAAACTGAGGCCCTAAGTCATGACAAGCTTCCCCGCACAGCCGGCAAGGCCAAGCCAGGATTTGAGCCCAAGTCTGCTGGCTTTAGAGCCCATGCTCTTGCCCGCTCTCATCTTTGCTGCCTAAGGACTGGGTCTGCCTGGAGCTGGGTGGGGCTCTGCTCAGTTGCTCATCTCCTTTCTGCAGGTCCGGGCCCTGGTGGCTGACTTTTCCATTGTTTTCTCCATCCTGCTGTTCTGTGGAATCGATGCCTGTTTTGGCCTGGAAACCCCCAAGCTGCATGTGCCCAGTGTCATCAAGGTTTGCCCCCAGCCCTGCCCTGGGCATTAGCTCTGTCTGCCCACCAGCTGCAGATCCTGGCCCCACTGCACTGATCCAGCTTTTATAAACTCTCAGCCAAATGACCACAAGGGTTTCCTGTGTATGCTCCACCCTTCCTGTATGCAGCCTCCCAGGGGGCAGTCCTTTGAGATGGTAGGTTGGAGGCATAGCCACAATGAAATCCTGCTGTCTAGCCACCAGATGGGGAAGGTGCTGGAACCTACCCTCCAGCCCAGCTGAAGCCCCTTGGTTTCTGCTTAATGTCTACAGTTCTCTGGCCCATGGCAGTCTATAAGCTGGGCCACATGGAATGTGTTAAAAATGATCCCTTAGAACAAATGATCCTTAAAGCATGGTCCCAGACCAATGTCACATCATTACCTGGAAGCATGTTAGAAATGCAGATCCTGGACTGTGTAATCAAAAAATCTGGGTATGGGGCCCAGCACTCTGCATTTTAACAAACCCTCCAGGTGATTCTGGGACCTGCTTAAATCTGAGAACCACTGCTTCAAAAATTCCCAATTAGTCCATATTTGGCACTATTTGCTTGTAGCTATGCTCAAGCCCTACCCTCTTCCAAGGAGCCCCAACCATCTACACTGGGCACGAGGTACAGGTCCTAGAACTGGCCCTCCCGGCCTTTGAGGCCTTGACCTTTCTGGTATTGCTTCAGTGTTCTCCTAAGTAGCTTAAACATATCTCATAAAACTCATGTTGGCCTTGAAAATTAAAATACCTCTTTCTCTTAAAACAAAAGATACTTCAGCCTAGCTCCTGCACAGATAATCCCTTATTCTCAATATGCAAATCTGAATTGATGTTGGTGTTATACAATCAGTTCTGTAATGCTGCCCAGACAGGTGACTCAGAGGAGAGGCAGAAGCATCAGGCACAGGCCCATCAAATTATTCTTGCCTGTTGGGCCTCATTTCATTTCTTGTTATTTTGCAGTTAGTGGCTTCAAGCTCTCTCTCAACACCCTCTGACTCTGCACCTCCCTGTCTCCCAGCCAATTCCCAGGTGCTGCCATAATCTCCTTAGTTCTGCAGATACCTCTTCCTTTCCCAGTCTGTCTGCCTGCATGGTCTCTTTACTCAAACACTGCAGGTGCTTAATGTCTTTAAGGAAAAAGATTGTGTGCAAAATATACCCCAGGTGGGGGAAGGCGGGAAGTCGGGGACGGTGTGGCCACCGGTGACAAGTTACTGGGACAAGGGAGAGAGGAAAGGGCCTCTCTGTTTGCTCCGCTCAGCCCACGCGGCCTGACCGAGGCTGGTTCGTGGCCCCCTTCGGGAAGAACCCATGGTGGGTGTACCCAGCGAGCATCCTGCCCGCCCTGCTGGTGACCATCCTGATCTTCATGGACCAGCAGATCACAGCTGTCATAGTCAATAGGAAGGAGAACAAGCTGAGGGTAAGGCCGGGGCTACGAGCCGGGGAACAGACTTCCCACAGTGTCAGAAGGAATGAAGGAAGGAGATGGTGCTTCTGTCAACATTTTGGGCCATTTGTGAAGCAAAATAAGAGGCCAGAAGAATGGAGTTCTGGTGTGTGTGGCACTGGTGGGGAGGGGGTGACCTCTAGACATGGGTAAGATACCAGAGCCACTTGGTAAGACTTGATCCAAGGACCAGGGCCACAGAGTGGTCCTTGCTTCTCCAAAGTGACCCTCCAGCTCTGTGCCTCCTGACAGTGAACTTGGGAGTCTGAGCAGATCCTACCAGGGATTCTGACCTAGAACCATTAGGCAGAGGGGCATTTTTAACCCTTCTGCCACTTCCGTCTCCACCTCTGGGTCCGAGGAGATTTAGGCCACCCGCCACCCCCACCCCACAGGCTAGACTACTTGTGGTGTGCTCTAGGGCTGCCGCAGCCGGGCCCCTCACTCAGGAGCTGCAGAGATATTGTGGCCACTTTCAGGAGCCCTTCTCCCCAAGGACCCAAGGCCAGGGCCTCTCCCAGTCTGAGCACCATCTCTCCTTCCTCACTGTGTCCCTTCTTGGGCTGCCCAAACCCTGGGTAGGTGAGGCTTGAGCATCTCAGGGTGCAGTTTCCCCAGAGGACCCTCTAGAAGGCCGAGGGGAACCTTTGAACATGTTCCACCAAATGGCTGCTTTGGGGACAGCTCTGTCCCCCCACGCCACTGCCCACCCCAACAGGTGGTCAGGAACAGGCTCTCCCCTCCCACTGCCCCCTGCAGAAGGCTGCTGGCTACCACCTGGACCTGTTCTGGGTGGGCATCCTCATGGCCCTGTGCTCCTTCACGGGGCTCCCCTGGTACGTGGCCGCCACTGTCATCTCCATTGCCCACATCGACAGCCTCAAAATGGAGACAGAGACCAGTGCCCCGGGGGAGCAGCCCCAGTTTCTGGGGGTCAGGTAGGTGAGGGTCAGGGTGGCCATGCTGGGGGAGGGAAGTAGGCTTTTCTCACCACCCAGGCACTGGGGGGAAAGGGCTGGTCTGATAGCCCAGGAACCACAGGGACAGGAGTGTGTTCCCAGAGCAGGGGCAAGCGAGGGAAAACCTCAGTCCTAAGTGATCCTTTCTTCTAAACAGATGCCAGTACACCACCATCCATACACTCTCACCTCTCCCCATACAGGCCTCTTCTGACCTGCCCCTTTGTCCCCTCTTCAAGACCCTCTGACCACATTGTGCCCTGAAGCCCTCCTGTGTTCTTCCAGAAAGCCTTCCCAGGACCATTCCCACTCCCTAGAGTGTGGCCCACGGGGATGTCACTTCTATTCCTTCTCATGCCCAGTGTCAGGTCCCTGACTGTCATAGGCAAAGAAATGCATCATCCACCTCTTAGGGCCTCTGGGGTGAGCCCACAGCAGATACTGGCATTCTCATAAGTGGCCGTCCTGAGAGCTGCTCCTGCTGCCTCGGGTACCAGGGCTGCCTAGCCTGCCCTGGTGAGGCTTCTCTGGTCAGGGCAGGGTCTCCTCCCAGACCCCTGAACGTCAGGTGGCTCAGCCTGAGCGATCTGCCCCAAAGCCCTCTGCTCCCAACGGGCTTGTGCCTGGGCCTAGGCATTCAGAGAAAAGTACCTGCCCTCCCGCCCCTCCCCTGTTCTACCAGCAAACCCTCATTAGTCCTGCTCCACAAACACGGGATCTTATAATCAAAGGGCAAGGACTCATAAGCACCTTATATCCCATGTCATCCTCACAACCCCTGAGGGAGGTGCCATTATCTCTCGTCCATGAAGCTGAAGACACAGCGAATGAGGGGCAGAGCCACATCCACGTCAGTCTGGCGTGAGCTCCCCCCTATTAGCTGCTGCACTGGACAGCCTCCCAAACACCCTACAAAATGCCTTCACCCAGACTGGGCTTCCCTCTCCCCCATGTGCCACTCAGCTGGGCTGCGGGCAGCAGGTTTACTCTCTGGAATGGGGGAACGAGGCAGAGACCAGGGCCTTGGACACAACCTTTGGGTGCCCGCAGAGGGTGGGAGGGCTGGGACAGTCGGGGAGCGTCTCCCAGTCCACCCTGAGCTGCTCTTCTCTTTCAGGGAGCAGAGAGTGACTGGCACCATCGTCTTTATCCTGACCGGGATTTCTGTCTTCCTGGCTCCCATCCTGAAGGTAAAGCTCTGCACAGGCCACCAGGGCCCCATCCACCTGAGAGGGCACAGGCCCGATGCCTCAGAGGTAGAGAGAGGGTCTCCACATGACCCCTTAAAGGGCAAGATCTTTCTAGGCCCAAGAGATGTCACCATCTCCACCATTTTCTGGAATATTGGATCATTCATTATCAACACCAGGCAATCCTTACTGCCCTTCCCCATCCTTCCTGGGACCCACCCTTATCTTTCTGGAGGACATTCTTCCTTCAGAAGGTTCTGCTAAGTTCTACCCTTGTTTATTTAGATCAGGAGCTTCCCAAGATGGCTGTAGTTCATGGCTCGCTGGAGGCCTCCATGCTCACCCATTTTCTGATGTTTAAAACTTACAGCGGGAGGCTTGTGTGGCTGTTTTGGGACCTGTTCTCTGCTCCTCTGTCTTGTACATCTTGGGCACATAGTGGCTTTGTCCACACAGTTCGAGGCTATTCTTGTTCACCCCCCTTCAGACCAGCTGGAAGAGATGAAATCAAATGAGGGTACATTTGGAGCATGTGTTCCCAGAACAACCCCTTTCTGTTCAGATTTTTCTCTCTTCATTGTAACCACTCACCTGCTCTATTCATTTGTTGTTATAACAAAATACCACAGACTGGGTGGCTTAAACAACAGACACTTATTTTCGTATGGTTCTGGAGGCTGAAAGTCCATAATCATAGCGTCAGCAGGGTTGGTCTCTTCTGGGACCTCTCTCCTTGGCTTGTGGATGGCCGCCGTCTCCCTATGACCTCACATGGTCTTTCCTCTGTGTGCACATGGCTGCATCCCAGCCCCTTCCTCTTTAAGGACACCAGTCATTTTGAATTAGTATCTAATGACCTCATTTTACCTTGATTACTTCTTTAAAGATTCCATTTCCAAAGGCAGTTAAATTTTGAGGTACTAGGGGTTAGGAATTCATCATATTAATTTGTGGGAGACACAATTCAGCCCAAAGCACTTAGCAATGACCCTTTTCTGTAATCAATGCCTACAAAAGTCTTTCCTATTTTGAATTAAGCTTATAGTTGCCCCAATTTTTTGCAGACATTCTCCCCCTTTGAATATCTCAAAACAGCTCATTCACGGGGCACCTTATAAAAAACAAAGACTAAAGAACCATGATGTTGGTTGATTTATTTCTGGTTTGAGAGCTGGTGCTGGGCACCCCCAAACAATAGGTTTAGTTTGGATATTTTTTAAGGGATGTTTCCATTGTGCAAGAAACAGATTACACACAGGTGACATGGATTTTGTATATTTAAAAGTTTATTTTAAGTAACCAGGGAATATTTATTTTTGGGAGAGCGTTGCAAGGACCATCGTGCATGTCAATCCTGATATGTTAACAAATAAGCATTTGCATAAGAAAGCTCAAATCTAAGAACATCCTACTTTAGGGGCCAAAGTTCCTACAAACACTGCAGATGGCAGTGTCCACGTCCCTGTGAGAGAGAGAGGCAGACCCCGGGCCATCCCAGGCCTGCTGCTCTAGCTGAGGAATGCATTCAGCCACTTAGGCATTTGAAACTAGCTCTTATTCATATCTGAGCACAAACAGAAAATTCCAGTACAGGTTCCCCTCTTTTTTCCATTTACAATGTGATCAGTTACATTACGGGCACATTTATTATGAGTATAAATTTTCTAGACTTTTGCACTCAGATGTTTGACATATCTGTGGTGAATTTTTGGTTGGGCACTAATATTGTCTATCTTCTTAATATAAATAGCATACCCACAGAGTATACTTAAAGTAATTGAAATGAAAATAGTGCTGTGCATAAGATTTGACATTTAAAGATTTGGTCATTCTTTAAATGATATGTGGTCCCATTGCTTGATTTTGAGTGATGATAAATAGTTTTCTATTTTAAACAGTAATGAAACTCCTCTCTGCTGTTTTTGGCTTAAATGTAACTTTTCCAAGGTGTGGAGCATATTTCTATACTTATACATCTTATAAAAATAAATGGGCTCTATTAATAGGGCAAGATGCCAGATACAGAATAATGTTAACTATTACTCTGCCCATTACAGAATAGTTTCCACGAGTCCGCATAGCCGCGAGTGCTCTGATATTGCCTCTGTGTGCAATCACAAACAGATCTGAAAAATCCTGCCCATGTTCTTTTACAGTAAGAGTAGGAAAACATAATGTCATTTTATTTAGTGCCCTATTAGTCTGTTTGATACATTTTATCTCAGGGAAGACATCTAGATTTTTACTGATAAGATTTAGGGTTTCTGATTTGATTATATCAAGGTATATATACTCTTTTAGAAAAATAGGCTTTTGGGGCAAGTCAGCAAGTTCACACACTTATTTAAAGACTGATTGCAACCAAGACTGCTCCTGGGAATAAGAAATCAAGAGTGTCTTTGAGGCAAGCTTTCCCCATCACAACCCAGCTATCCTGTTCAAGTCTCTTCCATCTTAACCAAGCAAAATAAAATCATTTCTAACAATAACAAAAAGATACATTTCCCAATTATTAGGTGATTAAAGCATTATCACTAGCTGTCACCAATACTAAATACTAGATTGATTTTAGGTTAAAGAAGAGAGATTTTGTATAGCCAGTTCAAGAAAAACACGACCCAAATCTGAGGTCTTAAATTTAATCCCAGCATTTATTTCCAATCAAGAAAATGTTCCATAAGCTTGTTTAACTTCTTGTAATTGTAAGTTTGCCCATGTCTGTCAAAACAGGCATAGCTGAGTACTAGGCTCAGAGAGAATTTACTCTTAGTTACTAGTATTTCTCTTTTTATTGATGTTTCTATGCCAGTTTTTAACTCTGTCTTTGTACCAGTTCCACCATAGAGTTCTGTTCTAGGGCTTCTCAAACTTTAATGTGTATAAAAATCACCTGGGAATCTTGTTAGAGGAAGATACTGATTCAGTAGTTCTGGGTGAGACTCAAAACTGCACTTTTAACTTCACAGGTAATGCTAAAGATGCTGGTCCAAAGACCACACTTTGAGCAGCAAGAAACAAAATCTCTCTTTTATTCCCTCTCTCTCCCAATGGACGATTGTACTGACTTAGACACAGTGATGTTTATTGTTAGAGGATCAGTGATGATCTTCAGACCTTCCATCTCCAATCTGCAACTCTTTGGTTCTCTTGCCAAATGGGAGCACCTGGGGACTGAAGGGGCTGTGCATCTGATGGGCAGTATAAACGACTTTCCGCACTCAGCTCTGGGGATTCTCCGTCCAGTCCTGGCCCTGAAGTTTTGCTCTGTTTTTTTGCTCACATCTTTCACAGCCCTTCAGAAATGTGGGTTTCTGTATTCTGCCTCAGAGGAACTCCTAATCATGTCAGAAACTCCCCCTCTAAGCCCCATGTTGTTTTTATAGCCTCAGCCTCAAACTATCTGGGAAAGGCTATGATGTACTTATGTTTGTAGGACTATGATCATAGTTGAGTGTTCACAGGTGGTATAAAGCTAACACTAGAGACACCTTTTTGCACTTTACTGGGTCATCAATATTTGAAGAGGGCTTTTCCTTGGGGACTCAAGGAAGACTTGTGATGATTAATTGAGAATTCTAAATCACAGCCCCATCACTAGTCAGAGTGATGTGATGGACCTTTGGAATTTGCTGGGAAAGCTGCTTGAGCTTGCAAATGACAGGACTGGAGACAATTTTCTAGGCTTGATAGTCAGGTGACTTTATGATTAGTCACTGGTAACTACAAATTAGCAAAATTTAGCCCAGTTCTCCTGTTTGACGTGGTTTTCACACCATTAAGGCAAAAAGGAAGTTTTAAGCTGTGTTAAAGTTGTGAAATTACAGATCACAGCTAGGTCTTTTATTTAAGATTTTATTTCTCCCTCAGTTGCTCCCACACTTTGAGACTGATTAGGACAGTGTTCATTAAAATTTTTACCCAGTTTCATAATTAGTCAAAAATCTCATAAGGCATGTACAAATGGAGAGAAGCAATGCCCCACATTTCCTTTCTTTAAGTTCAGAGGTCTTGGATTGAGATTTGCAGCATGTGGGTCTAAATCATGCTTGTGTTTAAAAAATGAACAGTCTAGTTTATCTTAAAAGAGAGGTTATTTGTTTGTTTGGATTTGTTGGCATTCTTAAATGGCATCTAAAAACTGGGCGTGGTACTTTGTATTCTCCCAAGCATCCCAACGGAACAGCCCTGGGAACGAGGCAGAGCAGCCTTGTTCAGAGCAGCAGGCTGCAGCTGCACACCAAGGGCAGGAGAAACAGAAATACGGCTTAGGGAGACGGTGGCGAACACCTCAGAGAGCTTCTACACAGTCATTATGGTGATTGTAGAACACTAGTAATGACACGATCCTATACTGGAAAAAGCAAACTTCCTGCCAGACCCTCGGAAGGAGATAGTCACCAAACCATTAGCAGTTAGTTGGTGATCAGAGGTGATTGCTTTATGCACTTCTGTTTTGCTTCTTTTTTTTTTAACCTGATTGTGTGTGATGCATGATCTCTGTTCATCAGCAGATACTCCCTGCTCATGCAGGTCAGCTCACTAAAGGTTTCCAGCCCCCTGCAAGCTGAGCAACACAGCTTTGGGGGGGACCCTCAGCTGGGGTTTGAGGTGGGAAGGGATGACAGGAAAGCAGAGGCTTTCTATGAAGCTTTCCCATGATCCAGAAGGTACATCTTCAGCCACATGGCTTCTGCAGGGTCTGAGATGGGGGACCAGGCTGGGAGCTGCTACACAATGGGCCAGCTGCTCCCACTAGAGGAACGGGCAGGAGAGCCCCAGAGACCATCTCCCTGCCCAGTGATGCAGCCTCCAGATCTGCTCTCAGACCCTCAGTTCCTGCAAACACCCAGCTCCTTCACTGCATGGGGGAAGCCAGGATGACCAGGCTCTGGGACTTGGCAAATGCTGACACAGAACAGAGCAGCCAGTAGCCTGCCAGGGACAGAGGCCCAGTCCAAAGTTCTGCTTCCCTCTCTCTCACTACAGTACATCCCCATGCCAGTGCTGTATGGAGTCTTCCTCTACATGGGTGTGGCCTCCCTGAACGGCATCCAGGTAAGGCTATCCCCTCCCTAGGCTGATCTGACAGCAGTCTGCACTCTGTGTCTGCTTCCATATCCCCAGGACCCCAAGGGCCTGCTTTCCCAGTTCAGTGAAAGAGTAATAGTGACAATGATAGTACCATTTAATATGTGCCAAGTAAAATAATTATACCAGGTGCTTTATAAGTGTTCTGTAATTAAATCTAGGTAAGTCAGTCCTCTGATACCGATTTTACAGATGAGGAAACTGAGGCTCAGAATTCAAAACCCATATTGGGCTGACTCCAATGAGCATTTTACTCTCTTCTCTAAGGCAACTGTGGCAGAAGAAAACATTTTATTTTGTTTCATCCTTCATTTGTCATGATATACCAGGATGTCTTGGACAGTTGTGTTACAATTAAGTTGACTGTTCTTTGGATGTGGACAGTGTCCATTTGTGGCCAGCTCCAGGGCTATACCCCTCAGGCAGGGCTCAGATTTAAGCCCTGCCCTAAGATCTCCAGTCCCCCTCTTGTGTATCCTTAAAGCCTGACCAGGGGGTCTGCTCTATGAGACCCCACCGTGGCACCCCTCCACTCAGTCCCAGACCCCCAGCAGAGCCACCCAGGTCCCCACTGCCTGGCTGAACCTCACTCTGTCCTCTCCAGTTCTGGGACCGCTGCAAGCTCTTCCTGATGCCGGCCAAGCACCAGCCGGACCACGCCTTCCTGCGGCATGTGCCCCTGCGCCGCATCCACCTCTTCACCCTGGTGCAGATGCTCTGCCTGGCAGTTCTCTGGATCCTCAAGTCCACAGTGGCTGCCATCATCTTCCCAGTCATGGTAAGGTGGGCACGGGCTTCCAGCTCCTGCTCAGAGGGTTGACTTGGGCAGGCATCCCCAGGGATGTCCACCCTTGCCCTCTCCTCCCCGCTGGCCTGTCACTCTCAGGTTCACAGAGGCAAGCACAGGACAAGATTAGGGTTGTACATGCAGGCCAGATAGAGTAAGGGGGGAGGCAAACAGGGAAGGGCTGTGCAGTGGGCAGACACTGCAGTGACATCCTGCATGCCCACCTATACCCAGCCCAGGTCGGGCAGCCCTGGGGTCCATGGGACAAGCTGGGCAAATTCAACAAGGAGCTGGATTCCCTGCCAACATTCAAACCATGTGCAGAATTAGCTCCATCCTGGATATAAATCTTTTCACCACTGAAAATAACTGAATTTTAAAAGATGAATGGGGGTGGAAACTGGTGAGAACTAGAATCAGAGATGAAGAACTTCAAAGTCCTATGTCATTAGCAGGACATTTGGTGAAGCTGGGAAAGTACACGGGAATTCTTTGACTATTCTTGAAATTTTATGTAAGTGTGAAATTATTCCGAAATAATTCCAAAATAAAAAGAAGAAAAGCCAACATGTTATACCTGTTCCCTAGACACCCCACTGGGAGGCAGCCCCAGGCCCCTGCTCAAGAGGACTGGAGCCTTGGGTAAAGTCCTAGGTGAGCCCCAAAGCCCACAGAGTGGATGAGGGGCCACAATGAGGACACAGAGGTAGGACTGGAAATGTGCCCTTCCAGGAGGGCTCTAAGTCAGCCATCTTTTAACTTTGGCAGCTCACTTAGCAGCTGTTTAAAACTGCATATGCCCAGGCCTCACCCCAAATCAATTAAATCAGAATCTCCTGGAGAAAACCAGTAGTAATATGTATAGTAAGTTTGCGGGCAAGGATAAAGGTGCAGCCCAGGCTGAGAACCAACCTCCTGGGGCAGGGAGATGGTCCTCCCACAGTGCCCCAGGGGCTCAGAGGTAGTGGGAAAGAAAGCATTGGTCCCGATCAGCATGGACCCACTGCTGTTTTGTTCAGTCTGCACCAGCCCTGAAATACTACTAGTAACACAACCCAAGTCACAGAACCAGGAAGGAGCTGAGCCAATACACATGCCCTCAATTTTTAAAAAAATTTCCATGCAGTGAAATTCATTCTGTGGTTCTAAGAGTTTTGACAAACATACAGAGTAGTGGTTCCACAACCACAGTCATGATACAGAACAATTCCATCCCCCCTAAAATTCCCTCATGCTGTCCCTATGTGGACGGTGTCTCTTCCCACCACTGCCCTAGCAACCAGTCATTTGTTTTCAGAGGCGGGGTTTCTAAAACCCAAGTCTGTCTAACTTTCAAGCTCAACTTGCTCCCAAGAGGTCGGGCCAGCAAGGAACCAGTGTTAAATCCAGTTGGGTGGTTTTCTCCCTGACCTCATTGAATGGTGAAAGGACAATATTTGTAACTACTTACCCTGGGCCCATTGAGTTTGTTAAAAGATCAGTATTTAATCTTTCCCAAAGAGTGCATGTTTTTTCCTTTATTTTGTTTATCCTGAGCAGATAAATTTTCTAGACTTTCCTTTAAAAATTCCAGATATTCCAGTATACTTTATTCAGCATTTGTTTACAGAGGGATGGGCAGCTCTCAGAAATGGGTCAGAGGGACAGTCCCAAAGTGCCATCTCTGAACCAGCAGTAGCAACATCCCCTGGGAAGCTTATTAGAAAAGCAGATTTTCAGGCCCCACCCCACACCTGCTGAATCAGAACCTTGGAGGGTTATACCCAGCGGTGTGTGCATTAACATGCCCTCCAGTGATCTGCTGAGAGCTCAAGTTTGAGCACCACTGATTTAAAGACAGCTGTGGTTCTCCAGCCCATGGTCTCCACCTGGCTCCCCACCTTGATTTCACAGGCTCTGTCCCTGTGCATTGTCGCTCAGCTGAGGAAAGACCAAATGAGAGGAACTGGGTTGGGCAGGAGGAGAATATTGGTTTGTGGAAGCTTGGAGATGCCTCCAAAGACACTGACCAGAAGTTCTTGCATATATCTGACTGAGGGAGAAAAAACTGCCACAGTTTGGGGACTTGGGTCTATGGTTTTCTCTGAAATCTCACCACAGATTTTGGGCCTCATCATTGTTCGAAGGCTTCTGGACCTCATCTTCTCCCAGCATGATCTGGCCTGGATTGACAACATCCTCCCAGAGAAGGAGAAAAAGGAGGCAGATAAGAAGAAGAAAAGGAAAGGGGCCCATGAGGACAGCGACGAGGAGGTGGGGAGGATGTGAGGCCTGGGCCAAGGGGAGAGATCCCGACCTTCCTCCTCTTCTGACAGGACTGGGAAGGGGTGCTTCTCGGGGGACTAGCAGCGATGGCTGGGGCCTGGTCCAGGGTGAGCTGAGGCTTCTGCTGGTCTTGGTCTGAGATGTGGCCAACTCAGCTGTTTGCATAAATATCCTCAGGGTGGGCCAGAGTGAACAAACCAGCCCCCAACCCAGGGAACACTTGGGTGACCACGCATACCCCTTCCCGTTCCTGTGGGCTCTTGGGGCCATTAACAGGGAGGAAGACTCAGCTCCATCATGCAGAGGTCATGAGGACTGACCTCCAAAGAATGGAGCAGGCCTGGGGGAGGGGTACATGGGGACTGGTGAGCAGACTAGACTCCTGGGTGGTGGGAGGACTGGAGACTCAGTTGACTTGGGCCTGCCACTAGGGACTGGGGAGAAAGGTACTGGGAGAGGCACTGAAAGGTGGGTGGCTCCATCCCCCAGAGGCTGGGGACCATCCAGTTGCCCTGTCTACCCTTCTTCTTCCATGCTTCCTCCCCATCTGCCTGGAGAGGGAGAGGGAGATAAAATACTCAGAATCAACAGATAAGAAGCCAGTCCAGAACTTACAGTAAATCACAAAACATTAGGCAGAAAGATTGTCTAGTTCATGCATTTATTACAAATGATTAAACTGCCCTTTCAGGTCATGGGGAAGACAGTGTAACTCAGAGAAGACAAGTTGGGACTCTGTGGCATCTTACTACACAGATGGACAGTGACGGGGAGGTATAGGGGGGACTCAATATTAAGGGTGAATGTAATAACCACATTGTTTTTCTTGTGAAACCTTCATTAAGAATGTATATCAATGATATCTTAATTAAAAAAAGATGACATAGAAGAAAACCTAAAAAAAAATTTAAAAAAAATAAAAAAACTGCCCTTCCAAGATAGAATTGATTCCAAGAATGGACATATAGCTAAATAACTAAGAGGGAATTAGGAAAACCATTCTTGACTTTGAACCTGCTCATTTCCAATACACTAAACTGCCCCTGCCATCTCCTAACACCATGCCTGGCTCCCATTCTCCCAATCTGACCTCACCTCCCATCCCTGCCTCCACCTTGAACCATTCTTCTAGTGATCTTGCCTTTTGCAGAGCAAAGCTGTTTACAGGCAAATTTTTGCTGACTGGTAGCAATTAAACCGTTTTCTGATGGTAGTGATAGACCAAAACTCCCCTAGTTCTTATTACTGTTCCTCTTCCAGGAAAGGAAGAAACCCATTATTCATACATATGTTTTTCATTGATGATTTGCTAAGGTAGGTTCTGAGAAAAAGAAACTAAGAGTTTAAGTGCCTTTTGAAGACAAATACTATTCTTCCATGATTCATTCATAAATATTTGAATGGCTACCATATTCCAGGATTGGGAAAAACATCTCTGGATTATATGGTTTATTCAGTAGAAAATGGGATTCAGTTGACATGGACTCATTTTACATACGTCCCAAGTAACTGGTTACTATGACAGTTGAAGCTCTACTGATGATTAATATTCCTAGAAGAGTTCCTTCCCATCCAGGACAGTGGGCTAACTGCATGATTCCCCCTCTGTGGGCCTGTGTTTTTGCAGCACCCTCTGTTCAGTCTTGATGTGGGAAGACTAGTGGGTGGTACACTGTGGGTGCTTGTATTTTCCATCTTGGCAAGAAAGCCAAAGCTGTTGTGTTGTGGTGTTTATCAACTGTTCCCACTGTTTCTCTCCAGCCCCAGTTCCCTCCTCCCTCAGTTATAAAGATTCCCATGGAAAGTGTCCAATCAGATCCCCAAAACGGTGTCCACTGCATTGCCAGTAAGTAAAACACACGGTGTCGCTCCCTTCCTACTTACTGCTAACCCTTCACCTCTTCCACTGAGGAACTTCCATCTTTGCCTCAGGGGATCTAATGGTCTTAGATGCTGGAGAACTCCTGTACCAGGCAGAGCTCAGAGATAACCGGGATCTCCAACCAGATGGAAACCCCAAGTCAAACCCCACAGACGCTAGTGATCAATCCTCACTTTCGTTTTGGCCACACCCCTCATCCCTTCCTCTCCCCTGGTGCCCCCAGGTGCCTGTGGCCCCACCCTGAATTCTCAGACCACATCAACCCAAACATGCCCCGGTGAGTCTCCCATGTTTTCCAGTGGTTGATGAAAATGACTGAGAGATCAAATCCAAGCTGAGTAGTCCTCTTTAGAGAAACAGGTAGCCTAGTATTTGGATTATAAATTAGAAGTGAAGGTCCTCCTGGCTGGGCTGTGACTCTGTATGAATCACAAGCACCTTCCACCTGGAAGGGGTCAAGTGCTGCTCATGGAGATGCCCGGGGACTCTCGGCCCCTCCAGTTTCAGCACCTGTCGGTGGGCTGTCCTGGGAGGAGTCAAAGACCCGGATTAGGGATGTGCCAGCCCCATCAGGGGCCTTTGGACAGCTTCCCACCACACTTGCCATCAGAGGCGCCTCTTCTGTGTCGGCTTCTCACTCTCCTCCCCCTTCTCAGCTGTGTGCTCCCATCACCCTTTCTTTCTCTTCCCTGGCCCTGTGTGTGTGCTTCACACCCATCTCACCTGGCTAAGAGCCCTCTTGGCCCCTGTCCTCCCCCAGGGTAGCGTTGGCCCTGGGCTGGAGAGTAGGGAGGAGAAATGGATGCAGGAAGCACTGGAGAAGGAGGCTGTTCTTACTGTAGTCCTCACACCTGCCCCACATCTGACATTTTCATTTTCCTGGCAGGAAAAAGATCTTCCAGTTGGAGTTACTCGCTCTGATTCTTCCTTCAGTGACTCGGAACTCGATCGAAGGTAACAGCCATGAGGTAGACTCCGTGGGCGTTGCATAAGAGACTAAGCCATGGCCAGGAGGACTGAGGGACTTGGATTTCACAGGCCAGCCAGTGTCTCAGTAAAAGGCTTTTGCTAGTCCAAAAGACCTAATCCTTGGCTCTCAAGTAACAACTGTGTCCTCCTCCTGCTATGACAGCATGATCACAACACACAGAGATAATTGACTTTAGAAAAGGAAATGATCACAAAACATTTGGCAGAATGAAAATTGAAAGCAAGCATTAAAAAAAAGCAACATAGAGAAAAACTAGGCATGACCTGAGTATATGTATTGAAAGCCAGGATAAATGAACTCTACAGATCAAAATGCCAGGTACTCTAATATTCTGTGGAATAAAATGCATGGTTAATTAGCAAAGATCAGAAAGAATATCAAGAAAAGCCAACTATCAAAGACTAAGTGGAGATTACATAGTCAAGAAAGGATTCAAGGCCCTTTCCAGGAGCCTCATTCCAACAGTGGGATTCCTCAGTGCTCTTGATGAGAAGCTAGCTCCCTGTGTGAAAAAAGTGGGGCCACTTTATAACTGAAAACTACAGAGCTCAGAAATGGAAAAGGGCTTCAGAGGCAAGAAAGTCTGCCTCCATTATTGCTAGGAAAAAGGTACGTGCCCTCCTGCTCCATGAAACCAGACAGGAGCCACTCTGGACTATATCAAACACGAGGAAAAGCCAAAGCTATCCCAAGTCTAGAGGCAGACAGACCTCCACACTTAGATGGCACTCATCCAGATTTTAGAAAACATGTACAGGACCTTCTGAGTTGAGTCAAAGCTGTTATCACACTGCTGGATAAGAAGAGAGATTTATCACCAGTATAAGCCTCCTTGAGCAGCAGGCCCAAGGCCACTCTAAGCCCAGGAGTGTGACCTGTCCAGATTATGGCTCTGCCTGCCTTCTCATCCCACCTACACCCTTAATGCCACTGATCTTGTAAATGTGTCAGGAGAAAAAGCAACAATCTATCTTTATTTTCATCTTAAAGTTGCCTACACTAAACCGAATCCCTAATTGCCCCAATGTCAGTCAATGGAGAGAGAATTTGGACCAGGATAGGGCATATCCAAAAACCTGTTAAATTACACAAGCATGGGACAAGGTCAGAAATGCATGAAATTTGCTAACTGGTGATGGCACCAACCAGCTACACTGGTTCTACTAATTTATGAAAGTAGTTGGAAGCAGAGATTACTAAATAACAGGATTCCATTTCAGTGAAGATAAAGGCTCAGCCGCATGATCTAATTGAACGGAGTATGCATCTGTGCTCTACCAGGCACGATGCTTAATGGCTAGGGATATAGAAAGACAAACCTGTTAACAAAGACAGTGCCGTGTGCCAAGAACCATAATGCACTCATCAGAGAAAGGACAGCGCTGTAAGGAAGGGAATTGCCTCATCTGGAGAGTCTAGGAACAATGATAGGAGTCTGCCAGAGATACCGAGTGAGAAGAGAAAAAAGGGCATTTCAGGCCGTGGGAACAAGCCCACAGCACTGTTTGAAACGCACACACAGCAAAGAGCAAGATGGATAGGTCAGTCAACTGGAAGTCGACAGGTGAGGGCATAGCCTTGCCAGGCTAAGGAACTTGGAGTCTATCTTTTAAATAGGAAACCACAGGCAGTTGTGTGATCTAGAAAGTTCACCTTGACAGCAGTGTAAATAGGTTGAAACGTGGCTAAATGATGACAGTTGAAGGCCACTTAGGACACTGCTCATTCCCATGATGTGTTGAGTCCACAAGCAAAGACAGAACTATTTGCATTAGAGGGCTGTTCTGGAGGATAGCGTTAAAAACACCAACATCATTTTTTCTTCCTTTTTCTTGTTCAGTATCACCCTGCACTTCAAGATTTCCTGTCCAGCTTCACCTACTTTCAACTACTCACAGAGCCCAGTGTTCATGGTGCCACAGGTAAAGATAGACATGGAGTCAGACTGTGACTTCACAGACATGGACAGATATGGAAGCGAAGCTGGCAGTGAGACCACCCTCTAGGATCCCACTTCCCCTAGAAAGGGCGAGGAGGGCATGGTGTAGTCTTCATTGTGAGGGTCTGGGCCAAAACCCTTCTCAGAGCCTGCTTCCTTATTTATACCAGAGTAAGTACTCTGCCTGATAGAGAACTGGAGAGCTATCCATGAAAAGTCCTAATTTCAAGCAAAGCTCTTCTCGTCCATTTGTAGTTATGAACACAACTAAAGCTAAATGTTATACTTTATGTTAAAATGCAGTCCAGCGTAGAAATTGTAACATTTCTTGAAACAAAAAGAATGCTTGCTCCCTAAAAGCATAGCTAAGATAATGGGGCAATAGTAATTTTTATTTTAAGGTTAGATTTTAATGTATCTAAATGGTCTTTGGAAGAACTGTTAAAATGCTCATACTTCAACAGACCAAGGCTGGAAAGTTTGCAATTTTGCATATTAAGAAACATCTGAAAAAAAAAAGTTGTCTTCTTTGCTCTCCATATTCTTCAGTTTTCTAAGGGTTGTATGACAAGCTTGAACTACCTGCATTACGGGCCTTGTCCCAGCACAGGAGTGTAACTGGGGCTTTCTTTCCCATATTGAGAAGTCAGTTCCAGACGTCTGTCAGTGAAAGAACCAACATGTTTGAGTAGATAAATGTTTTTTTAAAGAGAGTTCTTGTTAAAGTGGAATTTCAAACCACATGTTAAATCAACAAAATGATGCTTTAAATTAAAATCACTGGTTTTCACTCAGGAAAATTTTCTCTATGTATTCTGGTAGGTCCTTCCTGCAAGTTTTCAATGGCCTAATAAAAGTCAAAACTCCCATTCGCACTAACATTGCATGTTAGGCAGAGCTAATGTCAAATTTTGGAAGATTGTTAACTTTGCAGTTATTAGACTAGTATTTTAAAGGAATGATTGGAAGTATATTGGGTAAATTAAACCCATTAATAATGAAGCAAATCCTTTCCTCATGGATTTAAGATCAGTCTATCTTCAACCCACATTTAATAAACACCCACTATGTGCTGGACGGCCACAATGCATTTGACATTTATCTGCTCTGAAACAACTATAGATTTGAATCTCGAGTAAATCACTTTGGTTAGAGTTACTACATTTACTCAAGACACAAATGCAGGTGCGTTTTATAGTCCTTTGTATTTTTAAAAGACAAAAACACTAGATCATTAATTAACACCCTGAGTACCGGGGCAGTTAACTGCCTCTGTAATCCCCAAGGCGTAATACAGTGCCTGATACATGGAACACTCTCAATAAGTGTTTATTAAATAAAATCTCAGCTCCTTTCCAAGGGATACTGCCAAGAGGTAGTAAAGCTCTAAACCTCTACCACTTCTACTCACAGCAACTGAATTACTTGGCTGCTCACTAATCCACAAATACCACCTGAATTTAAGTATAAATTCTTTATCTTCATCTGCACCTGGGAGAGCTAACCATCTACACTTAACATTTCAGTTTTAAAACTTGGCTATTTCCACTATCACTTTGCCCAAACTGTAGAAATGTTATGGATTCAGAAGTAAATGTGCTTGATCAATCAAACAAGTTGGAAAACTATGCTAGTTGTTGTAAATTGATCGTTATAATTTTCCACCTTATGTCATTTACATTTTGTATGTACATGAACATTTTAATTTCAATAGCTTTTAACAAGTTGACCTATTGTTACTTCTCCATGCGTTAGGTCAGTACTTTTTTCCACTTGTGACTACAATTAAATAAAATTTAATCCTGTCTGCTCATCTTGCTCTATGCTTAATAATTTACGTGAGTTGTCAGATTACATTACGTTATATACCCCAGCTACACCTCACAAAAACATTTCCAGTAAACTATCACCTTTCATCTCCAGAAAACTATCGAAAGAATAAAGGTAGCTGGCAAAGGAACGAAGGAGTAGGTCAACTCCCCATTGTTTTCCTTTCTCTTTCTGCCTCAAGCTGCCTGGAGCAGGACCTGCTTCTGTCTGCAGTGAAAGCCAAAATACACAGCCCTGGTGGCAAACACACAGGGAATCTATCCTAGCCTCAAAATGTGTGTGGCAAATACCTTCCAATCTGTCAAGTCAAAACACACATTGAAAAAAAAAATTACATATATATATAAAACTTGGCAAGCACATCAAGAAGTCCTTTGTAAATTTAACAATGTGTGAATTGAATACATGGTTTAGGAAACACTCAGAATGGTTTAGAAAGCAGCCTGAACAAGACTAACCACTTAAATGAATCTTATGGATTAACCCCCTAGCTGGCACAACCCATTGGGATGTAAGAGTAAAAGAACTAGGCTGGTTTCCCAACAGCTCTTTGAACCCGTTTGTTTAAGGCATACAATTGGGTGCCACCAAATATAGAAATGCCTAGATCAATCACATCCAATGAGATAAAGTAAGTAAGGTAAGGTCACAACTAATACAGTAGCAGGAAGATATAGTATTTCAGAAACTCATTCCACACCAGTCAGAAGTGCTTTATTTAAAAAAAACAAAACAAAAACCTTTAATCAGCAAGTCTGATTAAATTCAGTATTAACTCAAGCTCTCAAAAACCCACTGGGAAAGCCAACAGGTGCATCAGTGAAAAGCAGGCAGCTGCTGACAATTCTTTGGTGGAAAAGCAAGGTGCATACTTACATAAGCTGCCCTAATATTATCAAGTCCAAGTTTTGTATTTCAAAAATAGGTTTCCAGATATATCAAAAAGACCATACAGACACCCTCAACAGTACAAAAAATTAACAGTGAAGTTTAAAGGATATAGGAAAAGCCAATATGATAATACATACAAATCATCTATAAATTAAGCCTTCCAATCCTAGAAAACTAAAATGGGGAGACCTCGTGAATGGTAGCACACATAAAATGAGGACTAATAGCACATGAAACAATCTTAAACACTTTCCCATGACTAAACCACCAAATGACAGCTTAGGATACTAACATGTAGATTTTCTTCTAGTTAGCAAACAGTACATACATAAATTAGAGTACCTTTTTTCTGTTCAGTCACCATTTCTTACTTTTTACCTTTTCCCTATTTTTCTCTAACAACATTGTTCCTTTGGTTTGATCAGCTGAACTCAAAAGGTTTGGAACCCAAAGTGAGTACCAACTCTTACTGGAATAGCACTTGGGAAATGCAATCCTAGAAAGGCAAATGTAACCTAAAGTGGCTTGACAAAGCTCAGCATCCATTCTCAATGTGACCATGTTCCCCATGTCAATCACTAGGTTAATGGCGTCTCTTGGTTAGATCGCATGACCCAGCAGGATCCTGGCATGCTCTCTGGTGAGGTACTGCAGGGCTGTGTGCACAAACACCCACCCATTTACACTTTCAATAAATACAAAGCATCATTTTAAATCATTTCAGTAGAATAAATTAAAAAATATTGCATTTCGTTTGGCCTGTGTTGCCTCTTGAACTGGCTTGGAGTGCTGTTCATGACACAACAGATGTAACAGTTAATTAGTTGCTACTCCAAGTTCCTTAGGCTTCAGTACTTCCCGCTCTTCAGGCCTCAGCACCTTTTTGGCAGCAATAATGGTATTCTTCATTAGCATTGCCACTGTCATGGGACCAACACCCCCAGGGACTGGAGTGATGTAACCAGCTTTCTTCCTGACTCCTACATAGAAACAAGATTGGTGGACTGATTTAATTATGGCAAAGGAAATGTACATATTTTAACACATCACGGAAGAAGCATTCACAGAAAAAGCAGTGAGATATACACGCACCTTCATAAGCCTCAAACTCATAAAAAAATCACATCAATATTACTCAAAAGTAGAGGCTTTTGAACATATCAATAAAATAACACGCATGTATGAAGGAGAGCTACTCAATGAATAGAATACATCTAATAACCTATATAATTTACCAGCCACATTTTTTCCTCCACATTAAATCAACTTAAGAAACATCTCAGTAGATTAACTGGATGGAGGTGTTACTATAATAATAAGATACCTCTTTTAATTATTTACCTACAATACTTTCTTAATTTTACTCAATTTTTACTTAACTATTCTGTTTGCCCAAAGCACCAAGTAAAATAAATTTCTGGAAAGTGAGAAGTCATGATTTTTTAAACCAATCTTAAAGGTAAAAATACTGGGCTTGTGTCTAACAAAAAATGTAGAAACAAAAAGCTAGAAATAGGTTATCAACATAAAATTTAGATGAATATGATACCTTAAGAACTGAAAGGAGGAATCTACTAGCATATTCCAAAATTTTAGGAATATGGCTTTTTCCTGGACCATTTTTAACATTCCAGGTTTGTGATCTCTCCTCTCAATACAAAAATGAGAAATTTATAACACTGGTTAGGAAATTAAGTAGTTTAGTAAAATCACTTCATTACATTTTCAGACTTGCTATAAGTCATGAAGCTATTTCAATTATGAAAGTCCTAAGGAAAAAAATAAATAACTCCCTGGAAAGTTTATACCTGCTCTCCATAATTTTATGATATAAACACCTTAAATGATTCTAGAATGGCTGTAATTACTTAAATGTCTTCTCTTAATTCTTGTGGAATGCACTTTAAAATGGTACTACCAGGATAACACAAGTTTAGAAGTGAAAGTAAAATGATCTTTCCTAAATGTCCATTAAAAGCAGTACTTATAAATTTTACATTTTAAAAAAGTTATACCATTTACCTTCAAAATCCACATCTCCAACCAATTTGGGTTTGGCAGTTATGGGATCCTGAATTCTATTTATTCCCACATCAATGACGGTTGCTCCTTCCTTGATCATATCTGCTGTGATCAAGTTTGGAATGCCTGGAAATGGAGATGAGCAGTTTAGTACTGAAAAGAAGGCTCCACCTGTCAGATTCTTATCTAAATTCAATTCTAAGAGGCCTGGAGGAATTAATTAGCTTGTTTTATAAAAATCTATAAAAGCTATTAACCAAGGAACCATTTGAATTTCACATAGTAGGTAAAAACACTTGAGGCCTTAGAAATAACATTGTATAACGGGATGCCAGAAACCAATTCCCCATGCACACCTCCCTCCTGTCTTTAGGCAGCTCACAGTACCATTCCAGGGGGAATGATGAATGGAATGGCAGCGAGGCAGACACATTCTAAGGTCAGAGGTGCAGCCTCAACCCTTCTGATGCCCACCTGTCTTACCTGCAGCCGAGACCACAATATCTGCAAGAATCGTGTGCTTCTTCAGCTGCTCTTTGGGAGTGTAGCGATGTGATATTGTAACAGTGGCATCACCTGCATGTTCAGAAATAGGTCTGGATTTCTGAATTAGAGCTGGGGTTGGGTTAAGTCTCACTTGGTCAAACCATTGTAGAAATTCACTGTCTCTGAGAAAATGACTGACTTAATTTATGTGCCACATTTTCTAGGCAGCTAATGGTTATTTACTGTTTAAAAATTAATGCCTGATTTCTTATAACCTCTATCCCTTGGTCCTAGCTCTACCCTTTGGTGTCATATATAATTAAGTTTATTACTTATACTATTTAACAGCTCTTCAGGAATTTTACCTTTTCTGAGCAAAATATCACTAGAATTACTCAAAATTTTTTGAAAAAGTATACTGGAAGATACCTGGAAATACAGTTTTGCTATTATATCTGATATAATCATAAAAGGTCATATGATAATCCCATGTGATAACAGATTTATGAGGCTTTTTCTCAGACAAATTAACAGAACTTGACATGATATGTGACAGTCATATCAATTAATCCTTTGCAATGCTCTAAGACGTTTTCTACCAAATGCAGAATGGGATACTAACTTTGAATAAGAACTGCTTCTTACCAAAGCTATAAGTGGCAGCTCACAGTACCATTCCCGGGGGAATGACAAATGGAATGGCATTTTGTTTTTTCAGAGGCAGAATTCAGCCCCCCACCTCTGGGCTACTGTCACACTGAGTCTATGGCATAGGGAAACCTACAACACAAAACCTCCAATCACCCAGACCCATGGTTTCTAATTACCTGCAACCATATTTATACTCAAAACCCAAAATTTATTTCTGAGCCATATCCATTTCTGAACTGGTCCCATAATAAAGGAATATAAAGTAAACTCTCAGGTGACACTGAGTACAGCTTCTCCCTACAAAGGTTACTCCCCAGCTATCTGTTAACAAAGTCACAACAAACACAAAGTTTACAAAGTTCATACTTCCCAACACCCTCAGCACAGCCTCTGAAGGTTCTCCTGTAGGGGAGAGGACAACATTTCTGTGGAAGCAATTTCCTTACCTCCAGGGCGCTCATGCGCCCCATCTGTGTGCAGTAACATTGCGATGGGCATTCCAACATTTTTTGACCTTCCAGCCACAACCACATTCTTCCCTAGGGTTGGGATACCTATGAAAGAATATATGTATTTGCATTAAAAGTAGTGCCAGACAAGCTTAGAATGAGAACCAAAGGAAAAGAAAGGCAGGTGGCCTTGGACGTGAATCTAATTATTAAAATGAAAGAAGTCTCTAACTGCCTCACAGTCAACTAGACCTGTCATGTGCTACACATAGTGAAGGCTAAAAGAGAAAGTACCCTGTAAGCTGTAAAATGTCATAGGAATGTTCACTATCACCCCCATTAAAGCTTATAAACTCACAAAGCTTATAGGGAGGCTTCTGGATTAAATAGCAGAAACAATGTCAGGCAGCTGCTAAGAGAGGAGGCTCTGCGGAGCAGGACCAGAGGATGTGGGGGGAGTTTCCACTCTTTGTTACTGCATAAATTTTTGCCATTTCCCAGTACTGCTTTTACAATATAAACACAGACACGCAACTGTGGGATATACCTACCAGTTCGCTTAATTATTTCCCACACGCCCCATGGGGTAGCTGGTAACATGGAATACTGGTCCAAACACATTCGCCCGACATTAATTACATGAAAGCCATCAACGTCCTTGTCTGGAGAAACAGCATTGCAGATCTTTCTCTCATCAATGTGGTCTGAATAAGAAATCAGAGAATGGCCTTAAGTCACTGCTGCATGGTTAGCACTGCTGAACTCCAGCCTATCTGGTTTTGTGCGCAAACCTGTTCCCCTTCTAACACTTGCCTCATGATATACTTCATCTGCACAGAAGGAACACACATGGAGCAAAGTCAAACCAAATGTGGATATCAAAGCCAGAGTCCTCTAGCATGAACTACTTCCCTCCACTGTCCTTTGTATCAGGATCTCAATAACTGACATTCTGCGTAGGTCTGTCCCATATCTAATAAAACATTCATTCTCTTTTGAGTTTACCTCCACTTTAAGTCAAATCCACACGGGGGCAAGGTGCACAAAGTCACCAAGCTTTCCACAACTCAGAAATCATTTTAAATGGTGGAGTCCACACTTACCTGGGAGAGGTAGCTGAACAAGGAGGCCGTCTACATTATCATCATTATTTAGTTTACTGATTAAATTCAACAGTTCTTCCTCTGAAATTGAAGCTGGTTTCACAATCGTCTCACTGTTGATTCCTGTGAGAAAATTTCAAGGTCAAGAAAACTATCGAGCCATTTAAGGAGTACTGCTATGGTTCCTCTGCAGTCTTCTACCAGAGGTTTTTATTATCATATCCACCCTGAAAAGCTTGAATTGGTTCACAAGGAACCTAAAAAGTAACTCACAAATACATACACTAGAGAATGCAAGCTTGACACTTTCTATACATTATTCTACACCATTTTATGAACAAGAAAACTGAGGCTCCATGAACTTGAAACACAAGCCAGCTAGTGACAAAGCCAATCTGTACAGTTCCGAAGCCCAGGTCTTTCCACTGCACCATGCTTCCTTCTCAATGTCCTAAAAAGCCATCAATTGCTAGTTTCTAGAGGTTCTAAAGGTTTTTCAGTGAAAAGGGTGGGAGGCCTCAATTCTCAGTGATAAAGAATAGAGTATACCAAGGGCTCACAGTCCAGTAACACCGCCAGCCACACCAGGGATTTCACTGCCTCTCAGAAGGGAAGTGTACACAGGGCTCAGACCACTGACCCGCAGATGAGACTCAGAGGCACAATTCAGCCCCCGACCTCTGGGCTACTGTCACACTGAGTCTATGGCATAGGGAAACCTACAACACAAAACCTCCAATCACCCAGACCCATGGTTTCTGCTCAAGACCCCAACCACTTCTAAGCTGCATGATTCAATTGGCTTTGGAAGCAACTGGTGGAGAAGCCAAAAACTGTTTCCCAGAAGTCAGAATCATTTCCTTCAAATCTGTGAGTCTGTCTCTTCTAGGCCACATCAGTGAGGTCTCCTCAATCAAATGCTCAAACGTGTCAGTCAGAGAAACATTATTGCTCAAGAAAAGCAACATTAAACCGTGAGCAAGGTCACTAGTCAAATGTTAAGATGAAGGACAGAATTTGGCTTACAATCTGGAAGACACCAAGGTTACCAACCATATTCCTTCTGTCCTAGTCTATAAGCTTCCCCAATCGAAACAGCCTAATTTTTTTATGACAAAATTTTGGATATAGTTCAATAACATTAGCTCCTCTGCTTGGTTTTCCTAATCAGAAAAAGAAATAACAAACTACAGTGGGGTTTGCCTCGAATAAGCCTTAATTTAACAGCTGTCAGGGTCTGAGAGCAACACATACCCACATCTGCAGCTGCCCTGGTTTTGTTGAGGACATAGGAGTGACTCGCTGGATTCTCGCCAACCAGAACCACACTCAAGTAGGGCCGTTTGTTGCCCGATGCCACCCACTCTTCCACCTCTTGATGCACTTCCTGCTTGATCTGCTGGGCAAGTTTCCTTCCAGAAATGACAACAGCTTCATTTCTGCAGAGGGCAACAGAGTCCACAAAACCAGCTAGCTTAAATTCTTGTAAAAAGTAAAGATCAGACTACAAAACAGGCTCTCCCTTTAGATTCCTGTCTTTGGTGTCATGAGGAATGAACGCTCCAACCTCAAGACCAATGAAACATGCAATTGATTGAAATATTGACATAATTTCCCTTTGTAACAGATATTCAATTCTCAGGGATAATATCAAGGTACTGGGTATCTTGTATGATCAGATATGATTAGTACACAAACCACTGTTTGTTAAAATGGAATTTTAAAGCTTTAACAGTCCTTAAGCCTTTAATACCTGCTTTCCATTTGCATTATGATTAAGTGCCTACTTTAAGCCAGATCTCAATGTCTGGTTTAATGTCTGATATAATGCAATAATTTTGTATCTAAACCTTCTATTAATCTGTATTTGCATCTTGGGAGGTATTAAGAAGATAATTTTATAGCAAACCAAATACTTTTACCCTAATTTTATGTAACAGTACCAGAATAGCACAAAATACATTATAGCATATCATATATACCCATGATATATTAAAGAATTGCAAACATGTTCATATTTACAAATCCATTTCAGAATTAGAGCTGAGGGGGACTTCATTAAAAGGGCTTTGCTGATACAAATACCGCTGGCAACATTACCCACCCCAGGCCAGAAATATATTCCCAACCCTGAACACTACAGACTGAAAGACTACTTAAAAAGGGTTTAGGACAGTGATCTGTACTGAATGAAATAACATATATAAAGTGCCAGGCATACACTTTCAATAAGAATTAATTTCTTATTCTCTTTTCTTGGTCAAACTTGCACACACACACATATTTATACACTCATGAGGATATATATATTCAGTAAGAAGCACTTAGATCACAATTCATTAATAAGTTCCTTTTAAAGCAATAAACTTAGAGAAAACTGTAGCAGCACATCTGAGCTAAGACTAATATACTAAAGTTAAGGACACAGAGTTCTGGGAGAACCTAGTGTTCCAAGTCCCAAAGGCAGATTCTGAGCGTCATGCCAATTTGCTTAAAAAAGAAAAAACAAAACTGTCAAAGAGTAACAGGAACCAAAAACAAAGCCATAGCACAGTGACTATTTCTAATGATACACCTCCTCTGCAGGCCACGACTCAGCAAAAGGTGACGTGCAGTCCAGAGAGTGAGGCATTACCTCATTTCCCATCACCTTTTGCCAAAGGGCAGAGAAAGTAACTGCTACCCAAGAATGAACACAGAGACTCAGCTCAGTCCCACAGGGAGTCCAAAACATATTAACTGTATTAGTTAACACCTATTTAGGAATTAAGTGTTTTCACAGAGATGTTTAGAAAATTTCCTTTAAAATTATGAATGAAAAGACTAGAAAGAAGTCAAGAGGATTGTTTAAATGAAATTCAAAACTAAAATCCAAGTCAGGAGCATCTTCACTTTCCTCCTAATTCAAAAGCCCCACAGTACTGTAATTTTCCATGAATAAATACCAGGTGCATTTCAGAATTCAGGATCAGGTTATTTTGGGAAGAGTTCTGTCATCTACTACTTCATTGTCAGTCATGAAAGCCAGTAATTAATGGAGTGGTAATGAGTGAAGAAAGACACAAAGAGAGATGGAACAAACATCTATTAAACACTAGGTATTTTGCTAAGAGTTCCGCATACAGTACTCTCAGTTACCTTGGGGCTGTTACCGTAATTGTTATACAGAAGGGGAAACTGAGGACAGTAGAAACAAGATCCAAATGCAAACCTCGCCTCCAAAGTCCATTTTTCCCTCACTCCATTGTCTCCTAGACTGCAGTACTATCCCTCTAACCATAAGTTTATGTTCCTAAAACCCTCACACCAATACCTTCTGCCCCAGAAAAGAAATACATTCAGACTCATATTTTTAAAAAGACATTATTTTACATTTACCAGCCAGCAGTGATCAAAGCAATACAGAACCGTAAATACCAAAGGGAGCATCGCCTTCAGAGATGTGGAAGCCTACTGACTCACGGAGAAAGGAGCGCGTTTATCACTAGAGAGTTAGCAAACCGGCCCAGTTCTTTAGGTCGCGAATTAGAGGATGTTTATCAATCTCCTTTCACTCCTGAAAGCCACAGGCACGTGTGGCCAGAACTCAGGAAGTGGGGAGAGAGGGAGGAAAACAACAATGAGAGATGGAACTGAGGACAGATTAAGGTCAGACTGAGAAAAGCCTTGGTGTCTCCTCACAAGTCTTCCAAGAATGCACCAACTGCATTCTGTGCTCCAAAAGAACCTTGGCAGTGTCTCTAATAACATTTTTACATTGAATGGAAATTACACACGGTTCTGGCTCGTGACAGATAGGTGAGTTCCTCTAGAGAAAGAAGTTCTCTCTAAAATTCCACAGCCTAGCACAGTGGGTGAAAGAAGGGGCTGCTGTTACAAGGCTTAGGTCTCTGGCAATGCAAAGGCTCTAAAGATGGAAGGGATAGTGTACAGATTTACGGAGAGAAATCACAGCTCACCCCATCCCCAAAGACTCTTCAACCTAGGTCTAGCAATGGGAGTGTGAGGTCCAGAAAGATCAGGGAAAACCCATTACCTCCCTTCGCAAACGCAGAGCTACCCCTCTCCTCCTCCCGGGAATTTAGCACTTGAGTTTACTCAGCCTGGCACTGACCAGCTCGCGTTAGGCTGCAGTGGAAGCCCTGCGGACCACAGCACATTTGTTCCCTTGGGAGGGAAAGGATCAGCTTGGAGCGCAGCGCGAGCCACATCCACCTTCTGGGGAAGGAGGAAGGGCTGGTACCCCGCGGCAAGCCGGCTCGGGGATTTCATCAGACTGCAACCACCCCCTCCGCCGCTAGGGTCCCGGGAAGAGGCAGCGCGCCGAAGGCTGCTCATTCAGAACCCTGCCAGGCTTTCCGCAAGACGACTCTCGGCATCACCGCCAAAGGCTGTCGGCAGGTTCCGGCCGGTAGCCTCCGTACGTTCCCGCGCAGATCGGGGCGCCCCAGAGCCGCCCGCGCCTTCGTTCGGAACCTTGGGCCCCGTCCCGCGCCGGAAAGGCCCCCAGAGAGGGCGACGCCCCGAGCCTGCGGGCGACGGGCTTCCTCCAAAAGCGGACTACCGGCACTCGCTCACCCCGCGGAGCGAGCGCCCAGGTCTCAGGCTACGGCAGCGCCGGGCTGCCACGTCGCCCCGCCACACCCCTCCCGGTGGCCACTACCGCCCGGGACGGAGATGCTCAGGAAGGACGTCCCTCGGCGCCCTCCGGAGCCTGGGAGGCCCCCCAGCCCTCGATTCCCCGGGCTTTCGGCGCTGCCCCACATCCCGCCCCTTACCTGACTGCCGAGAGGTGTAAGGGGCAATGGTGGAGGCGGCAGTTCTGTGCGGGCCGAAGCAGCCGGGCGGCCAACGTGGACACTACCGAAGGAACACCCATGGTTTGTGCGGGTGTCTGCGCCAGGAGAGAAGCGCGCGCGCGGGCAGCCCAGTTATACCGCGGCCGCGTGGTAGGCCCCGCCCCCCACCGGCAGCCGTTGGTCTCTGCTCAGGAAAGCCCTGCCTGTGATTGGAGCAAGAAGAGCCAGCACCGAAGCCCCAAACGGCTGGGAAGCCTCGGTAGCACGCCGTGATTGGCTGAAGAGGGCAAGCCCCTTCCAGGCGCTGCTGCTGCAGAAGCCGGGCCAGAGAGCTAGAGTTCGTTCATTCATTGCTTGAACAAATATCTGAGCGCCTACTGTGTGCCAGGCATGGTAAAGAGTGGATAAAAAGACAGGCGGATAGGATACCAACTAATAAATGTAAAAGAATGATGGAGTTAGAAAATAACTATTTGGTAAAATCATAATCAAAATTAATTCATAATCATCAATGGACACCAAAACAACTGGGTGAAGCTGATGAGGGACAAAATATTTACATATAGGATTGTCATATCTTGCCAAAAAAAAAACACAAGATACCCAACTGAGTTATAGATAAATAATTTGGTAGGAGGGGATCATACTTAACGAAGTATTTGGTGGTTTTCTGAAATTTGAATGAAACTGGGTTCCCTGTATTTTATCTGGCTACTCTATTTGCATAGTCTCAAAGTGTCTCCCCCACAAAATGCTTATTAAAAGCAAAGGAAAGGGGGGCTGCCCATCTCTAGAGCACGCCTGCACCCCCTCCTTGAGTGTGTACTTTTGCCTTATTAGACTACTCTCCGCTTGTACCTGCTTGACCTACTCATGAGTTCTTTCTTGATCAGAGTAAAGAACCCTGTTCGGGGTTGAGGTCTCACCTAGCGCACAGATAGATCTCCCCAGATTGGAATTCCTGACAACCTAAGGGACCCAGGAGACAACAAACTGTTCAGGCTCTGAAGATGTTCAATAGCTTCCTGAAGAACACTTCCTTTCTGTACTCTTCCTCAGCTATGTTTCTCTTGTCTGTTGCCTGCATCAGGATAGCAGGATTGGATTTCCTATGTGACCAGCAATGTGTTAAAAAGAAATGATTCCCTGGTGGAAAAAAAATACAAAGAGGGAAAATGGTAAATTTACAGTGGAGGACCCTGGAGGTCACTGCCTTAACCAACAGGTCAAAGTTAACACCACCAATAATATGACAAATACACATTATGTGCTCCCAGATGCGTTGCATTGAGGACACATCACTTCATAATACTTATCAAGTCTGAAAATTGAATTATTTTCCTAAACCAATGAGTTTCCTAAAAGATGTTACAGATTTCTCATTTACACTTTGGGAGGAGAATTCACAGACTTGGAATGTTAAAACAGTCCAGGAAAAGTCCTATTCTTGAAAATTTGGACTATCCTAGTAGATCTTAATCCAATGACAAGGACATATCAGACAGGTCCAAACTGGGAGACATTCTACAAAAAAAGCAGCTTGCATTCTTCAAAACTATCAAGGTGATGAAAGACAAAGAATGAAGAATAGTTCTAGATTAAAGGAGTCTAGACATGACAATTAAATTTGTCAAAAAGAAAAATACTATGAAAACCTATATGCTAAGAAGCTGGAAAACCTAGAAGAAATGGACAACTTCCTAGAAAAATACAACCTTCCAAGACTGACCAAGGAAGAAACACAAAATCTAAACAAACCAATTACCAGCAAAGAAATTGAAGTGGTAATCAAAAAACTACCCAAGAAAAAAAAAACCCCAACCTGATGGATTTACCTCAGAATTTTATCAGACATACAGAGAAGATATAATACCCATTCTCCTTAAAATTTTCCAAAAAATAGAAGAGGAGGGAATACTCCCAAACTCATTCTATGAAGCCAGCATCACATCACCCTAACACCAAAACCAGGCAAAGACCCCACCAAAAAAGAAAATTACAGACCAATATCCCTGATGAACATAGATGCAAAAATACTCAACAAAATATTAGCAAACCAAATTCAAAAATACATCAAGAGGATCATACACAATGACCAAATGGGATTCACCTCAGGGAGGCAAGGAACGTACAGCATTCAAAAATCCATCAACATCATCCACCACATCAACAAAAAGAAGGACAAAAATCACATGATCATCTCCATAGACGCTAAAAAAGCATTCAACAAAATTCAACATCCATTCATGATAAAAACTCTCAACAAAATGGGTATAGAGGGCAAGTACCTCAACATAATAAAGTCCATATATGACAAACCCACAGCCAACATCATACTGAACAGTGAGAAGCTGAAAGCTTTTCCTCTAAGATTGGGAAGAAGACAGGGATGCCCACTCTCCCCACTGTTATTCAACATAGTACTGGAGATCCTAGCCACGGCAATTAGACAAAACAAAGAAATACAAGGAATCCAGATTGGTAAAGAAGAAGTCAAACTGTCACTATTTGAAGATGACATGATATTGTACATAAAAAAATCCTAAAGACTCCACTCCAAAACTACTAGAACTAATATCGTAATTCAGCAAAGTTGCAGGATACAAAATTAACACACAAAAATCTGTGGTTTTCCTATACACTAACAATGAACTAATAGAAAAAGAAATCAGGAAAACAATTCCGTTCACAATTGCATCAAAAAGAATAAAATACCTAGAAATAAACCTAACCAAGGAAGTGAAAGACCTATACCCTGAAAACTACAAGACACTCTTAAGAGAAATTAAAGAGGACACTAACAAATGGAAACTCATCCATGTTCTTGGCTAGGAAGAATTAATATTGTCAAAATGGCCATCCTGCCCAAGGCAATCTACAGATTCAATGCAATCCCTATCAAATTACCAACAGCATTCTTCAACGAACTGGAACAAATAGTTCAAAAATTCATATGGAACCACCAAAGACCCTGAATAGCCAAAGTAATCCTGAGAAGGAAGAATAAAGTGGGGGGGATCTTGCTTCCCAACTTCAAGCTCTACTACAAAGCCAAAGTAATCAAGACAATTTGGTACTGGCACAAGAACAGACCCACAGACCAGTAGAACAGAATAGAGACTCCAGACATTAACCCAAACATATATGGTCAATTAATATATGATAAAGGAGCCATGGACATACAATGGGGAAATGACAGCCTCTTCAACAGCTGGCGTTGGCAAAACTGGACAGCTACATGTAAGAGAATGAAACTGGATTGTTGCCTAACCCCATACACAAAAGTAAATTCAAAATGGATTAAAGACCTGAATGTAAGTCATGAAACCATAAAACTCTTAGAAAAAAACATAGGCAAAAATCTCTTGGACATAAACATGAGCAACTTCTTCATGAACATATCTCCCCAGGCAAGGGAAACAAAGGCAAAAATGAACAAGTGGGACTCTATCAAGCTGAAAAACTTTTGTACAGCAAAGGACACCATCAGTAGAATGAAAAGGTATCCTACAGTATGAGAGAATATATTCATAAATGACAGATCCAATAAAGGGTTGACATCCAAAATATATAAAGAGCTCACCTACCTCAACAAACAAAAAGCAAATAATCCAATTAAAAAATGGGCAGAGGAGCTGAACAGACAGTTCTCCAAAGAAGAAATTCAGATGGCCAACAGGCACATGAAAAAATGCTCCACATAGCTAGGCATCAGAGAAATGCAAATTAAAACCACAATAAGATATCACCTCACACCAGTAAGGATTGCCACCATCCAAAAGACAAACAACAAGAAATGTTGGCAAGGTTGTGGAGAAAGGGGAACCCTCCTACACTGCTGGTGGGAGTGTAAATTAGTTCAACCATTGTGGAAAGCAATATGGAGGTTCCTCAAAAAGCTCAAAATAGAAATACCATTTGACCTAGAAATCCCACTCCTGGGAATTTACCCTAAGAATGCAGCAGCCCAGTTTGAAAAAGACAGATGCACCCCTATGTTTATCACAGCACTATTTACAATAGCCAAGAAATGGAAGCAACCTAAGTGTCCATCAGTAGATGAATGGATAAAGAAGAAGTGGTACATATACACAATGGAATATTATTCAGCCATAAGAAGAAAACAAATCCTACCATTTGCAACAACATGGATGGAGCTAGAGGGTATTATGCTCAGTGAAATAAGCCAGGCGGAGAAGGACAAATACCAAATGATTTCACTCATATGTGGAGTATAAGAACAAAGAAAAAAACTGAAGGAACAAATCAGCAGCCGAATCACAGAACCAAAGAATGGACTAACAGTTACCAAAGGGAAAGGGACTGGGGATGATGGGTGGGAAGGGAGGGATAAGGGGGGGAAGAAAGGTGGCATTACGATTAGCATGTATAATGTGGGGGTGAGGCACAGGGAGGGATGTGCAACACAGAGAAGACAATTAGTGACTCTACAGCATCTTACTGTGCTGATGGACAGTGACTGTAATGGGGTTTGTCGGGGGGACTTGGTGAAGGGGGGAACCTAGTAAACATAATGTTCCTCATGTAATTGTAGATTAATGATACCAAAAGATAAAAGAAAAAAAAAAGAAAAATACAGGCCCAACATGGGGTCACTTCTGTGAGGCAACATCACCAAATGGGGCTTAATGCCTAACCTGATTGCATTTCAGCTTCTCCTAGGAGTGGGATTTTAAGCCAATCAGTGAAATCTCCTGACCACTAGTAAAGTAATCTGTATAAGACCCCTGTTCTTCCTCCTCAAGGAGAGTGACCTCACCTGAAACAATCGAAACAGCATGACACATACACACAAAAAGCCAAAAGAGAGCCTAGAAATACACTCATGCTTATATGGTCAATTAATATATGACAAAAGAGCCAAAAATGTACAATGGGGAAAAGAAAGTCTCTTCAATAAATGGTGTTTGGAAAACTGGACAGCTACATGTAAAAAAATGAACCTGGATCACTGTTTTACACCATACACAAAAATAAATTAAAAATGAATTAAAGACCTAAATATAAGACCTGCAACTATAGACGCCTAGAAGAAAACATAGGCAGTGAACTCTTGAACATCAACATTAGAAATTATTTCTAGATATTTCTCCCCAGGCAAGGGAACAAAAGCAAAAATAAGCAAGCTGGGACTACATCAAACTAAAAGGCTTCTGCAACCATCAACAAAATGAAAAGGCAACCTACTGAGGGAGATGATATTAGCACATTTGCAAATGGGCTAATATCCAAAGGAGCCATGTGAAGAGAACTCATACAACTCAATATCCATGTATACAGAACTCATACAACTCAACCAAAAAATACTAATAATAATCCAATTTAAAAATGAGCAGAGGATCTGAATAGATATTTTTCCAAAGACATACAGATGGCCAATAGATACATGACAAGATGCTCAACATCACTAATCATCAGTGAAATGCAAATCAAAACCACAATGAGATATCACTTCACACCATTCAGAATGGCTAGTATCAAAAAGACAACAAATAACCAGCATTGGTGAGGATGTGGAGAAATGGGAACCCTTGTACACTGCTGGTAAGAGTGTAAATTGGTGCATCCACTATGGAAAGAAGTATAGAGGCTCCTCAAAAAACTGTGAATAGAAATACCATATGGCCCAGTAATTCCACTTCTTGGAATTAACCCAAAGAAAACAAAAGCACTAATTTGAAAAGCTATGTGCACCCCTATGTTCACTGCAGCATTATTTTAAATAGCCAAGATTTGAAAGCAATGTGTCTATTAATAGATGAATGGATAAAGAAGATGTGGTACATATGTACAGTGGAATGTTATTAAGCCATAAAAGAGAATGAAATCTTGCCATTTGCAACATGAGTGTACCTAGAGGGTATTATGCTAAGTGACGTAAGTCAGAGAAAGACAGATATCATGTGATCTCATTTATATGTGGAATCTAAAAACAAAACAAAGAAACCAAACAGAAATAGATTCTAAACACAGAGAACAAACTGATGGTTGCCATAGGAGAGTTGGGTGGAGGGAATGAGTGAGAAGGGGGAAAGGGATAAAGAGGTACAAAATTCAAATTATAAAATAAATTGGTCACAGGGAAGAAAGTGCAGCATAAGGAATATAGTCAATAATATTGTAATATTTTTGTATATTGACAGTAACTACATTTATGGTGGTGAGCATTTAGTAGTGTATATTGATTGTTGAATCGCTATGTTGTAAACCTGAAACCAATATAATATTGTATATCATTATATTTTAACTTAGAACATGTAAACAAAACAGAAACTGGATCACCAGTCAATGAATGTAACCTGTGATTCCAAACCAAAATAAGTTTTTTCTTTCTCTTTCATTCTTCTTTTCTCTCTCATTCTCTATATTTTGCTGTAACAGACATAAGATATTTGGCAAAATATTAATAAAGTCTGTAGATCAGCTAACAGCATGCTATCAACATTAATTTATGGGTTTAGCTAATTATATTATAGTTAAATGTACTTGTTTTCAGAGATAAAGGGACATCATATCTGTAATTTACTTGCAAATGGCTCAAAAAAAAGCCATACATATATGTATATGTGTGTATGCATATACATATATATATGCGTGTGTGTGTGTGTGTGTATCATAGGGCATAGCACAGTATAATATAAATATTAGTTAGGGCTGCCATAACAAAATACCAGACTGGGTGGCTTACTTAAACAACAGAAATTAATATTCTCCCAGTTCTGGAGGCTGGATGCCCAAGATCATGGTGTCAGCAGGTTTCCCTTAAGCCTCTCTCCTAGACTTGCACGTGGCTGCCCTCGTGCTGTCCTTTGTGGCAGCCCGCCCCTGGTTCCTTCTCTGTGTCTTAATCTCCTCTCATAAGGATACCAGTCAGATTGGTATCTAACTACCTCATTGTAAATTTATTACCTTTTTAATGGCTCTATTTCCAAATATAGTCACATTTTACAGGATGGCCCAGATTTCTGGATACCTAACCCTCTCAACACTCTAAACATTTTGGAAATTCTCTTTCCCTAAAATATGAACCCTCAAGAGTGAAACCATGAGAAGATAATTAAAATATTTTAATAAGCTTAATGAAAGGTTTTGCTTCTATCAATTGACAGTATTTCTGTTCAACTGATAGCATGACATTGAAATATAATTTGTTTGATAAAAATACTTTGTGCTGCAGTGTTTAGTCCAAACTCTGTAGGGTGAAGGTGCTCAAGCCCTTCAACACTCAGGCCCCAGCTAGCCTTTCTGCCTACTTTCTTTGCTCTACCTTCCACTGAGCGCACCCTACACGTCTACCCGATGTTTGATCACCCTCCTCTCTGCCCTCCAAAACCATTGCTACTCATCCCTCAAGGCTGCAGACTGCCTGACTAAAAGCTTTGTCTGTAGGTCTCCACTCTAAGTGGCCCCAAATGTTTTACTGACATGAAAGGAAGAATTGGGACCACACACAGTCACCATCACATTTTTGCAGCAACACTACACAGGCAGAATGAATTGCCTTCTCTCTGAGCTATCATAGTATACAGGAATACTCCTATTTCAGCCCTCAAAATGGTGATATTACTTGTGTACTGGTCTGTCTCCCCCTGTATGATGTGGGCTTATTTAACCAAGACAGTTCTTATGACTCACCTCATTCATGTGAGCACAAAGCATATGAACAACTAAACAGCTATTAATAATTATTCTAATAATAGCTCATCTTTACTGAACACTTACACTATGTTAGGCACTGTTTTAAGCACTTTGTGTAGATTATCCTACCTAATTCTTACAATTACCCCCAATGAAGTAAATGCAATGATTATCTCCATCTTACAGTGGTAGAAGTGAGGCTTAAAGAATGTGTCCAAAGTCAGAGAGCTAGTATGGGGAGGCATGAGGAATAAACCCGGGCAGGCTGGCTCCAAAGCCCATGCTACCAGTATATATAAGCTACCATTTATTGAGCATTTATATGTGCCAGGCACTGGGTTCAATACCATCTTCTTTAATCCCAGCAACCTGGTAAGGTAGGTATTATGTTCCCCATTTGAGATGAAAGAACTGAGACTCACAGAGCCTTGGCCTCTTGCCTGAAGTCATTCCACCTGCAGATGGGCCTGACATGAAAGCTTTGCCTCTGGCCTTCACTTCATGTGGGCCTGAATGTTTCATAGACACATAAGGAGGAATATGGACCACACACAGGCAAAATCACTTGAAACTACAAATGGGTGAGAAGGAAGAGCTGGGCATGGGAGGCCAGAGTGGGGAAGCCCACAGAGTTGGCAGGTAGGCTACAACAGTGGGCCATGCCTGGAAGGAAGCATAGAACTTATGAACTCCATCCCATTCCACCACTGGTCACGATATCTGACTAACCCGAAGAATCTGAGAACCTTTATCATCTCAGAGCCAGTCAGGCTTATGCTGGCCCCTGAAACTCCCCTTGTAACCTGAGTGCATAATTAGTCTACAAGCACCAGGAGAGCTATTGTGATTATAAAAATAGTGAAATATTTCTGTGCCAACTGATAAAACCTGCTCTCCCGAGCCCCTGCATGTCTACCATGCCCTAGGACCCCTCCCTGGGGAGATCATATTGACACGTGGACCGTGACCCCATGTCCACCTTAGGCTGGCTTGGCCATGCCCGTCCATTCTCTGGGCTCTGAATGTCCTCGTCTCAGAGCTTACTAGTTCTTGGCTAATGTGTTTTCTCTCTCAGTACCACTGAAGTAGAGAGCACTAAGGCTGGACAGCCCAGTTTCTGGAACACCCAGGCAGAGAATACTGTGCCTTTTTTCTTACTGTAAAAGCAACTCATGTTATGGTAATATTACAATGGCTTATTCTCAGTAGTACTACAGGTAGAGTACTGCCAGCTTAATGGCACTTGTTTATAAACGTAATGTAGATTGCCATTTGGAAACTGAAGAGAGAAATCCTTTAGATTAAAAAATGTATAGGGTTTTTATGAGTAGCTGCATTTATGGGTGGCAGCCACTATTCCCTCAGAAGGCTTTAATAACTCTGGGGAACTTTCATTAAAAGCTTTTCATAACAAAGATAAAAAAAAAAGTAACTCATGTTGGTTTAAAACACACATGCACACATACATATGCATTGGAAACTACAAAAAAGACTAAGGAGCGGAGTAAAAGTGACCCCACTGTATCACCTATCAGAGATACTCAGGATTGGGTAAATAGCACTGTGCTTGGAAGTGAGGATATTGTGGGGAAGTTGGGGTTTCTATGGCCAGGATCCTCACTGAACTTAAACCACCTGATGATGTAATTGGCCTGTTGCTAGGCTACCGCTTCCACACCTTTAGGTAATAAGCTATTATTGTGCTATATAGAGAGCTCAGCCCAGTGCTCTGGGCGGAAGCAGAGACACTAGTGCTCAACCTGCCGCGCGGGAGAACAAGCCTGATAATAAACCCTTTCACCCCAAAGAACGTTTTGCTGTCAATTTCTTTGGTCACATTGAATCCATAGTGAACTTGCCCAGGGTTGAAGCCCATTGGCAAGACAGATATATAAATCAAAAGAGGTGCAAAGTAACCGGGTTTCTAGCCAGGGGGAAAGTAGACAAATCGTGTAAGCGGTTGGGTAGGTAAGTGACAGAGGTATGCCCGAGGAGTTTTGGGAGCTCAGTGGAGAGACCCCTGACACATGGCAAGTTCCTCTCCTTGCCTTTAGACTGGAATCACCTTTATGGCTATAGTGAAAGTGTAGGCTGGGGAAAGGAGCCCGAGGAGTATGCTCAGCCTTTATGGCAGAGCCTTAAGACAGACAGAGGCAAGGACACCTGGAGGGTCATGGGCTGTGCACCCCAGCCAATAAAAAACTAAGAGCTTCATACAGAAGATGCACCAAAGCCTTCAGTGATTTGCAGGCCCCTTTGCACAGCTCCTTCCTGAGCAGCTGCAGGGTGAACGGTAGTTGACACAGACCCTATGGCTGGAGAATACTGGCCTCAGGATTTCCAGGGCTTAGGTCCTTTCTTCAGTTCTCTTCCTTGTCTTCTGAACTGTAGATGTCCATGTTTAGAGGGCTCCTCTGGATCTGGGGGGAATCAGTGTGGCACCCTGAGGAGATGCAATTCAGTTTTCTTCTAATTTCAGAAAGTAAGTGGACCTTACTTGTTTGAAAGATAGGAAAGGAGACAGAGTCAGAGGATGGGGAAAAAGGGATCTAAACTCATAGACCATAGACCATCATAATGCTGATCGAGAAACAATTCACAAACAGGTTGGACAAGTGTAAGTAAGCAAGGAATTCATTAGGGAGAGAGTAGTTGTAAATGGCAGCAGCTGTGCAGGCTGTAGAGAGCAAGGAAGAGCAGAGAAGGAAGGGAAAGTTACATAAACTTTGCCAGGAACTGTACTAGATGATTCTACATTTACTAATACAATTCTTACATTCCTGTGAAGTTATCGTATCATTATCTCTGCATTACAGAAGAAGACAAATTCACAAAGTTAATTTGCCCGTGGTCACCAGCTAGTAATGGCAGTGCCAGGATCAAACATAGGTGTGTCTTCATCTGAAACCTGTGTTCTTCCAGAAAAACATGTCTGTCACTGTTGGGTTAGGTCGGATGGAGAACAGGGCATTTTGGCAGAATGCAGTGGCCAGAACGCAGAACGAGGAGCCCTGACCCGGTTACAGAGCACTGCAGGACATGATTCTGCCCAAAGGTTATGCTCAAACAAGCCTTCCTCTCTCCTTCCCCTCCCTTCCTCCCTTCTGTCCTTCTTTCCTTCCTTTTTTTCTTCTCTTAAAGAAACAGACTTAAGATAGCAAAGGAAAATGGCAAAAAATTTATAAAAGGAACGACATTAAAAATGTGAGGGCCATCGGATCCCTCCATGGCTGAAAGCAATTGGACCCAAGTTTTTGTTACCACATCTCACTCAAGAGTACACTTTCAGAGAAGGCTCCTTGTCGGTGAATACCGCAGGACATGCCTGCATGACACAGGTTTTCACTGGTACATCTGGTTCCCACCTGAGTCCCTTCCCTGACGCCCAAGGCCTTTACACGGCTTCTCTTCTGAATCCCTGCAGTGGGACACAAAGATAACAATGCTGTCAGAAGACTTCCCCACAGTCACTACTGTTATAAATTTCCCTTCAGTTATCGTCTTACTGGATCTTCCAAGAACATTCAGTAGAGTGCTCCCCTCTCTTACTCTTTAACATTCTTCTCTGCTTTTATAACATCACCTCCTAGATTCCCTCCTACTTCTCTGGCTGCTCTTTCTCAACCTCCATTGCCCATTTCTTGTCCTCTATGTGGCCTTTAAATATCAGGGCTCCTCAAGGTTCCGTCCTGACACCTCTTACTTTCTACTCTCCCCTCAGCTATTTTATCCACTACCATGGCTTTAAATATCTGCATGCTGTTAACTGCCACATTTATTTCCATCCTGGTCTCTTCTCTGAGTTCCAGAGCTGTATTGTCTGTATTGTCAATATTTCAGAGCAAACATTCAAAACTGAACTCCTGCATCTGCCTCCCAAGCTGCTTTTCCTCCCAGTCTTTTCCATCTTAGTCACTGGGAACCTCCAACTACCAGCTAGTTGCTTGTGCCAGAAACACAGGACTCAGCCTTGACTCACATCCAATCTTCATTGAGACCTTTTCTCCAAAAGACATTTCTCCAGAACAGCTTTCAGGTCCACCTGCTTCTCTCCACTGATGTGATCCAAGTCAACTCCATCCCCTGCCCAGACAGCAACAGCCTCTTCGCTGCATCCGCACTTTCAAGTGATAGTTGGTGCGAAAATAGGGGAAATCTCACTGACATGGCCTTAGGAGGCCAGCAGGTGGCGTCCTTATGCCCACTTCTCCTCAATTGCAGACCCCACCAGACGGAGAAGACAAAACACCTTGCCAGTCCGCACTGTTTTAGCCACTTTACTACCCAGCAGGAGGAAAGAAGGCTTCTGCCCCTTACAGGCAACAGCCCAACCAATGAGTGACTGTCACAACTCAGCCATTGAGAAGCCACCATAAGAAGAACTCCCAGTTTACTCAAATGGACTTTTTGCTTAAAAAAGCCCTCCCAACTCAGCCCTTTCCCCTGTAAAAGAGCATTCCTCTTTTTTGTTCTCCTGACTTGCCTATGGTTTTGTAGTAGCTTGCTTGCCCTGAATTGCAATTCTCTGCCATTCCTGAATAAACCTATTTTTTTCTGATAAAATAACCAAGTTTTATTTTTAAGGTTAGCAATGGCATCAGCTTTCTTCTGAAAACCTTTCAATGGCTGACCACCTTGCTTCAAATAGGATACAAGGTTCTTGATGGCTGGTTTCAGTTTCCTCCACTTTCCCAATTGCCTACCTACCACATTCTCATCACACTGGCTTCTTCAGTGCATTCATCATAACATACTCTTACGCCCTAAAGCCTTTGCCCGTGTTGTTGACTGAGCAGACCCTCTTCCCTCTCTTCATTCACTTAATCATCTGCCAGAGTCTCGGCTTACATGGTATCTCCCTAAGACTCCTTGGTTCTCTTACGCCCCCCTCATTACACTCTCTTAATGCTTTTAATGCATTCTGGACTTTTCCTCCTAGTAGTTAATAATGTGATTATTTGATTAATATCTGTCTTCTTCAACTGAATGTAGGCTCCAGGAAGGCAACGGCCGTGGGTTTTATTCACCAATGTGTAGGGCTGACAGAGGTCTCACCTTGCACTTAAGATGTTTTCAAAGTAGAAACTTTCAAATAGCTTTTTTGCAGAGCTGGTTAATGATGTCTGATAAATTGGGATTTCTCTGTCACCATATGCTACCTGAGCCCTGACATGACAGGCAAGGCAGCTTAGCGACATCACTGTCTTTTTTCCCCACTTTTGACAAGCACTAAAACAAGCTGCGGCTGAGAGAAAGAGGATGAGCTCTGTGGGAGAGGCAGGAACCTTGTTGTGAGCAGAGTGGGAAGAGGCCCTGTGTGGGTGAGGTTGTAAAGCTGGAGTTTTGCAAATGATGAGACAAAGTAATTACACAGAATGAAAATGCAAGGTTGCAAGTGCTGCGCAAGGGAGCTGGAAAAGGGAACTGTGGTGATGAATGGGGTTGGGGCTGAGGGATGGGAGAGGTTCAGAAAAGGCAGTAGTGGCTGCTCTGCAGTTTGCTGCTTAGCTCCGGCTTTCTGCATCTGCTGTGAACAGATGGTGAGCAGGGATCTCTTCCACCAACCGAACCAAAGAGGGAGCAAAATGCCCCCATCTTTGTAAACTATAGGCTGTGTCTGGGGGGAACAAATTGCCTCACAGCAATTAGTAATTTCTCTGGTTCTGTTTCTGTCTCTGTCAATCTCAGAAACGTATCTTTGATCCCTAAGTGGACTGTATTGATACCCTGGTCAAATATTGACCTAGGATTTTTTCCCCCAACTCCCTGAGGCTCCCCCCAACTCAAATCTAGTTATCCTGAAATGTTTTCTAATAAACAGCTGGCGTTTCATATTCTCAGTGATTCTCCAACTAAAAGAACAATCCCATTAAAAGGGGAAAAACTGTCAGGAATTTCTTTTTCCATCATCCTGTCTAGAAATATTATTTATTTATTTAAACATCACCAATTATTTAAATAATATTGAAATAATTGAATACATCACATAATAATACCTTCAAGACAGAACTGATCTACTTGCAAAGCTGCTTTTCCTTCCAGTCTTTTCTATCTTAATAACTGGGAACCACCAGCTACAAGTTAGTTGCTTGTGCCAGAAGCACAGGACTCAGCCTTGACTCACATCCAGCTCTTCACTGAGACCTGTGTATTGGTTCTTCAGAATACATCTAATTTCCGTCTACCTGTCTCCGCTGATCTAGTCAATGTAATGTATTTGAGTGTATTAAATAATTACCTAATAATACATTATTTAAATAGTACACATCAAATAAATAATAATACAGTATTTTTTAAATGCACATTATTATAAAAGTGTAAATCTATAAATGTCCTTAGGTTTATAGCTTTTGTGCAGCTACCAAAATCACACAATTATGAATTAAACACAACAAAATTACTAAAGCTAATAAAATAAAAATAACACCACTACTTCATGTGACAGACTATATTTGGATGAAATAAAGTCACCTACAACACGAATATGGTAGTGACAAGCACAGGGCAAGTTCTTTTGTCCTGAACAATCTGCACCACCATTTGCTGAGCTATGACTTGATTCTCCCACAATGTTCCTGTTCCTCATGTTGTCAGACAGCCCAATCCCAGGAGGCCTCCCTGTGCACTTGGCGAGACCTCAATCCAGGAGGGGGTTCATAATGCTGATCGAGAAAGAATTCACAAACAGGTTGGACAAGTGTAAGTAAGCAAGGAATTCATTAGGGAGAGAGTAGTTGTAAATGGCAGCAGCTGTGCAGGCTGTAGAGAGCAAGGAAGAGCAGAGAAGGAAGGGAAAGTTCCATAAACTCCTGCTCAGCATAGGGCAAATCCCTTGACAGCTCCTGAAGCCAAGGTCACCTGGCATCCAGTGTCTACTTGAATCTGCACGGCATAGGATCTAAGCCCCTATCATCCCAGGATTTGGGGGAGCCACAGAGCTATGGATGGAGCAAGGTTATGTTCTGAAAGCTTCCCAAAGCAAAGAAAGGAGATTTGCAGGCAGGCTGCTAAAGAACATGATTGTACAGCTGCAGTCCTGTCAGCGTCATCCAGGTACAGGAACATGCAAGCCCAAATCAGAGATCCCAGTAGCCTTTCCCTGCTTGTCTGAAGTAGGACAGAGTGAAGACTTGTACTTACGCCCAGAAAATACAATGAAATAGCTAAGTAATAAAGACACTTACTACTGAAAGAGTGCAGACACAAAATACAGTAAGTTGAGCAGCAAGAAGTCTGCATTTAAGGCAAAGTACACAAATAAAGAAGAGTGCAGGCAACCTGAGAGAGGAGGTGCATTTAAGGGTTTAGGGTTTGGGTAGGGGTACACATTATGTATACAGCTGATTCATAATTTCTTTGAAGTTTTATCTTAAGAATAGGGTTATTTAGGTGACTGTTGACCCAGATCTCAGCATTCTTTATACACATAGGTTCATTTACTATTCAGAGGTCTATCTGCTGTCCTGGTTACAAAGTTACTTAATTGATTAAGGGACTGGAAGAAGAAGAACAGTGTATAGATTAAGTTAAAGAATAAACTGGGCCCTTTTTGCATGCTAAGAAGATTTTACAATGGCATGACCCTTGTTTCATGTCCCTGCCCTATGTCACTTGTTTTCTTCATGTGATCATGGTGTCATGTCACTGTCACTTGGTGCTAATGCATCATTTTCATATTGCTCGCCTCTGTTAACGTTTCACTAGATTATAATAACTTGGCTCTTTGGTGCCAACAAGAGCAAGTACAAATAGACCCATGGTATTGAATTGTGTTATTGAAGGGTTACAGATGATCTAGAACTGTACAGTTCAATATGGCAGCCACCTATGTGGCTACTGATTACTTGAAATGTGGCACATCCAAATTGAGCTGTGCTGTAGGTGTAAAATATACTCACATCATATTTTGATGACTTAGAATGAAAAACAGCAAAATATCTCATTAAAAATTGATTTCATGTTAAAAATCACATTATTTTAGATATATTAGATATATTAGTGAGGTAGATCAGGGACATGGGACAAGCATTATGATTAATTTTTCCTGCCTGTGGTGGAAAATGTCAAGATATAAAAAGTATAGTAAGAACAGGAGGAACTCTAAGGCTAAGATTCTATTTTAAAAACCAGGGAGTTAATCAAGCTGAAAAGCTTCTGTACAGCAAAAGACACCATCAATAGAACAAAAAGGTATCCTACAGTGTGGGAGAATATATTCATAAATGACAGATCCGATAAAGGGTTGACATCCAAAATACATAAAGAGCTCATGCACCTCAACAAAGAAAAAGCAAATAATCCAATTAAAAAATGGGCAGAGGAGCTGAACAGACAGTTCTCCAAAGAAGAAATTCAGATGGCCAACACGCACATGAAAAGATGCTCCACATCGTTAATCATCAGAGAAATACAAATTAAAACTACAATCAGATATCACCTCACACCAGTAAGGATCACCACCATCCAAAAGACAAACAACAACAAATGTTGGTGAGGTTGTGGAGAAAGAGGAACCCTCCTACACTGCTGGTGGGAATGCAAATTAGTTCAACCATTGTGGAAAGCAGTATGGAGGTTCCTCAAAAAGCTCAAAACAGAAATACCATTTGACCCAGGAATCCCACTCCTGGGAATTTACCCTAAGAATGCAGCAGCCCAGTTTGAAAAAGACAGATGCACCCCTATGTTTATCACAGCACTATTTACAATAGCCAAGAAATGGAAGCAACCTAAGTGTCCATCAGTAGATGAATGGATAAAGAAGATGTGGTACATATACACAATGGAATATTATTCAGCCATAAGAAGAAAACAAATCCTACCATTTGCAACAACATGGATGGAGCTAGAGAGTATTACGCTCAGTGAAATAAGCCAGGTGGAGAAAGACAAGTACCAAATGATTTTACTCATTTGTGCAGCATAAGAACAAAGCAAAAACTGAAGGAACAAAACAGCAGCAGACTCACAGAACCCAAGAATGGACTAACAGTTACCAAAGGTAAAGGGACTGGGGAGGGTGGGTGGGAAGTGAGGGAGAAGGGGAATAAGGCACATTACAATTAGCACACATAACGTGGTGGGGGAGGGGCACGGGGAAAGCAGTACAGCACAGAGAAGAGAAGTAGTGACTCCATAGCATCTTACTATGCTGATGTACAGTGACTGTAATGGGGTATGTGGTGGGGACTTGATAATGGGGGGAATCTAGTAACCACAATGTTGCTCATGTGATTGTATATTAATGATACTAAAAATATATATATATATATAGGCAGGAAGTGAAACCACATGAAGGAATAAAGTCACTCACAAAGAGGTCATGGAGGAAGAGTAACAGGTTGATGTTTACATTAAAAAGAACTTCAATACTTATTAAATTAAAAACTAAATTAAATAAATAAATAAAATAAAAACCAGGGAGTTAAGAGCGAAGATTCCTAACATATTTTATGGTAATCAGCCAAATAACCTATCCTAAGTTAAGGTGGGACAAGCAGTTCCAAATGATATGTTTCCACTGCCTGAGGGTAACCACTTGAAGAAGAATAGGATCAAAAAATTCATTGTGTTAAGTCTATCTTACAGAATATCTAGAGGACTATGGATGATAACTGTAATTTCTCTCACTGGAGATAGACATCAGGATACCACAAGTCAAGCCTATGCTCCTCTCCCCACCTAGTCCCTAACCTTTGTCCCATTCCTGAAATACTTAAAAGACACAAATCCTGAGCTTTAAGTGCACCTCCTCTCTGAGACTGCCTTTCTTCAAGTGCGTACGTTGCTTTAAATAAAGACTTCTTGCTGCTCAATTTATTGTGTCTTGTCTCTGCACTCTTCCAAGGGAGATTAATAAGAGACCGTTTTCCCAGTAGTGTCTTTGTTACCCTGCTATTTCATTCTATTTTCTAGGCTTAAGCACAAGTCTTCACTCTGTCCTACTTCAGACAAGTAGGGAAGGGCTACTAAGATCTCTGATTTGGGCTTGCAAGGTCCTGTTACCTGGGTGACCCGGACAGGACTGCAGCTGTACGATCACGTTCTTTAGCAGCCTGCCTGCAAATTTCCTTTCTTTGCTATGGGAAGTTCTCAGAACATAATCTCACCCAAATACTGGACTGGTAGGGGCTTGTTTCTCACACCATGCAGATTCAAACAGACACTGGACACCAGGTGACTTTAGGAGTTGTCAAAGGATCTGCCCCACGCAGAGCAGGAATTCAATAAACTTCCCTTTCCTCCCTCTGCTCTTCTTTACTCTCTGATGCCTGCACAGCTGCTGCCATCCGCTGTTACTCTCACTTTAATGCATTTCTTGCTTACCTACACTCATCCAACCTGGTTGTGAATTCTTCCTTGATCAGAGTCAAGAAACCCCTGTCCGGGTTGAGGTTTCCCCTAGTGTGCAGGGAGCAACCTCCCCCAGACGGAGCTGCTGGACAGCATTAAAGTAAGTAAAGTATATCAAGGTTAATTCCACCTGGGTTTTTTATTTTTATTTTTGCTTTTTAAAAATATATACACTAGAAAGGCTTAAATTACACATGTGGTCCATATCATATTTCCTTTAGAATACATGGTCCAGAAAATTGTGTGTGACAGAAAGTGTGTACAACAAGCTGAAAATTCTGTATAAAAAATTTGCATAGAAAACACATCGGTATCCAAGATATACAGATCCAATTCCCACATTAGCATGCTCCAGCATTTTAATGGCTGTGTTCTTTCTCAGAAGCTAAGGATACAGGACCAGCATAGGACTTTCTTTGTGGCTCTCACTCCAGTATCTCAGTGATATATTTCTGTAGATTTTCCTCACGGCTTCCTTGTAAAAATGTTTGGGGAAGGATCTAGGCACTTCCATCCCTCCCAGAAAATATGTGTTGCTTTCTGGTCATTTCCTTGCCACTTGACCAGAGATTGTTCTCCATTGGGAAACCCTCCATAAAAGGGGGAAAAGTGAGAATGTACTCTGAACAAACAGATACAAACAACTACTTTCTAAGCTACACAAGAACTACTGAAATTCAGGGACTGTATCAGTTAAAGAATTTGTCTAAAATAACATTTAGCCAGATACCTAATGGGATTCAGTTAGCAAATTTTAGCTGAATGTGTATTCCTTATACAAGGCCCCACAACAGGCATATGCAAAATACACAGATAAGTAAGTCAGGGATTTGCTTTCAGGGAGCTGGTCATCTAACAAAGGTGATAAAACATATCAAAATTTCTTCCTTTTTAAATCGCAAAAGTTGATTGACTATATCCAAGTTCCAAGAACTGTCTGGAGTTCTATACCTTAATTCTTTGAATCCTCTGAATCCTATGAGATTTTCTCCATTTCACAGGTAAGAAAACTGAGGCAGAAAGTTATAAAAATACTTAAGGTCATGTGGTTACTAAGTAGCTCTGTCAGGGTTCAAACTTTGGATGTAAGCTTTTCAGTCCCTATTCTACCTTGCTTCCCTTAAAAAAAAAAAGCTTAAAAATGATATTGGTATTTGCTTACTAGAGAGAAATTGGAATATATAGAAAAATATGAAAGAACATAAACCCTCAAATTCAACCACCAACACAACTGTTTAATATGTAAATACTACTTTTTAACTTGAACTATATATATTGTATGAAGGATATATATATAAAGGGCTACCAGAGTTCAAAGGATGGAAAGAGGATTTCTGGCTGGATTGTGAAGGACAGGGTGTGATGTGGATGTTGGGGCATTCCAGGCAAAAGGACCTGCAAGAACAGGAGCAAGGACTCAAGGATGTCCATGGCTTGTTGGGGAAATTAGCAAGGAATTTTTGGCAGGAGCATTACCTTGAACAACAAAGCTAAAAAGCTGTTAAGGCCACATCCAAAAAGCCTAGAATTCCTTCACCTTTCATCTTATCAGTACTGGTAGTGCCATACTGATTACCATTCATTCCTGTATGGATCACTTCTAGTGGACTGGGAATTCCAGTCTATATCTCCATTCCTTCAGTGAGCATTTATTAAATAGTATCTGCGCACCGTGCTGAGCCCTGCGGATGACAAATGATCAAGTTGTATCTCTGCCCCCAAAAGGAATTCAGTCTAACGGGAAAGAAAATGTAAGACAGGTCTGATGGAGATATGAACAGTGTGGGTTTCTGTCACTTGCTGCCAAAAAAACCTGGCTAAAGTAGACTATTGCAACATTTCTGGCCCTAGTCTCCCCTTTTCTGTGCGCCCACTTCTGCCTTCTATAACATCACATGAAGTAATAAAGAGGTTCTTTAAAAATAAAATCCCTGTAATCAAATGAGGAGTCTGGCAGAATGCGCCAGACAGAACAAAGTGGCTAGTAAGATAAGGATTGAAAAATGCCCACAGGGTTAGAAATGAAGACACTGGAGAGCTTGGTGAGAAAGCTTTTGTGGGAGGGAAGGCAGGGGGCCGAATCTGGACTGACAGGTGTTGAGAAATTAAGGGATGGTGATGTCTTGGAGACCGTGAGTGAAGACTGTTACTGGACCTTTTGAGTTCTTGAATGGTCTTTTGGAGAGAGGGGGTGCTGAGGTAACTATAAAGGAAGATAAAAATAAATTTGTTTCAATAAGTACACGAAAAGATTCTCAACAGCAACCAATAGGGAAATGCAAATCCAAATCACAATGAGATGCCACTTCACACCTTCTAGAATGGCTATAATCAAAAAGATAAACAGTAGAAAATGTTATCAATATTGTGAAAATATTAGACCTCTCAGACATTTGCCAGGGGGAATGTGAAGTGGTGCAGCTGATTTGGAGAACAGTCTGGCCATTCCTCAAAAAGTTATACATACCCTATGACTCAGACACTCCTAGGTATATACCCAAGAGAAATAAACACATTTGCTCATACAAAAAGCAGCACAGGAATGCTCATGGTAGCATTATTCACAGCAGTTGAAAAGTGGAAACAACCCAGTGTCCATTAACAGATGAATGGGTAAATAAAACACAGTGTATTCACACAACGGAATACTACTTATCCATAAAAACGAATGAAGTACTGGCACATGTTATAACATGATGAACCTTGAAAATACTACGGGAAGTGAAAAAAGCCAGTTACAAAAGATCGCATATTATATGATTCTATTTATATGAAATGTCCAAGTTTGACAAATCCATATGAAAAGAAGGTAGACTAGCTGCCAGTGGTTATGAGGAGGAAGGGATGGGGAGTGACAGTTAATGGGTTTCTTTTTGGGTGATGATAATATTCTAGAATCAGTGGATGGTCATACAACTCTGCATATACAAAAAAAGCCCTGGAGTGTCCATTTTTAAAGGGTGAATTTTTTGTCAAATGAATTATATCTCAATTTAAAAACAAACTTAATTTTTTAAATTGCAGCTCTAATAGAGGTTCCTGCCCTCCAAGAAGCAGGGATGAAACTCAAGAGCAACAATGTAGATGAAGCAGAGCAGTACTCCCAGGGCGAGGACCCCATTCCACCGAGACTGTGGGAGAAGGCCCGGCCTGGACGCCGTTGATTGGCTGAACTTTAGGAGAGGGCGGGCAAAAAGAGGCGCGCCGAATCCCTCTCTTGGGGGCGGGGAGGGGAGGGGAGAGGCGTAGCCTTCGCTCGCGAGATTTTGTTGGTTCCGCATTTCAAGTCGGCAAGCTTTGGATAGCGAGCGAGGTTCGCGCCGCGGCTTCCACCGGCTTGTACCGGCTCGACCCCCGGCTCGGAGCAGCGGCGGCCGCTGCTTTCGCGGTCCCAAGTCTGAGGCCCGTCTGCTTCCTGTCGGTTCCCGCGCCGGCTCCGACTCCTGACCGCGGCGGGGGCCAGCGGCCCCTCCCCTCCCCTCTGAGGCTAGAAGATGAGCTTCCTCTTGTGAGTGTGGTGAGGCCGACGCTCCAGGGCTGAGGGCTGAGGGCTGAGGGCCAAGGTCGAGGCCGGGGGCGAGCGGGCGCCTGAGGCGAGGGCCCGGCCCCGGGGTTGGGGCCGGAGTGGCCGGCGCTTGCTTTGCCCCCACTTGGGGCCACGGGGGAGCCTGAGACGTGAGCCGAGGCGGACGGAGATGAAGGTCGAGGCAAAAGAAGCGGAGTGAGGAAGGTTGGGAGTAGAAAGGCCCCGAGGCCGGTAGCGCCTCCAAACTTTTCCGCCCGAACGGCCCTGAGGGCGGAGGGACGATCTGGGGGCGGAGTCCCGGGATCAGCCGCGGACTCCGGTATGTCTCAGGTCGCGAGCCTTCCAGTAATGATCCATGCTGACTTAGCTTTCTGTGCCTCATAATGAAAAAAAACCTTATGTCGTTTTATTACCGTCACTATTGTTACCCCCGCGAAAAAATGTCGCCCCAGGAAAGCGTGAAGTGTCGCCTGAAGTTAAGCTGCAGGCTTTTGTAAGTCTGGGGAGAGGAAATCCCCGGGCAAAATACCTCTAAAAACCGAAATCAGTCAAAGGGAGAAATAAAGTTTAAAATTCATTTACTGCTTACAAACTGCAGTCCTCCCGAGCCCTTCTCTCTTTCCTGCTCCAGCTGAAGCAAAACCGGCCCTCCCCTCACCTCTCGGGTACAGATAAGCCCTCCTTGCCCAGGTAATTACCCATTGATATGGAGATGAACTTCTCCACCGCTGAGGAATGATGCTAATGCACTAAAGCCATACTTCTCTCCATCCTTGAGCGCCTGTTGATATGCAGATGTACTAAAGCCAGGCGAGATATTCTGGAAATGTTACAATTTTACCCACAGCTTTGCGTTCAGATGGTTCAGCCCAGTTCTGCTTCAGCCCACTTTGTGACTTTGCGTAATTAACCTACTTCTCTCTTCCTTGGTAGAATCCTACTTTAACGCCTGGGCTTAAATGAAAAAGGTTGTAGATTCTCTGATTCTTAAGCACATTAAGGTTTGAGAAGCATTGCTCTAGAACCTTCATTATTCTAAGGTGACTCTTTACCTAGTATAGTGCCTATGTGTTGTGTGTCAATAAATACCCATTTTTAGTTACAACACACCCACGTACTTGATTTCTTATTAAATTACATAATGTTCCATAATCAGAGTTTATCTACCCAGTTCCTTATTGTGAGAAATTTGGATTCATTCTAATATTTTGCTGTTTAAAATAACACTGCCAAGAATAGCGTTGAGCAAACCGCTTTTTCCCTCCTGGATTTTTTTTTTTTTTTTTAAGGGTATAATCTCCAAAGTATGTTTACCTTGTTAAAAAATCTATGATATTAGGTTTTAATTGCAATTTACATATTAGTAGAACAATATACCCTTCACCCCCATCCCCGCCCAGTCTTTTTCTTATGACTTAATCTTCAGTTAGTGGTTTGTTTGTGGATGCCTAGTTGCTTAGTTGCTTTTTGGACCTAAATGTGAAGGCTTTTTTTTCTTTTTTAAGTTTTGTTGACATTTGAGTTTTCACATTTTTGGCTGTCACGAATAATGCCGCTGTGAACTTTTTTGTATTAGATGTATGTGTTAATTTATTTCTCGAGTGTCTAGGAGTAGAATTGCTGAGTTACATGTAACTAAACGTTTAATCTTTGAAGAACTGCCAAACTTTTTCAAAGCATTTTGCATTCCCACCAGCACGGTGTGTTTGCGATTCCCTTGCACCCTAGCTAGCACTTGTAGTCATATTTTTTATTATGGCCATTCTAAGTCGATGTGAAATGGTATCTCATTATGATTTTAATTTGCATTTCCCCATAATTAGTGATGTTAAGCATCTTTCATGTGTGTATTGTCCAATTGTATATCTTCTTTGGAGTAATGTCTATTAAAATTCTGACCATTTTTAAATTGTGTTGTCTTTTTTTGAGTTGTAAAGAATTCTTTATTCAGGGTACAGGTCTCATCACATCTGTGATTCACACATATTTTCATAGTAGACTGTTTTCACTGTCTTGATGGTACCATTTTGAAGCACAGAAGTCCTATGTAGGTAAATCTTGAGACACCATTTCATGTAAGTTTTCTATTTTTAGTTTCCTGTCGTTCACAGCTTCTTGTTTCTATTTGTAAAGGTCCGTTTTTCTAATGTAGTGTTTTATTTGTTAAATTTAGTTCTTTATCATGCTAAACAAGAACTTCCCATATTTTCCATAGTGTTTTCATAGGTTTTTTTACTTTTTAATCAGTGTTTTTTAAAATGCTGTTTACTCAGGTAAAGTGAAGTTACACTCCCTTCCTCTTCATAGAAGTAATCACCAGTATCAGTCTGATGTGTATCCTTTCTGACACTTTTTTATGCATTTATAAAATTGGCTTCTGTATGTTTTGTCTTATAATATGTTTAATTATATCTAGAGATCTTTGCCATTTTTAAATGCATTGAGCTCTGTCTTGTTCTTAACTATACTATTGTTGCTCTTCACTATGCAGTAGTCAATGATCTGGATGTATCATGGTTTATTTCTCTACTAATAAACTTTAGGGTTGTTTCCAAGTTCTGCAGTATTAAAAATGATCCTGGAAAACACATCCATATCTAGGAGAGATGCCCAGAAGTAGAAGGGATGGATTTAGGACATTTCAGTGTTAATAGATAATGCCATATTGCCCTCCCAAAATGTTAAACACTTTACATGTTCACCAATAGTGTTCCAAAGCACTAATTTCTCTATTATACTCAAGCCCACTTACAATGTAATTGTTTTAACTTCTGACACTCAGATTAAGGAAAAATATCTTCCTTTAATTGAACAACTTTTCAAATGTTCATATGTCATTGTAGTTTTGTTTCTGAATTGCCTACTTGTAGCCCATTTTTCTAAAGGGTTCCTTAACTTTTTTCTTAACAGATTATAGAATACATATTAATACTTTGCAATACAAGTTCTCTTTTCCTTACTTGTCTCTGTCATGGAAGTTTTAGTTGTTGTGGTTAGAAATGCGCCAATTCTTGTTGGGTTTTGTGTCATGTTAGGAAGACCTTTATGGATGGTGTGAGATAGGAATAAAAACTCGTATTTTTCCCCAGGAACCAGTTGTCTCTCATTTATTTTCGGATGTTACTGTTAGTTCTACTGTGGTTTTTTATGATATCACAAATATTTTGCTACAGAAAACTGGATTTTTGAACTCAAAATTTTAGGGCTTCCTCCCAGCATCATTTCCTGTAGGTGGAAATAGAGGCCAAAAGAGGTTAGGTTTTTCAGGCAGTCAGAGTTCCTGGTAGATCAAGGACTAGAATCCAGGTTTTTCCTTCATTTGGTTAAGCCCTTTCTCTTGGGCCAGATTGCTTGATGAGGCAGAGTGTGAAATGGCATTCTGTGTGAAATTGTGCTGCTGATACTGTCTATGTGAGGGGAAAAAATTTAAAGCATTCTTCTATTGTGAGCATCATCTCTCCTCCTGGCACTTTTCCAGGACTATTTTTTAATTTTATTTTCAGAAAAATTTATATGCCGAAAAATTATGCGATTCTTCCGGTCCTAAAAATCGCTATCCTTTTACTTTTAACCTAACAGTAGCAGCCGCTCTTCTAAAACATTCAAACCAAAGAAGAATATCCCTGAAGGCTCTCATCAGTATGAACTCTTAAAACATGCAGAAGCAACTCTGGGAAGTGGGAATCTGAGACAAGCTGTCATGTTGCCAGAGGGAGAGGACCTCAATGAATGGATTGCTGTTAACAGTAAGTTTTTAGTAACATCAAGCTTTGCTGCTTTATAGGAATGTTTTGCTAAAATCTTTCTGTTAAATTTTTTCACAGGTATAATATAGTATAATGGAGTATCTGTATAGAAACATACACAGAAACATGTTCAGAATTGTGGTGTTCCCTTCAGAGGACTCGATTGTAGTTTGGTTGAGTAGAGACATGAGGAGAAATGAGTGCTTGGGGGCAATGTCTGAGGAGAATGGTATGAATTTCAGAGTGAGGTCAAATAGAAGATTGATAAATATATTTGAAACCAATATAAGATTGTATATCAGCAGTACTTCAATTAAAAAAAAAGATTGATAAATGCAATGATTCTGCCTATGGAAGGGAATTCCTTTGTAGGAAATCCATTTCACAGTTATGCCCCCATTCCCAACAGTCCTCATATGTCTGTGTATGCAGAAAAGTGCATTGCAGTTCATGTGGTCAGTCACTTGTTTATTTCTTGTGACCTAGGAGTAGTCAGAGGGAAATAGAGAGATTGGAAGAAAATGGGAGGGACCCATGAGCTGAAAGTCACTCTGAGTTTAAGAAAGTGATTCTGAGATGAGATCAGTTCTGGGTGAATAAGGTTTAAATCTAGTAGAAATTTCAGATGTCCAGGAATTTTTTAACTTTTTAATGGACATTTTCAAACATACAAAAAAGTAGAGAAGCCAGTACAGTGAATACTCAGGTATCCATTATCCACCTTCAACAATTATCAGTTGGATGATAATAACAGCATCAACAATAATATCAATTCATGGCTAATTCATGTTTGTGTATCTCACCCTGATTATTTTTAAGTGAATCCCAAGACATTGTTTCATCTGTAAATATTTGAGTACCTCTAAAAGACAAGAACTGCCCTTTTTAAAGATAAAGACAATACTGTCATTCCTTTAAGTTATCAAATATCCAGCCAGTGTTCACATTTTCATTAATTGTCCTATAAATATTCCTTTTTAAAAAATGTATGATTTGTTTAAATGAGGACCCAATAAGACCTGTACATATGTTTCTTAAATCTCTTCATTCACAGGTTTACCTTCACTGCAGTCTTTTTTCCTTACTATTTTGTTGTTGAAGAAACCAGTTCATTTTTTTCCCACAGTATGAACTTTATTGATTGTATCCCCAAGGCATTCATTACCATGTTCTGTTCCTCCATTTTCCTATAAACATAAGATCCAGAGGAGTAGTAATGGTGCAGTAGAACTGCAGAGATGCAAATATTCTGTATCTGCTCTGTGGCCATTTAGCACTTGAAATGTGGTTAATGTGGCTGTGGAACTGAATTTTAAATTTAATTTTAATGTAAGTAGCCGTATGTAGCCAGTGGCTACCATGTTAGCACAGATGTGGAGCTCTAATCAAATTCAGGTTTGATTTTGTTTGTTTGTAAGACTACTTGATACATAGTAGTATATACTTGCATTAGTGTAGATACTTTGATCTGTTTAGCTGCCTTTATCAAGTCCCTTTTGTTTTTTTGAACTTACTTGAAATCATCTGTTATTCTGAAGGATTCTGTTGGCCTTCAGTCTTAGATTTTCCTTGGAGACTTACTGCTCTAGCTCAGCTCTTCTCAAACCTTTTGGTCACAGGATCCCTAAATTCTCTTAAAAATTATTGAGAACCCCAAAGAGCTTTTAATTATGTAAGTTGTATCTACTAATACTTAGTGTGCTGGAAATTAAAACTGAGAAATTTTAAATATTTTTAAATTTATCTAAAATAATATTAAACCCATTACATGTTAACAAATATATTTTTATGAAAAATTATTTTCCAAAATTTTAATGAGAAGTGTGGCATTGTTTTTACATGTTCACAAATCTTAATGTCTGGCTTAGGAGACAGCTGGATTCTCATATCTGCTTCTGCATTCCATCTGTTGTGATGTCACACATCATAGAATTTTTAGACAATTCTACTGTGCCACCTGGGAGAATAAGAGTGAAGAGAGCAATTAAAATGCTCCTGACCTCACAGAACCCCCTGAAACACGGGATCCCTGCGCCTGTTTTGAGAACAGCTGCTTTAGACCAGTAGACTGCACACCATATGGGCAAACTTTTGTTTTGAATGAATATTGAGTGCCTAAGTACTACTTTCTTAGAAACATGACTAATAATAAAGAGGAAGGTTTATTTTATAAGCAAGGAAGTTTTGTATAAAATTCCTGATAAGATGGAACGTTTTTTATGTTTGTTTTTAAAGTAACGTTGAAAAGCCCTAGTTGATTTTTAGGTACTCCTTCATACAGGGAACCAAAACATTTTTTAAAACTTTCCAAGGCTTATGTAGTTTCTCTGTACAGAGTAATATGTTTCATTACCCCCTTCCTTTTCAGATTTAGTTGAAACTCTTTAGGAAGTGCCCTCTAACTACCTCAACCCCTCAGGGGTGCCTTTTCTCTGAACTTCCTAGCACTTCCTTTTGGCCTCTGGATACTATCTTATTTTATGTTGTATAGTTCATCTCTTTTAACTTTGTCCCTTCTGTTTGCTGGAGACTCCAAGGTAAGGGACATTATCCTATGTCTTCTTTATGTCTTCTGTATACATTTAGATAATCAATTTTTTTATGATTAATGAGATCTTTAAAAAGCTGATTCACCTCCCACAGTATATTCTACAACACTTCTCTTTCCTAGCACGGTGGTATTGTCTAGACCAGATTGGTAAGAAGAAAGGGGCTTTGTCATTCCCTCAGGTGTTTTCAAATTACACATTCTAATGATGTAATAATAGACATTGTTAAGTTACAGTTATCTCTAATGCACTTCCCTGCTGTTACATGCTGGTTAAAAGCTTAGTTTATTAAGCATGAATGTAAAAATTTTACTGAGGGATGACAAATTAAAAAGAGAAGAGAATTTGCAGTACCCCTTGTAGTTGAATATGCCAAGGATTCACTTAAGAATTTAAAAGCATTGTCCATTTTTCCTTCAACTGAGAGGTCTGATGTTTCATTGTCTTTACACGACATTTTAACATAATTTTGCTGTCTTCCAGCTGTGGATTTCTTCAACCAGATCAACATGTTGTATGGAACTATTACAGAGTTCTGCACGGAAGCCAGCTGTCCAGTCATGTCTGCAGGTCCAAGGTACTCATACTGCCCTATTACATAGGTATTTGAATTACTAATAATTGTGTCTGCTGGTTTCTTCACTAGTACTCGTTCTTAACCTTTTAATAGTGTAATTGCACTATAGTAAGTATTAATGTTCAATTGTAGGAGTCAAAATAAAGAAATTTGAATTAGGTTTTTCTTTTACTGTTAAAGTTAATTTTTCAGTTTAGTATTTACAGCTCTGTTTCTGGTTTTTAAATGAGTTGAAGAGTTTTTAGTTGTTCCTTTAATGTTTGATTTTTTTTTAATGCTTATTTAGTGTTAATTACTTGCAGTGTACTCCTTTAGTTATCTGACTTAAAGGTACTAGATTTTAAATAATTTGACTATAATAAATTTCAAGAAATATTGAGAAAGAGCTGGTACTCCTTATTAACCATATGTCAAGTCAGCATGATGGGATTAATGTTTTAGTGTGTTTCCTTTCAGTCTTTTCCTTATAAGTGACTGATTTTATTTGATGGTATATGATTATCAAGATATTTACCTCTTGGAAAAAATTGTCATTTCTGAGTTTGCTACAAGTATAAAGAAGAAAAAGGCCCCCAGTGAACAGTGTTGTAAGAGGGATGTTTTTATTTTGTGTTGTTTTATTCTTCAAACTTCCTTAAATTTAAATAAAATAAATAGAAAAACATACAGCTTAAATGCTTTACACAGTGAAGTTTTGCCTAAGTCTTGTTAATTATTCTGGCTCAGCAAAGGCAAGGGGAGTGGAAAGACACATGCCTAAGGGTGTTTCTTTAACCATGTTTCTGAGAAACAGGGTTTTATAACCTTTGCTCTGTTGGTGATATTGATGGCCAAGGATCTGAGAATGTGGTGGACCCATCAGCCCCTCACCCAGTCCTCAGCATTCTCTGCTTAATACACAGGAATTGTAGTTCTTCTTATCTTTTCTGATGCTGTTATAAAAATACCCATTCTGGCACTGCCAGCTGCCACATTATCTTCCTTTTCTCTTCCATCTAAAATCATCACATATATTCTATAGAGAATCTTCAGTAGAATTTTAGGTAATTTACTGAAGTTTTATATAAAACTTCTGTTGACAAAATGTGAATCTGCTTTGATTATAAGTTGCACATTTGTTAATGTTTTTGAAAACTTGACCAGTAAGTCTCTTTCTCTCCAGATACGAATACCACTGGGCAGATGGTACTAATATTAAAAAGCCAATCAAATGTTCTGCACCAAAATACATAGACTATTTGATGACTTGGGTTCAGGATCAACTTGATGATGAAACTCTTTTTCCTTCTAAGATTGGTGAGTTGTTGAACTATTTTTCTTTTTAAATGGTGAATTTGTTTTGTTCTTTTAAACATTCTGTTACTTCTAAAAAATGTAGTAGAGACTGCCAAATTCTTCTCCAAAAAGATTGTAAGTGTACATTACCTCCAACCATATTTGTGTCTGCTAGTTTCTTCACTAGTACTTGTTCTTAACCTTTTAAACTTTTTTCTAGCATGGGTAAATAAATTTCTGTTCTAATGTACATTTCAAAAAGATTGATGAGATTGAGCAGTTTTGGTTTATTGATCATCGTGTGGTTTCTATTTATATCCTTTGTCCATTTCTTTGCATATTAAGGACATTATCTCTTTGTCATACATGTTGTATTTTTTCCCCAGGCTGCCTTTTGTCTTTATTGATGAGCTTTTTTTTTGCTCTCTACAACATTTTTGTTTTATTAATCTTTACCTTTGTGACATCTGGAGTTTAATACAATGATTAGAAGGGTTTTCCCTAGTTCAAGATTATAAAAATATTTGTGTTTCCATCGAGTACTTCTGTGGGTTTGTTTTTACATTTAAATCTCTGTTCTGTCAGGAATTTTTTTCTCAGTGCTCCCTTCATTTTCCGGTTACAGATGCAAAGTTAGTTTGTCCACTACCATTTATCAAACACATGTGTCTTCTCTCCCCTGCTTATCATATGCGTCCACCGAAACACCACACATTTTGGAGTCCTTTTTATCTGTTCCTATAGAAATTCCACACTGTTGTAATTACCATGGCCTTTATCTTTGAGCATCTTAGGGGTTAGTGTCTCTTCCTTGCTCTTCTTTTTCAGAATATTCATGGCTACTCTGGGATATTTATTCTTCCAGAGAACTTAGAGTCATTTTGTCAAGGTAAAAAATATTTATGAGATTTTGATTATGATTTCACTCAATTTGTAGATTAATGTAAGGAGTCTTTGTTCTCTTGACAATACTGAGTTTTCCTATCCAAGAACAAGGTATATTTAATTTATTCCTGTATTTTATTTATTTATTAATTCCTCATAAAATTCTGTAGTTTGTGCTAATTCTTTAAATTTCCACTGTTTTGGGTTGGTTTTCTTGAGTGTTTTAGGTATACAGTCACACACTAAGATAATTTTGCTTCTTCCTTTTTCATACCAACTTGCGCAACTCTTTTACCTAATTGCAGCAACTAGTACTTGACAGCTGTACTCAGTAATGGTGATGATGGCAGACATCCTTTTCTTGTTTCCTTACTTTATGTGAGTGTTTCTAGTACTTCATTATGTAGGAATCTTGCTTTTGGTTAGAGGTGTGTATTTTTTTAAGTCAGTTATGGTTGTAGAGTTTTATCAGATACTTTTCCAGTATCTGTTGTTGATGACCGTAACGTTTTGCCCTTTTTTTTTTAAATGTTCTTCTGGAAGAGTATTTTTATTTGCTACTACTTGAAAATTTTGGCATCAGTATTCAAGAATGAGATCCATCCTATTATTTTCAGTTTAAGGGTGTCTAACAAACAACATATTATTGGTTTCCTATTTGTCTGTCTTGGGTGCTATAACAAAAATACCATAGGCTGGATGGCTTATAAACAACACTAAAGGCTGAAAGTTTAAGATCAGAGTGCCAGCATAGTTGGGTTCTGGCAAAGGCCCACTTTTGGGTTGCAGACTGCTGACTTCTTGCCTAGTCTTTATATGGGTGGAAGGGGCCAGCAAGCTCTCTGGAGCCTCTTTCATGAGGGCATGAATCCCATTGTCCTAACCACCTCCCAAAACCGTCAGCTGGACAGGGGCGTGGACAGTGTGGACATAAACACATCATAGCAAGTTCCTTTTTGCAGTCTCAGAGGTTCTTTTATATCATGTTGTTACTCTTAGTCTGTTTGCTGTTGGTCAACTTTTCCTTCTATTAAATTTTTTATTTCCTTTCTCACATATTGTATGTGGACTATGTTTGAATGTGTCTGTTACACAAAGTCAGTTTGGAAAGTCCTGAGATTAAAACAAATTACTTCTATTCCTTAAGTCTGCCTCTTATGGAAGATAAAGAATACTTTTGACTTTGTTCTCTTTTCTCAGCTTTTCCCATTCTTCAATAATTCACCTTAATGTTCTGGAACCCTCTCTCTCTTCATTAGGCTATTATCTACATCTTTTGCCAATAATTTATTTTCACTAGAACTTTATTACTCACTTTTAACTAATATTTCCAACTTCTTTCTCTTTTATTAGCAAGATGACCATTTGTAAATTCTGAGAGACAAGGAGTTTGATTTAAAATCACAATCATTTCAATACTTGAATATGAGACCCAGCCTAGAAACACATGCCCATAAGCTCCAGAATGTTTGAAAAGACAAGTTGTTGCCAAGTTTTTTTGGGGAAAACCCACAAAATCAGCCTAAGAGCAAAATGTATTAGATTTCAAGCTACCAAGGACCAGTTGAGCAACGATTTAAACAAAGGTGAAAAGGGAAAGTCTTTGTTTTCTGAAAGATTGAAGGAGAGGAAATGTTTTAAGACTATCACGGTGGAACAGACCAACAATTCTAGGTTATTTTGGAAGTAACTGATTTCTTATGTGTTTACGTACAGTACTCAGTGCCAGTTGTGTTGTCTCTCTGCTAACCCTATTTTCTAGGAGACTGACTTTGTCAGTGAAAATTCTCAGGAACATAACCAGTTGTATCCCTACTTAAACTGCTTGGAGAGATAACCAAACCTTTTCCCCTTTCTTTTCTAAGGAGGTGTTTATTTTCCTTGAAAAACAGAGAGGCCCTCCTTCCCTTTTTCATGAAGTATATCCTATTCTTAGACTACAGAAAATTGAAATAAGCAATTAAAAAAAATTATAAGTTGGGGACTTCTAGTTTAAGAAAGAAAATGACTTTTCAGAGTAGTTCACAAGGTAAAATAATACTTTTTATTTGTAGACAGTAAATTATGGCTCAAAGTGTACTTTTCTTCTTTTTCTTAGCATTTCCAGTCCTGGTTGTGTGTATGTGTGTAAACGTTTTTTTAGCATTATAAATTACAAAAAGTAAAGTTATTATTTACAGCCAAAATATTTGTTGCATTTAACCTTAGGAAGAGACTGCCAATATTAAACAACTAAAATTATGTTAATTTTAACTTTGATTCAGCAGCATCTTGTATAACTTGATGCCTGTGTTTACTATTCTAAGGCAGTCAGAAGTAGTGTGTGGGTACCTCATATACTTAGGTTTGGGATTTTTTTTCTTTGCCTTTAAAGAAAAATACGTGGAAATAGGCTTGTGTTTGTGAACGTATGTGTGTGTTGGAGTTGCTCATAGCAGTGTCTAAACTTGCTGTTCAATAGAAGACTAATAGATAATACGCATATTTGATTACAGGTGTCCCATTTCCCAAAAACTTTATGTCTGTGGCAAAGACCATTCTGAAGCGTCTGTTCAGAGTTTATGCCCATATTTATCACCAGCACTTTGATTCTGTGATGCAGCTGCAAGAGGAGGCCCACCTCAACACCTCCTTTAAGCACTTTATCTTCTTTGTTCAGGTAAGTTGAACATGTTGACTAATATGTCCTTTGACTTGAACGAAAGCACTTTATAGAGTTTATTTATAGAAGAACAAAGTACAAGCAGGTTTCTCTTTCTGTTCTCTTTTCCACACTGTTTATTTCATTGATGTGCATAGCGGCCAGGTCTCTGGTTAGAATATGACAGGGAGCACCAAAAACCTGAGAAAGCTTGTCTCTACCCTCCCGTTCCCCTGCTACTGCTGGGTGAAGGAATACTATGGAAAAACATCTGTGGTTGGGTTATTTAATGAGATGTCTATGTCTGGAAAAGAAACTTTTGGAAGAATTTGTTAGTTGCTGTCTTGGGTTAAATTTCCAGAAGTCCCTTTCGAGCCAGATCTTAATCAACTAAGCCACTAGAAACTTCAGAAAGGACCATTGCCTTCAAAGATGTGGCCTTATTGCCTTATGGGCCCGTAGTTGAAATTGGGACTTACTAAAATCAAAATAATTCACATTCTTTGAAAAAGATATAAAAGAATCAGGACTCCTTAACCTAACTTTAGAGCTATATAATTCCATGTGCAAAGTATAAATAGGTCCATCTAGATGTTTATTGGTGGAAAAACCAGTAGCTTAATAGTAGATACTGTATTATGGTTTTGTGTAGTACAAAATGGAGAATATACTGTGCTCTTCTGAGATTATTTGCATGACATAGATGTATAGAGTATATATAGAGTATAGATAGATACAGAGATAATAGATATATTTAATTAAAAGGTCCACTGCCCCAGAGGTGGCCATTGTCAAGGTTCAGTGTAGTTTTCAGGTAATTTCCTTGTAAATGCAAACATACATAGTTTTTATTTTAATATTCTACACAGTTGAATGTCATGCTAATACATACAGTTGCTTATTTAATAAGTCCTCCTCATCTTAAAAAGGGAGCAGAATGGAGAATGTAACCAGTGATTCTGTAACATCTTCCTATGTTGACAGACATCTGTACTACTGGGGGTGAGAATTTAATAATGTGGATGGGGAACTGTTGAACCACTGTGTTGTATACTTGGAACTAATATAAGATTATATATCAATAAAAATACATAAAATTAATTTTAAAAAGTAGAAAGGGAGCACAAATGACCCTATTTTAAAATGTTCACAGAGATCATTTCATTCTTTTTTTTTTTTTTATTGGATTTCAGAAAACTAGAATTGGGAATCCCTCTTACATTTAGAGTTTTAATTTTAGATCTATTTTAAAATTTTATTTTTCTTCTCTTTTAGGAGTTTAATCTGATTGATAGGCGTGAGTTGGCACCTCTTCAGGAATTAATTGAGAAGCTTGGATCAAAAGACAGATAAATGTTTCTGCTAGAAGTTACTCTCTTGCTTTATCTGCCACTAGAGCTATCTCATTGCTATCTGTTGTAGACTAGTGATACAAACTTTTAAGAAAGGATAAAAAGACACCTGTTGTCTGTTATCTCATCATAAAACTGTCCCAAAGGTAGGTTGGCCTAATATCTTCTGAGTGAGAAACTTAGAGCACAGCTGATCTGAAGCACTGTGTGACCACTCCTGTTACTGTCAGTCATACTTGGCAGTTAATATGTGATTACTCACCTGTAGTTTATTACTTTACTTATTATTCTTTTACTTATGAAAATAAATCTGTTTCAAGTAACAGCATAATGGATGTTAAGAATTTCCACCAATAATTTATTAAGTTTCCAGAACAGGTTAATCTAAAAATGCAGTCAAATCAGTTTTATTCTGCTTTTATTTTACAAACAGAAGAATTATTTTTTAATTTAAGATTTGGAACATTTGTGTCACTTTGGATAACCTTTTAGTTTGAAGTTTGTATGCTAGTGTTTTTATAGATAAGAATATGTATGTTTATTTTTTTTAAATCCATGATTACAATTTGAGTCTTCATGTGACTTGTGGTATGGCAGTAACCAAAGTTATTTCTAAAATGACTCTATTTTTTTGATCTTTATTTGGGATTTTATTTACGTAAGCCTGTCTAAATTTTTAGGAGTATGTATGTATCAAATAATTTTTTTAAGGCATCTCAGAATGGTCTTACAGATTTTTTGAAACGCTTCATTCAGGTTAATTATAATATATAGTTTTGGGCTGAGATAAAACTTCTTCAAAAATTGACAACAAATTTACACTTTAAGACCATTGTTTTCACATTCACATTGTTTTTCAGACACTTTGGAATTCTGGATAGAATGGAAGTACTCAGCACTTGATTTTGGTTTTGAGTTGAGTTTTTATTGTGACTTGAGACTTAGTTAAGAGTAGTATAGAAATGCACAAACTTTATCCCAACAAGGATAAAACTTAAAGAAAACCACGATAAAAAACCTTGAAGGTGTACACATTTTATAACACAGCTAAAAGTTTGGTATGTTACCTATTCTTGTGTGTGTATGTGTGTACATGCATATGTGTAGACAAAATGGAAGGAATTAATAAATCAAAAATCTTAACTTCATTCTATTAGTATAAGGATGGATTGAGCCCCCATCGGGGTTTTATCCTATTTTAATTGTTTTTGTATCAAAACTCAAAATTTCTTCTATTTCTATTGGGATTAAAAGAATTTTCCCCTTTAGTGAAGAAAATACCTAATTTTCATTTGGTTTCTAGTATTCAGTAAACTCTAGCTGACTGTTTAAAATGTACTGAAACACAAGTATACTAAGACGTGCCAGATTGGCTACACATTGAGTTCGTCAGTGTCCTGTGTCTTAAGAGTCGTGATGTTTGCAAAGTACTCAACCAATTTCCTTGATGGTTTGATAAAGGTTAGATTTCATTTTTCGTTACTTGTATTTATTCCACTAGAGTATAGAAACTCCATTTTTACAGTAACTCAATATCAATAAATTATTAAGTATATCTAAAATTTTAGAGGAAAAGTATTTCATCTAACTTAGGCTGATACCAGTAATTAAAGAGTTGAATAATCATGGAAAAAAGAGAAAAAGCCCTCTATGAAACATTCCACAGTCCACATTTGAAGCTTATCTAAAGGTCCCTGTCAGGAGCTCTGTATGTTTATATTGGTTATTTACACACAAGAAAGCAGGTTTCTAGATGCCACCTAGAATGTTACCACCTCTTGACTTTAAACCTTGTTGGCTTTAAGTCTGTAATGAAATTATATTTCTCAGCTAGGTTTGTACTTTCATCATCATTTCTAATATTTCAAATATTAGAACCTCAAAAGGGTTTTCACTTTTCTTGGTTTATTTTCAGTGGTAGAAATCCTCCCTTCCTTCATGATTCAGCCCTAAAACAAACCGAAGATGGTTACATGTTAGAATGGTAGTAAAGGCAGCTTATCAATGGGACATAAAAATTTGTTGGTAACTTGAGACTCAGAATTTTTTTTTTTGGTATCATTAATATAAAATCACATGGGCAACACTGTGGTTACTAGAGCCCCCCCATTATCAAGTCCCCACCACATACCCCATTACAGTCACTGTCCATCAGCATAGTAAGATGCTATAGAGTCACTACTTGTCTTCTCTGTGCTATACTGCCTTCTCCATGCTACCCCCACCCCCAGAATGTTTTCAAAAGCCTGGAAATTTAAAAATTACCAGATCCCTAAACTGATCTGGCTTAACCAACAATGTACAAAACCAGTAATGTTAACATTGTATCTAAGGTCAGAGAGTTGAGGGCAGAAGTGGAGGAAAGGAGAGGAGGATACCTTCCTGGCTCAGCCAGACTTTGGTAAGAGTTGGAAGAAATGTCTATCTTGGACTCCTCTTACCTTTGATTCATCTCCCTGTGCCCAGGGTTTGTCTGCCTTTTCGACAACACTCAGTCCCCTCCCCTCTCAGATTCCAGAGTTGTCTCTGGTGCTGACAGCTGCCCCTCAATGCCTGATGAAAGGCAGAGGGCGTGCCTGTTGAATCATGCGGTCAGGCTGGTTGAACTTTAATTTCCAGGCTTTAAAGTCTTGTAGACAGTGATAGCAGATCTTTATTTAAATATTGAAACTTCCTTGTACTGTTTTTGTATTGACAGCAAAATGTACCCTTTATTCTTCAGACTAAGTAGTGACTTTAGAGGGTTGCCATCTAATCTCATCATAGGCTGTAGAGCCCTAGTTTACGTAACTGCCTACAGAAATACAAGTCTGAATCCATCATGACTCTGGTGCCAACAAAAGGAGAGGTTTCCTAGTAGTGCAGAGGCAAGAGGAGCAAACCTGGTGGTGATTTTAACTTGCAAACATTGTTGAGGTTTGCTGATCATACAGCTGGCCTTCTCTCTGAGCAGTGAGGTTTTCCAAAAGTGGAGCTGCTTCATGCAATATCACCTCACAAGCATAAACAAATCAGGCCCAAAGATTGTATAAATCTTAGAAATTGGTTTCTAAACAGCCCCAGTCGGTGTGCTTGTGTTACCTGCCTAGCTATATGCCTAGCTGTAGGAGGCTGTCCTGGCCCTGGAGCTCTGGCATAAAAAATGTTGGCTGGGACTGTGCACCTTCAACAGGGACATTATTTCCTCCAGGTACCAGTTCATCAGTAAGTGGATTTGGTTTATACTATTGTTGAATTCTTACAAAGAGGGAAGTGTCCCTCAGTCTTCCTGTGTTTTTGCATTAGGTTTTGGTATTTCAGACTGAAAAAGGCTTTGGGGATATAGATATTATGTGATTGCAGTAATTTTATTGACATAACTGCACTGAAATTCACTTGAGTGTTTTCTCATCAGATTCTGTTCCAAACAAGTATTCTGTAAATCCAAATGGATAATCAGTATGCTGTAGATTTATTATAGAACAACATTCTGTGTTTGTGGAATAGTTTGCATAAGTTAGTGTTGTTTACCATCTAAAATATTTGAAAATGTTCTTTACATGAAAATTTATGTTGTATTTTTAAACCTTTATGGGCTTTATCTATTTTTCTAAGTCAGTTAACTGTACTTTTTAAAAAAGTATTTTGTATCTACTTTTGTAACTTCATCAGAATAAAATATATTGAAAGAAAGAAAAGACTAATTAAAGTTAAGTGTCTCAACACGTATCTATTTAAATGTGGAACTTGAGATTTTTGCAGCTTCTGTGGAAGGCTGTCTTCACTTACATTTAGTAGGTACTCTTAAAGGGAAGTTCCTAAATGAAGTAAATGTTTTGTAACACCAAGAAACAAACTATGCCTGGAATTATGGTGGCTAAAACCCATCTCTGACAAGAAGTAAACAAGTTGGCTTCCTGCCAAGACCTTGACCTCGTCTGCACATTCCTGGGTGTGAGACTGGGAAGACAGACTGGACTTAACTAATTTTCTTACCCTGAAATTGAGTACTAAGCATATCTGCAAGACACCACCCACCCCAAACAGTGATTTTTCATTACTGTAGGGGAAATTAGATTTATTTTTAGAGGTCCAAAGGATAGACACCTAATTGTAGGGTCTGTTCAAAATAGTACTGGAATTTTGACCTTTTTTGAGGAAGAGTTCAAATTAAAAACTAATGAATGTGGCCAGATAATATGGGTTGATACCAATTTTATATAAAATTTGGGTACATTAGTGATCAGTTTCAGAATTTTGACATTTCAGTGGGCTTAAAGTCCATCCTTAAGTTTGTAAGAATATCTAAAGGTTAAGTTTGAAGGCTATTTCAAACTTTATAAATGAGTAATAATATTTGGGAGGGCCAGAGTCAGGCTTTGAAGCTGCATAGCCAAAAACACTGCCCAAACAGTGCCTTGAGCCTTCTCTAGCAAATGCACCATTGCTGTTGGCTAGGAGTGGACACTGCAGCCTGCACCATTATCACTGGCCACTAGATGTCAGTCTTTGCATCAGCGTCTTCCAAAAGCTAGCTGGCCTCCACCCAGACCAGAAGCGAAATAGAGAATTGTAGCTAGCACCTCCTTTTGTGTGTCTTCTTAATGAAAAACAGGATGAGTGTCTCTTGATTGGCAGATCCTAGGCCACGTACCTGCGTTCTGGCTGTAAGACAGGCTGGGGAAAAGGATCTGGATTTTGGGGATTCAGGGCTTGCAACAAACTTGTTTCAAAGATGCTGGATGATCCTTGGGACTGGTTGCTTCTCTGGAAGCTTATTCCCGCTCTGTGAAAAGGAGTTTTCACTCGAATGTAAGTATCTGAGCACACTATTCTGCTTAGTTGACATTTTTTCATAGCACATTTGCTAAGTGAAAGAAGTAGATTATTGATTCTGTCCAAGCTCCTGTGGCTGACTAGCACTCTTAGGTATCACTTCTTCAGGGTAATCTACCTGTCTTAGGGGAGTCCTTTAGCAGGTCATCTCACTTTATCCTTACTGCAACCTGAGGAGGGGTGGTAATTGAGAAGTATGTTAGGAATTTTTCAGGTGGTGGTACAAAAGCTCAAGACTTGAAATAGCTAGCTCATAGCAAGGCAGGTCTCCGGTTCTCAGTTGCATTTGTAAAATTCTGTGTGCTCTTGAGTGCTAGGAAGCTGTATGAGATAAAATGTCTGCAATTAAAAATCCCAGTGACATAAAGAAGTATCTAAAGAGAGCTTCTCTAAAGTTACCTGTTAGCACAGATGCAAATACGAAACATCAGGGGCCCATGTAAGTGAAGATAAGGGAATCTAAAGTTAGGGCAAAAAAAGTGAAATGTAGAAGGGACAGACCCATTTCCTGGGACTAAAGGCATTACCCTTTTAGTAATAAAGTAAAATTGGCCTTTTAGTTGCTTCTACCATAAGAGAATATACTTGAACTGTTAGGCTGGAACTAATTCGGAAGCCCAAGATAGGTGGGATTCTTCTCCAAATCCTTTCCTGAAAAGGCTCAGATCATACTGGAACTAGAATTCCCGACCACTGTCAGTTCTGTTCAGTAATCACAGTGCAGACACTTTTTGTTCCATGCCATGCTGGGCTGTTGACACAGATAAGCAAGGTCCTACATGGATCTCATGGAGCAGTAGGAGAAACAGATACATAAACTGATAGTCTGAAAGGGCCATACATACCATATAAGTTATGCACAAGCTTTGGGACCCTTAGTTATGGGGCAGACAGGTGGCTCCCGGAGAGCTGGCTTAAACTGACTCATAAGATGGGCAACTGCATAACCAAACTTGTAGTATAGCTTGTACAGGGAGGTACAAACAGCCCAGTATTAGTGAAGGGTGCATTTCAGTTGGTCAGGTAGATAGGGGTTAAATCATATTAGAGAATTTGGGGTTCTGCCTTTAGGTGATGGAGGTCTGACAGATTTTTTTTTTAATTAAGGTATTGATATACAATCTTATGCTCAGGCTTCACATGAGCAACATTGTGGTTACTAGTTCCCCCCTATTATCAAGTCCCCACCACATACCCCAAGACAGTCACTGTCCATCAGCATAGTAAGATGCTAGAGTCACTACTTGTCTTCTCTATGCTATACTGCCTTCCCTGTGCCCCCTCAATATCACTGTGTTAATCATAATACCCCTTAATCCCCTTCACCCTCCCTTTATCCCCACCTCCTTCCCTTTGGTAGCTGCTAGTCCCTTCTTGGAGTCTGTGAGTCTGCTGCTGTTTTTTGTTCCTTCAGTTTTTGCTTTTATGCTACACAGAAGAGTGAAATCATTTGGTACTGTCTTTCTCTGCCTGGCTTATTTCACTGAGCATAACACCCTCTAGCTCCATCCATGTTGCAAATGGTAGGATTTGTTTTCTTATGGCTGAATAATATTCCATTGTGTATATGTACCACATCTTCTTTATCCATTCATCTACTGATGGACACTTAGGCTGCTTCTATGTCTTAGCTATTGTAAATAGTGCTGTGGTAAACAGGTACATATGTCTTTTTGAATCTGGGATCTTGTTTTCTTTGGGTAAATTCCTAGGAGTGGAATTCTTGGGTCAAATGGTACTTCTATTTTTAGTTTTGTGACAAACCTCCATACTGCTTTCCACAATGGTTGAACTCATGTACATTCTCACCAGCAATGTAGGAGGGTTTCCCTTTCTCTGCATCCTAGCCAGCATTTGTTGTTCCTATTCTTTTCTATATTGGCCATCCTAACTGGTGTGAGGTGATACCTCATTGTGGTTTTAATTTTCATTTCCCTGATAATTAGTGATGTGGAGCATATTTTCATGTGCCTGTTGGCCATCTGAATTTCTTCTTTGGAGAAGTGTTTGTTCAGATCCTCTGCCCATTTTTTAATCGGGTTATTTGCATTTTGGGTGTTGAGACATGTGAGCTCTTTATATATTTTGTATGTTAACTCCTTATTGGATGTCATTTATGAATATATTCTCCCATACTGTAGGATGCTTTTTTGTTTTACTGATGGTGTCCTTTGCTGTAGAAGCTTTTTAGTTTGACGTAGTCCCACTTGTTTATTTTTGCTTTTGTTTCCCTTGCCCAAGGAGATATGTTCATGAAAAAGTTTCTCATGTTTATATTCAAGAGAATTTTTTTCCTATGTTTTCTTCTAAGAGTTCTACGGTTTCATGACTTACATTCAGGTCTTTGATACATTTTGAGTTTACTTTTGTGTGTGGAGTTAGACAGTAATCCAGTTTCATTCTCTTACATATATCTTACATATAGTTTTGCCAACACCAGTTGTTGAAGAGGCTGTCATTTCTCCATTGTATGTCCATGGCTCCTTTATGATATATTAACTGGCCATATATGTGTGGGTTTATATCTGGGCTCTCTATTCTATTCCATTGATCTATGGCTCTGTTTTTGTGCCAGTATCAAATTGTCTTGATGACTGTGGCTTTGTAGTAGAGCTTGAAGTTGGGGAGCATAAAGTCCCCCACACCTTCCAAGGAATTGTTCCTTCTAAGGATTGTTTTAGCTATTTGGGGTCTTTTGTGGTTCCATATGAATTTTAGAACTATTTGTTCTAGTTTGTTGAAAAATGCTGTGGATATTTTGATAGGGGTTGCACTGAATCTGTAGATTGCTTCAGGCAGGATGGCCATTTTTACAATATTAATTCTTCCTATCCATGAGCAAGGGATGTATTTCCATTTATTAGTGTCTTCCTTAAGTTCTCTCAAGAGTGTCTTGTAGTTTTCAGGGTATAGGTCTTTCACTTCCTTGGTTAGGTTTATTCCTAGGTATTTTATTCTTTTTGATGCAATTGTGAATGGAATTGTTCTCTTGATTTCTCTTTCTGCTAGTTCATTGTTACTGTATAGGAATTTAACAGATTGCTGTGTATTAATTTTGTATCCTGCAACTTTGCTGAATTCAGATATTAGTTCTAGTAGTTTTGGAGTGGATTCTTCATGGTTTTTTACATACAGTATCATGTCTTCTGCAGACAGTGACAGTTTAACTTGTTCCTTGCCAATCTGGATGCTTTTTATTTATTTGTGTTGTCTGATTGCTGTGGCTAGGACCTCCAGTGCTATGTTGAATAAGTCTGAAGGATTTTAAGTAAGCAAATAATGGGCAGGTTTTCCTTTCAGATGGTTCTGACAGCAATGTGGAAACAGTTTGCATAAGTAAGAGAAGGATAAGGGCAAAGTGACAGTAATCCAAAATAACACATTGTGAGCAATTGTTAAATTATGGGGAAGAAGAAGTTTGGAGATAAATGAAAGTACTGGAAAGGAGGAGGAATTCTGTAAATATAAACCAGTGAGTTTAACACAGGTCTCAGTTACACGTGACAAACCCAACTAAAATATCTTTGGTGATCATCTTTGGCACTGCATGTTTCCAGCTGCATAAACACCACACATGATTCTGCTCAGCACTGTTTCTGTCTGTTTCATTTCCAAAGTGACACTGCTCATATGACTGCAGACAGGCTTCCTACTAGTTTAGCAATCCAGTTGCAAATGATCATTTCTTTTCCCTAGTTCCATGAAAGTCCCTAGACCAACTCTCCCTGGTCTGGGCCAGGTCATGTGACTAACCCTAACCCAACCCCTAGGCCTGACTGGAGAGACCCGGGTCATGTGACTAGTAGAGCTTGGGAGGGTTTGCCTTATTTGAAACGTGGTTTTTGAGTAGCAAAGGGGTGGTTTACCACCAGCTGATGGAAAAAGTATTTTGGCAATTCCAATTACATCAATGAAGAACAATTAAAAGCAAATTATCCCTAATTTCACCTACCATGATTTGTAAGAAATCATGTAAGGCTATTGCAGTAATCCAAAGGAGAAACATCAAGGGCCAAAAGATAGGAGTTACTCAATACAAGAAGGAATGAGCAAATTTTTAGCTGACAGCTTTTAAGAACAACTGAGGGTCTTGCAACCCATCCAAGTGCACGCTGAACATACCAGTTGCATAGGCTGGAATGCAATAGCAAAAAGAGCCGGTAAAGCCTTTAGGGTATACCGGACCACATGCAAACAAATACTGCTAGAAAGGAGGAGCTTGAATTTCGGCCTTGACGTCTGTGTGAAGAATACCGGAGACGAGCCGGCTAAGTCTGCCTATCTTACCCATCCCTCTTGGCTTCAGCTTCCACGCCATTCTCAACACTCCATGGTCTGTGGCTCCAGACTGCGCCTCTGCTGGGCCCTGTCTGGCAGGCACCTTAAACTCAGGTAAATTCAAAACTGAGTTGGCCCCCTTCACCCCTAAACTTAGGCCTCCTCCACCCCCACCACTGGACAAGCCAGAAAAGACGCCCTCCACACCCCTACCCCTCCGTCCAGTCTCTCATTCTCCGCCCCGGCCACCCCCACCCCCAACCCCCCATCTCAGTTCATCCACGTATCCGTGCAGCGCCCGCAGCTCGGATTCAGGCCTCAAGTCTCACCTGGGCCGTGCAACAGCCTGGGAAACTTCCGTCCTTGCCTCCAAGAGCAGCCCTATACACTCCTCCTCTCAGGAGCCAGTGATCTTTCTGAATCGCGAATCTGAAAACGACTCCCCTGCTTTAACTCCTTCCATGGCTCCCCTTTCTGTAGGGAGAACACAGAGTTCCTCAGTTTAGAAGCCAGTTGCCGGCGGTGTAGAGTAGGAATGGATTCGCTCTACGTGGGGCACCAGGGACCTTGGGACCAGGGAAGGTCAGCAGACAGGGCCGAGCTCCCCGGACGTGTTTCTGGGCAGAGGAGGGCCGGTGGGTGGAGCCAGCCCCGGGAGGCGCAGACCTGCAGCGGCGGGGTGGCTCGGGGCCTCCGGGCGGTAGAGGGCGGCCTCGCCTGCGGCAGCGGCTCTCGGAGTCCAGCTCCGCGCCTTCCGGGCGACCCGGTGACCTCGGACGGCGGGCCGCGTCGGCCGGGCATGGCGGCTTGGAGCCCGGCCGCGGCGGCGCCTATGCTCCGCGGGACGCGCGGGGTGAGAGCGGGCAGGGCCGGGCGCTCTCCAGGGGCGGGGGCTGCGGAGGGCCGGCGGGGTAGGCCCCTGCCGGCGCGAGGGCTGAGGGCGCCGCGCAGGCCCCGAGGCTGCCCCTTCCTTTCTCTCTTCCATTCATTCACTCGTTGACTCGGTTCGCTGGGCCCCGGCAGCCGGCGTTCGGGGAAATGTAGGGCCCCGGCGCGCCGGGGAGCTCACGAGTCGGGCGGAGGTTGGGGGCGAGCGGAACAGACACACGAACAGCCATAGCACGGTGGGCACGGAAAACGTAGTGTGGGACCTACCGAGCCGAAGCGTGGAGCCGCGGCCTGGGGTCACGGCGTGGGCTCTGGAATGCCCGCCCAGCCTCTGTGACCCTGACCCCCGCAGACCCAGAGGGCGCTCACCACGCGCGCTCCTAATTTTCCCTCCCCCTTTGTGAGTGTTTGCTCACTCCATCCACCTCTTTCACTTTTCTCTCACGTTCTTCTTTCTCTTCTGCTGCTCTTGAACCTGCCTCCGGCAAGCATGGCCGGCAGCTTTACTGGTGACTTGCAGCGTGCACACGCGGCATTCTGGGGATTTTGTCAGTAGATTGCTCTTTTAACGCAGCTGCCCACCGATGAGCTAAGATGAAGGGTATCAGCAGTGCTAACCACCCTTACACCTTAATGATCACCGCTTCTGCCGGCCTCTAACCCTTTCTTCGTTTGCACCCAAGGTTCTGTCCTCAGAAGAGGTCCAGCCCACCCCAATCTTACCTAGGCCCGCAACATCAAGTTTCTGCCTCTCTGCAGAACCCTCAGACAGCCTCAACCCGGGTCTTTCTCCTGACCTGCATTTCAGCTGCCTGCTGGAAAACAGACTTCTTTGCAGGTGCCCAGTAGGCATGCCTCAAATTGTGTGGTTCTTCCTTGCTCATTCATTCATTCATCCATCCAACACCCAAGTCCTCCCAAGGGCCTGCCCTGGGCTTAGCCCTGGAAGGCTGCAGTAACAGCACAGGCTCTGTGTTGGCCTTTGAGATCAGTTGGTAAAAGAGTGAGGGCACAGGCCATTTTAAAGGAGGTGCTCTGCGATTCTATAACACAGGCCTGCTCTGCGCTATTATGAAAGGCCTGAGGATGGGTAGGATTGAGGAGTGAAGGGACAGTATGTTCAGCACCAGCCCTCAATGAATAGCGCTGGTGTTCTACCACCTGCCACCCTTTTGATGCCTCTTACCTGGCATCTTTGCTGACTGGCTTCAATAGGCATTGCTTCACATAGGTTACTTTGGTATTAAGAGGCCTGTCTAACAAAAGTCCAAAATCTTTAGCCTGATGTTCAAGGCCTGCCATGCTTTATTTTCTGTATCCCTTTTTAGCATGTGCTCAAACTGGCCAAAGGGCTGCCAGCCGGTTTTGTGCTCCTTCCCCTCTCAGCGTTGAGACACGTTCCCATCAGAAATGTTGGCTTCCTGTGGTAGCCAATGGGGAAGGCAGCAGCGGTGTTGCCAATAGTAAATATCTAAAGGTGCTCCTCCTCCAGGTCATCATACAGAGAACTGCTTCTCCCCAGTAAGAATCAGTACACTTTGCCAAGGGTAGCTGGCTTATTGAGCAGTGGGTCACAAGGTTGCATCCCACTGCAAGAGTGTGGAATGTTAACCAGGCCTAAAGGAGGGTGGCATTTGGCCCCTCCTGATATTGATCCTCACAGCCTTATCATGGGGAGTTAAACATCTATGGAATTAAGTGTGGGGCCTTGTCTCTAGAGTCAAAGTGAGTTCCTTACAATTCCATCCCCCCTCAAGTTTATTCTGTCCTAGAGAGCTTAAAGGGACATCTGACATCACCCAGTCCCTCTGATTTTGCCCATGGCCATGTTGGCGAGGGCCTGGGGCCCTGCCTTGCAGGGAAGCAGCAGGTGGGGCCTGGACAGTGACCCGGCCCGGCCTGGGGGCAGCATCCTCTTTCTCAGGCATGGTTCTCCTCTGTTCCATGGCAGCTTCCTCTTCTCCACTGTGCCCAGCGGATGTTTGCCTCGCAGACTGAGGGGGAACTCAGAGTGACCCAAATTCTCAAAGAAAAGTTTCCTCAAGCCACAGCTATCAAAGTCACCGACATTTCAGGTCAGGTTTTCTCCTGTCTTTCCCAGAGTTTGGTAGGATTTTGCCCTTCAGAGGGACAGAGAGAGAGCAGGGGGCTTGGCAGAAAGAATGTGCCATCCACAGCTTCTCAATATGTGTGGCTTTTGGACACATGGCACTTGGCCTCTGCCTCATGGGGTAGAGGTGGGCAGGCAGAAACATGGGAGGAAAGCTGTGGGGACAAGTCCCGGCTGGGAGGACTCAACGCTTGCTGGCCTGGGCCAGGTTGGATGAGGTCACCCTTGGGCTCAGCTTTCCAGTCTTTAATTTGGCTTCGAGCTGAGCCTTATTTTAATTTCCCCACATTCTTCTGACACCTAGAATGTCAGGGCTGGGTGCAGACCTCAGGAGGATTTTGTCCTTTTAAGGAAAATAACTGCCTTGCTTTCGCCATGAAGGGATAAGCCCGGAGAGGGCAAAGAACCAGGACCCAGGGCAGACTCTGTCACGAGCCCAGTTAGCAGCCTCGGCCAGGCCCTGCCTTTCTCAGATGGTTCAGGCTGGCTGTGTTAGAGCAGGCTGGGGACTTGGCCTCTGCACCCACAGGCCAGAGATGTGGGGCCTTTATCCAGACACACACGTGGACTGCCTAGTCATGGGCAGTGAGATAGGCATCCACCTGACACAGTCTTTGGCTTCTCTGACAATATAACATTTACAAGGATTGGGAGAAAGTTAAGGAAGTAGTTTTTGTTCTGGAAACTATAGGAAATTAATCAGTCCAAAGATCCATGGGAATAGTGAGTTGGGTGAGTAGGCCAGTGCTGAGGCCTTGATATCACCAGTCCTGTACCTGCCACAGACCCAAGCAGGGCAGAGCTGGAAGTTGACCTCCAGTCTGGCGCTGCCCAGCTCTGGACAGAATGTAGAAAGGGAATCAAGGCCAGGAACCTTGGTTTAACCAAAGGTTAATTTGGACTCCTGGAGAACGTAAGAGAAGGGTGGCAAAGCCTATTAAGTAAATTGCACTTGTCATACAATGGCCTGGGGTGAACAGCACAGGGGACAGTCTTTTTTGGTCACACTGGTTTATGCCAGAGCAGCCTGTTTGCATCAGTCATTAGCAGTCACTCTTCAGTGCTGTGGAGACAAAGCTTGGGCAGGGGGATGTGTCTCCTCCAAGCTCTGCTAGGAGGCTCCATCAGAAAGCTGCACCCTCCCTGCGGGAGCCCAGGCAACACACTCGGTGTGGCCTGGGGGCCAGGAGGTGCAGGAGGTCCCTGAGTGCTCCAGGACCAGCACGTCACGGTCTCTGGGATGCGGTGTCCCTGTCCCTCTCATGCTTCCTTGTTCCTTTTTTTCTCTTGGATGATATCACACAGTATTCAAAACAAGTTTCAGTGTATTTTTGCACTTTTAAAAAAACCAATTGCTAGACACTAAAATTCAGTGGATTCCAATTCCTCCCATCCTCTTCCATGGTATTTTGGCCTAGTAAAGAGAAATGCTAGGAAAGCCTACATTTCATAGGTTTCCCATGCTTTGTGCCTTATTATTCCTGCCCCACAAGCAATAGTCTTGGGTCATGTAACTGCCCTTCAAAACAAAGGGCACATTTTGGATCACAGCAGCCTGACAGAAGAGTAAGTGGAAAGATTATAAGCCATGATCATTTCCTAACAGTCTTAGCAGCTTCTTGCTGAATAATAATATTCAGACCTTTTTATATTGTACGGTACTTCAGGGACATATGGGATGTGGTTGCTATAACTTTAATAACTGAAACATTTTTGAATTATGTTTATTTCAGGAGGCTGTGGAGCAATGTATGAAATCAAAATCGAGTCAGAAGAATTTAAGGAGAAGAGAACTGTTCAGCAGCACCAGATGGTAAATCAGGTCAGTAAAGGTAACTATGTTCCTTTGCTGCTGGCCTGCAGTGTTCAGCAGGGCCTGCTGAGTGGGGATGGTATTTTACTGTCAGCCCTAGGAAAGAAGAATGCAGAAGCACAGTCATGCAAACTGGACTCAGGACCTGAAGAAATATATATTATCTGGAACTAATCTGAAATCAGATTGTGGGCAAATACAAATTTTATTCAGAATTGTAAACAAGCCACCCAATAGTTATTTTGCCTTTCCTTGAATACTCACAATGATTGCTGTTATTGTCACATACTGAATAGTATTTGGAAACTTAGGAGTCCTGAAAGGTATGTTTTTATAGATCTGAAGATTATTTTCTAGCTTCTCTTTAGGACTGCTTTACAGATGGGTAAATTGAGGCATAGCATGATTGAGAATTGCTCCAGCTGCCCCATACCCAGTGACAGAACATGAGGGATCTGGAACATCAGATTTAACTAAGGCCCAGTTTATACGTCATCTATGCTTATTTTGTACTTGGAATTTACAGCAGCCTTGACCCCTGGCCCTGTGTCTATAAACTTGCCCCTTTCAGTAGGTGTGTTGAAATCATTCTGGAAGGTCTTGCACGTTGTGAACTAGTTTAACTTTGGTGAAGCACAGCTCTGGTCATGAGCGTCCCTCTGCGGCCCCTTCTACATCGAGCCTTTCCCCACCTTTCTTTGTACGAACCCTCCCTCAGCCCCTGCCCAGTGTCTTTCCTGTGTGTCTGGACCTTTGCCCAGGTTGGGCCTCCTGCCTGGGTTCCCTTCCTGCCTTCCTCCACACAGCTCAAACGCCGTCTCCCCTACCTGGCAGGGGACAAATGCCCCTCTACCCTCTGACTCTAGTGTTTTCTGCCCTGTGACCTGGATACTTACATCCCTGCTGTCTGCCCCTAGTTCTGTCAGCCCTTGGCGGGCAGTTCCCTTCTGGGTCCGTCTTTGGATTCTTCATGGAGTGAAGTTGTGGGTACCTAGAAGGTATGCTGGTGGTCCGGGGCGGAACAGCAACCACTTCCCTCATCCAGAAGTGCTTCTGGCACCATGCGATCTTAGGGGTTGGAGCCAAGTATAAGACGAAGCAGGAAAGAGCTGACTGGCCCAGATCATCCCCAGCTGGTCAGGGTGCCTAGTGTGACCAGACTCCCATGGGTGCTGTTAATTTGAGTGCATCCCCTGGCCTGAAGCCACAGTTACAAGTGGTAAGGATGCAGGGTCTGGAGTCAGACTGCCTACATTTCAAATCCAGGCTGTGCTACTTTCTAGCTGCGTGACCTTGAGCAAGTTACTCAGCCTCCCTCTTCCTCAATTTCCTCATCTGTTCTGGGGAGAGTAACCGAACTTGCCTCAAAAGACTGTTGTTGGGGTTAGTGATGAAGTACATGTAGAGCACCGAAAACAGTCTGACACATAATAAGCCCTCAACAAATGTCAGCTGCAGCCCCCGCCCATCCACCATCATCATCATATATGACACTGGGCATTACCTGCACCATGTCTGGCAGAAGGGGAGCACTTCCCTGGGCTTGTGGTAATGTCACCCCAATCATCTTGGGCGAAGGCTACCTCTGGGCCGCTACAGGAAGGAATTGCATCCTAGCAGGAGAACCTTGCTCACTTGTTCGCCGTCCCCCTGGGAAGCCAACCCAGTGTAGGCTGGGCCTGGGTCTGTTCTATTCACAGCTATGTCCCTGACACCTGACAAAGGGCCTGGCACCTAAAGCTGCTCAGTCAGTGTTTGTCGAATGTGTGCAGACAGTAGGGAAAGCTGGCCTGCATTTGGCTTTTGACTTACAGAGAATTCAAATACTGGGTGCCTGCGAGGTGTGCCATTTCAGAGAGTTCACCTCCTAGCACTGGCATGCTTGTGACCGGGGTTACCATAGCAGCTGAGCTGCCTTGCCTGCCCAAGCACTGCTTGTCCTGGGCACCCCATGCAGTTCCATAGCCAGGCGACCATCACTGGCCGGAATGGGTTAGCAGGGGAGGAATGGCACCCTGGAGCCTGGCCACAGCAAGGCTGTACCGAGGCTCACATTAGCCACCGCAAGCTGTTAGGGCTCTAGTACGTATATCTCAATGTACCAATGTGCTTGTGGGCATTTTCAGAGGGTTACATTTGCAGATGGTGGCCGTGAGAGTCGTGTGGGAGGAGTGAAGTGAACCATCTGTAAGAACGAGTCTGAACTGGGCCTGGCATGAGCTGCCCGTCTTTTAGAGGTTGGGAGTCCAGGTTCTGAGTCCATCTGTGGCAGATGTACATTGCTTTCCCTTTCCATGGTTCTCCCATGCCTTTCTCTCCTGTGCTGTCAGCGTCCAGCATAATAGTAGGTGCTGAAAAATGTTACCCAGGCTATCTTTCTGTTGTGGGATACTTCCCTACCAGGTCCTCAGTTTCCTTAACTGTGAAGTACCCCAGGTGATCTGCAAGGCCCTCTGAGGCTATAAGGTCCTGTGACCTGCATTGGGGAGTCCTCAGAGGGTGTGGGCGAGCTGGGAGAAGGCACTGGGAGGGTTTTGAGGGCAGGGCATGAGGAGTCAAGGCCTCATATGTGACAGTGTAGCTGGGCTGTCACCTAGCCAAGGAGGCTTGAAGGATGGTGGCCTAGGGACAGCCTCTAGGGAGCATTCCATGCCTGCAGAGAGCATTGTGGCCCCAGGCTGTGTGTCTGTCCCCCAGCGAGGACATGAGGATTTTCCCTGGGACAGGTCTGTTTGTCTGCAGAGTTGAGGGGGCTTGTATGTGAATATGGAGATGGTGGGTGGCTCATCGGTTCCTAGCATCAGAATTGGACAGGAATGCAAGGGAAACCAGGAGGAAAGACATCAGGTCCAGTTCCTGATTCTGTTTCTCTCTTGCTTACTGACTTTGGACAGGGATGGCTTCTATTTCTCTTTTACCAAGGGAATGAATAGGACTATATTGTCTCTAAGGACCCTTCTGACTATAAGCCTGACCATATGTGTCAGAATTCTTTTTGCTGTGAGTGACAGATCAAGCTAAAACTAGCATAAGCACACAAAGGGTATTAACTGGGCCATGAATTTATCTGGTTTCTGGCATAACTAGATTCAGGTCCTAAACAAGTTCCTCTGCTTGTCCTCTTTCATATTCTTATTCTCTCTGTCTCTCTCTGAGCTTTCAGCATATCTCTGTGTGTTGGCCTTATGTTCTGTACTGGAAATGGACTTTCTCTTCTTGGTGGAGAACGTGGCCCCCACCTGCCTCCAACTGACAGTCCAGTGTAGTGACCCAAGGGACAAGGCGGCACATCGGAAAAGGCCAGTGAAAATTCTGATTGGCCCTGTTTGGGTCATGTGTCATCCCTGGACCAATCAGGCTGGGCCAGGTGCCACATGGCTGCCTGAATAGAGGCCAATTGGTAGTCCCACTGGCAATATACAAGTGAAGTGGAAAGGAACCATTCCCTAAGAGAAGGGAGATTGTGGGACAGTCTGGAAAAAACTGGCTACCCTACCGTGAAGATCAGGGCTGGGCCTAGTATAAAAGGACTTTGTCTCCTTTGCGCTGATTCTAACCTTGAGTGGTCCAAGCCTCCCTCAGGTCCTACAGGTTCTTTCCTGGTGCTGCAAGGGCTAAATACTGATTTGACTGGTGGCTCATTCAGATTTTTGGCCCTGACACTTTAGCCTTAAACAAATCTCATAAATAAGTTTACACCTTTATCTCCTGATCTAAAATAGAGTAAATTGGTAAAGTAAAAACCAATTAGTCTTTTTTTTTTTAAGAACAGCTGTTCACACTAAACTATGTTTTCTACCTTTATCTTGCATCTTCCTACCACTTCAGCATTTTATTAAACATAATAATAATAATAATGGAGAAATGTGGGATTCACATATAAATCAAGTATAAAAATCAAATATGAATAAAAATTCATATTTGACCTGATTGGTTATAGTTCCTAATGCGTGATCAAAACCGAAAGTTTCTGTGATGACTGCCCTTGCACTGTTCACCATGTAAGAACTTATTCACTATGTAAGAATTTGTTCACCATGTAAGAACTTGTTTGTTATGCTTCAGAAGATTGGAGACTGTTGAGAATTAGGCTTGGGGTTGATTAATGATTGTGCATTGAGTCCCCTATACAGAATTTTATTGTTGTTAACCATTTGATCAATAAATATGAGAGATGCCCTCTCAAAAAAAAAAAAGAACAGCTGTTCATTGCTGGAAATAGCAAAAAAAACCCAGGAAACAGCCTGAAAGTTCATTGTTAGAGGCTGAAAAGTTACTTTAGATCCATGTGATAGATACTATGCTGGTATAGACAAGATTGATGGTGCTCTTTGTGCCTAGCATGGAAAATCTCCAATGGTTGGGGAAAACCAAAGTGTAGAACAGTGTGCTTGAAATGCTACCATTTGTGTTTTAAAAAGGTAGCGGGGTGGAATATATATTTATATTAGCTTGAATGTACATTTTTAAGTCCTTGCAAAGATACGTAAGAAACTAACAACAGTTCTCTATTTTGGGAATGAGGGGGAAACCGGGGGATGGAGGGCAGGTGTGGGAGGGAGACGTCACTGTGTGCCTTTTTTTAACCTTTTGATTTTTGAGCCATGTTAGATACTGATTCAAAAAAATGGTTTCCAAAAAAAGGAAAAACTGCTTAAACAAAGCATGTGCAAAGCCTCCTACAGACACAGCTTTATAAAGATACTCTCATAGAGACTTACTGTAATCAATGTCAAGTACAAATAAATGATGACGCTTTTCTACTCACCTAGGCACTAAAAGAAGAAATCAAAGGGATGCATGGATTACGGATATTTACCTCCATCCCCAAACACTGACCACGCCCTGGCTGTATAGATGCTGCTTTACGACCTTGGACAAACTTGATGGACACAGTTCCTCCCCAGGCATTTGCCAAAAACTTGCCTATTTTGTTCATAGACATTTCCATATTATAATTATAGAAGAATATGTTCTTTATTTAGGTATTAAAGGCAACAGCTTTTGAAGAATCATTAGTAATGCTTCTCATTCTTTTATTTCAGAAGCAATGTCCTTCTGTCCAAAGCAGTCTCATCTCGGGCAGCTCTGTCCTGCTGCTTCAGAGGCAGAATGCAGTGCCAGCTAAGTCTGGCTTTATCAAGAGACTTGCTTGTTTCTTCTGCTCTGTGAAACTGTTCTTCCATGAAGCTGCCATCAAGACCCCCTTAATCATACAGAAAAGAAAAATCCTGTGGTTTACTGTTCCATTTGTTTACCACATAATTAAGTTTAAGTTTATTTCCTTTCTGCTCCAAACTTCTTACAGGAATGATCTTAGACACTCAGTTTTTTACTCTGGAGTGGACTCTGAGGAACCTGGGCTGCCTGGATCAGGGTCTTCTTCCTACTTCAAGGTTCCCCACCCTTTGTATCTTAGCGGGAGGTGGATCTACCTCCCACAGCAGAAGCTGGAAGCCCAGCTTTCTTAGCTCCCTTGCAATAAAGCACAGGGAGGTGATCTACACTTGGCCAATAAGACAGATCTTCCCTGGGCTTGGACCTGGGAGCAGGGGAGCTGAGAACCTGGGGTACTGGCCTGCCAGCAGAATCCAGTGTTCTGGCTGTAAGCAGTGGCACAGCAGTGTTACAAGCTGCTGTCTCTGGAGTCCATGTTGGCGGTCATGGGTTCTGGGTGTGATCATGAGGCTCTGTCCAAAGCCTTCCTGTTCCTGCTCATTTTCAGAAGCTGGGTCCACCAGGGTTCCCAAAAGTTCTGTGATTGTCTTACATACTGTCACTTAATTCTTTTCTGTTGACATCAGCATGGTCAGTGTCTGTTGCTTGCAACCCAGAGCCCTGGTGAGCTCACCCGCCCGCACAGTGCAGCTACTGCCCTCCCGCTCACACCTCCCTCTCAGACAGCTTTCGAAGATCACTTTGTCCCTTGCTGCATTCAGTCCTTGGCACCCAGGTCACCATGGCGATGGCAGGTTTACCATCCACTCCTTCCTCAAACTCTTCCTTTGTCTTTCATGGACCCAACGACCAGGGAAGTCAGTGGTCACTACTGGCTCTGAAGGTCCCACCTGCCTCCTGAACAAGTAAGTGTATGTGGTCCCAGAGTTAAGGAGCAGCACACATTTTAAATATTCTGTTCACATACTGTGCCCCCATTTTTTGGTTTAAAAATATTTTCTTCTTCCTGGTTCTGGGGGAGGGATGGGTGTCCTGCCAAGGCAGAACTGCCTTTTCCAAGGAATAGATGCAATTGTGTCAGAGCTGAGAAGGCAGGATGAAACAACTGAGCACCATGCACCTTTAGGAGCTAGACGCCCTGGGGGACAGCTTGTAGGTGTGCAGTGAGGAAATGCCTAAGCCTGGTGTCCCACAGGCAAAAGAGGAGGGCAGTGGTCAGCCAGAACTGAGAGAATCAGATTCCTCTCGTTTCTTGCATGGAGCCTAACTGTCCTCCTCTTGAGGGTGGGCGTAGTGATCTGCGTCTAAAGTGTGGACAGTGCAGCTTCAGAAACTAACACGAAAGGCACTGTGGTTCCTCCTTGCCCTCTCTCTTGGATTGCTTGCTCTGTGGAAAGGGAGCCGCCATGTTGTGAGGCTGCTCAAACAGCCTGTGGGGAGGTCCATGTGGTGAGGAACTGAGGCCTCTTACCAACAGCCAATGACAGGCCTGCCAGTAGCCTGTGGGGAACTGAGCCTCCTGCCAAGAAGAGAGGCATTTGGGCGCTCCATCCTGGAATGGATTCTTCCCAATCACAAACACAGTCAGGCCTTCAGAAAGCTCACCCCAGCTGACATCTTGACTGCAGCCTGAGCCAGAACAACTCAGCTGAGCTACTCCTCAATTCGTGACCAATGGAAACTGTGAGATAATATGTGTTGTTTTAAGCCACTACGTTTTGGGGTAAGATGTTATGTAGTGACAGATAACTGAGGCGTTCACGCATTACTGGGAGAATACTGGGCAATCCACGTATGGAAGGAAGGGCTGAAGAGCCAAGCAGCAGAAAGGGCACGGGTACAGCTCAGTGTCAGGAACACCACTGCCACTGGGCCTCGTCCACTTCCCCTGTCTGCTTCTCTCTGTGAATCAGCTCTATTATCTCTCACTGGGTTGGCTTCTACCTAGATTGGTGACTATACTGCAGTAGCCTTCATTGTTTATCTTAATGTTCAGGCTACTGGAAGGGCAGCCTGTCCTTCCAAGTACCAGTTCAAAGAATGCCAGGGAAGGGCTCTGCTTGGCCCATCTTGAGTCAGGAGCAAACCCTGCACTAATTGGCTGGAGTCCAGGAGTCCTGTCACTGTGGCCTCTTGCTGGTCTCTGGTGTGGATGGAGGGAGGAGCAATCGCCAAAGTAGGGTTTCTTCCTTTGAAGAAGAGGCTGGGGAAAAAGCAACAGGAGGAAAAAGGGATGTGGCCCCGTTGGCTTCCTGAGAGCCTGAGGACACCAGAGAAGGGCAGGCTCTGCCCTCTGCCCACCCTACCCCCACCCCAGGGGACTCTTCAGGCACAACGAGATGTGTCAGTCCTGCCGTTGCCATCTGTCTGCTCCCAGATCTGGCAACAACATCGAAGGTAGCCCCCTGTCCCCAGCACAGTTGTTCTTCCACCAAAACTAAAAGGACAGCTAGAAGAGGAATCAAAGGGCTGCTTTTTAGTTGATCAAACAAGAAGAAATTGTTTACTTTTGGTGGCCTGAGTGTAACATTACATGTGTTACTTTTTAAGTGCTACTTGTGTAAACTGCTGAGTTAAGATAATATGATTTCTGAGCCACATGTCCTTTTACAAACTACAGCTTTCCGAGGGAAAACTCAGACCCCTGAGCAGGTGCTTGCTGACTAGGCAGGTCAGCCTAAGGGACCCTGCGGTCCACAGCCCTCCCCGAGGTGGGTTCCTGAAGCGCCCCTCTGCCCCCGGGTTGGACCACCCAACTAGCGGGTGGGGCAGCTGGCCTGCAGCCTGGGAAGGGCCCTGGGGCCACAGCGCGCCCCCACCCAGACTCTCGCAGCCGAGGATAGCCGGTGGCTGGCGGAAAGCTCTGCGAATGAGGCCGTCTAGTCTGACGAGACGGAGAGAACTTAGCACGGAGAGGCGGAAGTTGAAAACCGGTCCGCGGGGTGAGGAGGCAAGTCCGAGAGGAACTGACACTAAGAAATAAAGAAGGCAGAGTGATTCTCAGTCCTGCAAATTAGAACTGCCTGGGGTATTAAAAGAACTGCCTGGGGTATAAAAAATGCCTGAGCGGTGGACAGCGAGGGGCGCGGAGAGAGGCCCAGAGCCCCGCGGGGTGGACTCGGAGCCCCGCGAGTCAGGCCCCGCCCCTGCTCGGCCCCTCCTCTCCCCTCCTGCCCCGCCCCGCCCGGAGCCGCTGCGCACGTGCCGCTCGCCCTGCCCATCTCCGCCGCGGCCCCCTTTCCACCCGGTGAGCCGCGGGGAGCCTCGGCCGCCCAGCTGCGCACGGGGCAAGACCTGAGGTGGGCGGAGGCCTGCGGGGGATCCCAGAGGAACTACCAGCTGCGACCACTTTCCCGGAGCACCTGGAGCGCCCGCGTTCCTCCCCCGCGCTTCCTCGCGGCCCCGCGAGAAGCGCCCGCCTGTAGGTATGCGTCCGAGCCCCGGCCTGAGTCGGCGATCGGCTTTCCTCCCAGCAACCAGACGAACCCCAGGCCACCCGGCTCCTCTCGCCGCGCAGCTGGACGGGCGGGACGACCTGCCGACCGTATGCAGGTATTTCCGTTTGCTCTAATAATGCTGTATGGTTAAGTCTGTCGTTCGAACCTCATTTCAGGACATTGATCTCACTCATTTCTTAGGTTGTGGTAAGACACCCCGACATCGTGAATGTAAATGAACATATATGTGCTTTAGCTGTGTTTTTGAGAAAAATACTTATTAAAGAGGCAGAAAAGAGGGTAACAACTAAAAGATGCTGAACAATTTCTTTTCTTTAAGAATAAGAAGAAAAAGAAACGATCATGTTGACTTTTATTCAAACAACTTACTCAGAACTCAGGTGTCTATGATGGTCTCAGGTGTAGCACCCAGCGGGTAACCTCCCCAGTAGTTGTGAAAACAAAACAGTGGTTAGGGAGCAGAATAACCAGCTACACAAATCGATAAAAGAGTAAAAAGTTAAAAACAACTGAAGTTCAAGTCATAACTTTTGGGGGTTGTTTTTTTTTTTTTTTAGAACAGCTTATATAACTTCTTATAACTGTTTTTAGGAGTTTTAGATTTACAGAAAAATTGAGAGGCTAGTAAGAGAGTTCTTCTACGTCCCAAACCCAGAGTCCCCCCATTTCACTAGTGTGGCACATTTGTTACAATTAATGCAATTAATGAACCGATATTGATATAGTATTACAAATTACAGTGCATAGTTTATTCAGAATGATTTTTTCATTAATGCCTTTTCCCAGGTATCCATTGCACAACACCACAGTACATTTGTCATGTCTCTGTAGGCTTCTGTTGGCCATGAGAGTTTCTCAGAATTTCCTTGTTTTGATTACTCTTTAGTTTTCTTAAAAATTATTATTAAAGTATCATTGATATACAATCTTATGAAGGTTTCACATGAACAGCATTGTGGTTTCAACATTCATCCATATTATCAAGTCCTAACCCATTGCAGTCACTGTGTATCGGTGTAGTTAAGAGGCTATAGAGGATGACTCTTTAGTTTTTAAATAGTATATACAAATATATTCTGTCTGGGTATTGCGGCTGTGTTTGAGGGAAAGCATTTTAAAAACAAAAACCCACAAGAGAAATCACAATCCAGTTGGCTGACTAAAAGTTACCCTATTCTAAACATTTTGGCAAATATTAAATAATCACATCTTTGACGCCGCACCAAAAAAGCGCACTTGTATTATTGAGACGAAAGCAACTGCCCTCAGTTAACGGACATCGGGAAGTAGCTGCTTCGAGCAAACAGCGCGGGCTTAAAGGAGAGCCTTGTCGGGGTGAGGCTGAGAGATTCATACACAAGGTTAGGGAGGGAGGCATCTGCACCTGCGTTATTAACCTCTCAGCGTGTTAGTATTAACCTGAAAGATTTTTTCTTCCTTTATTTAAGAGAATTTAACTGGAGGAAAACAAAGAATACTTTGGGTGGAAATGGAAATTCCTGACGCTTGAGAAATTTGAATACTTTTCCTAATACTTCAGGCATTGACGAGAGGATCTGAAACTACAAAGTACCTTGAACTGTTGTGTCAACGTGCGGTATCTTCATTGTTCTTGGTGCTGAGGTGACAACTTAAGCAATTTACAGTGAAATAAAGGCCCCCCACCTTGCTCTACACAAACCAGTCGAACTATTTCTGAATCAAATTTGCACAGATCGAAAGACCAGGATGTTTTTCAAGGTAGGCTTTTTGGAAGCTCATGTTGACTTGCCCTGTTCTAGGCTTTTTCACTGTTAAATTTTTCTCCAGGAGATAAAAGTTTGGAAAGGAGTGTATCATCTGGTATAGGAAGGTCAGGTTTTAATATCTTAAGTCTCCCGTTTATTGCCTAAACTTGGTAATCTAGGGCTGAAGTGGGGAGAAGCATCTATGTATGGTTCATTAAAACAAATCCTTGTGGTTTAAGGGTCAGCTGATTTTCTTGCTGCAGGACTTAAAAAGGAGAACTGGATTTCCCTGAAGAGGTCTGGATCCAGATAAGCAGCTTTGCGAGTATCATGTCAGTAAAGGCATAATAATTCAAAAGGGATTTTAATTACAAAACCTTTAAAAATTATATACTGTTGTTGTAAGTCAGGGTGTCATTAAATCAAGTCCATCTCATTTCTCTTAGCCCTCCTAAAACAAGCTCACGGTGGGAACTTTGGAACATGAATGGCCCACAGCCGCAGGCATGAGTGCTGCAGCTGCTTCCTGATCCTCCAATTTGATCTTTTCAAAGAAGTCCATAATGTAGAGGCAAGATGCTAATTGTCCAATTTAAAAGTAGGAAGGACTTCAATAAATCCTTTTCAAAGCCAAAAAAAGAAAAAGAGAGAGAGAGAGAGAAAAGGAACTTCTCAATCTGACACTTTCCTTCGGACCCATTTCTAGCTGGTTCCCTGGGATCTCTGGGTAAATTCATTACTGGGTACAATTAAACACTGGGCTTGGTAGCTGTCTACATGGCCAGATTTCTTTAAAAATGTGCAACATTTTAATTTTATTCTGGCCAAAGTGAAACATATTATCTTCTAAAGTAAGCCTTTATATTTACTGCTTTAAAAAAATTCCAGCAACTTCAAACTGCAGGTTTTAAAGATGCCAGTGATTTAAAAATGTACCCTTTGAAAAGCAGTATGCTGAGATCTGTGTCTGGTGTGACTGTAGTTACTGCCACATTGCATTCTAGTTATGGCTAGCCAAGGGAAGTGTGAGCTGCATACAGCCAAGGGAAGTGTGAGCTGCATACAGTTCGCCTGGTAACAAAACCTCCAGCTGATACAGAACCTAGGTGACCGAGAAGTAGTCATGTATTGTTTGCATAAAAACGTGTCTGTACGGCATTAGAACATCTTATCTACTGTGTCAGTTTGGTGCAGAGAAGATCTATTGATGTATATATAAAACTTAACTGACCAAACTTTTCCAGCCTTCATTTGCTTTTGTGCGGTTAAATAGAGACAATCATAATCATGATGAACTAACCATGATATTAATCATATTTAAGGAAAAATACATTTAGTACTGCTATAAGCATTTTTTTATTTACTTCTTGACTCAAGAACAGTGAGATTTAATTTTGTTTATGATTTCCTCTAAGGGAATAATGGTAAAACTTAACACACTAGATACTTCAATGTATTAAGTTTCAAAATGTAACATTCTAATGTCCTTCGGTTTATGGCCGGCTCTGTATATAAACATGGGAGCAGAAATCCTCTGCACCACCACGAGGCCGTCTTTTCTGATTCAGAAATAATGGTTAGAAGGTAGACTCTAACTTTTTTGTCATTTAGAGATGCTGCCAAAAGAAGAAATGTTTATCAAATTTCAAGTGACAGAGCTGTAAACTGGCAGTTGGCAGCTTTCAGTGTAAAACTTCATCTTAGCAAGAAAAACTTTGATTAGAGTCAAAAACCAGCTGAGAAAAATTCAGGTGTACAATTCCTAAATGTCTGCTATGTGACTGTATGAATAAATATACTGGGGTGCAATCCATCCATCCAGTCTTTGAAGAATTGACTGTAACAGTCCCAGTTGTGGGAGGAGCTATTCCAATTCTTATTTTAAAAGTTTTAAAAGTGATTGATCAATTGGTAATTTCAAATCATTAGTTTGATCAATCAAATATACAGTTTGGCGCCTCTGACGTTTTTCTTCAAATAGACTTTGACAAAAAAGTAGGAATGTAATCCATTTCATCTTCATTTCTCTGCAGATTCAGCTTTATTTCCCTCTAACATACAATGTTTCTGCTGCCACTACCGGAATGCTTCCTCCATTCGGGCCTTCAAATGTGTAGAGAGAATGACAAGTCTATGTAGTGGGAATGGATTCCTTTGATCATATTTGTTAACAATCCATGGCCAGAACTTTCACCTCACTGTCTGTGTACCTGCTGTCTGTATTCTCTCAGTCTTGAACATAATACATTCTACTCTGTTGTCAGGCCTGCTCGCTTAGTATTGGGATCCTGCCTCCCACCTCAGTTAGCCAGGCTTTGTCACAGTTTTCCTATATCTTTGGCTGACTTCTATAATTTGTGACCAAACCTGGCTGGGTCTCCCATTTGAGGATTCTTTAAATCATCATTCTTCATCTTTGTTATGCCATCTCTTTGATCCATCTCCATTTGGATTTCTTTATTTAATTTCTTTTATAGCTTTTTTCTTCTCTTTTGAGGTGGGAGATAGCTGAAATCCTCTGGTGTTGCACTCCCTACAATTTAGGTTTTTGACGCCATGAATCTGGGGTTTGAAGATCATGAACTCATTGCCTCAATGAGCTCCCTTTTCTGGTTAGGAAAACTTACTTATTTTTATGAACAGCTATACCTTTCCTTTAGATTTGCAATCAGGTTTGTCTGCTGGCTTATCTTCTTTGGAATTTAAAAGGCTGCTGTCGTCTGACATATACTTCCTTGGCTGGGCAACCGCACGTGTCTCCAGGAGGATCAAACTCTGACTTGAAAAATGTCGATTACCGGCTGTGACATTTTTCCAGTCACTAATTCAGCTGCCTTTACTTCTGTCCAAGCATTTCCCATAGATTGCTATTTGCCTGTTGATCAACCACTGCCAGCTTCTTTGATTCTCCAATTCTCACTATCCTTCTTTCCTCCACCTCTTGTATTTTCTGAAAGATGTTGGAAACATGAGGATGGTAATATTCATGCAGCTCGTGGTTGGATTTTTTGAAGAACTGATGAGGAATCTGCTTTGCTGTCCTCTGTCATTGGTGACATTTTTGAGCTCATTGGTGTGCCTTTTCAGTGTCTACTTTTCAAAACGTTCATGCCCCCCTCATTTTCTCAAAATAATGCTGTGCTCCATCAGTCTTTTTGTAATCTTGCTTAGAGCATCTTCTACTTAGATTTAAGTTGCGTCCAGCAAGTCTCTCTCATTGGCTGCGCCTCCCAAGTGTCATGAAGTGTGACTCCACTCCTGCTCAGGCCTGGAACAGAGCCCACTTGTGAGGCCAGGTTCTCTGAGAGAAGTCCGTGCTGCCCCCTGTGATGGCTCATTTTGCTCAAGGGTGGAAAGGAAAACACATGAAGTACCCTGAACTCTTTTTACTCCTTCGAGTTCTTTTTGGTGTTCGTATTTCTTCAAAAGATTCCAAGTTGCTCTGCATAGCTGAGTTCAAGCTCTGTCCTTTCCCTGACAAATGTGGTATATTTCTTAAGAATTCCAGGTTCCCACCGTGTGTGTTTTTCTAAGTCAAACTGATTTCTGATCGTGGAGCTCTGTGCCTCAGTGTGGCTGCAGCGGGTGGGAAGGGGCACTCCTTGCAGCTCCACAGGTCCTCTCCCCACCATCCTGCCACCCTGATCATAGAATTAGTCCTGCTTGCTGAAGCAACTTCCTTGTACCTTCCCCCATGATCACCTAACACAGACCAAAATCCTGCTAAGCCCCTTCTAACACTGGCTCACTGGATGGCCCATGTTAGTAATAAAACCCATGTGGTTGAGTCTGCATGTCAGGGGCTGACCCAGGATTAGTTTGCCTGCAGAATATAATGTTGATTAAAGAATAAGGAATAAAATATGGTTCAATCTGAAGGATACATACTATTAAAATGGTAACCACAGCAATTAACAACAGCCTTTTCAGTAAGGCCATGTTGTAGGCACCCCACAAAAAATAGAGATCCCAGCTCCAGGAGCCCTGGGTGCCCTCTGACTTAATGTGTCTCCGAGGCAGTTCCCACTGCTGACCCAGCAGCTAGAGGGGTGTTGTCAAAGCACTGATGGCATCAGGCCACTCCTGTCCTGCCGGCTGCTCCAGCCCCCTCTCCTCCTCACCCCCCGTGCTCCCCTCTGGGCTGGGTGCTTCCACTCAGGTCTGGCACCCTGTCCACAGGCAAGTCTTCCCTCCATGCCCACCGAAACCCCTCTCCTCCCTTCCTTTTTCAAAACACATTAATGTAATTGACAAGTATTCATTCCAGCATTGAAAAGGAAGGAGCCATGAAGCCACAGAAGCGCGTGGAGGAAACTTGATGCCTGTTACCAAGTGAAAGAAGCCAGTCTGAAAAGGCTGCACGCAGATGACTCCAGCTCTGTGACAGTCTGGGACAGGCCAGACTGTGGAGGCAGCAGAAAGATCTGTGCCTGTCAGGGCCGTGGGGGAACAAGGGATAAATAGGTGGAGCACAGAGAATTAGGGCCAAGAAACTATTCTGTGTGCTGTTATGATGGTGGATACATGTCATTATGCATTTGTCCAAATCCACAGAATGTACGATACAAAGAGTGATCCTTAATGTAATCTATGGATTTTAGTTCATAATTTTGTATAGATATTGGCTCATCAATCATAACAATGTACCACACTAATGAAGATGTTAATAATGGGAAATTGGAGAGGATGGGAACTTTCTACTTACTGCAGAAATTATCTATAAACCTAAAACTCTAAAAATAAAGTTTATTAATTTAAAAACAAGAAGTTAATTTACTTTTCCTTTTTTGTACCATATCTACTTAGTCATTTACTGCTGTAGCAATGACATTGGGTAGAACTGCCAGCTCACAGGGACCTTTTGGTCTCCAGTGTGGTCCTCTGCTCTGAGCTGCCTGGCTGCCTGGGTCTGGTCTCCAGGCGCCCAGTGCTGCTGTGCAGTGAGCAGATGGGAGACCTGCGGGGTGGGCGGCAGCTTTTGCTCAGGCTTCCCAATGTGAACATGGCTGAAGAGTCACCTGATGTCTTTATAGCTTCCCTGGCCGATTGGGAGGAAGCTAGTTTCCAGGACTTACACTCTTTGATGGACCAAGCCACTGCCATGCCTTGGAGGGATCAGTTCTCATCTGACCTCATTCAGAATATTTTTCTTACCGTAGACCATTGATTACTGATTCAGAACTATTATTCCATGTTGTTTATAGGGGACTCTCAGTGTTCTCAGAGGCATTTGGGTGCTCTGTTCTCCGGGACTCTGATGGCCTCGTGTATTCATGTTCAGTAGCTGATTCCTGATCTACTTTGGTTATTCTGTTCTCTGCATATCAGTTGTGCTTTTGGCATAGATGCTGTCTGGTCTGTTACCTAGTGATTTTGCCTCTGTTGAGTAGATGAGGTGATCTTTCTGATATTTTTGAAAATAGATCGTAATCACTGTCTAACCTTTTGCATTTTTTGCAAAGGACTCATTACTAGTCTTTGAACTCTTAATGTTTGTTGTTCTTTGTGCAATAAAAGCTTTTCTTTGGTTTCAGATCATTTGGCTTCCTGTTTATTCATACTTCCTAGAGCAAAATTTTGCTGATCTTTTTGTTCTTACTGATAATTTACTTAGAGTGGTTTTATAGTTTATGTTGAGTGTCCTAGTGGATTTTAAAAGGAGCGAGTTGTTGGTAGCATACATGTACCACTACCAGTGTGAATGCCCTCTTATGTATGAGAAGTCACTTGGCCGGGGGCGGAGGGTGCTGAGGACAAAAACAGACGAAGACACCGAGCAACCTGCAGTGCTACTATGGATGGGAGCTGTGGCCAGGTCCTTTGGGAGCCCAAGACAAAGTCAGGGTATTTTACCTTATCCTGGGAGCTGCACCAAATGGAGAGCCTTGAATGTTACAGGAAAATAGTATCATCCAATTTAATTTTTAGGAAGATTATCTGGGTTTGGCTTTGAGGTAGACAGAGAGATCAAATGGGGGCTAGAATGCCCCCCTTCAAATATCAATACCTGTTGAAAAAGCTCTAAAGAACACCACATCTTTCTGCAGAGCCACCTTGTTGTAGCCTGTGCCCACAGACTGCCAGGCTGTTGGTCTGGCCTCAAGTTCCTTTCGTGGGTAGGGCACATGGCTGTTAAGGTACAGAAGAAGTAGAGATATATGTGGACAGGGCAAGGCTCTGGTCTCAGACATACCTGGGTTTGAATCTGGCTTCTGCCACTTCCTACGTGGATTGTCTTAAGCAAGCCACCTGTCATTCTGGAAGGCCTCACTTTTAGACACAGGTATGAGAGGCCTTTGCCCTAGGCCCCAAGCTTTGGAAGGCGCTGCTGTGGTCTTATTCCAGCATGCTCCTGCCCGTGGGGATAGGAGCCTGTGCCAAGGATTGAGGCCCATGTGGCAGTCTGTGTGAATGGTGCCCCTGCACCAGCCTTGTACAGTGCACAGATTGTACAACTGCATGATATGGGTTGCTAATTATAGTGGCAAGGAGGGGCAAGCTTGAGGACTCTGAGGGGGTAAAATCCGCACTTGATAGATGTCAGGATGTGACCAGAATGATGGGGGCACAAATAGCCAGAGGAAAATATGGCAAAGAGTTGAGAGGTCAGTTTTAGGCATGTTAAGGCTTTGACCCAGCCAAACAGCCATGCAGACTGTTCAGCAGCCTGACCTCCTGAGGGAGATCAGAGCTAGGTACAGTTTTGGAAATTACCACCTAGCTGAGGCCGTAGGTGAGGCCTGGTGGGCTGACTGAGGCCTCTGAGGGAAAGCCTACAGGCCACAGGGAGAACTGAGGTGATTCTCTTGGGGGCACCTGTATTTAAAGGGCACAAGGGTCCATGAGAGGGACAGAGGACTTCAGGGTCCTGGGACAAAGGAGTGTTACTGGTGGTGGAGCCCAGGAGTGGAGGGTTTCCAGGGGAGCCCACTGAGGTAGGGCTTCAGAGACGTCAGTGAGGACAGAGTCATTCACCTAGAAGACAGCTCTTTCTGAGAGACATGGGTGAGTGAGTGGTATGGAAACTGAAGCCAGGGGTTGTCTAAGCCTGCAGAAATGTGGCTGCGATAGGAAGGAGGGAGTTGGGTGGTGGTGTGAGGCTGGGAGGTCAGGAGGAGCCACAGGGAGGGAGTGATTGAGGAGGCACAGCCCCATAGCCCAGAGGAGAAGCAAAGGGTACAGGTCAAGAGAAAACATGGGGGGAGGGTTAGCCCCGAGGAATAGGGATCAGTCATGTGAAGAAAAAAGATGAAAACCTGGGAAGACATTTGAAATGTAGGGATGGGACTGGGATGCCTGCTGGGCCTGGGGTTGAGCTTCCTGGGTATCTGCAAGACTTCCAGCGTTGGAAAGTGGCTGGGGCTGGAAGCATCTAGATTTTGAAGTTTTGGTGGCATCATCTATGGTGACCTTGCAGCCCTGACTGACATGTGTGCTGGGCTCTGTGTGCTGAGGGGATTTGCAGCTGCCTACCACAGCCTGGTGGTATTGCAGGGGTCACTTCCCCTCACAGGATGGTGAGTGTCTGTTCTTTGCAGAGCCATGAAGCTGATGGCTCTGTAGGTGAAGAAGCCTCTAAGGGTGTCAGCTAGACTTGGGGTAAAGTTGTTGAGCAAGCTGTGTAGATGGTTAGGGTGAAAATATTGACAGAAAACTAATGTTCAAAATCGGCAGGGAGGGTGGGTTAAACAGCCCGTTTAAGATGGCTTAAACTTCAAGTGTTGAGTGTAGAATTAAAAAAACAAGATGAATTGCATGAAGGCTGGAGGGGGGAGCCTCAGCTTGGCAGTAGGTCACGTAAGAGGCCCCTAAGTGGTCAATGACTAGTCTTGATTCTTTAGTGACCCAGGGCTTTGTATCCATTTGTAATGGAAGCTTCTACTCCCCTCCTGTCCGAATGCCTGGTACTTATACTTCTATAGAATTTTTTGATCCTCGTATCAGTCTTATATGGTATCGTTAGCCTGTTTTACAAAGAAAATGACATGAGATGAAATGGCTCATCTCACATCACACAACTGGGAAGCAAGGGAGCCCTTGAGCCACACAGCCCTCAGCATGACTCAGCTGTTTAAAAAGTGAATAAATCTTGGTGTGCATTTATAAAGATGGCATGACCAGATTGTGGGACTCCTTGGTGTCTCTGTGCTTGGGTTAGTCAGCCAGATCCTGGAATTCATTTCTAGAGATAGATCCCAGTATAAAAAATGATGTCCTAGGTGTGAATGGATGGGTGTGAGCGTGGGGGCTCGGGGAGTGGGATAGGGTCTGGAGCTATGTCACAAGGAGGTTCAGGGAATTAAAGAGGTAGTTGTGTGGCTGAGAGGGATTACAGAAATTAATTCAGTGGGTAGGACTTAGATGAGGCAGATTTAGATTAGTTCAATTTGTAATTACAAGTTGGAATCTTGGAGGTCAGTAAAAATATTGGATGATTAAATGCTTCTCTATCCATACAATGAAATACTAAGCAACTCTTTAAAAAGGTGTAGTTCTGTATTATTTATATGTAAAGATATACTGAGAAAAAGATTACAACATAGCATGGTATTATTCCATTAAAAAATATATGTTCACATGTGGTTATATTTACATGCACAGATGTTTACAACCAACATGTGGTTCTCTTGCAGTGGGATTTCAGATAATTTAAATGTTCTGTTTTCTAATTTCTGTATATTTAGCATGAAATTTGTGTAAGAGATGAAAATATAGTCACCTGGAAGTGAGTCAGTTCCTGCTGAAACAGAAAGCTCCCAGCCCTCTCCCCCATCCCTGGAAATGGGGCCACTGCCACAGGGGCTGGAGGAGGGGACAAGGTCAGGTCTCTTTCAAACTTGAAAGACTGTCAGGTGGAAAGGAGGTATCCAACACAGGGTGTTTTTGTAAAACATGCAAATGTGGATGAGGATCCCCCAGATGGCCATGTGCTCAGGCATTTCCAGAAGATTCCTCTACTAGTTTCTTTTCTAGAGGGTTCCTTTCCTGCAGACGAAAACCTCCGAGCTGGTCATCTGGTACTCCTGTTATGATTATGGAGATTTCATTCAGATGCCTCAAAGAGGGCCCTTCCTGTCTAGTGACCTCACGGGATTTTGGCATCAACTAGAAAGAATGCTGAAGTCTTCATAGACTGCTGGTTTGTAATCTGAGATGCTGAATAGATTTCAATCAGATGTCTGTTTCAAGCAGGAGGAGATGGTTCCCTCTCCCATGTTCCCTTCTCTCTTCCTTTCCTCAGTTCCTAGTTACCTTTCCAAGGTAGGCCACCACCACCTGAATTAAAAGAGGTAGCCCCAGGCATAGGCCCTTATGGGAAAGTTCCTCTCCCCAGGATAGCAGAACCTAGGGTCCCATATTCAGTCTTCCCTACTGGAGGTGCTGTCAGGCCATCAGAACAGAGCAGGGTTCAGCAGTCCTGTAGCAAACATTTCATCAGAAGTGAACAGTTCTAATTGGGTTGGGGAGAGGCAGTTTCCAAACTGAATGAAGAAAGTGGACAAAGAGATAAAAGGGGGGGGGTTTAAATACGATGAGAAAAAGGCCATCTTTATTTGCTCCTGCAGCCCCAGTTCTAAGAGCTGATATCCCTTGAATGGTCCTTTATGCAGGGGGCAGAAGGGGAAGAGGAGAGGCTCTGTTGTTAGTGAGGCGTTGCTTGTGCACCTGTGACCACAGAAGGCAGGAGTATGGGGAACCTTCAATACCACAATCTGGGAGTCAAGGGGGAGAAAAAGGACCCACTCTGAATTTGAGTGCAAAAAATAAATATAAAATTTATTAAAACACCCACAATATTTTAAAGATACCAGGAGTAATACAGTTCACAAACTCAGTTGTTTGTGTAAATTATAATAAAATACAAATCAAAAAGGATACATACTTGTAATTTCTAGGCACCCTAAATTAAATTTACTGAAACACTGGGGGAGAAGGGAAGGTAAGGAGGGGTAGCTCAGGAGGCAAACCAATAAAGTGGGAGGAAAAGTATTAACAAAAAGGTAAAAATTATACAAAATAAAATTATCAGCATAAATTTACTGTACTAAGAATATCTACAGTTTAATACACATCCTATTGCCTTGAGACATTGCAAAAATCTACCATTCATCCATCAACCCCAGATAAACTTCATTTCAAGTAGCCACAGTTACAAAGTCAAGACGGAATATTCAAGTATGGTTGTTAAGTTCACCTCCATTGGAAGCCAAGTAACCAAACAGGAATTCAAAGAAATAAAACACATCAAAAGCTACAGGGGCTCTAGAATAAGTCGAATGCATTAATATGCCACAATATGACCTGCCCTTGTTTGTTTTTTTAATTAGAATATGTGAAAAAGAAATGACATCACTCCTGTTTTTCTCCTCCTTTTTCCCCTCAAAAGAAAAAAAAAATACTGGAATCAAGAAAATTTAGATGTTCAAATGAGCCAAATGGTATTTTTAAAATTCCCATGTGAATAGTGATGAGTTATCCCTGAATGATGGGTAGTAGAAAATGAGGAGAGAGAGCGCAAACGATACCACTACGAAAAGCATCCCTGATACCAGAATAGAAGAGAACGAGGAAGTAGGCCAAACCACTCACGGGTTCTCAGGCAGAAAGCGACTTGGACCTGGCACGCCTGTGCCGTGGTCTCTGCTCAGGGGCGAAGCCTACTGCTTTGCTCTTGCGGGCAGCTCTGCAGAAGGAAGGGCAGGGGCGCCAAGACAGGGCCTCACACCCGGAAGAGTGCTGTGCACGTGTGGGGTGGGACTAGGACCTCTGCTGGGGGTACACACCTCAAAAAACGTCCAATTTGGTCCAGGGTATGTTTAAGTTGGCCATGTACTACAGCAGATGCAGCTGGCTAATAAACTAGGTTTTTGAGGGAGTCATTTCGAATGACTGCACCAATGACTGGAAAAGCTCAATGAGATGGGCATAGGAAATTCACATTTTAGTCAAAAGCAAAACTTAGAATGAAAAAGTGACCCCAAATGCTTCGAGGTCAAGTAATGTCCTCAGATGGACAACCTGCTGGTATCTGACCTTCATGGAATCTACTTTACCAAGGTTGTCATGATGCCCGTTTTTGAGGTATTTAAAAAAATTATTGTGACAGCAGATGACACAAAATGGAGCTTCCTGTTGAGTTTTTAAAACATCAACTTATGTGGACCCAAGAAGAGATTTAGAATAGCACCAACTAAAAAGCAGCCTTGGTGGCACCGAGTGAGCAGAGCTCCTTCCTCCAGTCTGAACATGAGGGGTGACCGATGAGAGGCAGGGGCAACACTGGGGCAGAGGCAGGGGCGCCCAGAGGAATGAGCCTCTGCCCACCCAGCCCCGACCACTGGCTGAGGAAGGAGAGCCCCCTCTGCCAGAGGTGCAGGGCACCTTTGGGACTGTCAGGACATCTACTTTGCACCCGAGACTGCAGGGGGAAAACGTGTGTCCTTGGCCAGGATGCCTGCTGTGTCAGAAAATGGTGGAGTATCCAATTCCTCTTCCTCAAAAAAAATAAAAAGCCCTTCACTCTTCCTTTCTTGTTAGCCTGAATGCCGCAGGGCCAGTCAGGCACACATCCTGTTGCAGGAAGGGACCTGGCGCCCTCCATCACTTGCTTTTCTGTGTTTGGCCACCAAGGGAAGAACAATGAAACCGAAGAACTGCTCAGAGCAGGTTACAGCACGGTAAACAGAGGTCTAAGGAGACAGCACCAAAGGGAGGGGAGCCGAGAGAGACGGGAGCCCACCTTGTTTTTGGTTGGTTGTGGTTTCAGAACCTTGATAGCACCTCAGCAGGACAGGATCAGGGACAGTCACATTAAACACCATAGCACCATTTTATTTAGACTATTTCAATTCATAAAAATGCTTCCTAGTCCATAAAACACACTTCGGTAACAAAAGGAGAGAGATTGGTTGAGGCACGTCAGGAATATCATTTTACTTTTCCACCAGCATTGCCTTAGTTTGAGATCTGGCGGTGGCTAAACTTCACAAAGTCTGGCTGGACTTCTCCAGTGAAATCAGGTTACCATCTACCCATCACCAACCGTCCTCGAACATCTCCTGCTGTTTGGTACAAAGCAGTTAAGCTCTGCTGTGTCTTTCCTTGCTTTATCACTGTAAAAATCCCTTGCTCTGCGAACTACTGTTTCTAAGAGGCTGGTGGAAGGACCAAAAGGGGGCAGGGTACCATCTCTTTCCATGCACAGCGCTGTTGTATTGGGGAGAAGGCAAAGCAGTAGCCACGGAGCCAGCGTGTGGGAAACTTAGGCCCTGCCAAAAAACAAACTGAACAACAGAAAATCCCAAAAATCTATGGAACACCTTCAGTCAAGATTTCTGATGGTTAGGTAATGGTTTCTTGAACTAGCACCAGTTATTTTGTGAGAACCTGCTGCAAAGCGATTTTTATTTTAAAAATCTCTTAGCACAGAACTTTGTAAGCACTTCCCTTGCATGCAAAAGGCAGGGAAAACAAAAGAGGAACCAAATGTTCACACTGCATGTGGATGGTGTCTGTGGACAGGACACACTGGGGAGATGACTCTACCACTCCGTCACTTTCCGCTGCTCTAATATTACTCTTAGAACTTGGTGATGCTGTTAGGTTCTTTAGTTGCAATGGCTTTATTTTTCTTCTCGTGATAAAAATGTCTGTTAATCATCTTTAGGACTTAAAAAATGATAGTGCCAGTAAAAAATAAAAATTTGATTTTTCTCTTTAAGAAACCTTCAGCAGCAAGGGGGGATAAAGAGCTGTGCATAGTTACTTTTCAAATATATGTCTAAAGCATGCTAATTTTAATGACTGAGATTTGAGGTAGGTTATACGTGTAGTGTGTAAAAATCAGCATGGGCTCGAGCATGACAACAGCACCACCTAATTTCTGAAACACCATTCTGAGGGGGATGAGAACGTCCAATGGAGACTGCCTCTTGACTCACCTCTTGGCAGCCTATTTGCTAATCTGGGAATTTATGAACTAAAGGCTGTTGGGGCTGGGGGGACAGACATCACATGCTTTCAGCTTGTATTTGCTTCTCCTTTCATCTAATGGCTTTGCTACCAAAGGGTGACCAGGGGGAAGAGTCTGTTTAACATCCATCAGGAAGATCACACATGCCAAGTATCAGAATCACCTGGGTTACACTCGGGACCTTCCAGACCAACAGCCAACCTGGGGTTTTCCCGGGTCATACAGACGGTCACACTCTCCAAATGTTTTGTAAAATATTGTATTTCTTGCTTAAGATAATTTAAAATGAAGTTTTCAAGGCACCCCCGCATCTACCTAAGCACGGAGTCAAATGAGACCTGCATAAAAGTACTGATGCGATAAGCAAAATAGCATTTCAAGGACCCAAATTTTCCTCAAAACTAGAAAACGAGCATGCTCATTAAAGACTCTGCTTCCTTTAGCTTGTCAAACTGAAGGTCAGAGGTTTTCCTATAAATCTGAGTTCTGAATAATTCTAAATCCTGATAAGCTCTTGGGTATTTATTTCAAAAGCAATAATATTTCATTTTTGTCCTGTAAAATAAATGCAACTTTACAGAATATGGTAAAAGTGAAGGATAGACAAAGCACGTTAAATATTCAGCTACTATTTACAATTTTCTCCCACAGTTACAGGTTAAAACAGACTTTTTTTAAGTTGCTGTTTAAATCTAGGCAAAAGTGCTTAAAAAAATCTTTCACTATTTACAGTTAAAACCAGACCACATAAACGCTCAGGACATCTTACAGCGACTCTCCGCCAGTGCTCCGGAACATTACAGTACACACCCAGCGGGTCGGCTCTTAGCTCTTACACAAGGCACCTGGAAGCTCAGGAACTTGCCTTTAGCATCGTCATCTGATTGTTAAACTCGTTTTACGAAGACCCACATCTGAATAAAACTGTTCAATAAATATCTGACATTTATCTCAGGGCTCGGTTGTCATTTACCACGTGGCCATGTTCCCCTTTGTGTGTCCTGATGAAGCCTCCCATTCACCACACACATCCACATGGGTAGCTTGACATAATTTTTGCTAATACAGGAAAACAAACACTCCAGGAAGTTTGACTTGCTGTCGACGAATGTTGCTTCCGCCTGTCAGGCCCAGCCTCTCTCAACAATGTTGCAAAAATTAAGCACCACATTCTCATTTCAAAGAACTGAACAAATGCACCAGAATTTTAGAAATGGGCATGTTAAGGTAGGTGGGGAGGGGAGGAAGGAAAGGAGAAAATCATCAAATAGAGAAATGGCACCAATTAGGGAGGAAAATCACAGCTACCTGCTGAAAACTGATTCCTGCATTTTAAAATAGTTGTAAATATAGGCCTGCTCCCCAGATGATAGCACAGAGGGGGCAGGCTCGGCTGTGAGGCATGCACCATAGTCCATTGTGGAAATCCAGGAGTAAGGAGAGATGCGTTAAATGCTGTCACACCAGTGTGCTGGGCTCCGGCAGATGCAACCTGCGAGAGTCAAGTCCTAGCACAAACTACAGCACCAGGCTCGGCACAGCGCTGCCCACAAGCAGTGCTGGCTTTTCACAGCTTGGGTTCAACTTCTTGTTTCTTAAGATACAGTAGCCCTTTTTCAGTATTAGCATGGCCTTTGGGGCATTTAAAAAAAATTGCCACTAAGACAAATTCCTTCAGCCCAGTATCACTGGCTTGCCAACTTGGTGGAAATGGCTCCTGAGAGCCTGTCAATTCCAGCTCCATCATGTGGTGCTGCCTTAGGGAACCATGACATCATGTGACTCGATAAATAATGGACAGAGAGGATTCAGTGTGGAGACTAGCAAGCTTGAAGCTGTCTACTTCCAACTTGGTTTCTGTGTAAATCTATGCCAGTGTCTCAGTGCCTGGCCTGGGGTGTACCTAACCCCCATCGTCAGCTCCAAGCCGGTAACTGGAAAAAGGACCCCAGCTGTTTTTCTCCAGCCTCTCCCATCCTGATGAGAGGATGGAAGCTGTGCTGAGGGCTCCCTGCCCTGAAGGGAAGGTGTGTCTTGTCATAGGGATGGACCGGGCGGCTACAGTCTGCACTTGGCTCATGAGGGGCAGACAGCTGCGAGAACCTTGTCAGCTCCCAAGAGGGCCAGGCTCGCTGGGCCCAGCAAGACTGGGCAGGAATGGGCGCTTCGGGCCCTTCCTGCCAATCCTTTACCATTACTATTGTCGCTTTTTAAAAAAACCCAATAAATACACATTTTAAATGGAATTTAAAACTACTCCTTTGTGAAAGGACACTATAAACTTTCTTTCCATTACTGTGATATACAAGGATAGAGTTTTAAAAACAAGAGAAAATAAAAGCCCCCCAAATAAGGGGGGAAACCAATGTGGAGATATAAATATTAAGATCACGAAAAAATCACCCGACAGCCGTAGTTTCTTCTTCAAAGTGCTGGGGAAGTGGGGGAAAGGGAGGGGCGGGTCAGTTCTGAGGTTTGGACCATAAATACATATATATGCACATCTATATATGTATATATAGATAAAAAGACTTCTGCACCCCCAACCCGCCCCCAGGTGTGAGGGCAAAAGCACCACAGAGGCAGCTCGGGCCGGGCCCGACGCTGAGGTACGCTGGCTCCCTGGCACCTATATCCAGCGGCTGTAGGGGCCAGTGACCTTCGTGTAGGCGTAGGAGGACACGGTGACTGCTGAGTCTGTGGGCACAGCCAGCGCCTGCCGAGTGGGGACCATCCCCTTCTCCCTATGCTGGGGCTCGGCGACCAGGGCACCCCCCCACTTGCGCTTCTTCCCGTAGAGCTTGGCCTCCTGCTGGCCCAGGCCCAGCCGGGCGGCCTCCTCCTGCCGGGCTCGGGCCCTCTCTGCCAGCTGCTTCATCTTGGCCTCCCAGAGGGCCAACCCATGATTGGGCTGGTTGAGGTTCTTGTGCTGGTAGAAGACCAGCGAGATGCGGGTGGGATGGCAGCGGTTGGGCTTCTTGAGGGGTGTGGTGGCGTGCAGCTCCCGCCGGGCACACTCAATGAGGATGGAGCCATGAGCAGGAGCCACGGCCACGCCACCGATGTTCTCGTCCAGGAAGTTGTGTTCGCTGTCGGACCACAGCTCCTCCTCCTCCTCAGCGCAGGCCCCGCTGCCCTTCTCCTCCTTCACCACCCCCTTGTGGGGGAGCTCCTCGGCCGTCCCCTCCTCCAGGCTGAACGGGTCCCACAGCTTCTCCTCGGACTTCAGGGCCCTGAACAGCTTCTCACTGGAGCCCAGGGGCATGCCGAAGGACTGCCAGGCTTTGTCCAGATGGCCGGCCCCTGGGGTTGGAATCCTTCCCTCCTCCCCTCTCAGGGGGCTCCACAACTTGTCTTGGAATCCAGGCCCACCTTTCAGGGCAGAGTTGAACTCTGGCCCCCCTGGCCCCCATGGCTTCTCAGCCAGGCTAGGCCCAGCCAAGGCCGAGGCGGCATTCCCAAACTTGCAGGGGCTCCACGGTTTGCTTCGCGGTCGTCCTCCAGGCTGGGGGGCTGGCTGCTGCCCCTCGCTGGGGAACAGCCCCCACTGGCCATCCTGAAAGTGGGAAGGGGTCAGGCAGCCAGCCCCAAAAGAACCGAGCTTATCAGAGACGATGGCAGGGCTCTCCCCAGGATGGAACGCACTCCAGCTGCCACCCACACTGTTAGTCCTCTTGGGGGACACACTTGGGCCTCCTGAGTACTGTCCCCATAGGTGATTGGGTCCCCCATTCTGAGATGCCTCGGGCAAAGGCGTTTTGCCCATCTTACCGGGGTCTCGGGGTAGAGATTCGGCCTGGACCAGTGGATCTACTGGCTCTTGCTTGATGGATCTGCTGTAGCAGGTGGAGCTCTGTGCAAAGGGAGAGGGGTCCCTGGATGCAGGGTGGATGTGGGGGGCCTTGGGAAGCAAATACTCCTTGGGGCCTGGATAAGCAGGCTGCTGGTGGTGAGTGGGGTGGTGGGTGTCCACGGGAACAGCCTGGCCAGGCAGCTCGGCAAACTCAGCACCACCGTAGGCCGGGCTCAGGCTGCTGTGCAGAGCGTGGAGGTCTGGCTTCTCGAAATTGCCATTGCTGCTGCTGCGCCCCCAGGTGCCAGGACCCAGGAACTGAGCGGGGAAGACAGGGTTGCTGGATGGAAAGCTGTAATAGCTGAAGGATGGAAGTGCGTACTTGGAGTGGAAGCCGTTGACAGAGGTCAGGCCAGGCTGTGCATAGTAGGAGTGGTAGGAGTACACGCTGTTCATGCTGTAGGGGTCGGAGGGCCGGCAGCTGCCCAGCACCGAGTAGCTTTCCACCACCGCGTTGCTGCTGTACTTGAAGGAGCTGAAGTGGCTCTGCGGCTCCACCTTAAGCGCAGGCTTCAGGCTTTGCTGGGACAATCCGCCCTTCAGAGACAGGCCTGGGAATAGGAAACAAGACAGAGAAGGAACAGACAGAACTACAGCTGGCCAAGGCCACAGGCAGGAGGACTGGGGCTGCAACCCCCCCTGGTGGGACAGGCAAGGCGAACAAGGCCCGACCTGCTCCCTGGCGCTCAGCCAGCCCGGGCCCCCTGGAGCCCTGGGAGAAGCAGCTGGCAGAGCCCCTCTGCACACCTCCCCCTGCAACAAGCCAGCAGATTCCATAAGTCCTCAGCGAGGCACTGCCTTGTGCTGGCCACTGCAGGGACAAGGACCAGGAGAGATGAGGGCTGTCCCACACATACAACCCCTGCTGTCCCCACCGTGGGCCACCTGCCTGAAGCTGTGGTGTGCTCTGCAGCCTTAGAGAGGGGGAGCAGGCAAGCTGGAGGGGAAACCCAGCCCCTCCATGGGAGGTAAGAACACCTCCTTTGCACTGGGCTTCCCTAGTGCCTCCAGGTGTCCTGTGGCCGCTGCAGACACTGTGATGACTAACAGCGTCCAGGTAACAGGATGGTCTAGATGGCGAGAGAAGCCCCGGGACTTTCTGCCTGGAGTTCTAGCTCAAGGCAGGACGAGGGGCGGTGAGGGAGATGTCCAGGGCCCCCCACCTGGCGGTACCAATGTCACCCCAGTGGGCACCCTCTCTCCACACACCTGGGTCCGTGGAGATGCCGGCCAGCTCCAGAGCTTCCTGTTTGATCTTCTCAGGAGTGCTCAGCTTCTCCTTCTGCATCTTCTTCTTCTCAGCAGCCGCCTTCCTGGCCTCCAGCTGCCGCTGGCGGCAGGACTTGGCAGGCTCAGGCAGGCGCCGGACCTCGCGGGGGAAGGCGGTGAGCACCTGGATGGCTCCGCTGCCCACCTTTGCGCTCTGGTTCTCTTCGCTTCCGAACTCATCCGTGTTGGCCATTTTGTACAGGGGGAGCACATGCAGCTGCTCATCCTCAGGAATCTTGCCCACGCAGCGATTGTCTTCCTTGGTCAGGGTGCAGACCTGCCCCAAGCAGAGAGAGGGAGGGCACATGGAGTTAGGCGCACCAAGCACTGCATGCAAGAGCTCCCTCCCCGCCGCAGCTTTCTGGGATGTCTAAAAGCACATGCATGTTGGCTCATAGAGTAACAATATCACTAACATTTAGAATATGCTCCATAGCTTTCCAGGTATGTCCATGCTGTCCTTATAAGACCGGGAGAGACAAGATGACTGGCCCAGGGTCACATGGCTACAAAGGGGCTGGTCAGCACTGACACACGTGCTGGGCCCTCCAGCAAGCATTGCTGCTCTTGGGCTCTATCCCCACATGGAGCCTAGACCACCCACCATTGTCCTCCTCGCCCTGAACACTCGGCCTCCTTTTGCTCCTAAAATACTTGCTATTAAAAACTATATGTGCTGGTAGCAGAAAATGTAGGCCAGCAAAAAGGAAATAAGAATTATCTCTAATCCCACCACCCAGAAGTAATCACTGTAAAGCTTCGGACACACACAGACACACAGACACACACACACACACACACACACTCTCACTCACTGTCTTCGGACACACACAGACATACACACACACACACACACTCTCACTCACTCTCTTTTTGATAATGAAATAGGATCATAGCCTGTATACCACTTTAGAATAACTTCATTCTTCTTAATATAGCATGAATATTTTCTTACGTGTTAAATATTCTCCCTAATATAAGAGCTGTATAATATTCTACAGTACAAAAGTGTTTAATCCCTCATTACCATTTAACCTTGTTTCTAGTTTTTCCCTATCATAAGCAATACTTTTATTCTTTTAGCTCAATTTTCCAAGATACTTCATTCCATAGAATAAATGCTGTGAAGCAGAAATGCCACATATTGTCAAAGTGCCCTCCAAAATGATTACCACCAGTGCTACACTCATACTGGCAGAATGTGAGTTTCAGTTTCACTCTACTATTGTTGATAATCTTGCCATTCATTTCTTGAAAGCTTTTTGCTCATTATCAAAATATCTCATTGTTGGTTTATATTTCTGTCATTATTAATGAGGTGTGATTTTTTTCTTCAAGTTTACTCTCTACTCTTGTAGAGCATATTATGTCTGATAAGGGATCTTGATCCTGGAGGAACTGTCCCTCCCTCAGGGCTTGCTAATTCCTAGTGAGAGCAAATGACCCCCTTTAAGTGCATCTTTGATACACAAACCAGCCAACCCAGAGCCCCCACTCCCACACTCCACCACAGCAAGGCCAACGCCCCTGCCCTAAATCCTGGAGTGGGGTGTGTTTCCAGGGCTCTGTGAGAATAAACTTCTTCCCTCATCACAATCATTTCTATCTTCATGCCTCATCACACCTGATTTAAACAAATATTGGGTATATTTTAACACAACTCTCTAATTGTCTTCCTTTTTTGTGGGCTTTATACCTTTTGTCCATTTTTATATTAGACTATTCATTTTTTATCACTTACTTAAAAGTGATCTTGTATATGAAGGTTACCATTCCCTTTGTCACTTGTTACAAATATTGTTTTCCAGTTTGTATTGGCCTTTCAGTTTTGATTCTGGCATTTTATTATTGAACAGAAACTTTAGAGTTTAATGGAGTCAACTGTATTCATCTTTTCATCTATAGTTTCTCCTTTGGGGCCATGCTCTACCAAATGCATTTCTTCAAGGGTATGTGTGGTCTTCAGATTTGCTCTGCTCTGACCAGACCTGTACATACTTTCTGAGTCGGACTGATCATCAGCCCTGTTCTGAAATTCTCTAAAATTCAGTGTCATAAACAACAGAGCAAGGGCCAAAGGCAAAGCATGAGATATGGCAGAAGCTGTGTTTTATCCCTAACATAGATAACAACAGATGTGACTATCCTGGTTAAAAAAATAACAACAGAGATATAAATAAGGTAGTCACAAAAATGGAATTAAAATGGGCAAGTAAAATAGCAAAATGTGTTCAACCTCTCTAGTAATAGAAACATGAAATTAAATGAGATTGTGTGTTTGCCACTTAGGTAGGCAAAGACTAAAAAGAGAGTGAGAAAATCCTGTATTGTCAAGTAAGCCAGAGGATAAGCACTCTAAGCCTGTAAACATTTTTACCCGGGGGCCTCAAGGAGGTAACTATACCACTGCGCAAAGATTTATGGCTTATAGAGGGGTGAGCCTGGAAGCACTTACTGCCTGTCCATCCGCAGGGGATCGGTCACCCTCTATATGTTTGGCAGGCAGAGCCAAATATACAGCCTTAGAACACGCTGAAGTAATTCTACACCCACTGACAGAGAAAAGCTGCCTGCATGTATCCTTGAGTTAGAAAAGCAGGTCATGGAACAGCACATACATATATAAGTGATCCCACCTGGGTAAGATTTAGATCGCTGTGCACGTATGGACACACATACACTCAGTGTCTGGATGGTCATCACAATGCTAACACGGGTTATCTCTGTGAGATTTCAGGCAATTTTTACTTCATTTATACTTACAGTATTTAATTTATTTTACAATGAGGAGTTACTTAGTTAGAAAAAAATACTTTCATTTTTTGAAAAAACATTCCCTTTTATTCGCTCCAAACTCTAGAAGCTCTGGTATCAAAATAAGTCCACTGTGCTGCTCCTGTGTCCCTCCTCCTCCTCTGCCCCTCCCCTGGTCCTGGGGGGCCCACCCTGTGTCTATATTTCAGCTAGAAACCCTCACAATACGGAGTGGACAGGAGCCTGACCATCTGGTTTCCTCAGTCTTGGATGTGAGTGGAGAGGATAAGATGGAGAAACAAAGTCCTAGGATTGGGCCATTGATCTCCATGGGGGACACAAGCTACACCCACTCTGAGAGCCCCCTTTCAGATGAATGTGCCAGTACTCCTGCCTCTTCCATAGCCACTGGGACTCCTGTCCACCCAGGACCTGGTTAAAAAGCAGAGAACAGAGCAGGCACCACCCCTTAGAGACCCAAACCTCCCTTCTCCATCTGCACCTGCTCCCATGGGGACCACACCCGGCCTCTTGGCAGTAATGGTGACCTGCGAGTTCTGCAGACCTCACCGTGCCCTCCCCACTGTGCATCACCCCCTGGACACCTAGCAGGCATCTCCAAACAGAATTCCTGTTTTTCCACTCCAGACTGGGGCCTCTCCCACTTATCCTACCTCTTAGTAAACACCACTAACACTCGCCCAGTTGCTTAAATAAAAATCTAGGGGTGGCCCTCAAGTCTTCTCTCCCACATCCTGCTCCAGTCCCTCAGCAAGCCCTCAGCTGTACCTCTGCAATCACCCCAAATCTGCCCCGTTACCCCCCTGCCCACCTTCACTCCTGCCCAAGCCTTGGCCCCTCTAGCCAGGAGGGCAGTCCCAGCCTCCCACCTGCCTCCTTTCTCTGAGTCTCTGCCCACGTCCCTGCCCCCACTACTTCACTCTCCATCTGCAGGATGCAAGAGTGCTCTTAACTTCATGAATGAGATCAGACCATTGCCAGCTGAAGAGCCCCCCAGGGTTTCCCATCACTCCTAGAGCACAACCTGCAGCCCAGCCAGGCCTCTGGGGTCTGGCCGCCTGCTCCCCACCCACCCTCCCATCCTTTCCCCCAGCCTCTGCAGTCCTGCCAGTTCTCTCGCCTCCACTCCTCCCTCTCATTTTGATCACCTCTCCACTCAGGTGCACCCCCCTCAGAGAGGTTCTGCCCACTTCATCTAAATTAGCATCCACTGACATGTCATCCCGTACCCCACACTTCACCTTCCCTCAAAGCCTTTGTTGCTACCAGACATTGTATCACATACTTGGGCAGGGCTCTGTCCATTTTATACCCCAGAATCTAGAGAAGTACCCGGGACGATAAGCACGTGCTCAATGAATGAATCAGGTTGTCTGGCTTTAACTCCAAGCACTCACAGAGGCCTGGACACAGGCTTCAGATAACCATCTGGGGACTCCAGGCGCCTAGGACATAGGGACAAGGCCAGCCATGCTCCAACATTCCCAGAGAAGTGGGTGGGACAGGCGGTCTGGCAGGGCACCTCCCAGGATTTTGAGACTCCTCTCTCCAAGTCCCTCACCCCTCTGAGCCCACCTGCCCACACAGACTAGTTGGGGGCCCCTCCCGGATGGTCCCACAGCTGGGGCACAGGTCATAGGCTTCCTTACCACTGTGCATCCGTTGTAGAGGTTATGCTGGTCCTTGTGGGCATGGGCACAGAAGTCCATGCAGGCCGTGACCCCCGAGAACGGCCGCCCCTCCTTCAGCCCCAGGCGGCAGTCAATCGCTACCTCCTCATTAGTCACCTGTGTGGATGGATGTGAGGAGAGCTGCTCAAGTGACCTGAGCTGAGCGGCCCTGACTCTGTGGGGGTGGGGGGGTGGGGCAGGTCTTGGAGGGAGCAGGGAGGAGGGGCTCAGGGACCACAGCCACCTTGTACCTGGGCCTCAGGAGGGAGCTTTCCTAGCAATTACCTCCCTCTGGATTATCTTCAGTCCCCCCACTTCATCTGGGAGATGCAGGGTTAAGAGGGGAGGGAAATCCAAGCCTCCACAGTAGAAAGCAGCCCAGAGGAGATGGAGGATTACTAGGGGGAGAGGATAGAAGACCAGGGGTAGAAGAGATGGGCTGGGATTCAGTTGGGGTGGTGTGAAAGGCGGTCTTATCAATGACCTACAGCATTGCTCTATTTCTGGCTGGGACTTTCCTGTAAGGAGCACAAAGGAGCCCGTGTTCCCATTTCCCAACTTCAGGGAGCCTGGGCAGAGATGTGGATGACATGTGGGCAGAGAAAGGCACCTGGTTCTGGTAGGCCTGGGGGGCCAGCCTCTTGTACAGGGGAGCGACTTCGGTGGCCAGGTCCTGGAAACTCTTCCGGAGCACTTCTTCCTGTGGAGAGAACAAGTCACACATACCCAAACAGCCCCACCTGGTGAGCTCTGCACACCGGAAATTAACCTTCATTCTAGAACAATCACTGGGCTGCCCGCAGGAAGGCATTAAGTAAGGTACCACCAGGCATTTTTACAGCATTCCCTCTGGGAGGCGTGTGATACCAAGTCCATTTTAAAGGCACAGATGCAAATGCTCACCAGGAAAAGCCCTGGAGGTTCAGTCATCTTGACTGCTGAGCTACTGCGCATCTGGGCCCTGGCCCGGTGCCACTCAGAGCACATAAAGTGGGTTCTTGCTGTTGAATGCTCAACACCCTGGGTCATAGGTGGGTACAGCCGACATGTAAAAGCATGAGCAACAAGTGTCCTTCTTCCAAGGGACGTAGAGGCAGAGATAGGTGATCAAGTTCTGTCCTAGAAATCCCATAGCCAGCCAGGCCCAGAGCCTGTCATGAGCCAGACACCCAGCTTTCAATGCTCCCAGACCTGCACCATCTCATGTGTCTCAGGGGAGGCTTATGAGCTCTGGGGGAGCACAGGCCTGGGTGCAGGTCCCAGCTTCACCACTACTGCCATGTGGCCCTGGGCACGCCACCTACCTCATCAGTAAAGTGAGTGTGCCCTTGTGCCTACACCCTGGGGGGTCATGAGATGAACTGAGATGCATATCTGAGAGGACCTAGCACTTAATGACTGCGTGGAAATGGCAGCCGATGACACAGGAGAAGTATGTGAGACACTGACCCGCTGCATTTTCACTCCTGGTAATTCCTCGTTACTGGTGGCCCTGGGGCTCCTCCATTCACAGAGGCAGCTGTGTTTGCTATTTCAGGAAGAGGGCAGGGGCAGCCACCAATAAAAGGCTGGTGTCACATTAGACTCCTGAGTCAGCTCATGCAATAGTCTAAAAGGCAGGCTTTGAGGAAAACAAGGGCTCTACATTTGAAAATGCTTCCTATTGCTTCTGAAAAGCAAAGCTTGTAAGTCTGAGCATAGAGGTTTATGTGTGGCAAAAAAAAATGTGCCCAAGAGAAGCCCCTTCCCTGTGGAAAAGGCGGAGCCCTTCTGGCACAAGGAGCTTGGAAGGATGTGGAAGGCAGAGACTGGGATCAAGAAGTTGCCTGGATCCCAGCAAAGTGACCCAGTATCCCACCTTCGCAGGAGCTCAGGCAGAAACGAGGGATGCTGAGGGGGGAATGACAGAGCCCGACAGCCTTGCACCTTCTCTGCATCTGGGACTCCAGGTGGAGCCGCCCCTCAGGATGGCCTTCACTGCAAGCGCAAGAGAGGGGTAGTGGCCAAGGGGGAGGCAGTGATGACCTGATGCTCCTGCTTCCCGCAGCCTGAGCGCAGCCCGCAGGGGAGACCCTGAGGCTGTGTCCTGTTGTCGCAGGGTTGGGGAGCAGTTCTGTGGGTGGGAAAAGGCCTGGTCTCCAATGAGGAGACCGCAGGGAGGAGGCCTTAGTCCTACAGGCTGTACAGTGTGGGTGCCAGTCCAGTGCCCAAGACCAGGCCAGGCCCCCAGCAAAGAAACAGCAAGAGCTCAGACAACCTGGTAGCTGCACAGAGACAACCGCCCAATAGCTGAGCAGGAGGAAGGGCACCCTAGGAGCCCAGCACTCACCCAGAGGCCCCTCCTCCTGCTATACCTCCCACACCCAGAAAGATGTCTTGGGAAGAATGGAGGGAAGAGATGGCCCTTTAAGAGAGTCAATTTCTAATAAGGAATTTGAACATTCACCTTAAAGAAATGGTTTTAACAGAATGTTGCTCATGTGAAACCTTTATAAGATTGTGTATCAATGATACCTTAATCAAAAAAAAAACAGGAAATGGTTTTAAACTGGAAGAACCTGAGGTGCCTGTCATTGGTTTTAAGTCTAATGTTTCACCCATGGCTCCCTTCCACACCCCACACACCTTATTGCATAGCAAGCTAAGACCAGCTAAAACAATAGAGCAAGGCTCATTTTCTGCACCCAAGTCACGGTGCCCAAATCCTACTTCCCGCCTGGACTATTAATGACATGGAGTGGACTGGGCAGTTGGGAAGGTCCCCCCATCTCCTGTGCAGCTCCGCTCACCTCTTTGGGGTTGTCCCCAGCAAGGCGGAACTTTCGAGGAGTCTTGCTCCGAGCGTATTTGCAACCATTGAAGTACATGCTCCAGGAACAACCGAAGGAGAAGGAGGCACCACAGGTGTTGGGGTCTTTGCCTTGGCAAGCGCAGGTCCGGCTGCAACATATGTCATGTGTTAGGGACACAGATGCATTTCTGGTTCCAGAATATTCCACTCCCCTGTGGGGAGCCCTCTGAGGCCTGGCATCTGCCAGTCTCCCAGCAACTGGGACCACATCCTTTCCTGCCTTCAATTTCTTTCCCACATTTCCTTGGGTAGAAAGCCAGCTCTGAGCAGCCTGGCCTGCTCCTACCAGAGCCTGGAGGTCTGAGAGTCTTTCATGGGGAGAAGCACCTGGGTTGTTTGAAAAAAGTGGGACAAATTGAGCAAAAAAACCAGTAAGGTCTGTATTTTGCCCTAATGCTAATGTCTGGGCCAGCTCCAACAGAGACCACACCAATAGGGAAATAACATGAAACACAGGCTTCCTGCAGTCCCAGGTGCCTTTCAACAATAAATACTGACATTATGATTCTTTGCCTAATAAAATCTGCAAACAACTCACATGCCCCTCAACTGGGGAATGGAAAAGCAAATTGTGACATATCCAGGCAGTGGAATACAACTTGGCAATAAAGAGGAGTGAACTGCTGACACACATAGATGAAGCTTAGGAACACTGTGCTCAGAGAAAGAAGCCAGACTCAAAAGGGTGCATATTGTATGGTTCCACTTATGTGACATTCTTGCAAACCTAAGGGACAGGGAACAGACTGGTGGTTGCCAGGAGCAGGGGCAAGGGCCTTCTTATAAAGGAGCACAGGGGAATTTGAGAGGTGATGAAACTGTTTTATATCTTGATTGTGAGGGTGGTGGCTACATGACTATAAACATTTGTCAAAACTCTTCCAACTATATACCTAAAAGGATGAATTTTACTGTAAGTAAAAATACCTTAATTTTAAAACTTGGAAAAGCCCCTGTAAGGGAAGATTTTGTGAATATCATTCATGAAATGCCTCATATTTGTGGGGCACCTGTACACACATTTTCATACTTGTCATCACCAGTAGAGCCTGAGAGTTGGTCTGGAGCTCAACAGCAGAGCTGAGCCACGTCAACAGGCCCCCCCAAGCAGGACCAGCCTCAGCTGGGGGTCCATGGTGCGCCTTCGCTTGCCACAGTCTGGACAGCTGGACAAACAGGACTTGGGAAGGACCAGCGCTTTCCCGGGCGCTGCCCAGAGCATCTGCATCTGCAGCCAGGCCCCATTGGGCCCTGCTGTGCCTTTCCTCACATGCTGGGACCCTGCCCACATACTCATCATTGAGGCCACATCTCCGGCTGGTGGGGTTCCCGTACTTCCGGAGGGTGTCGGTGAGCTCCTGGTACAGGGTGTCTCCAAGGCTTCGGGGGATGCCCTCCCAGGCCAGGATGAGGATGATGATCACGGCGTTCTGGCAGTGGTGGCCTGCCCGGTGCCGCACGAGGCAGAGCAGCTTCTCCTCCAGCGTGTGCCTGCGGATCACCTGCAGGACAAGGGGCAGGGCAGGTGTGCCGTTACCCACAGCAGCCCAGCACCTCTGGGTGGGGAGCCACACCCCCTCACCTCTGCTGGCCAGACCTGGGGGGTGAGGACAGGTCTCTAGGACAGTGTCATGGGGGTGTCACACCTCAGTGATAGCAACCACACAGGCTAAGAGACTATTATACTTAGGGAATGGAAACAAAAAAGTTTTTTTTAAAAAACCAAATAAAAAGCAATTACTACAAAATCTAAGTTTGCAATAACTTACATAGACTTAAGAGTAAAAAAACACAGACAAAATTATAAGCCAAAATATATTCAGACATTTTCATGTTACCCTAAAATATTTGCAGAGAAAATGCTGCATATCTGTATGTTTTTAGTTTAAAACCAAGGGCCTTGGTGCTGTGGAAAACAATTTTTGGCAAATCCTCAAAAAGCTAAACATGTAATTACCATATGACCAAGCAATTCCACTCCTAGGAATATCCCCAAGGAAACCGAGAGCAGGGACTTGGACAGATATTTGCACACTCGTGTTGAGAGTAGTATTCACAATAGCCCAAAGGCGGAGACAATTCAAGTGTCCACCAACTGATGCCTCTGGGTAAACAAATGCGACCTGTCCACGTGGCAAATTATCCGACAGTAAAACAGAATGAAAATCTGACTTTTGTCACAACATGGATGACCTTGAGAACATTGTGCTAAGTGAAATGACCCGGACACAAAGGGACAAACCCTGTATGATTCTCCTCACAAGGAGGGCCCTAGAACAGTCAAATTCACAGAGACAGAAAGTAGAATTGTGGCTGCCAGAGCCTTGGGGAGGAGAGAATGGGGAGTTACTATTTAATGGGTACAGATGCCAGTACGAGATGATAAAACAGTTCTGGAAATAGGTGGTGGTGATGGCTGCGTAACAATGTGAATTTAGTTGATGCCACTCAATTGTATTTAAAAATGATTAAAATGGCAAATTTTATGTTATGTGTGTCTTAACACAATTTTTAAAAATAATATAACTAAAACCACTGACTGTATACCTTAACTGGGTGAAGCGTCTGGTGTGTGAATTATATCTCAGTGAGGCTGTAAAGGACATGAGAGAGCGTGGGCCTTAGCCCCACTCCACTCCTCAGGGTCTGGCGAGCCCCTCATCTAGGTCCTCACCTCACTCTGCAGTCCCCAAACACAGACCTGGCTCAGGTAAGATCCCGCAGGGCAAAGGGTCCCAGGCGCTGGGAAATGAGGTGGCTGATCTCCCCAGAAAATCTCAGGTAATTCTGTGACCAGGTAGGATGGGGCCTGTGATGAGGGCAGATTGGGAATGGCTTTGAGAGGCAGCTTGAGAGACAAGGGCTCAAGGTGAGGGTTCCACAAAGGACTCCAGGCAGGGGGCTTTCATGCTCTAAAGGGGGAGGATGGTTGGAAGCAGGGCAAACGGGAAGATCAGCTGGGAGGCCACAGACAAAACACAAGCAAAACTGGATGAGGTCATGGACTAGGGCAGTGAGGAATGAAACAGGAAACGGAATGGGTTCCACAGACATTTAGGAGAAAGGTGACTTTGGCATCACCTGACTGCGGGGGATGAGGGACAGGAAAAAGTCTTAAATGGACTTCCAGTTGGTGTGGTACAGGAGGGTGGGTGGGTGGGCGTGGTAGTTGCTTCCTGGTGAGGTAACTGGGAACACACCAGGGCTGACGTACTCTGGGACGCCGAGGGGCTGTTTCTAGTAGGCCCCAGCAGGACGGGTCTGGAGGTCAGGAGATGCCTGAGCTAGAGACAGACTCGGTCATGGGTACATCAGTGCAGGCAGGTGTTCAAAGAGGCAGGCAGGCAGGTGATATAAATAAGGAAAGTGGGCCAGATGCACAATCAGGGAGTGGTGTACACCATGCAAAATGAAAAAGCATGTGTCCCTGGAAAAGGAGGAAGCCAGGCCTTCTCTCCACTGTGCGTGGTGGGAACTCCAGCCCACCGTAGCTACCTCTTCCAGTTTTGGAGAGGAAAACAGAAATGCAGATTTTTACATGAAATCTCCCCTTTTAAAGATGTGAGCACCCAATTCAACTTTCAAAATTGTGGTAAAATATACCTAACATAAAACTTATCATTTTAGCCCTAAGCTCAGTGGCATTTAGTACATTCACAATGCTATACAAACATCACCAGAACTTTGTCCATCTCTAGACCCTTTTATCCTCCCACATGGAAACTCTGTACCCATTTAATAGTAACTCTCCATTTCACCCCAATCCCAGCCTATGGTAACAACTGTTTTACTTTCTGACTATGACTCTAACTATTCTGGGTACCTCATGCAAGTGGAATCATACAGTATTTGCCCTTTGTGACTGGCTTATTTCACTTAGTATAACATCCTCAAGGTTCATTTTTGTTGCAGCATACAACGAATTTCTTTCAAAATTTTAAAGGACACTTTGCATGCTAAACAAAACGCATATCTGGGGCTATGAGTTCCAACTTTGGGCCATAGCAACAATGGTGCCCCTACCACGGAAGCATCGATTACATCACTATTTTTTAAATTGTTTTTTGGGATCAGTAACACATAAACATGCCATTAAATCACATGCTATGCATCTTACTATGCTAATGGACAGTGACTACAATGGGGCGGGGGGGACTTGATAATTTGGGTGAATGTTGAAACCTCAGTGTTTCTCATGTGAAACCTTCACAAGATTGTATATCAATGATACCTTAATTAAAAAAGTACTATTATCAATAATACCTTAATAATCAATCAGTCAATCACATGCTGTGTTAGAACTCCCCGTGGGATGGCCTGGCCTCCTGTAGACGGAGCTGGGCCTGTCATGGGCTCCTGCGCGCATCCCAGGCGCTGGTAAGAGAGCAGTGCCTGCTGCTAGGGGTTCTGAGGCACTGTCCTCCTCCTCTGCTCAGTACCTGGGGCAGGCCCTGGCTGACTGCGCTCACGGTGACCTGTTTTCAGAGCACACAGGAGACACCGACCTGTCAAGCTGAGATTGAGCCACGTCTTTTTGTTTTCCCAAGTGCCAAACACATAGATGTGACCAGGCATAGAAGATAGCTCTCTGTAGCATATAGCTACACTCAGAAAAACTATAAGAAAACAAGGTGGAGCTCCCTACCCACACTCTTGGAGGAACCCAGCAGGATGAAACGCACAAAGTTTAACCGTCAAAGGCCAACAGAAGGCACAAACACACCACCACCCGAGCACGACCACACCCGCAGTTCACACGCCCTCACAGAATCAGGACTCTCACCCAGACTCTGGGCAGCATTCCCAGAACACTGAACCTAGGAGCATAGCATGCTCAGAAGCCCAAATCCTTCCTCCCACATTCCCACTCTTGGGCCTTAATTCCAACCCCTTAGGTCCCTAGTAAGTCTGCTCCATCATGACCTCATGAACCGCAAATGCCTGCCCTCTGACCGCTGTTATCTTTACAGACCAGCCCAAGCAGCATCCTGGGCTACCTCTTACCCACAGCCCCTTTCTGCTGTATGGGGGTTTTGCTTCTGGCACGCCTGTGTGTTCTGAGACTTCAGAATGCTCCCTGGGTCACCCTCTTGCTCCCATGCTTGGTGTCGCCCACCCTTTGTACAGGCCACCTGAATATCAGCTCTCTGGGTGAGCCCCCTGCTTTCTTAGATCATTCTCTCCACACATATTCCTTGGGCACCCATGGTACACCCCGACTTTGTCCCCCAGGATTGTTGCCAGTCAAGTCTAGAATGTGCCAGGCACATTGCTTTTAGCCAAAGGTACTGGCTGGTTGGAAGTTTAGGCTTCAAACACAGATATGAAGCCCTGTTGGGAAAGAAAATCCAGGCTCTGGACATGGGACAGGGGTGGGGTGTGCCCAGGAAAGCCACAGGAGGCGGCATCCATCACAGGCTTTGGATGCCACACTGCCACCAAGAATAATCTGTCCTTCTTGGCATTTGTGGGCCTCTTCCTCAGGGGAGCAGGGAAAGCAAAGATCTGCCCAACTTCCAAGCAGGCTGAACCCTTTAGATGAACCCTGCGACTAAAATATACAGGGCATTTGGTGGCTATGCGGGCAAAAAACAGGAGAAGCCCACCACCCAAAGAGAGGCAGCTCAACAAGGAAAAACTCCGCTCAGCACGACTGTTTTCTTTTCTATGATCTACTGCCATTTGCTCTTCTCATTAAAAAACTATTTCTTTCCTCTCTCCTTTTACCTTTGCTCATCAGACACAGGAATTTCCCCATCTCTGGAACACTGTCACTATGCATTCCCTTCCGTCTGGGCTTCTATTTCAAAAGCAGTGTTGCCACAAGGGATTGGTGGTACCCATGAGCTATTCCATCCTTTGGACAAAACCTCAAGTTCACTGGGTTGTATGTGCTCTGCTCTGGTGTCTGCCCCCAGACCATGGAGGACCGTGCCTGGCCCTCCTCCATCACTGCCTCCCTCTTGCTGTCCTGGGAACTGAGCCGTGCTTTACCCAGCACTGCCCTGCTCAGTCCTCAGCAGGGACACCAGGCGCTGGTCATGAAGCATCTCCACGGACTAGAAATGCATGTTCTCTCCTTCAGTGCCATCCACATGGCTGGCTATTTTCTTTCCTTAAGGTGCCAACTGTTTCTGAAGCCAGGTAAGTCCCTAGCTCTACCAATGCCCGATGGATCTTCAGCTTCCTGGACAACATGTGGAAACTCCTCAAGGACTGCATGAATGAGCAGGAGAGTGGGCAGGTGCTGCTTCCACCATGGGGTCTCTGGGTGGACTAACAGCCCACCTAATTAGCCACAGGAGGCACAGTCTACCTCCCATGGCAATGACCACCTTTCACAAGGGTGGGACAACATGCTTCTTCCAGCCTGAGAGTGCTCTAAGTGGGTCCAGATTCTCTGGTTATATATAATTCTGCAATATTGATGGAAAATTGCTAAAACTAAGCATGTAGTAGGTCAGGTTCAGATGCTTTTTATTTTCATTAAAAACAGAGGTGCTAAGGCAAGGGGCATATACCAGAGAAACACAGGCATGTGTCCAGATGGACACAGGGTGACAAAGCTCATCATGCCACCTCCTTTCCGAGTGAGCCACATGGACGTCCAGCCAGCCCTTTGCCTTTGCTCACAGGGCTCCCCTCAGCAGGAATGCTTCTGCCCTTTCCTCGGTCCATTACTCCAGGTCCCACACATGCCCCCTTTCTCTGGGAAACGTAGCCTGACAGTCTTTCTGCCACTCAGATCCCTCACCCCTGAACTCTACGGCACCGAGTATGCCTCTCAAAGTTAGACTTTGATCACTGAAGCATCCATGCTTTTACTTCATGTGTCTCTACCTCATAAGCAGCTTGAACACTGGGGCACAGCTCTCCATTTTCCACCCAGGGCTGGGCTCACAGCTACCTGATAACCTTTGTGCTGCCCCTGAGTGCTGATTCTGCAGTGGTTCTGAATAGTCCTTGTGGAATGGAGGACAAGGCCAGAAAACTCTGTTTGCATAAAACTGGGGTCTGAGTCATGACATTCCCCCTGCTGAGACACTCAGGCTGCCTGATAGCAAACAGTGGCTCAGAAGCACAGCAGATGCAAGGCTGTGACAGCCCCTGCCTGGAGCCTAGCTCTCCTGGACAGAAGACAGGAACACTGCCAGCTCCAGGACACGCGGAGCAGGCGGAGGAGTCAAACGGTCCACAGCGGGCCCAGCCTTGAGTAAGACGGCATCTCCAGCTTCCCCTCTTGCCCTCCTACAGCCTGAGCCTGGAGATAGTATGAGCTGAGCATAATGACTAGAGCATTTCTGAGGCTAGCCCAGGACACCAGGGCTGACATTTAAACCAAATGAGGACAGATGGCTGAAGCTGAGGGAAAATGATCCTAACCAGCACAGAGGCAGGCTGCTAGGTTCCGCCAGTAAACATGTCTGGCTCCTCCACACACCCAGGCCGGCCTGCAGTGAAGCGAGCAGGGCACAGCCCTGGCTGCGGGGTTCCGACACTCACCCACTTTGCGATGGGGCAGCCACGAGAGCTCTTCCCCTCCTTCCCAGTGTAGATGACCTTCTCGATCCGGATGGCTTTCCCCTTCTCTCCATACCTGGAGAGGGAGACAAGACACCATTAGTACAGTGGAACTCCAAAGCAGAGTGACTTTCAATAAGATGGAAGTCTCTGCGTGCTTCAGCTTGGGTTTCTAGCTGCTGTGGGAGCACAGAGAAGGAAGAGAGAGGGTTCACATGTTTATTCTGTGCTTACAGCCTCTGGGGACACAGTGGCACCGACAGACTCCCAGGGCCTCTGGTCCCTCTGGCCCAGCTCTGTCCCAGGGCAGAGGGACAGCCGAGCTGAATGTCTCATTATTACCTCTGAGCCTCCAGGAAGGCTACACAAACCAAAGTCAAACAGGCTTTTGTATCCAACCCTGTGAGCTGAGTCACCTTAAAAATTAGTTCTTCCTAAACTCAATAAACAAAAGCAAATACATGGAGAACCCTTAATGTTCTCTCTCAGCCAGTCCCCAGCTGACATGTGAACAAGATGAGGAAAGGCAGGTGGGGCCGGGAGGAAGCGATCCTAACCAAGCGCAAACTGGCTCCAACACTTGCCTGGACAGCACACATGCCTGGTTGCTGCACATGCTCCCGTGCATGCGTGCACACACCCAGGAACTCTAAGACCACCCGTTCAACCACACCACATCAGAGTGACGAAACTGTGGCCCCGGAGCTGAATCGACCTGCGCAAGGCCTACGGTGGTTGAGGGCAGCCTTGGAGTCAGACAGACTGGCTTGGGTGCCGCACCCACCCCTGCCAGCCACACTTTGCTCCAGGGTACAGCCAGGCCAAACGACTGAGCTTCCCTAAGTCTCACTTTCCTCATCTGTAAATGAAGATAAAAATGGTTCCTACCTCCTAGGCTTGGAAAAAGATCACATGAAAGAATCCATAAAGAGTATTTAAAGTGCTTTGAAGTTCCTGGCACGAGGGAAGAGGCCAATAAATATTAATTACTCTTAATAATATAAATGACCATCTTCCATTATTTTAATGTAATATAAGGAGAATCATTGTATTTTTAATAGCTTTTTAGTTTTCAGGTATAATATAATATCATCTGCAAATAATGGTCATTTGCCACCTCCTCCTCGCCATTCTTTATGACTCTATTTCAGTCTCGGTCTCTCTGTACTGGCCAGCACTTCTGAGTGCAGGCAGGCATCTTTGCTTATTTCTTGACTTCACCAGAAATGTTTCCAACTATTCATCACTGAGCATAAAGAGGGACAGAGACTGCCTTACTTTGAAAGGTTCTACTCAGGGTTTCCTGGTCTAAGGACTTTTAATCAAGAGTTGATTACTTGTATTAGAAAAATTTTTAGCATCTAAAGACAAAGATGATTCTTTTTCTCCTTTGATCAATTAACATGGTATGCTATTTTAACAGACCGCCTAAATCAACCTATCCTTGTATATCTGCAATGAATCCAATTTGGTCATGACATATTATTTGAATATATTTAATAGATAGAGGTAAATGTTATTATAGCTATTACAGTTGCACACATTCTCTACACACATACGTCTACAGTTACACACACAGATCTCCCCTACTTTTCAAAAGCTCACATTGTTACTTCAGTTTTATGAAGACCTATATTAGTACCTGTTTTTACTAACCAAAAGAAATCTGAATAGGATTTTCACATTTATGAAAAAAGGCGAAAAGCAAAAATAGTGTTCAGCGTTTGTTTTGCAAGGGCCCTTAAGGAGGCAGTGAACCCCGAGCCTTGAGGGGGCCCCGCCCAGCTCCGCCCCAGGGAACCTCCTCCACATCTCAGCATTGAGCAGTCAGAGCTTTGTTCTGTGTCTGTAGGCATCTGCACTTTTATCTCCATTTATTTTGTGCATCTGTTAGCAAGATGTGTCCTGAGGTATCAGAAAAGCCTAAGAGAGGGGTTATCTTTTGGGTCTGGGAATGCTCAGAATTTCTCCATATAAATTTAGTAGCAACTGCTTGTTCATTTTCCAGAATTTTGGCTTATGACAGGTTTCATAGAAACTATTTTTGGATAGCAGGGGAAACCTATATTCTTTATCTCATCCACCCCACTTCTGGGAATCTCTACCTCAGAAACAACTCTATAAATATACCAAGATTTGGAACAAGATATTCATTTTCACATCAGTAACAAAAATTAGAAACAACTTAGATATTTAGAATAGGACTGGTATAACAAAATATAACAAATATTATAAAATAATTCCATATACTGGAAAGCCACATAGCCATCAAGAAGAATTTGACAGAATTATCTGTACTAACATGGAAGAAATTAAGTAGGGGAAAAAAGCAGTTGCAAACAGTGGGTATATTATGACTGGTCCCATTTGGTTTAAAATGTCCCTATATACATATGTATATCTTTGTAAATGTTTAGAAAAAATGGAAAGGTAAGCATCAAATATTTAAGAGAGTTTCTTCTAGGAAAGATAATTGCTGGGGAGCTTTACTCACCCGGAACTTTTTAAAAAGCCTTTTATAGGCAAGTTTTATTTTTGTAATTGGAAAAGAAAACGACTTTTTCATAGCTGATACAAGTTTTCTTTGAATTCAATCTTCTCCATTTCACTCATGATCTCAGTGAAGAGGTAAAAAGTGTTTCTGATAATTACATTAAATTTCAAGGCTATGTTGGTCCCTTATAGAACGTGTTTAAAGACAGGACTCGGGGGGGTGGGGTATATAACATGGTCTGGCTCAAGGGGAGAAGACCAGATAGTGAGGCTTTTTTTGTTTGGTTCCTGGAAAACTTGCAGTTCAGCAAACGTTTATCAGAAAGTGGCCCCCAAGTGTAGAGCCTGGCACTCAGTGTGTCCTGGGGTCCTGTGGGAAGGACAGCTCAAGGTGACCACATTGCTGTCACCGACAAGGACAGGATATTGTGTTCCTGACAACAGGGTGAGCTGAGGACACTGACGTGCGCTTTCTGACCAAGGCCTTCCCCACCATCCCTCCCATGCAAGAAACACTTCCTGCACTGAACTTCATATTTAAGAGCAAATAAAAGGGCTAAGAGCTATCTGATCAGCTAGAGTTTTTTTTAAAAACCAGACTGTCTGTGCTTAAAGATAACCAACCAACTCTAGATTTAGCTCTTTTTTTCTTAAATGTCTTAATTTCTGGCCTATTATTAAGAGGCCCTTCTAGGATACAGATAAATTCCTAGGCCCTAGGCTCAGTCTGGAAATATAGGCTGAAACCTTATTCTAAAGGGTAACCTGTCATCTTAGCCAGTGGTTCTCAAAGAGTGGAGCTGGAACCAGCATCACCTGGGAAGTATGCCTGGATTTGAGAACCACTGATCTAAAATTGTGTTTTTTGGGTTACCTCTATCTCACAGTAATGAGACCAGTTTCCCCAAACTCAAAGGATTTGCTAACAGTATTGGCTGTCTCTAGAATGAACATTTCATGAACTCCTAGGCTGCAGAGAATGCCATCCCCAGCTGTAGAACTTGCAGCTGTGTGCAGCGCACCATTCTCAGATATGGATTTGAACAACTGACTCCAATTATCTAGGTCATTGAGGACCTGGGTTCCATAAAGTATGAAACCCATACATTGGGATACTATTTTAGGATTTGTTTCGACCTCCTGCTCCTTTCTCCAAATCTTTGCCAGAGAACAAAAAGCATCAAGATCTTGATTTCAGTTCGCTTCCCCTCCCTGCCTTTGGCTAACTCCTGTCAGTAGAGTGGTCATGTGGAGAGAGGGCTGGGGGCTGGGGCGAGGTCTAGGCAAAGACCATTCACAGACTAGACCCCCAGCCAGGAGATCTTCATCAACCACCCATTCTCCTCGTTCTAGAAAGGAACTTAAAAAAGAGGTTTATAAGATAAAAATAATGTGATAAAATCAGAGTAAAGGGAGAGAAAGATGGGCATGATTGATGTTGGTACACAAAATGCTAACAGTGGGGTCTTGTGTGTATTTCTGAGATAAGCCTGGAATATTTCATCACATGAGAAATATAGAAGCTAAAGAAGATTCCTTAGGGCCATGTCAAAAGGAGTCAGGAGTGAATCTGAATAGGCTCCCACAGACCACAGATGAGAATTACATTCCTTGTAATGGGGGTACACAAATTTGGCTTGAAGCTTACTAGCAGCCAATATAAAGATAGAAACACAATCTGTTATATGATTTACAAGGTCCTAAACATAAAAATAAACCAGCTGCTGAGGAAAAACACAATCATTCCTGGTCTTGAGAGGAATTCCTCTCTTGGATCAGTTTCTGAAGAAGCTACACTTGCTGTTATTTTTAAAGCAATGAAGGGAAAAAAAAGGACAAATTTCAATTTTATCACTCTCTCTTAATCCTTGTTTCAAAGCACTCTTCTATAACTAAAAGTTATTTTTAAAGTTATTAAAATCATTACCAAGAAACAAATACAAACAAAAACTGTCCCAGTTGAAACTTGTACATTTGACTCCCTCCCAGCTCTCAACCTGCAGATGGAAATCACTGGCTGAAAGGATGGCCGTGCCCACTCGGGAGCCACACCGAATCCTCCTCCGGGCATGTGCAGGGAAGCAGGCACAGCACACACCCTGGTTTGAATGTTTCATTGTCACAGCCTCACGGGTGCCCTTCAGCCAGGCTTGAATTTACAGATTGGGTCTTTCATCAAGTGCTTTTCTGATGGATATTTTCAATATACATGTTTCCAGATGGTGCAGGATCATTAAGAGTGATTGTGGTAGATCACCGTCCTGCACCCACCTCACCTTTTATTCATTCAGGAATGCCATTACAGTTTTTCAGTTCAAAATTATGTTCCCCGCTACATTAATGACAGGATTAGTTTGGCTCCCCTGGTCAGACAAAATTTGGTTTCCAAATTTGTAGAAACTCTCTGCCATTTGGCCTTCCACACATCTGTATGTACTATGTATGAGCAAACATGTTTATGTCTGCATAATCTTTGCCTTTACTATAAAAATGCAATCAGCACATATGTATATGAGGCAGATGTCCTGCATTAATACTCAGCACTAAGTGCCTTCCAGACATCAATTGTGTTTCTCTTCACAACTCTTCTACAGTGTACATACTTTTATCATCACCTCCATTTTGCAGATAAGAAAACTGAGTCACAGAGAAACAGAGCAACTTGCCCAAGGGCTCACAGTAAGTGGCAGGGCCAGGACTGGACCTCAGTCTCACTCCAGCATCCACATGCTCTCAGTTGGCAAGCTATTTCAATTCTCCATACACAGGGACCCATAGTCTTTATTATCTGTTTGGGGCATGTATGTATAGAACCTCTATCTACAAACTGCATCAAAAGTAAAACAGAGCTCGTAAGTAAAAACCCTGTAGTCTTGAGCTTGAACTGGAACTGTCAGTATAAACTCATGATGTATTTAACCACTAAACAGTAACAAAAATCAAAAACTACACATACATCTCAGCTCTGGAACTGAAATAGCCTAGAAACAACAAGCACCTGTAGCACCACCATCTGTTTTCTAAATACTTTTTCTCCCAAGAAAAGGAACCAGAACTTCTTGGATAAATGTACAATGTGAGCCCAGACACACTGTCACACAAGAAATAAAGAAAGCTACTAAAGACTCCTAGGATCATGAAAAAGAACTCAGGAGACAACCTAAATAGGCATCCACTGGCTAAAGATGAGACATATTCCTCCTAGTGGAGGTACAAAATACCACCTACAAAGCAGTTTAGAAAGAAAGAAATAAAAAATAGCAATCTGATTCTGATCAAGCCTTCAGATCTACCAATTTATAGGATGTAGAGAGGTCAGAACTTGTTAAACAATACCACAGGAAAGCCAGCAGCAAAATTCAGACCATGAGAAACTCTATAGGATGTGTAATCATTTAACAACATTTCTTCAATAAAAATATTTCAAGAAAGAGAAAGAAGGGAGGGGAAGATAATGGACAGCAGACCTACAGACAGACAGAAACCCAGAAGGTGAGATTCCCACATTCAACCTTCCACAGCCTGGATATCCAGGCTTCCTTTCTGTATTTTATCTAGTAAAGGCAATGACAATGAGAGGTGCTTAAAATCCAGTCTATTAACCACTCGCTCATTCCTCCTTGAACATTTGCACATCACTCACCGCTCCTCCATGAGTTCCCGGATGGAGGCTACTGTGGGGCCAGATCCCAGGTGAGTATAATATGGACCTTCATCTTTCTCCACTATTTGTTCTGCAGAAACACAGAGTAAATATTATTTGGTAACATCAATTCATCAACATCAATTTAGAAAGGTAAACTACCGATAGGAAAATTAATGGGCACATTACAAAACAGGATGTGTAAGCATGTGAAAGTGTTTGACTCCATCAAAGATCAGGAAATACAGGAATAATCAGGAAATTAAAATCACAACAAAATACCATTATATATGGCTATTATTGGCAAAAAATTTTAATCTGATAAAACCAAATGTTGTCAAGGCTATAATCTAACCACTTTGAAATTCACTGTACATGTTCTAGACCAGAGGCAGTAAACCACTCCACTCCAAAGTATACACCCCACAGGACCGAAAACAGGGACCCAAACAGGTACTTGTATACCGGTGTTCATAGAAGCATTATGTCTAAGAGCCAAAAAGTGAAAACAACACGTGTCCATCAACAGATGAACAAAATGTGGCCTATCTATGCAATGGAATATTACTCAACCATAGTAAGGAATGAAGTTCTGACACATGCTACCACATGGATGAGCCCTGAAAACATTATCCAAAGTGAAATAAGCCAGACACGAAAGAACAAATACTGCATGATTCCACTTAGATGAACTATCTAGAATAAGCAAATTCATAGGGATAAAAATTAGATTAGAGGTTACCAGGGGCTAGAAGGAGAGGGGACAGGGGACTTACTGCTTAGTAAGAGTTTCCATTTAGGGTGATAAAAAAGTTTTGGAAATAGATGGTGGTGACGACTACATAATGTGAATGTAATTACTGCCACTAAACTATACACTTAAGAATGGTTAAAACAGCAAATATTATGTTACACATATTTTACTACAATTTTAAGAAAGAAAGGAAGTACTGATACATGCTACAATGTTGATGAACCTCAAAAACATGCTGAATGAAAGAAGCCAGACACAAAAGATCACCTATCACATGCATCTGTTCATATGAAATACCCAGAATGGGTGAATCCATAGAGGCAGAGAGTAAATGGGTGGTTACCAGCAGCTGGGAGGAGGGAGGATTGGAGAGTAACTGTTTAATGGGCTTTATTTTGGAGTGATGAGATAGTTCTGGAACTAGGTAGAGGTGGTGGTTGTACAACATTACAAATGCACTAAATGCTACTAAACTGTCCCCTTAAAAATGGCTATTTTTGTTATGTAAAATTCACCGCTATTAAAAATAAGTAAAAGGAACAAACTATTGTTTCACACAACAACATGGATGCATTTTAAATGAATTTTTCTAAGGAAAAGAAAAAGACTCAAAGGACTATGTACTTGAAGCTCTGGAAAACAGCGTTTTGACTGGATACTGTAAGGCTAAAAACAAAGAGCTTTACACAAATACTGTACTACAGTAGGTAAGCTTGTTTCATGGTGAAGGAGACATGACAACTCAATGTAATGTGCTATCCCGCACTGAAGTCCTATAACAGAAAAAGGATGTTAGTGGAAAAATTGATGAATCTGTAGTTAATAGTATTGTACCAACATTAATGTCTTAGTTTTAAATATACCATAATTATGTGAGATGTTTACATTAAGGGAAGCTGAGTAAAGGAGATACAGGAACTCTCTGTACCAACTTTGCAACTCTCCTATAATATAAAATTGTTTCAAAAATTAAAATAAAACAAAAATACTAAGCAGCAGGTCCTATTTTTCTGATACTATCCTAGAAGAAATCTCAGTCACCTTCATCAAGACATACTTACAAAGATTTTCACAGTAACATTATTTGCAATAGTCAAAACTGGTACCAACTTTTAACCCAGCAACAGTGGAAAGGATAAATAAAAAGTAGTAGAGTCCTACAATGGGATATATCCAGCAGTGAGAAACAACAACCTGAAACAGCATGGCTGAATACCACATCACAGTGAGGGAAAGACGGATGACACAGAGCAAACACAGCAAGATCACATTCAGATAATATTCAAAAACAGGCTTAACTATGCTACATTGCTAGAGACCCATTAGGTGGTAAAATTACTAGGCTGAAATATGAAATTGCAGGCATTCAGAGGGGTTTTTCCCGTACAAAAAGGCAATTTCATATGGTTCAAAGGCAATTACTGTCACAAGTCAAAAGAGTTGACTCTGGGGAATGTGAGAGGAATGTGATCTGGAAGAGCAAACGGGAATTCCTAGGGAGCTGGAAATGGCCTGTTTCTTGATCTAGGTTGTGGTTACACAGGTGTCCATTTTATAACTTTTCAGTAAGTTATATATGAATGTCTTGTGTACTTGACTTTATATATAATACACAGTTTTTAAATGTAAAAAATTATACCTATTTTATGCAGAACACGATGCTCAGCCTTATAGGGGATATAAGGAAGCAATACCTAATTGTTGCCATTAAAAAGTTTATGAAGTTTATGATCTACCTGGGTGGGTAAGACGCACACGTAAGAAAATATCTAATGGCACTTCAAATCAACAGGGAAAGATGAATTTTTCAGTGCATGGTGTGGGACAACTGGGGAAAGAGTCTGAGCCATACTTAATACCTTATCTCAAAAGATATCCCAAGTGGTTGAAAGAATTAAATACAAAAAAAAATTAAATTATACAAGTTCTGAAAGAAAAACAATGGAAGATGAATTACAGAAGAGGGAAGGTCTTCTGTAAGTATAAAATAAAATTCTGAAGCCCCAAACCACCACACACACACACACACACACACAATAAATTTAACTAAAGAAAACTTTATAGTAGTAACTACCAAAAGTCAAGACAAAAGACAAATACTGTGGGGACAAATACTTGGAACTCATACCAGACAGAAGGCTAATTTCCTTAATACATCAAAAGCTCCTGTAGCTAAATAAAGTCAGTAACACAAAAGAAAAATGAAAAAAAGATAAAACTGATTCTTTGAAAGGAAAATGTAAGTGGCTCAAACATATGTAAAGCTGCATAAAGGCACTGGTTTTATATTTCATATATGTTACTATTAAAGTCTGATGCCTTCTTGAGTTGGGGAGGGTACAGAAAAACAGGCTGTATGGAAAGTAGTTCAGCAATAAATTAAAATTACAAATGCTCATGAGTTCATTGGACTCAGCAATTTCAAAGAATTTCAGGTCTTCTAAAAATTTATTTCTAGGTATTTGGATATACAGCTGACACTTGAACAATGCAGGCTTGAACTGTGTGGGTCCACTTATACAAGGATTTTTTTCAATAAATATATTGGAACATTTTTTGCCAATTTGCAACAATTTGAGAAAACATATTCTTTTCTCTAGCTTACTTATTGCAAGAACACAGTATACAACATATAACATACTATTTAATATACTATATAATATATGTAATGCAATATCTGTAACATATAAAATACATATTAACTGACTGTTTATGTATTCAGCAAGGCTTCTGATCAACAGTAGAGACTGTCAGTAAGTTTTGGAGGAGCAGGAAAGTTATACATGGATTTTCAACTGCATGGGTGGGTCAGTGCCCCTAATGCCCACATTGTTCCAGTGTCAGCTATACTCGCATATGTAAAGAATGATATTTATATACAGCAATAGTCACTGCATCATTTGTAAAGGAAAAATATCAGAAACCTAAATGTCTATCATAATACATTATGTATAAATACATTATGGCATTATCAATGTAATGAAATACTAACCAGCTATCAAAAGGAATTAGGAAGCTCCAGATTTAGTGACAAAAAATGATCCCCAAGATATTTTAAGTGGGAAAAAAAGCTAATTTCAGTACAGTATATATAATATACAGTGTATACACATAATCACACAAACATTAGTATGTATACAAACATGCATGCATAAAGATATTTATGTCATTACCCACACTAAGGATAAGTCTAAGAGTAAGATCAAATTTGTAAAAATGAGTTCAGTGGTATTCCTGGTTTAAAAAACAAACAACCAAGGTCTGCAGTGGTGTACACAGCCTCAGTGGATAACTTGGTGGAAGCTGTCTACCACCTGGGGTGTCAGCACATGGGGGCTCCACATCCCCCACTGAAGTCCTGGGTCAGGCTCTTGCCTGAATTATTGTCAGTGTCTCCTAGTTGGTCTCAGCCTTCCTAGGTCATTCTATCCAATACCTAGTTTATACACCACAATAGAAATCTGATTGTACCAGTTCATATCCATGACTCCACACTAGATAGAAGTCAGAACCCAAATTCCAGAGTACAGTCCACCGAGCCCCCATAGAGCCATCTCTGCACACATCCCAGCCTTGTATCCCACAATGGCCACCACGGCTCCTGCCACACAACCATGCAATACCCCTGTGTCTTTAAACATGTTTTCTCATTGACAACAGTGTCTTCCTTTATTTCTCTCTTTGGAAAATCTTATTTCTTAAGGCCTAGTTAAATTCTCCTTTTTTCTGTAAAACTTTATTGGACTTCTCAGGCCCATTTCCCCTCTGGATTCCCAGAGCACTTTGCATAAAACAAGTATCAAGGCACATATCACGGTACATTTTTCTTGTTAACATGGCACAGTAGAACGAACATGGGTTTTGCAGAGGCCTGGGGAACTGTGATAAGTTACCCTCCCAGCCTCTCTAATCCTCATGCCTTAATGTGTAAAACACATAAAGGGCTCAGCGCAGTATTTGGCGCATAATATGAACTCAATCGGCAGCTGCTGTCCAGGCTCTGCCAAACAAATTGTGTGACTGTGGCCAAGTTACACAAACCTATGAGCCTTAAAGCAGTTAAAATAATGTTTCCACATTACAGAATTGTTGAGAATTAGATTAGATGTAAGGCACCTAGCACAGATCTCAAAGTATCAATGCTTAAATGTTACACGAATGAATATTTTTAACTAAAGGATTAAAAACAACTCGCTTCAAATATACACTATTTGAGCCATAAAACAGAGAGGATTGCAGAAAGAAGCATATGAAGGGGAGGAAGGGAGGAGCCAGGGAGGGGGATAGGGAAGGAAAATGTAAGAATATAGGTGTTGGAGGTAGTGGTCTGAAAGCAGAGAGGCACTTGGAGACTACATGGCATACAGAAAATATAAAAGAATATGTCAGAACTTCTGGGCTCTATTCCAGTTTCTATTGTCTGGAGACAAGTCAAAGTAATGGATTGCCTGTAGAGTCTTACACTAGAGCTAGATAATGTAGCTTTTGGGGACTACCTTCTGCCCCAAATCAGAAAAACTCAAAACTTACACAGTTAAGGGCAGAGAAAGGAAAATTCCAAGGAGGAAATGCAAGCCAAATCTTGACAACTTCATCCCAGGAGCTAGGAAAAAAGATATAAAGGAGCTAGGAAAAAAGATATAAAGATCCAAAACCCGGGTGGGGAAGTTCAAGATGGTAGTGCAGGAAGAGCCTGACCTCGCCTTCTCCCCTGCACACACTGAATCTACATCTGCACAGAGAGCAGCTCCTCTGGAAGAAGAATGGAAGGCTACGTGAACAGTTTCTGCACACCAGGATAGAGCACATAAGCAGCCGGAGAAGTGGAGCCATGGCAATGACAGGAACGCCACCCCCAACGTGGCCCTGCACTGAGTGAGGAGGGACACTGCTCAAGGACCTGCTCACTGAGGGCCTGCCTTGGGGCACAGAGTAAAAAAACACGGCTCAAAGAGCAGGTAGACTGTAAGTGATGGAGCCAATTTACTAAACCAGAACATCACTTAACAGTGGGAGAACTGCCGGAACTCACTCCCACAGAACATGTGCTAGTGAGGGCCATTGTTTACATTCTCCCACCCCCCACTCCAACATTAATACTGGGTGAGAGCAGGGTCTGGACACCCACCTCAGTGAGCCCCAAGACCCTAGCCCACACCAGCTTCAGACACCCACCGAGGTGGGCCCTGGAGGCAGCTCCCCTGCCCATGCCCAAACTTGCTGTCCTGAGATCTGGCGGTGCTACTGAGGCAGCACCCATGCTGTGTACACCAGGACACAGCTGGCCCACCCAACCTCCAGCCAACCTCCAGCCAGACAGCCAAAGCCACTAGGTACAGAGTTCACTCACAGGACGTTCCTGCACAAGGCCACTCTTTCAAGACTGGGAGAGGTGGTTGTTTTGCCTAATTTATAGAAACAAACACAGAAAGTCAAACAAAATGAGGAGACAGAGGAATACGCTACAAATGAAACAAGACAAACTTCAGAAAAAGAACTAAATGAAAAAGAGTTAAGCAATCTAACTAACAAATAATTTAAAGTAATGGTTATAAAGATACTCACTGAATTTGAAAGAGGAGTGGATGAACTCAGAGAGGACTTCAACAACAAAGGGACAGAAAATATAAAAAAGAACCAATCAGAGATGAAGAATACTATAAGTGAAATGAAAAGTACACTAGAGGGAATCAACAGCAGATTGGAGATGGCAGGAGAACAGATGAGTGATCTGAAAGACTCAGTAATGGAGAGGGCTCAAGATAAAGAGCAAAAAGAAAAAATAATTTTAAAAATGAGGATAGGTTAAGGGATCTCTAGAACCACATTAAAAAACCTAACATTCACATTACAGCAGTCCCAAAAAGGAGAAAAGAGAAAGGGTAGGAAACTTATTTGAAAAAATAGCTGAAAATGTCCCTAACCTGGGGAAGGAAACAGACACACAGGTCCAGGAAGCACAGAAAGCCTCAAACAAGATGAACATAAGATGGGCCACACCAAGACACATCATAATCAAAATGTCAAAGATTAAAGATAGACTCTTAAAAGCAGCAAGAGAAGAACAATTAGTTGCATAAAGGGAAACCCCATAAGAAGATTTTTCATTGAAACTTTACAGGCCAGAAAGGTGTGGCATGATATATTCAAAGTGCTGAGAGGAAAAAACCTACAAGCAAGAACACTTCACCTGAGATAAAGAGTCCCAGATAAACAGTAGTTAAAAGAGTTTTCCAACACTAAACCAGCCTTACATGAAATGTTAGAGGGACTTTTTAATGAGGAAAAGAAAAGGCCATAACAAGAAGAAGCAAATTATGAAGGAAAAAAATTTCACTGGTAAAGGCAAACATATGATAAAGATAGCAGATCAATAACTTAAAAGCTAGTATGAAGGTTAAAAGACAAAAGTAGTAAAATCAATATATCTAAAAAAATTAGTTAAGGGTATCACAAAATAATAAGGTATAAAATATGAGATTATATACATAAAACATGGAGGAGGGAGAATAAAAATGTAGTGCTGTTAGAATCCATTTAAACTTAAGTGACCATCAACTTAACACAGAATGCTATATATGTAAGATGTCATATATTAACCTCATAGTAATAACAACCCCAAAACCTAGAATAGATACATAAAAATTAACAGAAAGGAGTACAAGGGACTCACTCACACGGGAAGAGAAGAAAGGATCACAGAAGAACTACAAAAACAACCAGAAAACAATGAACAAAATACAGTAACTACATCCCTATCAATAGTTACTCTAAGTATAAACAGTCTAAATGCTCCAGTCAAAAGACAGGGTGACCAAATGGATAAAAAAAAAAAAAAAAAAAACAAGATTCATCTCTATGATACCTACAAGAGACTTACTTCAGACCTAAAGACACACACAGACTGAAACTGAAGGAATGCAAAAAGACATTCCATGAAAATGGAAGTGCGAAAAAAGCTGCGGTCTGATATGAGCAATACTTATTCTCAGACAAAACAGACTTTAAAAGAAAGACTGTAACAAGAGACAAGGATATTACATAATGACAAAGGATTCAATCCAGCAAAAAGATATAACAGTTGTAAATAACCATGCACCCAAATAGGAGTGTGTGTGTATGTGTGCATGTGTGTGTACATAAAATATTAACAGACATAAAGAGAGAAAACTGACAGTAATAGTAGGAGACTTTAACACCCCACTTACGTCAATGCATAGCTCACCCAGACAGGAAATCAATAAGGAAACACTGGCTCCAAACACACATTAGACCAGATGGACTTAACAGATATATACAGAACATTCCATCCAAAACCAGCAGACTTTTCAAGTGCACATGGAACATCTTATAGGATAGATCACATGTTAGATCACAAAATAAGTCTCAATAAATTTAAGAAGATTAAAATCATAATATGCATCTTTTATAACCACACTGGTATGAAACTGTTAGGCAATTTAAAGAAAAAAGAACTGGAAAAAACAAAAACACATGGAGGTTAAACAACAAGCTACTAAACAACCAATGGGTCAATGAGGAAAGCAAAGAGGAAACCAAAAAATACTTGGAGAATAATGAATAAAGAAACACAAGGCTTCAAAATCTTTGTGATGCAGCAAAAGTAGTCCTAAGAGGGAAGTTTACAGTCACACAGCCCTACCTCAAGAAACAAAAAGCTCAAATAAACAACTTAACCCTTCACATAAAGGAACTAGAAAAAGAACAAAAAGAGACTAAAGGTTTTTTAATTTTATTCTTATGGTTCATACAATCATAAGATTAATTGGACAGTATTTAATGACATTGTTGTAAGTCAACAAAAATTTATTGCCATCTTGTGTTCACACATTCACATATATGAAACTGAAAACAGTATCACTTTCTTTAAGAGTTACTTCTGAAATCTTACCAAAGATATTTTTCTATCGGCTGAGAAAAATGATAGTTTTATTATATGCAACATCCCACAAGAAGGCAAAATTCATTTATAATTTTAAGAAATTATAATTTTTAAAAGCTAAATTAAATGTACAGTCATTGGCCATGAATGGTAACAGTATTCAGCAGAAAGAAGGAAATAATAAAGATCAGAGTGGGCATAAATGAAGTAGAGACTAAAAAAATTAGAAAGGATCAATGAAACTAAAGAACTGATTCTTTGAAAAGACAAACTAAACAAATTATAAAAGAGTACTATGAAAAAGTATATGCCAACAAATTGGACAACCTAGAAGAAATGAATAAATTCCTAGAAACATGTACTCCCCCAAGACTGAACAAAGAGATAGAAAATCTGAACAGACCAATTACTAGTAACAAAATTGAAGTCATAATCAAAAAACTGCCAACGAACAAAATGCCATGACCAGATGTCTTAACAGGAGAATTCTATGAAACATTTAAAGAGTTAATACCTATCTTTCTCAAACTATTCCAAAAAATTGAAGAGGAAAGAAAGCATCCAAATTCATTCATTAAAAGTATCATTTATGACAACCAAGTGGGATTTATTCCAGAGATGCAAGGATGATCCAATATCTACAAATCAATCACATTAAAATAAAGAAGAATAAAAACCATGTGACCATCTCAAAAGATGCAGAAAAAGCAACTGAAAAAATTCAAAATCCACTCATAAAAACTCTCACCAAAGTGGGCACAGAGAGAACATACCTCAACATAATAAAGGCTATATAATGACAAACCTATATCTAACATTCTACTCAATGGTGAAAAGCTGAAAACTTCCTCTAAGATGGAGACAAGGATGCTCACTTGCACCACTTTTATTCAACACAGTACTTTTAAGTCCTAGCCACAGCAATCAGGCAAGAAGAAGAAATAAAAGGCATCCAAATTGGTAAGGAAGAAATAAATGGTCACTATCTGCAGATGACATACCATGTGTAGAAAACCCTGAAGACCCCACCAAAAAATTATTAGAACATTATAAATGAATTCAATGAAGTTGCAGATACAAAGTCAATATATAGAAATATAATTCATTTCTGTAACAAGTTAGCAGAAAGAGAAATTAAGAAAACAATCCCATTTACTATTGCACAAAAAAACCCAAAATACCTAGAGAAACAAAAGCAAAAAATAAAAAAGTGGAGCTAAATCAAATGAAAAAGCTTCTGGAAAAAAAGCAAAGGAAATCATCAACAAAATGAAAAGTAACCTACTGAATGAGAAAATATATCTGCAAATGATGTATTGATAAGGGGTTAATATTAAAAAAATATAAACTCAGTTAACACCATAAAACACAAATAATCCAATTAAAAGATGTGCAGAGGACCTGAATAGACATTTTTCCAAAGACATACAAATGGCCAACAGACACATGCGAAGATGCTCAACATCACTTAATCTCAGAGATGCAAGCCAAAACCACAATGGTATCATCCTACACCAGTCAAAATAGCTAATATCAAAAAGACAAGAAATAACAAATGTTAGCAAGGACATAGAGAAAAGGGAACTCTCATGCACTGTTGATGGGAATGTGAACTGATGCAGCCATTATGAAAAACAACATGGAGTTTCCTCAAAAAATTAAAAATAGAAATACCATGTAACCTAATAATTCCACCTCTGGGTATTTACCCAAAGAAAACAAAATCACTAATTTGAAAAGATATATGCGTCCTGATGTTTACTACAGCATTATTTACAATAGTCAAGATAGGGAAGCAACCTTAGTGTCCACAGATAGATGAATAAAGAAGATACACACACAAACACTGGAATATTACAAAGCCATTAAAAAGGATGAAAACTTACCATTTGTAACACATAAATAGACCTAGATGGTATGATACTAAATAAGTCAAAGACAAATACCATATGATTTCTCTTATATGTTGATCTGAAAAGTAAAACAAGCAAACAAAACAGAAACAGCCTCATAAATAGAGAATAAATTGATAGTTGCCATAAAGGGTGGTGGGATGGGCAAAATAGGTGAAGGGGATAAATAGGTACAAACTTCCAATTTTAAGATAAAAAAGTCACAAGGATGAATAGCACAGCATAGGGAACACAGCCAATAATACTGTAATAACTTTGTATGGTTACTACATTTATTGTAATGAACATTTCATAGTGTATATAAATGTTGAATCACTATGGTGTACATCTGAAACCAATATAACATTGTATATCAGCTGTACTTGATTTAAAAAAAAAGAGTTCCTCCCAAGAATGGACTAACAGTTACCAAAGGGAAAGGGACTGGGGAGGACGGGTGGGAAGGGAGGGATAAGGGCGGGAAAAAAAGAAAGGGGGCATTATGATTAGCATGTATAGTGGGGGGGGGCCACGGGGAGAGCTGTGCAACACAGAGAAGACAAGTAGTGATTTTACAGCATCTTACTATGTTGATGGACAGTGACTGTGAACAGGGATGTTGGTGGGACTTGGTGAAGGGGGAGCCTAGTAAACATAATGTCCTTCATGTAATTGTAGATTAATGATACCAAAATGAAATAAAAAAAAAAAAAAAGAGTTCCAAAACCAAGCTAACCTGGAAACTGGATGCTGAGGCTTCTCTGGGAAGGCCACTAAAACACAAAGGGCAGACGCAGCTCCAAGTAACAAATAAAATCAAAGTCACTCTTTCCTTTTTAGCAGTTTACAAGGCAGTCCAAAGAGTCTTTTAGAAATATTGTTTCTTTCAATTATGTCCCTTTCCCTGATTGTATGTATGTATATATATCCCATTCCTTGATTATATGCCTCTATTGGGGAGAAGATATTCTATAGAAAAAAACTGAACTTACAATTTGGTATACTTAGTTACAAAATTAGTATACACTTATAAATTTAATTATTCTAATATATATTTACACATATGTAAGGATAGCTTCTCATATATATAAATATATCATTATATATATATATCTCTCATATATATCCTCACTTTCTTAGACCTTGTTATATATGTGTCTATATATATATTCTCATTTATATATCATCTATATATATCCTCATTTATATGTGTGTGTGCATATATAGAGACATTCACATATATATACACACATATACATATGTACACACACACACACACTTCCAGGTGGCAGTGGGCTTATACTCAGTTATGGCACCAGATAGGTGACAAAGGTCAGGGTGATATTCTACAGAATTCAGTATATGCTCTGAATCAGTGACCAATATGTGCTTCTGCTTTCTCATAGTGAAATAAGGTTTATTATTTCTTCTTGATACTATCAAATGTTTTTAATCTTAAACTCAGTAGGTAAATTTACCTTATTTACATTTCCTGCTATAACATATCTGTGGTCTTCTGTCATCTTATATTTTCCATGTTTATGTCCTTGTTTCCTTTCTTTCCTATCTATTGTTACAGATTTTGTATTTTCTTTTACTCCCCACTCCCACCCCCCAATCTCTGTTAGTTTGGAAAACCTATAGTATGTTTCTAGTGACGCTAATGGTACTTCAGGAAAGAGGTTAACACCCTTACAATTTCTCCCAACTCCTCCTTCATTTTGCCTCCTGCTTTTTGTTGGTATCCTCAAAAACCTATTTTCCCCTACTATAAAAGGGATTTTTAATATAATAATAAATTTATTTTAAAAATAGCATAAGTAAATATATGACATTTTGTTTTAGAAAAACATTTATCACAATTACTTAAAAGTAGGCTTTCCATCTGAATACATTTAGTGTTCACTGCCAGACCATTCATAGTGCAACTTCCCCATTCCATTACTTATTTGATTCATCTCCAGAAAATTTTAGTTCTTCCATATTTGGAAATGATTTTATGAAGCTTTTTTGAATGGCAACTTAACTGGTTATAGGATTCCTGGGTCAAACTTTTTATTTCAATATTCTGAGAACTGCAGTACATTTATCTAACAAAGAAATCATATCCAGCATAAATAAAAAACCCTTACCAATCAATATGAAAAAGATGGAGAAGAAATAGAGAAATGAGCAAATGTCTTAGACAGGCACTTTATAAAAGAGGACATATGAAAAGGTGCTCAACCTCATTAGTAATCAAGAAAATGCAAATTAAAGTCACAATGAGATACAATTCCACACCTGACACAATGGCAGAAAGACTGTTCATTTGCTGCTGAGGATGTGGGGCACTACTGGTAGGAGTTTTAACTGTTAAAACTACTTTGTGAGACAGCTAATATCAACTAAAGCTGAACATACACAATTTCAGTCCTAGGATGTATCCAACAGAAATATGTAAGTGTATATATACATGTACTGAGAGACATATATAAGAATGCTTCTATCAGCATGATTCATAATAACTCCAAATTGGAAACAATCTAAATTTCATGGTCAACAATCTCATGGATAAACCTAGTAGTTCCTAAAATGGAATACTATGTAACAATGACAATGAACAAACTACACGTACTGCTACTTATACACACAGCTGACCTCACAAGCACAACACTGTGAACAAAAGAAACCAGAATATAAAAGAACATATACCTACGAAGTTCAAAAACAGACAAAACTGATCAATGAGTTCAAGAAATTAGACTAATAGTTACCTTAGGGCAGGGTCAGCAAACTTTTTATGTTAAGGGTCAGAAGGCAAACATTGAAGGTTCTGCAGGGCATGTTAAGTTTCTGTGGCAACTAGTCATCTTTGCTGATATGGTGCAAAAGCAGCAACAGATAATACATAAACAATGAGCATGGCTACGTTTGGTTAGAACTGTATGGACACTGAAATTTGGACTGCATATACTTTTCATTAGTCATGAAACATTCTTTTGATTTTTGTAACTATTTGAAAAGAAAAAGTCATCTTTAGCTCACAGATATAAGCCATATTTAGTCTGCAGCCACAGTTTGCTTTGGGGAGTCAGGTGTAAGTTACTGGGTAGGGGCACAAGGGGGTTTCTAAGGTGGTGGTTAAGTTCTGTTTTTTTACCCAGATGTGGTTACATGAGTTGTAAATCTGTATTGAGTTGTACGCTTAAGGTTTATATATCTTCCTATATGTGTGTTTCAATTAAGAAAATGTTTTTAAAAAGTATTTCTTAAGTAAAAAAAAAACTTAAGAACCAAGTATGTGTGCCAAACTTCTTTTTTTGGTTAATTTATTTGTAGGAGAGTCTTCACTATTGAAATTCAGTAAGTTCACCTGGATCATTATTTGTTGATTTCTATTCATTTTCTTTCATTTCCAAAGTTTTCTATTCTCTAACTCTTGACTTTCTTCACTTTGTCCCATGCTCTTCACCAATGAATGTTGCCAATACTCCTGACAGAATGCATCTGTGCCAGATCCCTCCTGTCTCTCCGGTGTATACCTTATCTCCACTCTGATTATGTCCATTTCTACTTTCTTTTCCTGTTTTGGAGTGATCTTTGAAACCTGTCCCTCTTCTTCAAGGATTTGTTTCTCTGTAACTCTGATTCTGTTTTGTCCAGCATCTGCGGGAGCAAACACTCTGTGCACGGGCCAGCTTCTGCATCCCATACCTCCTGTGACCTCTTGGCAACTTTATTCTGGTACCTCATCTTTCACTTCTGGTTTTACAGTGAATTTTTATTCAACTTCCTTGAAGGTATAAATCAGTTGTTCAAACTTTTCTTGCATTTTCTAATATAAGTCTTTATTTTGAATGTTATATTAATCCCTCTACTTTTCCCACAGAATTTGAATCGACTGCATGTTGGATTTTTGTTTGCTTGTTAACTAACCTTCCAATGGAGGAAGTTTACCTGCAGAGTTTCTCCCTCTCAGCACTACTGACACTCTAGACTAGATAATTCTTTGTTGTGGGGCCTGTCGTATGCCTTGTGGAATGTTTGGTGGCATCTCTGGCCTCTACCCACTAGATGCCAGTAGTACCACACTGGTTGTGACAACTGAAATTGTTCTCAGACATTGCCAAATGTCCCCTGGGAAGAGGAGGGACAAAACGGCCCCCAGTTGGAAGCTGCTGGTCTAGACTCACTTGCCCCAAAATAGAATGGGTAGACTCTCCTTACTTTTCTCTGTCTGGACACTGATCATATCCTTCCCTTAGAAATTAAGGTAGAGAATTGGATGTTTTACAGCTTTCAATTATTAGTTCAAAAGTTCAGCAGCCTAATGGAGGATGGGAGGAATTAGGGCTGGCTGTAGACATTTGCAGCTGGGAAATTTCATCTCTACACACTCTAAATTTGTATGTATTTGTGTGTTGAAGGTTGGGTTGTACTCTGTCCTGATGCTGGGATTTTTATTCATTTCCTCATAGGGAAGTGAGCTGGTCACTCTGATAAGGTATGAAGTTAAAATAAAGCCCTATGGTTTGCAGGATTTTTGTTTGGTGGTTCAGCAAATATTTCTGTCTGCACAATGGTCTTTGTTTGGTGCTACTGGTCCTCGGCTACAAGCTGGCTCCTGCGATATGGTTTCCCATTTCTCCAGCCAGCCATCCTCACCCCAGACCTTATCCACACCAGAAGCTGGGGCCTGTTTTTGCATTCCCCACCTTCTAGAGGTGGGTGGTCTCCAGCCCATCTCTCCAAGCTGTGGGGTCCCTCTGAGACTCCATTATTGTTTTTCCCAGCACTGGGAGCTGTATACCCTATGTCCTCCTTTATTTTAACTCAGTTAATCTTAAATTGGCAGACAGGCCTTAGAAATTCATGGTTTAAGATTGGGGCTATTTCCAAATTTCAGTTGATAGAATTTATCTTCTATTTGTTTTTTTTTTGGTTTTTTTTTTTGTTCCTTTTACCAGGTTTCAGGAAAGAGGTATTTTGCTATCTTGCTATTAAGTCTCCAGTTTTCCTTTTAGTCCCCAGTATAATATTTCTTCCTCCTCCATAGAAGTAAAGTGACAGAGCATGGAAACAGCTCAACTGTTCTCAAAGAAAAATCTGTTTTATGTCTCATTGAGCAGTGGGAACAGAAGTGAAGTGTTTTTTTTTCCCCCTAACATACATAGTAAAGCTCTGAGGTAGAGCTCAGGAGAGCAAAATCCAATTTTTTGAGAAAATGTTGGTTATGTGGCTCTCAGTGCTTTTCTTACCCTATGCACTTAATTTAATACTCATTAAAATATAAAAATACACTCTGTTCTACTTCTGCTCTAGGCTGAGGGGAGAATGAAATGTACCCTTTCTGCTATCAGCAAGAGATACTAAACACAAGAAACTACTCATTACTAAATGAGCCTTCCACCTTTCCCTCTCCCTACATAGAGAGGGAGGCACCCTCTCTCCCAGTGGGGAATCTGATGGCCAGGTATGACATGGGAGCCCAAGCTCTGGCATTATTTCTTCTCTTTGTGACACTGACACAGAGGGATGGTTGACAGTGGTGTACAATTAATGCTGAGGTGTCAAAATCACACAAAGGTTTCGTTGTATCTATCTTCTTTTTCCAAACATTCCTACATAAATGCCTCAGTTTCCTGGTGTAGTTTTAGTGTATGAAAAGCTGAAGAGTTCAAGCTCATATAATAAATGGATTCCATTTCTATGGCAGTCAGTAACTGACTGCTGGCATGTTGCCTCCTAGCAGTCACAAATCCATGCAGTAGGCCGGTGGGCCCTACCCTGGTTCTTATGAGCCAAACTTTTTTTAAACTAAAATCTCAGGAGCTCCTTTCTCCTAAATATTTGTATCCTCCTTTCTCAGGGCTCTTCTCAGTCTACATATTCAGTCTGGTGAAATGACCATAATTGAAAGTTCAGCTGCCATCAGATTGCTGAAGATCTTCCAGTGCACAGATCCAACCAGATGCACACTTTCAGGTCCCACAGACATCTCAAAGCCCACATATGCAAACCTGCTTCCCTCCCGCTGCTCTCAATCTTGGTGAATGGCACCACATTGGACCGGGTCCCCACGCGGGGACCCCAGGAGTCACCTGTGACTGCTGTGTCTACCTTATTCCTACGGCCAACCAGTCACCAGTGAACTCTTCTTAATCTTTCTTATCCACCCCTCTTCTCCTCCCTCCTACTCAAGGTCTTTTTCTTAGTTCAGATACCCATTATTGCTTGCCTGAACTCTGCCTGAGCTTGCAGACTGGTTTTTCTGCCTTTGGTATCATCTCCTCTTCCCCTGAAACTCTCCTCTCTGGCCCCTCCCGATTCTCCATGTGACACACCAGTCACACCAGAACAACTTGTATTTCTTAGTGTGCTGTCATCTCTGCATCTTCATGTGGGTTTTTTCATTTCTTTAGTCTTCACATCCCTTTGCCCAGAACACTCTACCTTTTTTATTACTCTACTAGTTTATTAAACTTCTACTTAACCCTTAAAACTCAGAATATCCCCTCTTCCAAGAAATTCTTTCTGATACCCTCCTATTAAGAGTCAGATCCCCCACCTTTATACTGGTGTCCAAATACTCTACTGTCTAAAAAGAATATTTAAAAGATGGGAAGTTCCTCTTCATCTCAAACTGAATGCAATGGAGAGGAAATGCATTCTCATAACAACCATAGGAAATAGATTTTACATTATTGTAAACAGGTTTAAGTCTGTGTCCTCCACTCAGAACTGTGAGCCCTGCTATCCGCCACACCTGCCGTACAACCTCCCTGCCCCTCTGGGGCCTCCACCATGCACCAGGCTGAGGAGATGTCTGTTCTTGTATTGGCCTCTGGCTACTTCTTCAGGGCAGGATGATCAACAGGATAAAAATCAGCATTCCTATGAAGGCAACTCCTAAAAATCTGTCTCCTAATCTCCTGCTTTTGCTATGGTTTAAGGTCTCCAGCAACCTGTGGACTACTACTCCGGTATCAGGACAAGACTTAAAAGTTAACACAGACCTGTTTCCCGATCTATAAAATAGTGAGCAGATGATCTCCAAGGGTGCTTTTCCCACTAAAAAGAGGTCTAGACTCATTCTCTGCCCTCAACTGGCCCCTCTTCTGAATTTCCCCATTTCTAAGAAGAGAAAAAATACAAAAAGGGCTGAGCCAACAGTCACTGCAGCTCATTGTCCTGTCTCTGACAAGTGGAGTTGTAGGATAGTTAAGGGGGCGTTAGGCGTGCACCAATGTGTGCCTCAAAATATTAGAAATTTATCAATACTCCCTCCAATAATTCAATATAGAACATGTGCTAAGTTTTCTCAAACCTGTACATACTATCTTTGGAGTAAGGCATTTCCTTTCACATCTTCTAAATTTATTTCTTTGAAGCTTTAAGGGGTGACTTTAGTCCTAGCATTTCAACATTCAGAGAACAAGTCCATATGTATATCACCCATACTTTCAGAAACCCACAGTCTTTACACAAGGGAAAAACAATGCTCTTGGTGTTTGGGTCTTTGGGTTTTGGCATCATCTGGTAGAGTCCGTTTTGGCCTAAATTGCTTATTTGGCAAAAATTACTGTGGAGCTTAAATATTAGGTTTCTTTTGCTGTACTGTAAGACCTATTATGCTTTTAGAAAGTTGTTCCACAGTTTATTACCAATTATTTGTTATGTGAGTTTAATAGCATCTCTGAATTTCATTGTCACTGCTATGGAACATTCTTCCTCATACTGGCCTGCCATCTTCACGTTTCTGCCTACCACTGATGAGGGGACAAGCTTCTGGAATCTGAGATGGTTCCCATCTGACATTAATCCCACAGTGAGTAGCCTTTCTTCCTAGCCCTTGCCCTGAGCCCAAGTTCACAAAGGCAAATTCTGCCATACTAGCTGACGGATGCATTGTCCAAATGTGAGGGCTCCAGATGCTTTTAGAAAACAGGGTGGCTTTCCCTAGCACAGACCCCAGCACCTCTAAAACTGTCTTCTTTGCCTCTTTTCATTCCTAATACCACTGTTTAGTTGGGTCTCACTTCTCAACTGAAGTTTCACAGTATGCATGGTGGTTAAGAGCCCAACCACTAAGGTTCAAATCTCACTCTGCCATTTGCTAGATGTACAGCCTGCATAAATTACTGAATCTAACTTGGCTTTCTTTGTCACTGAAGTGGAACTACTGACAGTACCGCCCTGATATAGGCGTTATGAGGATTAAATGAGGTGATGACTGTAAAGTACTTGGCACAACGCCTGGACTAGAACAAGTGTTTCATAAATATTATCGCTATCATTGTTTCTATTACTATTATTATTATTCTCAATAGCTTCCTAACTAGTCTCTGGCCACAAGGTTATCACCCTCCACCAATCTGTCTTCCAAGCTACTTCGAGGATGTGCTTGCAAAATATTTCTTGATTATTAAATATATATTTCATTATAGAAGATTCAGAAAACATAAGAAGGAAAAGTCACCCATAGTCTGGCCATAGAGACAACCACTACTGGTGTAGTTCCTTCTGGTCCTTTTATATCTCCTTTTTTTTTCCTTACCTAGATGAGATGATCATTTATATACTATGGTGCCTGCTGTTTTCACCTAAGCATTTTCCCATAATTTAACATTTTAACCACACAAAGTAGGTTCAGTTCTAATTGTTTGTTTAGCATTAGATACAAATAAAATATTAACTACAGCAATAAATGACTGGTGGCAGGACTCTCCACTCTCCTTGTCCCTTGCCCACTGCCCCTGCCCTTCTCTGTCTGCCAAGGCAACACACTGGGCTTTTCTGATTCTACATTCCACTGCCTATACTTTTGTTCACTAGCTTCAAGATGAAACTTGCCCCCTTTGGAGGAGGACTCCTCTGGTCTGAGGAAGGCAGGAGAATATAGAAGATTCAGGTGCAGCCCTCTGCTACTGGCCTTACATCCTGCCTGCGTGCTCCCTGCCACCTGTAAGACTGTGCTCGAGCATTCCCGGGTCTGTAGTGGCTATCTTCTTGCCTCTCCCCCTCTATATTCACTACATTTTTCAAAACCCAGCTCTGAACATGAGTTTCAAACATAAGACATTACTCTCCATAATGACAGCCAAGCCTGGTGTTGCCCTGCACCCTTACCTGCACCCTTACAGCTCAGCCACTTCACACGAAGGTAATGCAGTGCTTGGCCAGCACCTGTTGAACGGACGACTTAGTATTTTGTTTATGTTGTCTCTTCAGGCAAACCACCAAGTCCTTCAGAGAGAACCATTTCTCTTAATCTCTGTCCTTACTGGTGGCTAGTATGGAGCTAGGTAATCAATAAATGATTGATGAATAAAGTAATAGCCAACACTTTTCTTCCTTTGTAATATGTATGATTTTGTTTCTTTTCTCATCTTACTGCACACAACAGGCTTGATAACAGCGAACACACTTATAGTGCTTACCCTGCTTCAGACGCAGCTCTTAAGTGCTTTACACATAGCAACTAAGTTAGTTAATCCTAACAACAGCCCTGGTAAGGGGTTACTATGATCATTTCTGTTCCATGTATTAAAGACATGACGGAATTAGAATTCAAATTAGAAAAGCTAATCTGATCACACATCATACCACATAACTGGATTCAATGATTAAAACATTTATTAAGGGTCACTATGTCCGGGGGATGTGGTAAGACTATTTCTTGAGCTGGAGCGGGAGAAAGCCTGACAGTGTACTGAACACAGGTCAGAGGGGGCAGATATAGACAGAGAGAGGGGAAAGGGCAAGGAGGCACCCCGTTCCACTCAGAACAAGCTTTTCCCAAATGGTGGGAAACAAAGGGACCTCATAGCCATCTCATGATTAGTCAGATCCAGTAGTGCAGAGGGTTAGCCCTTGGGGACCACAATCCTGGATCATCGGTGAGCATCAGGCAGGACCCTGCGCATCTGTTCATCCCCAGGTAAAAGCCCAGGGGCCAACTTTTCCTTGTTCCTGCAGTGATTCCTTGTCACTGGCTCCCTCTGCCCTGTTCCGCAGGAGTCTGGGGTAGCTGGAGTGGGCAGAACAGCCCAGGTCTTCCTCAGTGACTAGGACATAGCCCAACAAATTACACAACTGAACTGGTATTAATGCATTTTAACAAGCAGAGAAGACAAGACAGCCTTTTGCAAGGCCTCCTTATGTATCATACAATCACAGGAGTTCAACACCAGCATCAATGTGTTTTTTGGTCAACATCTGACACACATATATCTTTTATGGAACACTATAAACAGCAGAAAGCCTCAGCCCGGAAAGGACCTGGGGCTTACCCGCACATCAGCAGCCTCCTCGAGTCAGCCCACGTCCACTGGTACAGTCCTCACAGGCCCCGGACCTGCTTTCATCCCAGAAGGCAAGGCGTGGCAAGCACAGTTCCTCAGTGCTCTTAACCATACCACAGCTCCAGCCACCAACCACCTGGATGCCAGCTATGTCCAAACCCTTAGCTCAGGTCTCCAGTCCTTCAGTCCCTTCAAACTCAGCTCATCCAGAGCTGTCACTTCTCCTCCATATCTGTGTTCTCAGTGAGCACCACAAGCAAGGCAGATGCCAAGCTGTCCTGTGCCCATGTGCCCTCCTCCAAAGAGGCCCTCTGCCCATCTGCTCATTCAGTCCAGGCCCTTTTCACCTCTTGCCTGGCTCATGACACCTTTCTTACAGGTTCCTCCACCAATCTTTCCTCCCCACGACAAGTCAGGATAGTCTTTCAGAAGCGTAAGTGACAGGTCATCACTTGCTCTAAAAACCTTAGCAGCTCACTACTACATATAACATCAAGTCAAACTCCCAACCTTGGCTGGCTGGGCCCTGCGAGATCTGGGCCCTGCCTGCCTCTCCAACCACCTTTTCATTATCCCCACATGTACTCTTCCCCTCTGTGCTTCTTCAAGACTAAGAGCAGTCTGAATGAGCCCCCACTTCTCACAGCCACCAAGCTTAGGTCTCAGCACAAGCACCACCTCCCACAGGAAGGCCTCCATGATGCCTTCACCTCCAAACGCGTGGTGAAGCACTTGAGCCCACCTTCACTGACACGCCATACGCCAAAGAGCACCACACCATCAGTTTGCTTCAACGTCTTTTCCACCAACTGGTGAGCTCAATTCTAGCCTCAGGCCTCAGTGGAGTACATGGAACACAGTAAATATCTGCCAGATGACAGAGCGACCCTAGAAGCTTAAGCCCACCAGGCCATGTGCCCTTTCCCATCCCTGGCGTCCAGGCAGACTCACCAACACAGTCGCAGGTGGGGAATTCTGCCTGGGCTCTCTTGGCGGGAGTGTCCAGCAGGCTTTTGGTAGGCGTGTCCAGGTACTTAAGAGGTGACTCCAGGAAACCACTGAGGGTGGGTGTGAGGGGGTTCTCAGCCTTGGTGGGTGTGGCCTCCTGGCCTCCCTCCTCTGAATGGAAGCAGGTGGTGGAGAGCACAGTCACAGCCCCCGAGGACTCAATCTTGATCTGCTTGGGGGAGCGGGTAGAAAAAGGGCTCTCGGGGGCCGGGAGACACGTTGGCTGGTTCTCAGGGTCCTGAATGGGCACAGACGGGGGCCCAGGAAGCCCAAAGCTATCCCCAAATTCAGCCTCGAACTGCCGGATGAGCTCTTCCAGCTTGTCATCGGCGGGGGGAAGAGGGCCAGTGGAGCCCGGCTGCAGGGTCGCCATGGGGCTGGGGGACCTCATTTCCTGAGTAGGGGGCAGCAGGCTGTCCCCGGAGGGACTAGGTGCAAATAGCGCAAGAGAAGGTTCAGGGGGTAGGGGGACAGCAGAGCCCTGTGCAGTGGGGACGGGGGCAGGTGGATGTGCCAGTGGATCCTCAGAGGCTGGGCACCTCAGCCCTTCCAGGACGATCTGCCGCACAGGCAGGAAGAGAGGCTGTGCTTCCCGGGGCCTAGACTTCTTGATCTGAATGGGCTTCCTGATACTGGGCTTGATCCCAGGGGTAGCTTTCTCGGTTCCCACGGGACCTCCGGCTGGTGCCAGGGGCTTCTTCTTCTTCTCCTTGGGTGGTCTGTCCGGAGGCCGTGGCGAGCGCGGTGGTGCCCACCAGCCAGGAGCAGGCTCTGTGGGAGGGGCGGAGGCGGCGCCCCGGACCTGTTCCAGGAAGAGACTGCGCTTATGGTGGAGATGCTGCTGCAGGGCACTCTGGGCCTTCTGGTGGGCGTCGGGCTCTGAGGACGGAGTGGGGGCCTCCTTCTGAAGAATGGGGGGTGGGGCTGGGGCTGGGGAGGAAGGGAGCACCTCAACCTTGACCTTGGGCTTGGCGGGCACGGCCTCAGGCCGCTTGAATACTGACTGGATGTAATCACTGGCACTGCCCAACAGCTGCTCCAGTTCTGCCATGGGGTCAGGGCTGGGCCGGGGCCAAGGGCTGCCGGGAGCTGCTGGGGAGGTGTTGCTGCCCCAGGCTTCAGGAAACTCTGTTCTAGGAGTGGCTGGAGGGAAGGCAGGGCTGTCAGAAGCAAAAGATGGGTGCTCTTCAGGAGGAACCACAGGCCATGAGGGAGTGCAGAGGTAGGACTGGGGAGATCGGAACGGGGCAGGAGGGGACAAGGCCCCAGGAAGTGAGCAAGAAGCCTGGGAAGTGGAGTGAGAAGGCTGGGGGAGAGCAGAGGAGAGCTGCGTGAGGGCCTCAATGGCAATGGCCGTCTGCAGGCTGATGTTTCTTTCCTTGGCGATGCTCAGGGCGCTCTGGGATAGGGGCAGGCTCTCTGGGGTAGTGGCCTGGGGCGGGTCAGAGCTGAGAAGCGGCCTGGTGCTTGGTGTTGGGAGGCCAGCCTCACCAGGTGGCAGAGCCCCTGGGAGTCCGGGCTGCTCTTCCCCACCCTCCATGATCACAGACTTGATCTTCCCCTCCAGCCACTCGAGGTAGTCAGGGCACTCCGGGCCATCGCAGTTGCAGTTGGGTGGTTTCATGCCATGCCGAGCTAGGGCCAGGGCCGCCTGCAGCGTGTCAAGGTCTTCGCTGCCGGCAGAGAAGCCCTCAGGCCCTGACCGGGGCCCACCGCTACTATTCCCGGCCTCGCGACTCATCTCACGGTTGAAGGTTTCATACAGCCGGGTGCTAAGGGCCCCGTAGGAGGACACAGCTTCGGCCACAGCCGAAAAGGCCACCAGATCGTGAGCATCTTCCAGGCGAGCAGTGTGAGCTGGGCCTGGGGCAGCGTCCCAGTCGGGCTTCTGGTCTACTCGCCAAGGATCCCCAGTCCTGAGCAGACTGGGTCCAGCGGGTTCTCTAGCACCATTGACCGGTGCCCCTGAGGTGCTTAGCTGCCGTGAGTCCCCATGGTACACTGGCCCTGAGTCCATCTGACCTGGAACAGGTCCATCAACTGGGCTGAGCTCTGAGCCTGTCTGAAGAGAGAGAGAAAAAAAAAAGGGAAAAGATGAGCTGTAGTATTTGAAAAGCACTGTCCTGCTTCTCACCACTGGGATGCACACATAAGCCTGCTTTTCTTGCAAACCCACTCTGTTTCTGATACAGTTTAGAGCTCAGATCATCTTCCCTCATCTCCTTTCCTATCTAGCTGCACTAGAAGAAATGGAAGGCAGATCTTCAAAAGATCCTAATGCAGAATTTGGAATGTTGCTCAGACCCTTTTAGAGCCTCAGACTGATGAACCTGATGAGGCTCCCCTGAAGCCAAACATTTGTTAAGGACTCACAGAAACATCTTTAACTCACAACGACCGCAGTGGCACCCAGACCATGGTGATTTTATTTCTTGTCAAAAGAGAAAGAAAGCTAACCAGCATACCATGCAGCAATAAGCCTACATGTGAAATGTGTGCGTACAGGCAGGGAATGAGCAGCTTTGATCAACAAATTCAGCCTGGACAAGGGATCAGCAATCACTTCACAGTGAGAAGGAACCCATAGTTCTTTTCTCTGCTCATTACTGTCCTCAGTTAAGCCCCAGGCTGAGCTCATAGAGCTGGTGACAGGATGACATTCCCACTCCTAGCCTCACACCTGAGGGAGATGCTGACAATCTAACATGGTGAGCATTTAGCCCCATGCCGAGCCTGTCATGCCTGCGAAGAGCAGGTTGCTACTTGGAAGAACACCCAGGCCTCTCCCCAAGCCCAGGAACTACCATTATATACCCGATGTCCACCAAAGCATACAGAAGGGGAGGAGGGCACAAGAGGAAGGCGGCCGGGGGCCCAGCCAGCAAGGTAAACGCTAATACAAAGACGCAGAATTCAGTTTGCAAGGTTCACCCCTCCAGAAAGGCAAGCTCTTCCTTACAGTAGGATGCCAACAGACAGAGGAGGAATGATGGATTTAGAAAGTAATCAGTGGATGCTACAACTAGCATATGAAAGCTTGATGAGGCTCTGGGTATATACATGGTCTCAAAACATCTCCTCAAAAATTACATTAACTACACTAGTAACTTTACAGTGGAGATACCTGGCAGACACATCTTCACCAAATGATCACCATTATCACCACCAGTGTCCGGACAAATCATCATCACAGCCTCTTGACACGAAACACTAAGAAGGATGTAACACTGATCAGGTGGAACTTCAGCCAGAATGTATAACCTGAGTCTAATTATGAGGAAACATCAGATAAACCCAAACAGAAGGTCATGCTCAAAAACACCAGGGTTGATTTCTTCAAAATTTCAAAGACAAGGAAAACAAACACCCCTCCCAGCTTACATGAGACTAAAGAGGCAAGGGAGCCAAACACCTGCTCACGGGTTAGACCCTGGTCTGAGGAGGAGTCACAGCATCACGGGGACAGCTGGTGAAACCTGGGCACAGATGCGGACAAGATCACGTTGTGACCCTCTCGGTCGTCTCCAGTTGGCTCGTTATACTCAGGACACATGCAGACTGAAGTACTCTTGGTTAAAGGGATGCAGTACCCCCAACTTCATCTCAAGTGGTTCAGAAAAGTTACATGTATATAATAAGAATATATATATAAACACAGAGAAAATAATAAAGTAAATAAGGCAAAATGCAAACAATTTGGGTATATGGGAGTCCCAGGTACTCTTCCTGCAACTTTTCTGTAAGTTTTACAATTCTATCAAAATAAAAAGTTAAAAAGAAATTAGTCCCTCAGGTGGAACATAAAGTGTATTTAATACATGATTAAAATTATACTAGTGCCCAGACTCTGAAACACGGGCTTCATGGGTCTGAAGTGGTGGATTCTGGAAGCTGGGATTTTGGATCAGCCCTGAAGGAGGTGAACAGAGACCCCAGCCTGTGGTTCACCTCATCCTTGTCACTGCCCCAATTCTGGCCACAAAGGATCCTTACACTTTTTCAGCACGCTTTTCTGAGCTTTGCACATGCAGTTCTCATTCCCTGGATGCCCTTCCCAGCCTCTGTGAGGCCACTCTGCCTCATCCTTCAAGCATCCCTCAATGTCACCTCCCCCCTAACCTGGCTGACAGACTTACCAGTGGCTCCTTTCCCTGGGTCCCCATGGCACCTTGTGCATGCCTCTGTCAGCATCTACACCACAAGCCACTGCTATAATTAAAGCAGCTGCCTCCCCCTCCAGATAGTAGTTCCTTCAAGACAAGGCCCAAATCTTAATGACTTCAGTGCCTCCTGCCCATTGCTGCTGCAGTTACAGCAAAAGGCTGCCCATCCCTCACTGGCCACGGAATATGCCAGCCTTTCCCTGACCCTGGTGGAAGACTACCTTTCAGAACTAAGAACACACACCTTTCCTCTAGGAATGGATCACCCAGCATTCCCTTCCTTCTTAGAAACCTCATGTGGCCACAAAGGCCACAAAATCTGAAGGGGTCGCATGTTACATGCTTACATATAAAAGACAGAGAAGCATGCATCACTGAGAAGAAACATGAGAGAGTAGCATGGCTTTACCGAAACAGGGTCAGGAAGACTAATGCTACATGAACTGAGGCTTCCCCAAAATGATCAAGACAACTAAAAATATTTAAAAAGTTATTTTTGGTTTGAGAACCAGGAAGGGTTAGACTGGCTTTCATGCCTCTGAATTTCCTGGGAAGAAAAATATTCCTTGGACTGGGAAGAGTAGACACAGAAATGAAGGAAGTGAAGCCAGGATAGATGGAGGGATTTTAAGAAACTCTGATTTCCAGTTTTCCAGCTAGGAGATCCTACTGATAATTCCTCACCATCTGCCAGTATTTCTGGAGGAAATCTGTCATCAGGAGAAGGTGCCGACAGTCAAGAAAAGGGCAAGCATCATTCCCAACTCTCAGTCCCATGTAAGATTCCTCAGTGGACAGCCACAGACAGGAACCACTAGGAACCAGGGTCCCCCAAGGCCATCAACCCATCAATGTCTATCGTACTGCTTTGTGTCACCTGGCCATTGGACCAGCAGAGGGGGAGACATCTTGGCTAACAAGGCCGGCAGGCCAAATCTGCCTCAGATCTGTTTGGTACAGCCAATACAGCATTAGGTTTTTATTTACCTGTCTTGCCAACATTAAAATAATCAAACTTCCCATGAAACCAAGATTGCTTTGTAGGTCCACACTTCTGCCTGGCAACCCTGTCTACAGCTGAGCTGTGGCTACTGCTCCAGCCTACCCTGAGCTTTGCCTCTCTGCACTGCCTCCTTGAAACCAAGGCCAAGGGTCAAGCTGCTTGAATAATAGTAGTCTGTGATAAATGCTGACAGAGTCATGCACACAAGGGCTGCACCCTCCCAGGGGGCACAGGGGAGCAAGCAAGAGACACAGTTCCCTCTGGTTCTGAAGACAAACCTCAAGATGGTCTTTAAGCATCTGAAGATCTTTTATTTGAGAAAAGAGCTATACTCATTTAGAGTGGCCCTAAGGGCTGATATGAGAAAAAATGGGTAAAGCTTTACAGAGAACAACTTAGGCTCAATTTAGGGAAGAGTTTTCATACTTAGAGATACTAAAAAATGCCATGGCATCTGTCTGAATTATCACTTCATTCATTTGTGTTATTTGCCAAGGCCCTGTAGGCATCTGGGCTTGTGACTCAGGCTGGACACAGTCATGTCTCACAAGCTCTATCATGATCCTTGGAGGGGCAACTATGGAGAGTTACAGGCCAGTTGGATTGGCTCCAACTGCTGGCTGACGGACCATGCTCCAAGTACGGGTTGGGTATCAACTGGTGGAAGGCCTTTAGTGGTCTGCCACAGGGCTCTGTCCTCACAACTGTCCTGTTCAACATATTATCAATAATGATAGAGAAGGCATGTGTATTAAGTGGTCAGATTTGAAAACAGGAGGGATAAAGCCATGGTGAATGACAGGTCCAGATGCCAAAAGGTCAAAAGGTTGGAGAGAAAGAGAAGGAAATCTAACTGGATAAATAGGGTCTTACATTTTAGGCCCCAAACCACAAACGTGAAAATTAAAGATGGAAGAAACACAAGGCAATGGCAGCAGTACACATAAAAACATCTTAGGAATCAGGAGGGATAAGAGACTGTAAGTGATGGTACACTCAGTATGATGTGATTTCGCATCTTCAAAAGGTCTTTTGACCCAAGGGTTTTCTCAAACTTCTTTACCATAATCCACAGTAAAAAACACATTTTACCACATGATCCATTAATATTCATATATATGACAAATTAGCAAAATAGTATTTCCCCTTACTACAAACATGAATCAGTCCCTCCCTCCCTGTCTCTTTCCTGCAGGTTGCAACCACCTAAGTTGATTCCACAGTCCACTCACAGGCCCCAATCCATCACCGGACACACACACAGCTATGACCTGACTGAGCAGGACCCAGACTTCCCTCTGGGGCTGCACCCTCCCAGGGGGCACAGGGGAGCAAGCAGGACAGTTCAAAACTGTAAGACACAGGGGTCCCTGTGGTTCTAAAGACAAAGCTCAAGATGGTCTTTAAACATCTGAAGATCTCTCATTTGAGAAGAGAGCTATACTTGCTTGGAGTGTCCCTAAGCGCTGGAATGAGAAAAATGGGTAAAGCTTTACAGAGAACAACTTAGGCTCAATTTAGGGAAGAGTTTTAAAACTTAAGGTACTAAAAAATGCCATGAACCCTGTCTCCCTAACAGCTGGGGAGGTGGCAAGTTCTTACCAAAACCAAGCAGTTCTGTGGTGATTACTGGCAGGGGGAACAACTGCTGGATGAGGCTGGAGGCTATTTAGGCTCTGTCAAAGTCCCAGCTCAGAAATGCAAATCAAAACCACAAGGAGGTATCACCTTACACCAGTGAGAATGGCCACAATCCAAAAGACAAGGAATAACAAATGCTGGTGAGGAATGGAGAAAAAGGAACCCTCCTACACGGAATATAAATTGGTCTAGCCACTGTGGAAAGCAGTCTGGAGATTCCACAAAAAACTAAAAATAGAAACACCATTCAACCTAGCAATTCCACTTCTGGGAATATACCTGAGGAAAACAAAATCACTGATTCAAAAACATACATGCACCCTTATGTTTACTGCCACATTATCTACAATAGTCAAGATATGGAAGCAACCAAAGTGTCATCAATAAATGAATGGCTTAAGGAAAAAAGTCATCATTTGGAACAACGTGGATGGACCTAGAGGGTATTACACTAAGTGAAATAAGCCAGGCAGAGAAAGACAAATACCGTATGATTTCACTTACTTGTGGACTCTAAAAAAGACAACACCAAAACCAATGAACAAAACGGAAACAGACTCGTCAACACAGGGAAGAGACTGGTGATTACCATGCAGGAGGGATGGGTTGAGATGGGTGGGTGAATGGGACAAAAAGGCACAATATCTCAATTATAATATAAATCAGTCATGGATGAAAGTACAGCATAGAGAGTATAGTCAATAGTTCTGTAACATCTATGTGGACAGATGTAAACGAACTTACTGGGGTGAGCATTTAATAGCAAAGATAACTGTCAAATCACACACTGAACCAATATAATACTGTATATCAACTACACTTTGATAAAAAAACATATTAAAAAGGAAGAAATGCCCTACTTTACAACCTTCTGCACTTCCCCCCTCGATTCTCATTCCCCTCTGGGCTCCAGCAGACACTACCCTGAGGATGTCCCTCAACATCTGTGTTTTGTCTGGACCTCTCAGTTGACCTCCAGCTAGCTCCAACCCTTGGAATGCATTATAAACCCACTGAGAGTCAGCTTGTCTGGAACAGAACTGGCCTCCCCCTCCCACCTCCAGCTCCTGTTTGTGCCAGTTCCTGCTCTCACCAATGTTCCCAAGCTGCACGCCATCCGTATTCTTCCAATGCGCCTAGACACCAGATCCAAGCAGTTCTAAACGTGAATGCCTCTCTTATCTCCTCCTTTTCTATGCCTGCCCTCTGAACTGGGGCCTTGGTGTGTGTGCACACTTTTTAATTGGCCAACAGTGGCTCCTTTAAGCAACTCTGTGTGTCCCCAAGCCCCCTCACCGACCCAACCATCTCTGCTGTTGATCACAACTCAGTCTCCCTCAAGACTCCCAGCCACCAATTTAGTAACTTCCTCATGGGCCACCCTTTCTCAATCTCAGAATCTAAGAAGGCCATCTGTATGCATCAAGCACTTAGCAAGCATGGCAAATTGTATTTTCCAAAGATGGCCACTAAAATCCCTCCATCCCATATGCACTCCTTGCGTGGAGAGATAGGGTCTACGTTCCCTCCCCTTGAATCTGGGTGGGCTTGTGACAGGGTGGAAGTGACACTATGTGGATTGCAAAGCTGGATCATAAAAGGCAATACAGCCTCTCCCAAGTTCTCTAGGGACAGTCACTCTTGGGATCCACCCACCATGCCATGAGGAAGCCCAGGCCATATGGAAAGGCCACATGTAAGTGTCTGGGCCAAAGTCCGAGCCAACAGCTGGCATCACCTTCCAAACGTGTGTATGAAGGAGGATCCTACACGAATTCTAGCTCAGTGGTTGAGTTACCTCCAGATTTAGGTCTTCCCAGCTGAGGCCTTAAACATCAAGAAACAGAGACAAACCACCCACACTGTTGCCTGTCTGACTTCCGGACCCAAAGATCCCATGTGTACAATAAACTGAGTGTTCTATGCCACTAATGTGGGGCATACCCAACAATAAGCCAGATGATATTGCAGTAACATACGAAGCTTATAAGGTGAAAGGGGGGAACCAGACCATAAACACACAACACCCAGAGCACATCCGTGCTGTGAAAGTGGTCTGCACAGGGGTGCAGGGCGGTGGATCACATGTCAAGGATGGTCTCACCGTGAAGTAACCTTTGGGATGAGGCTCAAAGTGGGGCAGGTATTTTGGAGGCAGGAGGAGGAAGAAGAATCCAATTGGAGGGACTAGCACAGCAAAAAACAGATCAAGAGAAGGCACAGCAGGCCTGTGTAAGGGTACACTGCTGAGTACTTCCTGAGCCCAAGTGTGGGATGGACAGGCGGGGCTCACAGCATGAACACAGCAAAGCGCTTTACATTTTAGAAGGGGCCCTCAGGTGTCCCTGCAGTAGTCAGACTGCAGACTATAAAGCTGGTGGCCTGAAGAACAGTTAGGAGATTAATGCATTGCCCAGATCTGCGATAATAAGGGCCTGAACTAAGGCAAAAGCAGAGAGATGGGGATGAAGTGTGGTTATAGTAGCAAATGATTAAACGTAGAGGGTGAGACAAGAAACCGGATCAACCCCCTCCTGATGAACTCCCCCTTGGCCAGTCCTGCCCACCACAGGATCTGAACCACTTCCTACACAGTCACTGCACACAGCCGCCTTCTGTTGGGGAAATAGGACCAACTACACTGGAAGCTTTCGGAAGCACCTAAAGAACGAGCAGAGAACACTCAGCATGTGTCCCAAAGACCTGCTGCTGCTCCTCCCATGGCCTGGCTGGAGCCTCTTCATCCATGGCCCACGAAGCTCTGGCCACTCCTCCGTTACAGCACATGTCACAGGGCACACACTGCAGGGGTCTGCAAAGCTGCCAGTGCCATGGGGAATGCCTTTGCCACACAGGACTCAGGAACTTGACAACTCACCTTGGACTAGCCCAACGCCCCCGTGCCCTCCACAGAGAGGCCCACCAAAGTGGGTCCCTTCCCTTCTTACTGCTATCTTCAGGTGCAAAACCACACCCTGCCCTCAGGAGCTGCACAATCAACCTTACCAGGTTTCTTCTGGCCTCATGGTATCAGCAGGACGCTTGGCCTTGTCTAAGCTAGGGGTGCATCCCCCTCCTCAAGGATAGCAGGGTTTGTTATGGAAAGACAGACAGAGTAAATGCCCTTCTAAGATCCAAGAAGACTGAATTCCTCTCCACCTCCACAAGAGTTGACGTGCACATACAGCATCGCCACTCCACTCGCAGTTCTCACCTTCAGAAGATGCCAGGTCCTCCTCAAGGGGCCCAAGAAGCTTAGTTGGCATTTGTCCCTGCACTCTGTCTGGTCAGGATTCCCGAGGTCCCGCCTGCCTCCTCCTGTGCAGCCACCTCCCTCCTTACACTATGAACCCCCAGGACATCCGCAGGTATTCAGCATGGGCTTCCCTCCCGACCTGAGGGGCTCCAGAGGCCCCCAGAACTCCACTCTAAAAACCTCATTTTATCAATAACACAGTGAGGGATGCAGAAATGACACCAGGCTCTCCAAGCCTCTCCTGGCTCTCAAGAGTTATCAACACATAGAAACCAGAGCAGCAAGGAATCCTCCATCAAAGAGAAGTAGAAGGGAGGAGGGAGGATAAAGACTATTATCTGGAGAGGTCAAAGTCCTCCTTGACATACCTTCTTAGGGCCTCTGGGAAAGGGGAAGTTAGAAGAGGCAGAGTCCAGGGGGCTGCTAAGCTGACCATCAGCAGTTACACCCTATGTTAGAAGAAACCCGTCTGAGGTGTTCTCACCTGGATGAGTAGTCTGCAGTCAACCTCCCAAAGGCCAATGCCAGGAGGCAGGGCCAGTCTGGGGCACATCCGCTACAGTGGAATCTCCAAGGATGAATTCCCCTGGATGTCCAAGACAGTGGTAGCTGCTCCCCACCCCACCCAGTTGGCCAGTAAATCCCACTCAGCACTTCCCCACCCCCCACACCTGCAGTCAGCTCCCCTGTTCCCCAGAAGCTATTCAAGCCCACCCTGTTTCCCAGTCCTGGAGTTGAGCAGCCACCTCTACATGAGGCCAATTCCTTCTTCCCCACACCAAATGGATGACCTCTAATAGCACACGGTTGTATTTATGGCATGCTCCATCTAGAGTTGATCAATTTCTTCATCTCTTAAGAGGAGTCTCTCCTTCTGGGATTCACTGATGAAACAAATCTGTGAGTGAGGAAAGAGACTTTTAGGGGAGCCCTTTCACAGTATGTGCACATCTGCCTGCTTTTGCAGGAGAGAGTGTGAATGTGTGTGAGTGTGTGTGGTGTACGCACTGGCTACCAGGGCCCTGAGTCTGAACACTCCATATTTGCTCTCTCCACAGATGGCAAACCTCAGAGTATGCATCAAGCCTCATATTTTCTACTTGATAGTCTCTAGAATGTACTGTAGGTATTATATTTTTATTTGGGGGAAAGTATAAGAACAGAGTTACCTATAGCACACCTGAAATTCTGTACACACTCCACACACCTCTGAACAAAGACAGGAAGGGAGCCTCAGGGAGGGGAATTCTGCATGAACTTCCTTGCTATTTCTGTTGCTAGAGAGTTGTTTGTGTTACAGCACACACACACACACACACACACACACACACGCATCACACATATGCAGGAAGTTAAGAAAAATTCTACGAGATGAGCAGTACTCTGGGTGGGAAAGACAGGGTCTGGCTGAGGTAGGGTGCTGATCCTGAAACTCCCCACCCATTGAAAGGTCCCTGTAACTTGCTGTGCTCTGACCAGAAGTCCAGAGTAAAGCTCTGCAACTCTGACCCAAGCAGAAGTCCTACCACTGCCGCCTGTCTTTCCTGCAGGTAGCCAGGGCAGCACAGGTGAGGTGGGAAGGAGGGCAGGGCCACCCTGCAGGCTCCCCGCCCCCCATCCCCCCCACCCCGACTGGTGGCCAGGGCAGCATGAGCTGGCCCTCCTGAGAGAAGCCCCTGCTTCAAGCAGCCAGTGGCTGCTGGCCAGGCCAGCTGGTGGAAACAGAGCCGACCACATCTGAGGCCTGGCGCAAGGCACAGCAGCTGCCTCTGAGGCTGCCAACATGAGAACCAGGTCAGGATGCAGCAGCAGCTCCTCGGCTAGACAGCAAGAGCCTGACTCCCCTAACACACACACACACACACACCCTCCAGCAGCTGACACACACACATACACACACACACACCCTCCAGCAGTTGACACACATACACACACACACACACCCTCCAGCAGCTCACTCACACACACACACACACACACACACACACAGCAGCTGCTGGGGCCACAGTCTGAGTGGGGCAGCGCACAGCCCAGGCCAAAAACTGCTCCATCAGTTCCCAGGGAGACCAGGCCGCACAGTTCCATCCACCTGATGCTCACACCCAGTTCTCACCATCTACCTCCTATCCTAAAAGTCTCAAAGCTCAGGAAATGAGAAAGAAAACACCACCAATACCACCAGCCACTGGGAGCAAGTCAATCCTTGACTAAGGGCCCCATGCACTCACCCTAAAGGTGTCCCAAACCTCACAAGACCTACTGGCAGGGCAGGTGTGTCAAAGGGATGAGGGTGAGAGGACAACAATGACCTGATGATGACAGCTAACAGTTTTGAGTGATATGTGCTAAGCTCAGCATTAAGCAAGAACTTTCATGTTTAAATGCAATCTTTTCAAGTCTTTCAACAACCCAACATCCTTCTGATGGGTGAGCAAAGGAGGTACACACAGGTTAATGAACACACTATAAAGCTCAAAATGGGTGAGGGGCAAAAGCCAAGCCTGGCAATGGAGCTGGCAGCCGATGTCCATAGCCTCCCAGAACCAGGTTCTCATCCGCTGGAAAATAGGTGCCCACTTTTGCACGCCAGTCTCAGTGACTATGGGTTTCAGCCTCTCACTTGGACCCCTATGAAGTTACTTTGCCCCCATCTATTCCTTTCTCAAGAATTCAAAAGGACTTAACTTTTTTTCACTCAAAGAAATGAATCTTTAAATCATCCCCTCAAAAAATCTGGAGGAAAAGTAGTTTTTGACAAAGGAGTCTCCATGCTCAGTGAGACTGACTTCACACAGCAAGCTAGGAAGTGGGAAAGGGGAAGCTGCCATTTGGGGCAGCCTGGTGCTGTCCAAAAGACAGGAAATTAGGGAGTGTGAATAAATTCTAGTCATCCTGAACCCCTGGGAAATCGTACAACACACCTCAGTGTAAAGTCTCATTATCTGCAGTCACTGCTGGTCTGTTAGCCAGACCACTGAGAGATGCCAGGGATTTGGGTTCTTGTCCCTGTTCACCTGAAAGTCCTGCATGTAGTGCTGGAGAAAGAGGGCACAGGAACCTGGGCCCCTCATCTGTGATCTGCCCCCAAGGGTCGGGGGTGGGAGGTGGGAGTGGTGGGAAGGCCACGGGAGTCCTAGTTTGCTGCTGGCCCCCACTCTTCTGCTCCCCCCACCACCTCCATTTCTGTGATGCTGCGGGCTCCCTCCCTCCTCCATTCTCCTTTTCCTCCTCCCTCCCCTCAACAGAGCTGCTCTCCACCCTTCCACCATCACCCTCTCATCTCTCCTGGAAACTTCACTCCACCTAATAATCCAAAAGCTTCCCTTCCCTGCTCCTCAAGGTCCCATTCTGCTCTCCAGCCACCAGACATTTCCACTCGGATGCAACTTATGCCCAACACATTTAAAACCTAACTCAGCACCTGTCCCCCTTTCCCAGCAACTCTTCCTCCTGAAACGTGCCTCCTGGACGTGCCTTTTTGCTGTTGTTGTTAATTCAGGTAAAAACTCCTTTCAGTACCCTGGCTGAAACCTTTGATTCTCCCTCTGTATGTTTCCATACACAGGCAGAGCCCAGTCCTGTTAACTGCTCCTCTGGACAGTACTTCAGATCTGCCCCTTTCCTTTTTCTCCTCTCTTCTCTCTCACAGGCACCATCGCAGCAATGACTGGCTCCCTGACCGGCCAGCCCACCTCTGCTTTCACCCCAGCACACCACCATCAGTCATACTCTATCCGGAGCCTCGAACCCACATCTCCCCAACTCCCAGGCCAGGGTGCCTCCTAATTCACTACTTCACTCTTCTCTTTTGGTTGAAGTAGTGAAAGTAAGCAAGTATGTAGCAGACAGACATAGACAGATGAACGGATGAATAGACGGATGGATGGATGCATTAAGGGCAATAAATATCCTTCCAGTTCATAGTGCTGCTCCTAGAAACTTAGGTTTATAAATTTGCTGAGAAATCTTTTCCACACATTAGTGAAAACTGAAAACTCAGGAGGAGGGAAGCAGTTTGGTTAATTGTAAAACAACTCAGTTTTTTATTATTATATTAAAATATAATATTATACAGCATATTATACAGTCACCAAAAACATACATTATGGACATCAAGGGAAAATGTTGGATAAAATGGGTAGTAAAAATTACAGAATACTGCAACTTATGAAAGTCATGATTACAACTATACAAAACCATGCAGGCAATGACAACAGAGGGAAGGTAGTTTTTAGAAGGAGTGAAAACAGCTATAGCCCCACAGGATTATGAAATTTCACCTACTGATGCTATCAGCACCTTAGCACAATCCTATCTTTCATATACACATACATATAATTACATATCCTTTCATTTATCCCTCCAAATAGGTACTGAGCATTTACGACCTAAATGCCACTTCCAGGCACTGGTAACACCCACAGCGATGGACAAGCAGCCGTCTGCTTCAGAGACAGAGACTGTTCAGGTGTTTGCACTTGTCTTGGGTCCCACTAAAGTTTCTGAAAGGTAGACACTGCTCCACTCTCTCTAAACGGTGAAGGGCAGCATAGATCTGTTATATACTCTGCGGCTTTGATGATGAAAGCAATGAAAACTGACGCTGTGAGTTTACCTCCAAGTGAAGCTGCCCTTTGTGTAGCTACAAAGAATATCAAAGGCATACTAAACACTCATTACAGAGCCAGAGAAGACTGGTGGATGATATATTTATTTATTTATTTATTTATATAAATAAAGAGAAGTCCTAAGAACATGGGGGCTAAAGAATAAGTTTCAGTAGAAGATGCTGGGAGAGATGGAAGAACAGGAGGTTCTGTCAGTGCGAAGTGGAAAATAAGTAAAAAGAACCTCCCATTTCCCAGAGATGACTACAGCTTACATTTGGCACCTTATTCCTGTGCAACATGCATTTAATTTACAAAATCAAGGTCACAAGTACATCTGGGTTTTTTAATGCTAATTTTTTCCCTTACTGTATCAACTATTTTTCCATAATGTTAACTCTTCTTCAAGAATTTCATTTTTAAGTGTTGTGCCACTTTCCCCAAATGTTAATAGGACACATATATCCCCTGAAGTTGAATGTCTAGGTTCTCTTGTATTTTGCTACTTTCCCATGGCACATATTGACTGTTGGGGTAGTTTCCTTCCTTCTTCTACCACCTCTTTTTTGAACTTGTGATTCCTCTGAGGACAGAGAGAAAAACTTGACACTAAATTAGAGCTCAGGTCAGCAGAATGAAGTGACACTATCAGCCCCAAGGCTGTAGGTAACAACATTGATAACAACAGGTAGGATTTTACTCACATGAGTACAAGGGTTTCATCTCATTTGGGTGACAACTTAGAAAATATGTCTCCAGTTTGCCTTTGGGAGGAATATCATGCAGTCATAAAAAGGAACTAAGTACTGACACATGCTACTGTGGGTAAACCTTGAAAATATTAAGTGAAAGAAGCCAGACATGAAAGGTCACATACTGAATGATCCCATTTGTATGAAATACCCAGATTAGGCAAACCCACAGAGACAAAAAGATCAGTGGTTGCCTCAGACTGAGGGGGTTGAGGGGCCAGAGCGCGGGTGAATGCTAGTGGGCCGTTTCTTTTGAGGGTCATAGAAACATTCTGAAATACAGAGTTGTGGTGGTCACACAACTCTGAACATACCAAAGCCACTGAATCGTACACTTCACATCGGAAAATTGTATGTTAAGTGAACTATATCTCAATAAAACTATGATTAACAAAACCCTTAGAGAAAACCTTCATCTCCATCTTTGTAAGAAGCTTTAGGACAAAAACACAAATTGAACACTTGCTCAAGCAGAGCGGGCAGAGGTGGGGAGCCCACCCCAGGGGTGGAGGAAAAGGGACCGAAGAATGACGGGAGCATCAGTATACACTCTCCTCCCTAACTTCCTCACAGGTGTTTATCACCCATTTTTTCTCCTATGGGGCACGAGTGAAAGTGCAAAGAGAAGTTTTATCCAAGGAAAGTGGTGGAGGTCAAAATGGGAGACCACCTTGCATTCCACTGCTAAACTCTGAAGGGAAGAACCTCCAGGACAGGGGGCGTGGGAGCTCCTGAGACAGGAAGAAAAGCACGCTGATGTGGACCTGAGCTCGGGGTGATACAGAAAGATGGGCTCTGAAAATGCACAGGCAGGGGCCCCTAAACCAAGAACCACTGACCCACTGACATAAAACCCACTGATCCGCTAAGGAGAATCATAGACAGCAGTCAGATGTGAGATGCATGTTGCTTCAGAAGGTCCTTACCATTAAAAAAAACTTAGGGGAGGGAGTTTGCAAGAAATTTGGTTAAAAAAACAAAACAAGACATGACAAAGGAATGTGCACCATGCAAGCAGCATGCCCTTAAGAGGTTAAATGCAAATCATTTTGTTGAAAAATGAATCATGTTTTTAATAGTCACAGTATAAGAGAGTACTTACTGCTACTACAAGATAACCTCACAGTCAATTACCCATTAAGTCTCCCCTCTGTCATATAAATGACCGCTCCAGACCCCAGGGGAGGACCTGGGGCAGGTGAGCAGGTGCTAGCTCACTCTGGCCCAGCTTACGGCTCCTACTTACGGCTCCTACTTACGGCTGGAGATGAACAAGCCCCAGCCACTCACCCCCAACCTGAGGGTGTCACTCTTCAAAAAGCCACGGCTGTGCCCCACCCAAGGCCACAATCCTTGCTCCTCAAGGGAGAGGCAGTGGCTAGACCAGTTTTAAAGTCCCTCACTCTCCCCAGCTACAGCCTTGATCCCAGGCCAACACCAAGCAGCTAGGGAAGGGGTGCGGCAGCTGGGCACTGCGAAGACCAGGGGGCAAAGGGAAGGGCAGGGGCAGGCAGTTCCCTGGGGAACGGCCCCACCCCACCTCTCTGCCTGAGGCGCTGGCTGGTGATAAAGACCTAGGAGCTAAGTGTTCACCTGGTGGGGTGGGAGGGGGTTGAGGGAGGTGGGGGCGTGTCCCACAGAGCCCAGATTCCCAGTGCCAGCTCTCCTCAGGCTGTCTTGCAGTGATCCCTGGACAAGTTCCTTTATCCATCTGGGCCCTAAATTCCTCCTCTGCCTTTAAAAAAATTCTTTAGGATTTCAGGAAAAACTGAGGATGTGCTCCAGATTAGGGGAGTCTTTAAAAACCTGGCCACTGAATATGGTGATTTGGGGGGTTTTCTCCTAAAAAGAGGTTGTGACAATTGGCAAAATTTGAACAAGGCCTGTAGATTAGTGTTATGGTGTCAATTACGGCATTAGTGCTTTTAAAGTCTATAGAATAGGTCTGTAGTCCTGCTGCACCCATGCTAATTTCCTGATTTTGATCACAGCTCTGTAGTCATGTGATTTCAGAAAATCCCACCCTTAAGTAGTTAGAAGTAAAAGGCATCATCTGCTACTTACTTTGAAATGTTCAAATAAAAAATTATAGAGGAAGAAAGAAACAATAAGGCAAGTGTGGTAAAATGTTAGCTTTTGGGAATCTTTGTCCTATTCTTGCAACTTTTATGAAACCCTGAAATTATGCCAAAATAAAAATATTTTTAAGAGTTATACTACTAGATGACCTCAAAGACTCTTCCAACTTCTGTGGAAAGGTAATATTATCCACATTTTACAAACGAGGAATAGGAAACAAGATGGGGATGGCTCTAGAAGTCAGGGTGTCTGACTCCAGTCCTCCTGTTCCAGACCCCAGCTCAGCCACCAACCAGGGACAGGGAACCCCGACACCACCCCAAGCCCTGGGCAAGAACTGCAGAGCAGATGGCAAGTGAAAAAGGGGTCCCCTGGGCAGGGTCCAGGCTGTCAGGAGAAGCAGAGCCTCAGAAGAGGGACCACCTGCTCTCTGTCCAAGATTCCTTCCCTTCACACGCACAGACCACAGAGAAGCCGCTCCTCTCTGGCATACCCTGGGGGCTACCAGAGCCTCAGCAACACACATGCACAACTGTGCTCCACCAGAACACGCAGGCTGCATAGAGCGCAGACCCACAGCCTGGACTGACAGGCAGCACAGCCCTCGGAGGGCAGCCTTCAGCCCTCTCTTACCAAAAGGAACACAACATCTGGAAATCCTAAGTAACTCTCCTAAATAACTCTAGGGTCAAGGGAACAAGCAAAATCAAAATCACCATTACATTTATTTCCAATCTGTTTATGCTAGTTGTTATGTTAGCTGTTACCATTTGCTATGGTATGTACTTTATTGTTTTGTAAGTATGTACTTTAAGTATAATTAATACATAAACTGATAGAAGTATAAAAACAGTTGTTTCTGGGGGAGGAGTCACAGTTACAGATCGGAAGATTAATTAATATCAATGAAGACAATAGCTTGTTAACAGAGAAAAATTCATGCTCCTATACCTACTTTTGCTAAATAAGAAGTAAAACTAAGATTTCAATCCAAGAAGCCAGAGAATAAAAACTAAAGAATGGTAGGAAAAAGGAATCAGTAAAGACAGAAACAGTTTATTAGAAAATAAAATGTAATGGTATTTATAAATGGAGTCTCAGAAATGGCTCTCCAAAAGACCAATAAAATAAATAAACTCCTGGAAAGGCTGATAATTTTAAAAAGAAAAAAATAAACGGCATTAGAAGTGTGAAAGGAATATAACCATCATCAGTGACTAAGATACAAAGTGCATTACTAAAAACTGAAAATATGGATGAAAGGACAATTTTTTCAGACAATTGATAGAGATAAGGGAGAAATATTGAAAACGTCAATTACCAGACAGTAGAAATCTGTCAGTTACTACCCCCAAAAGGGGCACCAGCTCCCATGGTTGTTTATTACATTGTTTCTCTAGCTTTAAAAACAATGTTGATCTCTTTTATTCTTTCATCTAATTCTCCCAGATCCCAAAGAGGTAGGCACTATCTCTCCATTTTATAGAATAGGAATCCACAGGCTCAGAAGGGCTAAGGTGTTGTCTCCAAGCCACCCAGCCAGACATGGCCAACTGGGACTCAGTCCCACAGCCTGACATCTCTAGGGTAAAGCCCAGATAATTCTGGGTCATGTGAAGGAACACTAAAATGACAAGTGCTGGTCTGGCCTATATCTGCCCAATCTGTTTCAATTCCTCTTAAAATCTGCCAAAGCAGTGCCTGTTTTGTATAACAGAACCAAAAAAATAATCAACTGATAAAGTACTAGAACTAGATGTGATCATACAAATATTTTTTTTAAAAAAAGCTTGGCAAAATAACACATTAAAAAATTAAAAGGACTTTGTAATATTTATCAAAGTATGATAAAGAATATTGTGAATATAGGAAACTAATTCATTTTAAAAATCACACTAAAGAAAACCAGACAAAGGAAATAAAAATAACTTTCACGAAGAAGTGCAATCATACCTAAACAGCAATAAAGGATTTGTAAAACATTTTGCCCAAATTTTTATACCAATTTTAAAGTTTTTTTATAATAAACACATATTTTGTTGATAACCATGGAGAAAATCAATAAAGACATTTTAAAATGAAAAAATATTATTCTAGAAAGACAAAAATATCAGCAGGAGTTCTCAGAGGTAAAACCATAGATACTTTATTTTCTCTATTTGCTTATCTGAACTTCCTGAGTTTTCTGCAGTGAATTTGCATTCTTTGCAATAGACAACAACAAAAAAGTTCTAACTCTTTGCTAGCGTTTGCTCTGATCTGAAATACAACAGCTTTTATACTTGGTCTCTCTTGGGTTTTCACAAGTGTTTACCCAAACCTTGGCCCTTTCTACAAGCCATCACAGTACTTAAAGTCGTATCTTTTCAGTCCTAAGTAAGTATTGGGAGTCCCCAGGTAAACAGCCCCTTTTAAATTACTCCAGACTAGCAGTTCTCAAATTCCAGTGGGCACAGAAATTACCTGTAGGAAGCCAGCCACAGATGCAGGTCCCACCTCCAGAGATCAGCCCCGGGTGTCTACAGAGGGGATTCACAGGTGGTCCTCAAACTCTTTGAGAAGCCCACCCTGTGGGGATGAGGGTGAGCACAAAAAAGGGGAAAGTCCCAACTGGCTCAGAAATTGGGTGAGCTGAAGGTCTTATAGGTTGGCAGGGGACAGCAGACTCTTTCCACCGGCCATGTGCACATGCTGTGGTCGGTGCCTCTGCTCCCTGATAAGGCAACATGTGGGCAGAGAAGGCAGGGGTAGGAAAAGGCTTTCAGCAACAGATGAGCTGAAGCCTGGAGCAGCCCAGAACCTCAGCCTCCCTGCCAGCAGACCTCTGCTCTGGAGCAGGCATTTGGAACAATTCCACAGGTTCCCAGAGGCTCATCTGTCAGAGTTTCTGCTCTGCGCCCTGAGAAGGTGGCTCCTTCAGAGCTGGCCAAGATACAGCCATGGCTGCCACAAGGGACCCAAGGACATGGCACAGGCAGGGCCCATGGTGACCTTTCCCAAGCCCTGGATGGCCCCTGGAGGCCCTGGAGAGGGATGTACACACGGATGGATAAGAGCCCAGAGTGGTACGTCCATCTTCCTCTCAACCTACCTCTCAACTGAGTGGTACCCTCAGTTCCACTATTTCCCAAGGGGATTAAATAAACCAACAGAGGAGCCAGAGAAAGTGTTTCTGTTTCCTTTGTTACCCTGAGCATCAAAGAGGAGGATGAGCACAGACCCCCCACTAAATGAGAACCGTTCCCCACTGCAGTTAAACGCAGCCTGCTGACATACTGAACCAAATGCACAAGGATGGATGATTACAGTGACTGGGAAGCGGCTCAAGCCTGCCCTAACTGGTCTTTCTTGCAAGTTGATCTCCTCCCCCACCTCCTTTTTAAGACAGGAAAAGAGGCAGAAATCTGACCTCTGCTTAACAGAACCAGGGATTCTGATATTTCCAAGTCTGTGGTCCTGTACCCAAGGGATAAAACGCACCCGGTCTTCCTAGACAGGCACACAGCTCCCTCTCCATCCTAGCTTTTGGCTCCACAGAGACGGGGACCTAAGGTTATGGAACGACCCGGGGCAGGGCAGCTTGCTCTGGACAGCTCCATCAAGAAGTGCCTTTTATTCCCCAGTTACAAGTAAACGCTTAAAATACCAACACAGTGGGAAGGATTGGCACATAGATAGGAATGCACTTCACCTAGGAATACTTGGGGTTGGGGGGCATCACAGACTCTGGAAGAGAAAGCCAGCACACAGATGTGGAGCCAATTACACCAGCAGTCTTTACAAGCTGTTTTCAGCTTCAACAATTTTCCTCCCCAAAGAGCAGGTGCAGGTAAGTTTGTGTTTTTGCTACCTTGTTTGGGAACCAAGAAAGCCACTCTCCGTACTAGTCAGAACTAATGAGAATTAATGACAAGAGGGCTGTTGATAATTATGAGGTGTGAGTGCAGAGGATGCCTTACTGATGTCTGCCTGTGGGAAAATGCCTAGGACCTTCTTTTTACTGTGGGGACAGGGCAGGTGACCCATCTCTGTTACCCAGCCTCCAGGCTGGGAACCAGGGCTGCTTTAGATTCTGCTCCTTGCATTTGTTGGTCTAGGTTGTCACCCTATGGGGAAGGTGAAGTTCACTGTCTCTCTCATCAATTTGATGCCACAGCATTTATTAAAAGGATTTACTGCATGCCAGGCTTTATGCCAGCAACTGGGGAACAAAACTGAGTAAGAGAAGTTCCTCACCACTCAGAACTCACACCAGGCACTAGCGGACTGCCATGGAGGTAAGGACAATGGGTTTGGGGACGGAGGGAAGGAGGGGACGCTTCCAGGGCGCAGCAGAGTCAGAGGCATAACAGAGCAGCTGACAGAACCCAGAGTGTCTCTGATGTACATGCAGCACTGGGTTAAAAGGTGTAACAGAAAAGATTCCATTCATTGCAGCAATGATAAAACCCACAACATCTTAGGAGTAAACTTAGTGAGAAACATGGAACAGCCAAAAAAAGAAAACTTTAAAATCTTTGATGGACACACAAAAAGACCAGAACAAAGAGATAAACTTTTCATTTCCTGGATGGGAAGACTCATCATAAAGCTGTCCATCCTCCCCCAAATAATCTATAAATTCCATGTGATTTCAAATGAAAAAAATCCCAACATTTTTCATGGAACTTGACAAGTTGTTCAAGCTTATTTGGAAAAGGAAATGCAAAAGAAAAGCCAAAAAAAAAATGTTGTGGAAAAAATGAGTTTTTGTTTTCGTTGGTATTTTAAACCAAACTGTTATATAAAAATTGCAGTAATTAAAACAATGAAATACTGACCTAAAATCAGACAATTCAATGGAGCTGAGGAGAGGCCCTAGAACACCCATGAATACATGAGTATTCATAGAAGGCATAAGGCAGAATTATCAACCATTTGGGAGACTATAAATATTCAATAAATAGACTGGACACAATGGGCTTTCTGCTTGGGAAAAAAAATCAATCCTTATCTTAAACCATATACAAAAATAAATCTCAGCTTAGAGAACTCAATACCTAAAATAGAACTATAGAGTAAAGTAAAACATTGGACACTGAAATACTGATGAATTCTGACTGCCTTAAAATCAAATTTCCATTATGACAGACACAATGAAAGGCAAACCAGAGGCCAAAAATTCCTTTCAAAATATAACAGAGGTTAATATTGGTAATATATTAAGAACTTTTATAGATCAATAAAAAAGAATCTAAAAATGGGTAGTGAGTATAACAGGTAATACACAGAATAAACGCAAAATGATTAACATTTAAAACATTCTCAAGTTCACTAATAAAAGAAATATGAGATAACTTTTTTGACTACCAGGCTGGCAAAAATTAAAGGCTGATAATACTTTTTTCAGTGTTGGTGGAGCAGTATATTTGATAGATATTATCAAATTACCTTTTGGGAGGGTAATCTGGTAATGTCAAAGTCCCATCTGTACAAATGCTTGAACAAATAACCAAAAAATGTATGTCCAAATATGTAAATTACATCACTTACAATTGCAAGAAATAGGAACTCCACATGTCCATCAAAAGAAAACAATTAAATTATAATAAACCCATAAAATGAAAAAGTCTGTAGCCCTTTGAAAGGCTAACAGCAACAATGTGAATGGACCTAGACAGTAGTATGCTAGCTAAGTGAAATAAGTCAAAGACAAGTATTGTATGATTTCATTTACATGTGGAATCTAAAAGAATAAAACAAACGAACAAACAAAACAAATAGACTCATAAATACAGAGAACAAACTGGTGGTTGCCAGGCAGCTGGAGGCATAGGTGAAGGGAATAAAGAGGTACAAACTTCCAATTATAAAATAAATGAGTTACAGGGATGAAGGTACAGCATAGGGAATACTGTCAACAATGTTGCAATGACTTTGTATGGTGACCACATGTATTGTCCAGCCTTGCTGCTGTCACGAGAAGAGCTTCTCCGCAGGGCCCCTCTTGGGAGGAAGGGGAGTCAGCCTGCTTTCAGAACTGTTTTCACATCAGGTGTTTCATCAGCATCTCCCCAAGAGCTCGAGCACACAGACATAAACTATGAAAACTTGGAGAATGAGGCCATACTAGAATTTAGAGACAAAGTCATATTTTTTTTTTTACTCTGAGAAAAAGTCATATTTTAAAATGTGTTTGTGATCAAATAAGAAGGTAGAAAAAGGTGGATAAAATAGAGTTGTCTTAAGGATCCAACTGAGAATATGGAAAAAACACATACCAAATAAATCTGAGGAAAAGACAATAAAGACTGCAGCAGAAATTAATGCTTTAAAAACAGCACAACTGACAAAATCTATGTGCTTTTAAACAACATAAAACTCTGGAGAAGCTAAGAGAGGAAGAGAAAAAACACATAACATTAGAAATTAAGAAAGTGAAGAAAAATTACAGATACTGAGGGATCTGAACAAGCAATAACTATATATACATTATGCTAGTAAACCTGAAAATAGATCACTTTCATGGAAAACACAAAGTAAACACTATACCACAGGAATAGCCACAGGAAAAAAATATCAGAAAGCTGCAAAGAATTATACTTCAAAAAAGGTACCAGGCTCAGGTGATTTCATCAGCATATATTTTTCAACTCTTAAAGGAATGAAATTATTATTTAAATTGTTCCAGAGCAAATATACTAACAAAGAATAAACATTTCACAATCCATTATATGAAGTTACTATCACTCTAATGTCAACATCTGACAATGAAAATACAAAAGGTAAATTATAAGTCAATCTCATTCATAAATACAGATACAAAGCTCCCACATTAATAAATAAAACAGCATGTTAGAAAAAAAAATACCCCATTACCAAGTAGGATATAGTCATGGAACGCAAGGACAGTTCAATGTTAAGAAATGTATTAAAATGTTATCTTATTAATAGGCAATGGAGAAATACAATTTCATTTTCAAACCATGCAAATAGATGTGACAAAATGAAACAGCTATTACTGACAGGAAAAAAACTTCATAATAAAATGGAATAGGAGAGCATTTCCTTAGATACAGAAGACCCTGGATAATCAGCAATATCAAGCTTATGGGTAAAACACCAAAGACATTCACATTAAAGGGAAAAGGGAAAAACAATCACTAAGGAGAACAATGTCCTCTGCTCAATCAATATTTGCCCAAAGAATTTAACATGAAAGGACAGCCCTAGGGGAGAGGCAGCAATCTACAGACAGGGGACTGACTCCCTTGCCTAATTCCACTCCATCCTCTTGAGAAACATCAGTCAGTGGTCACACTACTAGCCCAAATCTCAGTCTCCTTATTGGAAAGGTGGGGCTAGCACCCCCTGCCCCAGAGATGTCATGAGAACTAAGGGAAAGAACTATGAACACTTTGCCCCATGTGCTCCACATGGTAAGTGCTCAATAAACAGTATTTCAGCTAGTTATTATGCAGAGTAAAGTGGGCTATCATGCAGCATGCATCCATTTTTTATAAACAACACAACAAAGTGTATAGTCTGCACATAATCAAGTCTGGAGGGACACTCCAGTTAGCAGTGGTTATGGGAAACTTCCTCCCCTTCTATTTCTATTTTCTAATTTTTCCCAAGAACAGTAGTATAATCAAAAGAGAATTTAAAAAACAAAAACAAAAAATGATACAGATTTTTGGATATGGCCAAGATTGAGAAGGGCAAGCCTAAGAGCCTATAGGACAAGGAACTAAAGGTGATGGGCAGAAGGTAACACAGGGAAGCGGGCCTGCAGGACTCCTCTGCCAGGGGCGGCGGGAGTCTCTCACTGGGAAACCCACGTAGCTTCAGGAGCACCCACACAGGCGTGTAAAGGTGTTCCTGGTGGAGGAAAAGCTGAAACCCTCCAGGCCCAAAGCCAACACACTTGGCTGTACTATGCACAGCCTGACCTGCCTTTGCCCGAATGCCATAGAAATTCTGGACAGTGTGAGTGGGGAGACAGTACTTGTTTCTGGATCCAGATGCTCCTTATAGAGGTATGCTTATTACTTTGTGAAAACTCACAAAGCTGTACACAGGATGCATGCATGCTATACTTAAATAAAGTCTTTAAAAACTTAAAAACTGAAAGGAAAACACTCAGTTTCTGTCCCCTGCTACAGTTTCCCTCTTAAATTCTTATATAAATATGAACTCATAGATCAGTTTCATGGAATAAAAATTCAATCCTGTATTTTGTCTGACATGTCTCGCTCTCTTTAATTTTTCCAGACTCTGTATTAATTATCACTAAAATTATTAATGGATGAGAAAAAAATTCTAGGGCAAACCAGGGCTCTGGGAGACACAGAGAAAGCCATACCGGATGAGAGAGCAGTGGCTCTCAACCCTGAGTACACTTTTGAGTCACCTGGGAAGCTTTGAAAAATGCTGGGACCTGGAGCCCACTCCAGACCACATACAGACTCTCTGGGGCTGAGACCCAGGCATTAATATTTTCTTTTTTAAAAGCTCCCCAGATGATTCTAATCTGCAATGGGACTAAGGAGCACTAAACTAGTTGAACCAGAGGGACTGGCTCCTGGAAACTCTCTAGGCAAGTTGAAGCATGGCCTCTGCCCATCCTAGTGGAGGCTGAGGGGGTGGAAGTGAGTGCTTAGGGCTCAAGTGCCCTGGCACCCACTCAGGACCTCCTGCACATCCCACTTCCCCCAGACCTCAGGTAGGGACCCAGTGGGGAGCAATGCCCCCGCATGGAGGCAGCTGCCTCTGACAAGTGAGGGGGATGGGCCTCCCAGGGATTCGACACAGGACCCAGGGCTCTGGTTCCCGGCCAGGTGCTCAGACCGCTTGGACCACTTGCCAACACAGCCCCAAGACATACACCACTCCAAGCACACAACCCCAGAGCTAAGTCTTAACTACTACCCAGGGTCCAAATGACACCATGGAGAACCCACAGTTGGAAAACAGGAAACTGAGGAGATATAACAGTGGGAAGAAAGGTGACAGAGGTCAGCCTATAGCTCAGTCATCAGCTAGGACCTGGCTCAGGGACAAGTGGCAGGGCCAGGGAAAGGGTTGCCACATAGCCAGCTGCCCAGAGCTTCCAACACTAATCTCCAAAGCCCTGCACCACCCTCATCCTGGGTCCATGGTAACTGTACAAAGGGACCTCCAGGTCTGACCCCAGAAGATGGCTATTTGGCCCAGCAAAGATGCAGCATTTTACAAGCTCCTAGATAATTCTGACACAAGGAGTCCTTGGCCCACACCACACAAAGCAGTGTCCTCAGGGGACCTCTCTGCTTAGTCTAAAACTTAGGGATGAGCTTCAAAGCACAAGGGGCAAAAGAGGGGATGCGCTGAGGCCATGAGGAGTGTCACAGGATGGAAATCCCAGTGGGAGATGGGAAAAGGAGCCAAAGGGCCAGGAAAAGTAGGGGGGGTGTCTCTGGGGCACAGCCTCCAGCACTCCACTGAAAATCCATTTCTGTATGCCTGCAGAGTCAGGGTGTAGGGCAATAACGATCCCAATTGTTGGTCCAGCAGAGCCTGGTGCAGTCAGGGGGCACCCTCTGTACCCAGCCTGAAATTGCTCAGCCAGAGGGGAAGTGACTTGGCCCACACTCAAGAGAGGAGGTGCTGCAGAGGGAGTCTGTCTGGGGATGCAGGTGGGGCTGTCAGCCCAGAACCCTGCCTCTCTACTTCTTCCACCTTCTGCAGGGTAGCCAAAGGAATCAGAAATGGAAACTTCCTAAGGTATAGGAAGGGGCACTGGCAGGAAACAGCTCTTTCTGTAAACTCCATCTGTTTAGCAGGACTAGAAACCAAGGCCCACAGGCTAAGAGAGCAGACTTCTGGGGTCGGGGAGGCTAGGGGGTTGGGGGGAAGAGTGGGGGATGCCACAGAGGAGGCAAAGCAGGAAATCTCAATCAACAGGGCAGGGAGCTCAGGAGCTCACTGTCAGGGACAAGTTGCAAACCCTTTCAATGTCTTTGTTTCCTCAGCAAAGCCCATGAGGTTAGGATTACACGTGGAAAATGCTTGGAGGCGGGGTTGAAAAATCCAATTACTTAAGCACCAAAGGCCCCAGAGTTCCAGGCCAGAGTTAACTAGGATTGGCTCAGACCCTAATCTTACTGTCCTTGGGATGTTTGCCTCTTAAGGAATATTTTCATAACAAGACAATGCTACCTACACCTTAGCCCCCTTCCCACTCTCCTCTGGGATGAGGTGGCTGGAGTAGAAGGGGATTGGTATTTTTATTTTTTTGTCTAATCTTTAGCATCTTAAATGAAAAGGCCAAAGATCCTTAGCAGGAAAAAAAAAAAAACTCTGGAGAGTGTATAGTCAGGGGAAGGTGGGCTAAAACAGGAAGGAGATGCCCAAATTCGTGTAATGCAATCAGAGACATCGGATATCTGTCCTTACAGAAACCAGGGAAGAGTTTGTGATCAGCCCTCAAAGGAAAAGGGCTATACCTCTAGATTAGTGAGAGCCACAGGATGGGAAAAGCCCAAAATTCAAGGTGCCCTGCCTGGGCCAATGGAGCTTCAGTGTCCCACAGGTCCCAAGTCCACTCTGCATCTACAGAAGACCTGGCCTTCCTCTGAACTGTTCTGCTCCTCTAAATGATGCAGCTTGCACACACGCAGGGGTTCAACAGGTTCTGACACTTCTCCACCAGAATCGGAGACTCACAGAAATGCAAGGGTGAAGGAGAGGCATCCTTGTCTACAGAAGCTGAGATGCAAGTAAACCTTTCGAGGTCCTTAAAGAGAATCTCTCGAATAGCAAGATCTCCATTCTTCCAGGCGGTAGCTCTGTTCCCAAGATGGACAGTACATAAGGGAGAGGAAATCATGTCCAGAGAGGAGTGGAGGGGTCAAAACAGAGACCCTCTGCTCTCCCAGAAGCAAAGTTCAAAAGGAATGCTGTAGAGGGTATGGCCCATAATCTGTTCATCACTAGTCCACCATGACTAAACCCTGAGAACCAAGAGCATGCCTTTAGAAGCCCTCATGGCAACTGGAACCTGCTATGATACCTAAGAGCCTTTTCACTGGACTCACCTTACCAGTGGCTCGCCAACCTGTCTGGGTGGTGCTGAGCTCCTGATGTGAACTATGCGTAGTGGCAAGCTGTGAACTAGCTGTACAAAGCAGGACTGTGTGCAGTCTGCAACATTTTGGAAATTAAGAAAAAAAAAAGAAAACTGGCTTTTTGCCACATTTAGTTTGAGAATAACTTTGGAGGTCAACCCCTTAACTTTACAGAGGAAACTGAAGTCCAGGGACATTAAGTGACCCACCCCCTGCAACCCCCATAGCTAGTGACAGGACCCAGAGTAGGAGCAGAGTTGGGAGTAGAGTGAAATAGAAACTGCACAATTGCCCTTCCCAGCCTCCTCTTCTCAGTCAGTAGTCTCTGTGGGGGCCATCTGAAGAAAGAAGGCTTCAGAACACACATTCCTAGTGAGTAGAAAGCAATTTCAGGTTCAGGGTAAAATGCTCAGGCATGGTATTTCCATCCAGCTTTACCTGAATCTCAAACACAACACATCTAAAGCCAACACCTTCCTTTCAAAACTAAGCTCTTTTCCCACCTATTCCATTTCTGACCTCACTCCCCTATTCTGTAATCACCAGATCCTAGCAATGTTAATTTATTGAAAACAAGGTTCAAATGTTGACTTTTCCTTCAAAGTCCCTCAAGTCCCCTGGGCCAGTGAGGAAGGCAAATGTAAAGAACTAGGCACAGCTGGGGTGAAGGGTTTGGTTTGCCCCATGCGAGTTCACAGCCCAAACAAAAAGATTAGAAGCCTTCACTGAATGAAAAACAAAAACCACCAATTCTGGTTTTCCCACTTAGAGTTTTGATTTTAGGTAATTTAGTTAATGTCTCTTGTTTCCAGTAGTATTGTAAAGTTAAAATAATAATAGTTTCTCTTATATTTCAGGACTATCACTGTACCTGGAACATGGTAGATGCTCAGTAAATGTTGGAAGACAAAGGGAGGACACAAAGGAGATAAAGTGAATGGAGCTGGGGTCAGAGCCACAGACAGCAAGTCAGTCAACTGATTCTACTCCTCTAAGCCATCCTGTCCCCTATTTGCCCAAAGTCTTCTTAAACTAAACTACAAGGAAGCCATCTCCTTCTCCAAAGCTGCAGACATGCTGGGAACAAGGGGGAGGTGACCTCAGTTGACTGCCAGATGCCCAAGCATGAGAGGAAATGAGGCCAACAGCTCAAGAGGTCAGGATGGGAAAGAGGACTTGAGAGGACTGGGAGACCCAAAAGCTGAGCCAAACCAGAGCCCCTCCCTACACTCGCTACCCCCACCCCCACCCCCCAGGCAAACCATTTGTTATAGCCTCATGGGTATGGGAGGGACTTGGCAAGACCACAAAAATCATTTAAGCAGGAATATCCACCTGCAGCAGAAGGAAGCCCAGGCCCCAGGTCCCTCCTCAGCGAGCCCAGCCAGAGGGCCACAGCCAGCCATCCCTGCAGGCAGCTCCAGGGCCCCTGAACCAATGAGGGCAGAAAGGTGCTTCCTTAGGCTCACCATGCATCTATCTTGCAAAGTCCTTTCCCTCTCCCTCCACATGCAAAAACCAGCTGGGATCACTATGGAGGTGGAGCTGAGCTCTGGAGCTCTAGCTCCAGTTGTTAAGATGCGTGAGGGAAGCCCTCTCCCTCATTCTCAAACTCAGCTCCTGAATCATCATGCTTGGTTCCCTTCCCTCTTGCCTGACATGCTCACCTGCTTTCTTATCTCTGCAAGTTCACTACCACTTATAAACATGCCTCAGAAAAAAAGGACCCTCACAAAGTGCTGGGGAGTAGGAAGAGCAGGCAAGGAGGAACTGAGAGGAGTCACCCACGTCCATGCAAAGTCAAGGATCACAGATCCTCGACGCAGGGGCATTCCTGCAGTGGTCCAAGGAGAGACAGGAGGCAGTGATCCTTGACACAGCCCCAAAACATCTTCCAGACATCCTCAGTCAGTCAAGGATTCCAGAGGGCAGAGAATGGGAGCAGCATGGGAGCCCAAAAGCAGGGTGGCCTTGTGCTCTTGGCACTGGGCACTTACCTATCCAGGCTGTCAAAAGGAGGCAGTGGCAACAGTGTGAGTTATGGCATGTTCCCTGGGATATCATGGGTAGATGTGCAACACACTAGACAGTAAAATGAGAACTTGTGCTTTTCAAGCTCAACTCTGCCTGTGCTAGGCACCACGCACACCCTACATCACGGGCACTCCTGAAACTTCAGCAGGCCAGGGCACCCAGGAGATGAGTGTATTCTCACTGGCTGCTGGACACCATTCACCATGAGGCTTGCCCATCTCATGGGAACACAGACTGTGACACAGAGTCCTGTGTCCCAGAGTCTTGGTCTGATCTCAAAATGAGCTCACACACCAGACACACCTTCCTGCACCACTACCTGGTGAGGAAGAGGATCTGGCAAAACGGCCTTATCTGGAGTATGTGGGACAACTGCAACCACCCAGACACCTAAGAAAACTCCATGTGGGGCAAGGCAGCACCAGGAGCAGGGAGAGTGCTCAGATCCGAGTGTTTGCTGGCAGTGCCAGTGCCAGCTTCTCAGACAGCTCAACAATAAAAACAAGCAGAGACACAACCCCGGTGTTGTAAAAAGGCAGCCAACTCAGGCCCCACTCTGAGAAGGGCAGGGAGGAAAGCCGTGTTTGTAGAGCTTCCTCTGGGTTTTTCAAGTAGCCCCTGCCACATGTCCACAACAACCAAGGGTTGAGGTATGAGGCCAGGCACTTCCGGCAGGACTGCAGGGCCAGCAGAATGCAGGCAGGGAGAAATGGGGAACACACTTGGAAAGAGCTGAAGAGAAGCCATCGCTAGGCAGGGTGGTAGGAGGGGTGATTACAGGGAGTAAACAAACCTGCCAGCAGTCCTTCCTCCCAGCAGAGGGAAGCTCTGGCGGACAAGGCTGGAGCTGCCCCCTCCCTGAGCCCATCTGTTCCCATCCCCTTGTCCTGCTTTCCCTAGGGTGTGGGGAGAACAGGTGCACTCCATGATCTCTGTGCCCAAAGCCCTCAACAGCACATGGGTGATTATGGCTCCCCTAGTCAGCAGGGGGAGGCCAGGGGAGGAAGCGGAGGTGGAACCCAGGGGTTCTGGCTCCAGGGAAGAGTGTGGTGTGAGCTCACAGCTCTCTCCTCCCCACCCACAACACTGCCAGCACCAACTGCACTCTGCTTGCCTCAGGGGCCTCCCACGGTCTGGCCCAGGTGATCGTCCACTACTCCCAGCTTCGCTAAGGCATGCCCAGCTCCCCACAGGGGCCAATGCCACCTGGCTCTTCTCCTTCCTCTAGAAGCAAAATTCTTGCCCTCCCCCAAGCACTTCTTTGCCTCAAGTTCCTTGGAAGGAGGCCAGGGAACCACCCTGGCTCCTGATCCACCCTGCAGCCTCCCCCAGGATCCCCCATCCCACATGGGGAAGCAGAGTTCCTCCCTGCCAGCATCGCCCCCCAGACAGTGAGTGCCACTTCCAGCACCTACACAGAGCTTCCCACAGGTTTCCCAGGAAGCAGGAGGAGGATTTCCAGGGAGGAAAGTCTAAGGGTGTCTGGGGACATGAGCAGCTCACCCACCTGCTATCCAAGCAACCAGACTCCCCTAGCTCCCCACAGGCTCCTGGGGCCTCAGGGGAGGGTGGGGCTGAGGCAAAGACAGGAACAGGCTCCCTCCGTCCTAGGAGAAGTCCCATCCTGTCCTGTCCCTGCCCACTTGTCCCCACACTCCTTCCCCTGCCTCTCTGCTCTTGCCTTGAGAGGCAGCCACATGGAGCTGCCTCCCGCTCTGTTTCCTCCACCGTGGCCAGCACAGGATACTGCTGAGTAATCCCAAACTCAAGGCGGGTCCCCAGTCCTGGCAACAGGGGCAAAGGCCAAGGAAACCTACACTCCTGGTCCTTGCCAACCGGGAGGAACATCTGGGTTTCCCAGTAATGGTTGAAAACACACCACTCTGCCCTGCCTTGATCCAAATACCCCAGAGCCTCAGACAACCACATGGAGAAGCCCAGTGCCCCCTTCTCCACTTCCCACCCACCAGGTAACAACCCCTTCCCACTCCCCCAGACACCAAGCTGCACAAAGTAACAGCAGCCACCCCCGGAATCCCAGTCATGATGTTGCATCAGCCCCCACCCTACCCAAAATATCCTCACCCCCACCACCTCCTCTCCTCTCCAGCCATCTCCATGGTGACAGCAGCATGACTAATGACACCCTATCAGCTTCAGACTCAGAAGCGCGATTCCCCCTCCCCCTTACAACCCCCCTCAGCCCCCACACCGGGGATTTCTGCAGACTGGATGCAAACCAACAGTGCCAGGGACATTCTGGAGAGATTTCCAGAGGCAAGGGTTGGGAGAGGGTTGCATGTCTTAAAAAAATAGCAGTCCAACAAACCCAATCCTAACTGCACCCAGACCATCCAGCTGAGAAAGCAAACGGAATCCAAACAAAACCTGCACAGGCCTGAGAATTCATTGGCGGCCCCCCCCCCCGCCCCCCTCAGCTGCCACTACACACACAGTGGGAGATTAAGGGATCACCGGAGGAGACCCTTTATTTTTATCCAACCCGGTCAAACCCATCACCCCCATCTCTCTCTCTCTCTCTCTCTCTCTCTCTCTCTCTCTCTCTCTCTCACACACACACACACACACACACACACACACACACACACACGGTACCTTGACAGCAGCCCCTTGTCCCCACTGCCCGGCTACTTCACCAGCCTTTATTTGCACCTGCAAAAGAAGTCAGAGAGAGACTGATGAGCGAGGCTGACACCAGGAAAGAAGCAAAGTCCTTCTGCTGCACCCCCGGCACCACTGCAGGGAGAGGGGGAGAATGGGAGGGGGGACCTCGGAAAGAAAGGATAGCAGGGACCATCTTCCTGCCTCCAGATGCAGCCCAGACTCGCGGCGGATGGGCTCAGTCGCCTTCCAGTGTGTTTTTGTTTTCATGTCTCCTTTTTCCGTCCTCCCAAAATCCAGGAGAACACTGCCCCTCCTCCTGTGTCCTGTCTGGCCGCGTCCCTCCCCGCCCTGCCCGCTCTACCTCGGCCGGCCTCCTCTGGTGCATCGGCCGGAGGGCCTCCCATTATCCCCGCCGGAGCGCACGGAGGGAGGCACTGCAGAGGAGGCGGCGGCCAGCTGCCGGCTTGGCTCCCCTCCCCGCCGCCGGCGAGGCTGGTGTGCAGGGGGCGGTGCGCTCGCCAGCCAATCCCCGCGGCCTGCCGGGCGGGGGCAGGGCCACCGGGGGCTGGACCTGCCCAGCGGGGAGGCGGGGGCGCCGCCGGGGGTGCCGCGGAGCCGCGCTGGCGGCGGCCCAGGCCTGCCGCCGCTCCCTGACAGGCCGGGGATCCCAGGGCACCCCGCCTCCTCCCGTGAGGAGGACCCGAAGGTTATACCCAGAGACATCCTCTGCATGTCCAGGGTCAAGAATGCCTGACCGCGCCTGGGGTCGAGCCCACTCCTCCTGCCTGCACCACTCTCTAACCAGGACCACCCAGCAGCAGTTAGGACCGAGCCAGGTGCTGTGGTAACTGCACCCGGTCCTAACTGCTGCGGTAACTGCACCCGGAGCAATAGCCTCTGCAATCTTCCAGGAAAAAAAGCTTTGGCAGTATGAACCTTCACCCCATTCTGTAGATGAAGCAACAAGGCAAGTCAAGTGGACTAACTTACCCAAGGTGACAGGAGCTAGGAAACAGCAGCTCTGGGACTCTAAGCCAGGTCTGTCTGGCTCTGAAGACCAGACCCTTAACCATTATGCAGTCCTACTCTTTCCTCCCTCCAGTGCCCACCTCGGAAAACAGACCTTTTCTTGAAGCCCACGCTGCCTGTGGCTCAACCCCTTGCCAAGTCAGCCTTGCCCTCCCGGTACCCACCCACACCTTAGGATCAGTCATCCTCTTACCTGAACATACCCCGCCATCCAGACAGCCTCCCCCGTCACCATCACTCCACTGTTTCCTCTTCTCTCAGAAAGGCCACAGGAGGCGCCCCCCTCCCCCCCCCAGGGATCAGGGCTGCCCATCCCCAGAAAGGCTGAGGAGAGGTGGCCCAGACTCCCAGAGCTCTGGCCTCTGGTTCTCAGACTCTGAGCCTTTGATGGCTGCACATGCAGGAGACTGGAGACAGGGCAGGAGAAAGAGCAGAATGGGGTGAGGAAGGCCCTGCAATCCATCCCTGCATTTAATTCTTGGGCACTTCCTGCTCCACCCCATGCCCTGCCTGCAGCTGTGCACCCCAGAGCTCCACCTCCCTGGAAGAGGATGTCCACAGACTGGCACTCACTTCTGGCTCCTCCACTCCCCAGCTGCAAACCTTGGAGTGGTATCTAACATCTGTAAGCCTGGCTTTGCTCATGAGTGAAATGGAACTATGAAGAGCAGCTACCTCACACACATTGTAAGGATCCTGTGAAGAACAGGGGCATAGTGCCTGCCACACTGTAGTGCTGCTAGTCACCATCACTCTTACTTTCTGGGAGAGCGCACCTTGTGCTACTCCTCAGGCTCATAGATGGAGAAGCTGAGGCCAGAGAGAAGTGCCTCTAGGACTAGTTAGGCTGGTGAGAACCCCAGTTTCAGTGTCTCTACCCACTGCACCACAGATGCCCAGTGGCTGCCCCCTCCCTGGGGCCCCCATGGGGGTACTCCAAATGAGCTACCTGAGCAGAAACAAGGAAGCTGGCCTCCAGTGAGGCGACTCTAGGAGGCACCAGGGCCCACACCCACCTTATCCCTGGGGACAGGGACAGCTCTGCTGGGCTCCTTCCCAGAATAGGTGACAAGGCAGGGCAAGGAGCAGTGTCCTGAGCCACGGCTCAACGTAGGGAACCTTCTGCACCCCTTAGCTCCTATGCTGGCCTGGCCAAGTGAAACCCCACCTTTACCCTGGTCCCACAAACTGCTGTCCCACGCACCCACCCCACTCACAGTCTGCTGCTATGAGAGCAGCCAGCACTGCCTGGACAGTAACCATTAATACTGTTGCCTCAGTGCCTGCCACAGTTTATCAAGCCTCTGCTACAGACCAGGCCCTGTACCAACAGTGCTAGAGGAGCAACGCACTTGACTTACTCCACACACAACCCTGTCTCTTATGGGGAAACAGACAGAGATGTTCAGTTACTTGCCAATCAACACGCAGCTGGTGAGTGGGGGGCTAGAATTCCAGTCTAAGCCATTCTCATTCCAGCTCTCTAACCCCTCTTTGACAAACCCAGGTAAATGGAAAAAGGGCTGGGGGCACTTAAACCTAACCTCTTCCTGTTAAGCTCTGGGTCTGAGAATAGTAACATTTTCATGCTTTGGAGAGGAGATGCTGCTCCTTGTCTAGGTTCCCCTCCTCTCCTGCCTGGCACATGACTTAATCCAAATGTTACCTCCCTCTGCCACTTTCCCAGCTTATCTAGCCCCCGTGAGCATCACCCACTCCTCCTGGGGCCTCACAGAGCAGCGGGGGGCCTCTCCTAGAGTACCAGTCACAACCAAGTGTAGTTATTTATTTATACGGTGGACTTCCCCACGTGGGCGGGGGCCCTGTCTTCCCCACTTTACTAGGCTCTGCGCAGAGCTGGAATGTGCTGAGCTGAGTTTGTACACAAGGAGGGTGGAGAGGCAGGGGGTTGGGTACTGAGATATGGAGGCCACTCTCCAGGTCAGCCTTCTCTCAGGTCCCCAAGGCTCAGAGGGACACCTCTCCTGAGAAGGGAGGACCTGTCAATAACTGAACTGTAGTTGAGTCCCAGCTTTCTTCAGCCAGCAGGAGCCATCCTGCCTCTCTGCTTGACCCACCCCAATATGAACTCTGTCCTATTCCAACCACAGGGCCAGATCTGCGCTAGAGGAGCAACACACTTGACTTACTCCACACACAACCCTGTCTCTTATGGGGAAACAGACAGAGATGTTCAGTTACTTGCCAATCAACATGCAGCTGGTGAGTAGGGGGCTAGAATTCCAGTCTAGGCCATTCTCATTCCAGCTCTCTAACTCCTCTTTGCCAACCCCAGGTAAATGGAAAGAGGGCTGGGGTATCCAGCAGCCTTTGGATACCCTGGAAGAACCTGTGGTCCCAAGGCAGTCCATGCTAGCCTCCCATCCTTTTCCAAGGCAACTGGCATGCCAGGACTCCAAGGGTCACCAAAGTGCATGCTGGGCAGTGTTGCATCCAGCAAAGGATCTCCACATCCACACCTGCCCCACACCAGTCTCTACCTGCCCCCCTCTCTACATCTGGGGTCCCTCAGTGACTGACCCAGAGGTACTTGGGAACCCCTCTGCATGGGGGCCAAGGGTCTCTCTCCACCTTCCTTCATGACCGCTAGTTCCACTGCATTCCCAGCAGGAAGAACAGGGCCACAGCCCTCCCCACCAGGGACAGGTGTATGGATTCACTTATTCTCAGAACACATAAACCAGCCTAACACCAAGAACCTCAGAAGCATGGATACCCACAGGCCAGAGCCCACACAGACATACAACGACTAGGGGATAAAGACACAGACATAGATTTAGGGGGATTTACAGGAACATCAATCACACACCAACTCCACGTCAGGCCCCATACTGGGAGCACAACATACCATCTCTTATTTAACCCTGAAAACAAACCAATGAGACAGGAATTATTCATGCCCATTCTGTAGGTGGAGAAATCAGAGTATAGAGAGGTTAAGCACCTTGTCCAAGATGACACAGCTAGAAAATGACTGAGCAGGGCTCTCACCATCCCCTCACTGTAGCCATACAGCTGAGGCTGCTCTGTGAAGTTCTATAATTTTCATATCGACCTACCTCTTCCAGGGCTGGCAGGGGGCAGACAGACTTTTCCTCCTCCCTGGCCATGGCAGTGTGCTGAATGAGGTTACTCCCCACAGAATTTTACTCCAAAGCTCAAAGTGGGTTCAACCTACTTCCTCCAGGAAGCCTTCTAGGGTTACCCCAGTCCTCTGCCAGCTGACAGCACTTTTGTGTTTCTCATCTGACACTGTTCTGTCTCTCTAGGTGTCCTGCCTCTCCAACCTGAATGGCTGGAATCATGCCTTTCCAAAAGCCTCTGAGGAGTTTTACCCAACATTCCGCACCCTGAAGGCACTTGGAGTCAGCTATGAGGTAAGTCTGTGACCTCCTTCCATTCCCTCTCCAACGCACAAAGGATCCTGCCAACGAAACCCAACTCCCCCTCCACCTTCAGAGCCTATGTCTGAAGTCCCTGGTGTCCACGCATCAATTCCCACCCAAGTAATTGCAGCCCATTACTCACATCATCCCCTATATTTCAGACTCTTTGCGGTTGTCATGGGAACTGCCTTTGCCTTCATTCACTGATCAGGCCTCACAATTAGCTTTGGCAGCGGAAGTCTGTGTCAACAACAATCACGGGGAGGAGGAAGCGGAGGAGGAAGAAGAGGGGGATGAGAAAAGGTGCTCCTCCTTGGAGACGTAACAGAATCAGACTGTACCCAGTATGTCCAAGGGAAAACAGAGCCAGCCAACGGCTCTGCCTGCAAGCCTCCATACCCACAAACAGAACACGCCCGACCTCCCGGGCGGGCAGGCAGCAGCTCTACCCATACTCTGCATGCCCTACTAGATGCTTGTGGGAAAGTCTTACTCTGTGACGGGGGAAGTCTTAGTCAGGGTTTCCCCACCCCAAATTCAACAGCCATAGAATGTCATTATATTCCAGGACCCAAGAAGGTGGGACAGGAATGCTGAGTGGTTTAGAAACCTGGGGGCAGTGCCTGAGAAAGGATTCCAACAGGAATTAACACAAAGTGCCTTATCTTCCACCTCAAGATCCCAAAACAGCCTCAGGTGGCACCTTGCAGGCTCTCTGCATACTTCCACACCCCTGCCACCAGCCATGAGCATTTGAGTAGCATCTCTACACACCTCAGGCTCAGGGAAGATGCCTCCCTCCTGAAAGACTCCCTCATCCTTCACATGTCACTACCCTGAGACTCTCAAACTATGTCTCTTCCCTTCCCCCTGGGCTCTCTGGGTCCAAAGGTGATGAAGGCTGGTCTCTGCCCTCAAGGCGTCCTCCCTCATGGCCCTAACAGACTGTAGTGTAATTTGTTTCCATGTTTTTCTCCCTCCCCAGACTGTGAGCTCATTAAGGACAGAGTAAATGCTGCCTCCCCTTTACCAGCAGCTGAGGCTCAGCGCAGCATCTTGCACACAGCCAGTCCCAGGCGAGACCTGTTGAATGAGGCTGGGAAGGCAACTTTTGGGTCTACAAGTCAAAGCAGATGACATCCTGCCTCCGGAAACTGAAGCCAGCTCCAGAGAGGGAAGCTGCCTTGCCCTGCACCGGGAACACCGTAGGTCCAGGGACCAGGAAACATTCTGGTAAGGTGTCCCTTCCCTGTTCTCCTAGTACCAGCTCTTCTCCTGCTGGCTCCCAACGCACCCCCCCCCCCCCACCGCAGCTCCCCATTCTGTAGCATGACACAATCCAGACAGGACCTAGACTCACAGTGAGTCTGCCATCCCTCTCTCCTAGGGCTCCAGGGTCATTCCCAGCATCAGTGAGGAAACTGGGGCACCCAAAGCTTACCCCTGAAGGGTAGAGTAATCAATAAAAAGTAAGACAGAAGAAAAAAAGGGAAGCAAGAGAGAGCTGGTGTCCTTCCCACAGAATGGCTCAGAAGTGAAACAGTCTCCAGTCTAGTACCATGTTGTCTTGGATTCTTCTGGCCTTACTTGGTCCAGGATGGTGGGGGGAGAGTGGCGGGGGTGGTGGGGCTGTAAGACACATGCAGTCTGGCAAATGCACCTAAATGACACTATCCAATGCAACTTCCTTTCCATTCAGGAAATCCAGAATTACTGCTCTACCAACAGTAGGAGGTGTATTATTCTGTCCATAAACGCCCTGGCTGGGTGTGAGGAGGTGGGGCACATCTGAGTTGGAACTTGTACAGGTCAGAGCCAGCAGTGCAGTAACATATCTTGTGTGACCTGAAGCAAGCAAGCAACCCCCAGACCTGTGGCAGCCTGAAGGTCATCCAGTCACCCCACACTGGATTCCCCACTTTATTTTTCCTCTCCCTCAGTGACTAACAAAAACTCAGGCTACTAGATTTCTTATGCAAAGGACAGGAGACAGGGCTGAGAAGGGTGTGTCCATTCCAGGTACACCCACAGCCTCCATTGTGCCCAGATACACTGGGGCAGAGGCTGGCCACAACCCTAAAGGGCTTTGCCAGAAACAGCCAGTCGGCTGCAGCAGGCCTCAAGGAGAATGAAAGGGTTCCCTTCCTTTGCAGCACCTTCTCTCTCTTCCTGAGCATCCTACCTTCAATCCACAAGGGAGCTGTACAGAAGTGATGGGGAGGGGAGTGGAAACTAGTAACGACTCCTGAGACCCTAAGTTGGTCTTCCAGTGTGCAGTCACCACACTGTCTTCTCCAGAATGAGAGGCTCAAGGCAAGGAGTCAGTGATGGACTCGGGGCAGGTCCATGCAGAAGTAAGTTTGGGGCGAGAAGTAAACATGGACAAAGTTCACCAGGGCAGCTGGTCAAAACTGTGGATGGGAGAAGCCACTTCACCCTAGGGAGCTCCAGAGAGAGCATCTGGGTGGGGAGCCATGCCCCATTCCTAGCTGACATTCTTTCCCTTAGCAGATAATTACCACCTGGTCCATGCCCCCAAGGAGAAGCAAGGTGCTTTAACGGGTTAGGACCCAGGAAAGCTCTGTCCCTGTCCACATCCCTCCACTTTTCCTCAGGGTGGGGACAGGCCTCCTAACCCAAAATATCCTGAGAGCAGCCATCCAAGACAGCTATTTCCAACCCAGAGACAGGTGTCAGTGAGGGGTAGTGACCATATAGGGAAGCTCCATGTTCAAAAGCACTTGCCAAGGTGATGGAAATGTTCTCTATCTGCGTTGTCCAACACACAAGCCACTAGCTACATGCGGCTGTCAAGCACTTGACAGGCAGCTAGCACAACTGACTTACTGAATTTAATTTTAATGAACTGAAATTGAAATAGCCACGTGTGGCTAATGACTACCATAGTGGACAGCTCAGATAGAGCCTGCTTCTTAAGTCTGGGGAGGTCATGAGTACTCCTGACAATCTGCTGAAAACTATGAGCCCTCTCCCCTGAGAAAACATATCTCTGAACATTCACACACCATTTGGCAGAAATTTTTAGAAACTTCACAGACTCTGTTCTAACCTAGGTCTGAGATTAAGTCTAGGTATAAGATTGTCTAGAACATGACTAAAAACTATACCACATAAGAGAAATGTTTCTTCTGCAAGGTAGTTGTCTAAGGAATATGAAATAGACTTTGAGATAGACTTGCTACTACACTCTTCACAGTATTAGACACTGTATGGAAGTTCCCACCTGAGAGAGGCATCCTCATCACTACGCTGCCAGTCAGCGCTGGCCTCTACCCACACACGCAGACACAGGGGACATGCCACCCCTCAGTGCTGGCTCTTCAGACTTGGAACAACTGTCAATGTTAGACAATTATTTTTGCTAACACAGGTTCCATCTACCTGCTCGTAACTTCCGCCCACTAATCAAAGTTCTGAATACTCCTCTACTCAGAGGCATTGACTCCCTCTGCCACACAGACCTGACTTAGCCTGCGTTCCTTGTTTCCAAGCTGAATGGCCCTGTTTCTTTCAATTGTCCTGCATGTGACCACTCTGACAGATCTTTTCCAGATAGGCTGTCAACATCCCTTCTGGAGTTTCAGCATTCCTACTTGCCTGCTAGGAAGCCAGGGTTCCTTACTTATGCATTTATTTTCCTTTTTTAAAACAAGTACCAAACTTTGGATTTACCCTGATTAAATTCCATCAAGTTTGGCTGGGACCCATTCTCTTTCATTTGTTTTACCTTTCAACTTAACACCCCCCTTACCACCATCATCACCATGACCCCATGCCTCCACACACACAGATCTAACATGCCTACTCCCTACCTACATCTCATGAGAAGGCACACATGCTTTCTGCTCCATAAGCATCCAGACCCTTCCATGAGAGCCAAGATTCTATGGACACACCCCTCCTCTTCACAATCACTACCAGCTACCCCTCTCTTATGAGACACCAACTCCAGAGTCAGGCCGCTGAACAGCAAACATCTTCTGAGAGCTCTTTCCTGACTATTCTCAGAAACCTCACACAGTTCTTAAAGGGTTTGATTGATAACTACCTAGACTGGAAGGAAATAGACTCCAGAAGAACAAGAATAAACCTGGAGCATCTTAAGAGGTTCTCATCTCCCTGGCCTACTGGGTAAAGAAACGGATTGGGCTGGGTCATCTTCCTTACCCTTGTTGACAACTGGAGTTCATTACTTGTACATCGAGACTTATTTCTGTCCCCTTCTCCATGCCCCACCCCCTTCTACCAGTCACAGAAGTACTGTAGACCTCAAACTCTCCCAGACATACAAATCACCTGGGAATCGGGTTAAAGCTCAGATTCTGATTCAATAGGTCTGAGGTGGGGCCTGATTCTGCATTTCTAACAAGCTCCCTGGTCCACTGATGTTAAGGTGGAAATATGGCTGTGAACCATTCAGGTGCCTTAAGGTTCAGCTAAGCAATGTGCAGATAAGTCCATGTAGGTGCCCATCACCTCAGCTTCTCATCTGCATCAGAGGATTTCCACTCCAATTAGACATTAGATACTACTGGGAAGCCCCAGCACAGTTGGGTCCACCCCAGACCCACAAAGTTGATAAAAAGATTGAACAGGGCAGTTAGTTATAACAGTGCTCTCTTTTCAAGATGATTTTAAATCAGAAACTGACCCTGTGATCTGTCCTAGCTGGCAGAAGATAGCATCATGTATTTGCAAATCCATTAATTTGACTGGGCTGCTTTGTAAAGAACTACAGAGACCCACCCCACCTACTCCAAGCCCACCACTTGCCTTTCTAAAGTCTCATAAACCACCTTTTAAAGAATCTGCTCTAGAACTGTCAAATACTGACATCAAACTTATGTATTTATAAATTTCAAATCTTTTGAAAAATGGGACTTTTTGCCTGTCTCTGGTCTTTTTGGCCCTCTTTCAATCATCATAATTCTATAAAGATTGTCATTCTGTGAGCACATCTGAAGGTGTTAGTGGGAAGCAAATGACTCAGACTCAGGTAGGCCAGCCGACTGGTTCTTTCCTAACCACACACCCTGATTCTTTCCCCAGTTTACACCTTCTAATACAACAGGGACCCAATGGCTGCTGTTTTTCTGTTACTAGCTATGCTCCCCAAAGTTATAAGCCTACCCTTACTTCTCATTCTTCCTGGGAATATATAAAAGACTTCTATTGTCTTGAGTATTTTCCACCAGCCTCAGCATATTCTGGACACTGGACTTCCTGACACTCCTCTTAAGGGGTCAGACCACCCTTGAATCTGCCTTCAGTGATACCCACCCCCTTTCCACATAAGGAGCATCTGTACTCTAGACGGCATGCAGCCACAGGGATGGTTCAGCTCTTCCCCAGTCCCACCATCTTCCTCCTTACTGCACCACTCTGGACTGTTCTGTCAGCATTTCCGTTTTTTAAAAAGCAATCCTATCCTTCCAGCTAACTTCCCTTTTAGAGTCTGTGGTCATGATGTCAAAAACTGTTTGCATTTGAAAAACAATGTCTAAAGTCTGTAGTTCATACCTCTCCTTGCCAGGCCTTCTCTTTGGTTCTCTAAACTGTAGGATGAGAGCCCTTTCTCTAGAGAGTCTCAGCGTTTCTACTTTGGCCATCAGTCCTCCTCTGGTGGTGGGAACTAATGCCTGAAAGCTTCCCTCCCCACAGCCTCTAACTTCAGGAAGACAGGGCTACTGGCAGATAAGGCAAGAATTCTTCAGGCATTCTGACATTATTGAGAGACCCCCAGTTTCAAGTTATGTCTCAAATCTGGCATTGAGATCTGTTTCAGATACTAACCCCACTTGGATGGGGGTTAAACAGTGTTCTCACACCATATATGCACCTATTTCTCTTCATTTTTCATCCACATTGTTCTCAGTCATGCTTCCAACCTTACACAAACATTTTTTAATGCAGTTTTTCCCCCGATAGTTATTCTCCTACCTTCCATATCAGATATTCACTTCTCTCATGAGCAACATTGGTCCTGGGTGTCCAGCCATCTCCCCCAGCAAAGAGGCTGGCAATCTCCTCCCACCCTCTTCCTGGCCCTGGGGTCACATTTCTTCTTTGAGCAAGCTAGGGATAGTCTTGAGATAAACATTTAATTTGTATTACATCTTTACAGTTATAACTCAGAGGCTAACTAATGTACAATTGTTTATGCACAAAGGTTAATTCTTTTTTAGATGTTCTAGGAATGTGTTTCTCCCTGCACTGATTGCCTACTATGTGCGAGACATTATGCATATTTTAATCTCAATGAATTCTCCCCACAACCCTACAGAGAAGAGTTACCTCAGGTGACAAATGAGAAAACGGTGCTCAGAGGAGTAAGCCGCACAGTGCTTACATTGGGGTCTGAGGCCTGCTGTGTCTCCATATCCACCAATTCTACTTTTCTAATCAGCCCTTTCACTGTGCTACAAGCCAGCACTCAGGTAAAAAGAGTGTGAAATAAAACAGCCTCACACATCACCCTGGGATCTAAATCCTTCCTAGAAGTAGGAAGGAAGACCACAGAGCAAGAAGGAACCCCTTCAGGTGTATGACTCGATTTAAGTCCCAGAGAGGCAGTCACCTGGTTCCATGGCAGGAGGGCCCATCCCTGAGAGCTGTCTCTAGTCTTAAAATGGTGAACTTCTTTTCTGAGTAGAGAGGTTCCACCTTCTCCCCCACCCCACATACTGCAGAAAAGGGTGAGGAGCAGAAAAGGAAGCTGGGAAACCCAAGATAATGCCACTCTCCGTTACAGGATGATAAAGCAGCTCACAGCGGACAGCTCAAAGGAAGCCCCAGAGGAAGCTGGGAGAAGTGGAGACAGGATGGAAGTAAGGAAAGAGTGCCCAGAATAGGAAACGCCAGGCAGCAGGAATGCAGGAGGACACTTTGATTCCTGAGAGACTTCTGGATGGTGCGTCTTGCCCCACCTGAAGAGTCAGAGCCAAAGTCTAAAATTCTATTCCTGAGCTGAAACCAAATGAAACTCAGATGCCAGTAACACGTCTCCCTAACCTCCCCAACCTCAGAACGTGTTCCCTCCGCTAAGAGATGCTTAGATCTAATGGTTAAGGTCCCAGCAGTCCCCTTGGGGGTGGTAAATGCTGGGCTGGTTCTCAGAGCTCATTCTCTCAGGCAGAGCCTCCAGGGCAGGTGGGTGTGTCTCGCTCAGCTCCAGGACCATGCTTGGAGGTACATTCTTTAAACGTGATATAGCCTGGACAGGGTTCCTGTGCTGTCAGCGTTCATGAACAGGAAAAAAAAATTATGGAGACACACAGCAGTTACCATTTTGTATTTTATGAATTAAAGATTAAAAAAATAAATGAACCTACTTTTTATCAACACCTTCATTTAATTAAAGAAGGCACATTTTAAACATTAAGTAGAAAGGACCTATCCTTAAAACAAAGTACTCCTCTTTAGGGCAAAGTTAGCTTTAAGAAAAAGCTCACTCCATTGTCCCCTTCCCTTTGTTTCTCCAGAAACTGGGAGAACTCTACTTGGGCCAGCACTGGTCACACACCAGAGTGTGGCTTTTCTGTTCTGGGACATCACAGGGACACAAGTCACAAGCCGGACATCCCCTGACCATGGGGGACTGGAAGGACCTTCCACAGGGGCACAGACATCTCTCAGCAGGGCTGTTTCTAAGCTTCAGCCAACCCAGACCCCTGATATCTCAGTCATGACCACCTGGCAGTCCAAGGCAACAGCTTACACACAAGGAGGACAGGACCCTGGCCTCACTCCTAGCCCCTTTCACTCAGATATGCTTCAGTGTTGCAGAAAGAAGAGCTTAAACATGGTTCATAAGGACCACTTGGTTCCAGGAACATCCAGCCCAAAAATCTCAGCACCCCCTAACCCCCCAGTTTGGTTATGAGAGGAATGGAGTGAGGGAGTGAGACAAAGGGGGTTGGGGAAGGGGGTGACTGCCAGAAGGAAGCAAGCAAAGAAAGCAAGCTTTACAAAGCAAACTGGGCAGATCTTTCTTATACCAAATCACCAGATCTCATGCCCAGGAGTAAGGCCTATACCTGATTCCACCCCCTTTCAGAAATGACCCATGGGGCACAGGGCCAGCAGATGCCAACTCCCGCCAACAACAGCACCAAAGGGCTGGACATGGTCTCCCAGGCTGCAGATGTGATCCAGATGTCTGCTTTAACCAGAGACCAGGAAATAGGGCACCGAGTCTGTGGTCCTGGGCCATGACATACAGCTTCTGCCAGTAGTGGACATGAGAAGGTGAAAAGGGGCAGAATATCCCAGCAACACACACTTCACTGCCCCCGACACTTGTATCTTTCTTGCGAGCCACAGGACCACAGCCCCACCAAGCTTATGGCACAGCTCTGCCCTCAGCAGTCAGGGAAATCCTGAGCGCCAGCTGCCAGCCCATCAAAGCCACAGGTGCCCGAGCCCTCAGAAACACGGCAGCTCACAGCCCAGCTGGAAAGGGCTTTAAAGGCCATCAGGCACAGCCCCCTGTCCCCCTCCACCATTTCCCCAAGGAGAAGACAGGCCCAGGGAGTTGTCAGAGCCTCCGATAAATCAGTGGCAGAGCGGGGGAGCCCCACAGCCAGCGCAGGCCTCCGTCTCTGTCCAGCGCCGGTTCCGCTGCCTGGAGCGACCTCAGCCGCTACACCGCTCCTCCCAAGCTGCTTGACTTCGCTCATCCTTACTCCTGCCAACTCTCCGCTGTCGTGGCTGCCACCACCCTTGTGCTGGCAGCCAGCCACCAGAATGGAAGGGAGAGATGGCCAGTGCAGGGTCACTGCCTCTCCCTTCCCCACTTTGCTCTAATCCCAACTCCTCCTTTTGTCTCTCCATCCCCCTACTTGGTATAAATGGAGTACTCCCTAGCGATGACAGTGTCTCAAAAGCACATCATTCATTCATTCAATTAGTATCTGAGTGTGTACTACACTCCAGGGAACTGAGCCAGGTCCTGAGAACACAGAGCTCAAAAACTGCTTTTGACCTCAAGAAGTACTAAATCCAGTCATAGAACCCAAATTACGGGTTTCTCAACTGGTTCTCCTGAGAAAAACAATGACACCCAACAAAAGATTTGGAGAAAGAAACATCCCAGTCCATTAGGGTAGCATAAAACCACTCTGTCACTTGAAATCATCCCTTACCTGACACCTTCACTCACTATGTCATCCAAGCATCAGTGTGACCCTAAAATACATCTGAGGCTTCAAGCAGGACAAGAAACTTCCAGAGATAAAACTGGATACATCCTCTATTAGATGGGAACATCAGAGACGAAAAGACTAGCTCAGAGCCCCGTGACCCAGTTACTCTCTTACAAATTGTCAGCTTCCAATGACAATTACACTCCTATTCATGGCCCCACTCAAAGTTGGACCAGGAGGACCAGAATGGGAGCATAGGCTTAACTGTCTTTCACAAGACGCTTGTGAGTACAGCATCCTCATGGAAGGGCAGAGTTGCCCAGCAAGGGCCAGCTTACCTCCTTGAGGAGCCCCGCTTTCTTCTTCAGGACCTCACACTTGCGCAGTTTGCAGATCTGGTGCGTGCGGCGGTTGGTACAGCTGGTACACGCCCCGCAGTTTTCTAGCCGCCGGCAGGGCTCACAAGCACCACACCTCTTCCGTTTCTTTCTCCCATCTCCACTCCCTTGGAGTTGGAGTTCACTCCCAGCCATGGGGAGCCCAGGCCCCTGGAAGCCCCCTACCATCACCTGGCTCTGAGGGAAGTCATAAAGGCCTGGCAGGTCTGACTGGACTGCCAGGGGCACCTGAAACTGGCTCATGACAAGGCCAGAGGTGGGGGCATAGGTGTCAGAGTAGAGCCACAGCCCAGCTGCCTTCCTGCCAAGGCCACCAACAGCTCCTTCTCTCTTAAAACAGTCAAGAATCTTCACCCTTCACCAAGGGTGAAGGCAGGTAGCTCCTCTCCAGGGTGGGTGCCTTTTCTCAACCCTTCTTCACCTTCTCTGCAGCAGTCTGATAGGGCTCCGTTGGGGGCCACTCTCCCACCTGCTGGGGCCCAAGATCTCGGGGAGGACACCAGCAGCAGTCCCCAGAAGAGGGATCATCTTGGCTGGGTGGGTTCTTCACCCTCGCCCACCTTGGACGCAGGCATGAGGTGAGCAAGTGGGTGTGTGGTGGGGGCAGGGTGGGGTGAGGAGTTTCTCTTCCTGGTACTTCTCCAGGGTCAGGATGATGGAGAAGGCAGAGCTGCCTGAAAAAAGAGACAGAAAGGGGAAGCGCATCACTCGGCGCTCAGGGACAACTTTCACATGTTACCTCTTCCTGCTTCTGGGAAAAGAGAAAACGGGGGAAGAGCAGGGGTTTGCTCAAATGAAGCTCTGCCCAGGACCTCTGGCAGGGTGCCCGGGTACCAGCTCCCTTACTGAGGAAGGAGGCCTAGGGTCCAGAGAACCTGGACGACCAATTTAAGAGTGTGGTCAAGGGAGATGTTTAAGAAAGTTGTCCTCTGCTCCACCCCCAGGGCTAGGGAGAGTTTCACCAAAATTCCCACACACACCACTCGGCGGAGGCCTCTGGGCCCTCCCCAAGGAAGCTGAGCTTTCAAAATAAAGTTTGCCGAGCGCTTCACCCCGCGGGACTGCCGGGGCGCCCTCGACACGGAAGCGGCCTGGAGTGGGGGCGCGCCCAGGGCAGCCAGCGCCGGCTACCCCGACGCGCCCCGCGCCCGCAGGCCAGCCGGGGGAGGGCGGCCCGCTCCGCCGAGGGGGCGCGGGGAGGGGGCGCGCTCCGGCTCGGGCCGGGCCGCGCGCGCGCCGCCGCTCGGGCTCCTTTGTTCTGGGGCCTCGGCCGCTCGGCTCCGGCGGCCCCGCAGCCCCCGCCCCGCCCGCCGCCCCCGCCCGGCTCCGTGACACTGTGACCCGCAGCCCCCTCCGCCACAAAGTGGCGGCCCCCCCGGCCGGCCCCCCAGGCCCTCCCCTCCCCCCAGGCCGGGCCCCCCACGCCTCCCGCCGCCCCCCCCCCCCTCCGGAGCCGGAAAGGCACCGACTGCACCGACCTGCCCGCCGCCTCCGGGGCGGAGCGCACAAAGGGGCAAAGTTTCCCGGCCCGCGCCGCCGCCACCACCGTCGCGGCCGCCGCCGCCGCCTGGGGCGCCCGCCTCCCGGAGCGCCCGGCCCGGTCGAGCTCGGCTCGCGGAGCCCCCCGCCCGGGCCGAGGAGGGGACGGCGCAGGAGGAAGGAAGAGGCAGCGGCGGCCGCGGCGGAGAAGCAGCAGCAATGAAGGCGTCCGCGGGACTCCCCGCCCCCCGCGCGCCGCGGCACGTGCTCGCCCGGGGACTCCCCCGCCCGGGAGGGCGCGCACGTGCGGCCCCGCCGAGCCCCGCCGGCCCCACCGCCGCTCCCTGTGCCGGGTCCGGGGCTGCGCGAGGGGGGTAGTTCTCGCGGCGGGCAGGGCGCGAAGCGGGCGGCCCGCAAGCGGGTGGCGGCAGGGCCCGGCCCGGCCGCCGCTCCTTTGCACCTGCAGTACCTCCCTACCCCCGCGGTCGGCCCTCCCAGGACCCGGCCACCCCCTTTGGACTAGAGGCTCCCGCCCTCCACGCTTCTGCAGCCCCGGCGGGCGAGGCGGGCCGCGCGGGGTGGGGCACACGGACCTCCCAGCCTAGGCCCTCGGCCGAGCCGGCCTCGGTGTCCCCGCTTCCTGCCACTCCCTGCGGGCCCGAGCGGTCTAGGACGGCCCTGGCGTCCCCGGGAGCCCTGAGCTCCGGGCCTGACTGACCCCATCTCCCAGCTGCCACTCGCTCATTCCGAGGCAGGACAATGGGGGACATCACGCGTTTGCGTACCGAGTCAGCCTAGCCCGCGCGGAGGGGGTACCGGGGGCAGAAGCCGCGGGCCGGCTGTGGGGCACCCTCGCGGGGGTCACGGCCGAGCACTGAGCCCAGGAGGACCCCAGGGTCCTGCCATTGCGAGCGTTCCCCGCGCGGCGCTCGGCTCTTTTTCGCCTCGAAAACAAAGACTAATCCGATACCCCCGCCCTGCCTCCCAGAGGAGGGGAAACGGGCGCGTCGCGGAGGGTAACCGAGGAGGACAGTGTTCAGGAGGGGCTCTGACAACCTCCGATGGGGCCATGGCGCAACCGAGCCCTATAACCCGGCGCAGACACTTTAAAAAGTCACCCGGGGCTACTTGCCAGGCAGCGGACAAGGGGCAAGGCACAAGAATATTTCTAAGTTGCCAAACTGCCTGCTCTCTGCTGCTTTTTTCCCTCACCTGTTGTGCGGGCCAAATTGAAATTCCAGGCTAGATTAATTCAGCTCCACCCATCTGGCCTGACTGCCAGGCTGGTGCCCGCAGCTGCCTTCCACCTACCTGGTTACTGAGAAGGGTGGGTCTCTAACACACACAGACACACACACACACACACACACACACACACACAGACACGCACACACGGGCAAGTTCTGGCAGAAACAACTATGGGGTGGACTGGCCTGACCAGTTTGGACGGTGCTCACAGAGCCAGGTACCTGGCAGGCATCCCCGCCCGGCTGGAGCTAACAACTCAGCCAGCACTGGAAAAAGAGCATTCGGCCGGCTATTTAGAAGCAGAAAAAAAAAGGTAACTGATCTCAAGTAGCGCTGTCCAGAACGCCCTAGGCGGTCGGAGAAGCCCAGCTCTGTCTGGAACTTCCCTCTTCGCAGGCCTGATTTTGAGGCCAGGTGTGGGGGTCGGTGAACATGGCCACAGTACCTAACTTCCTACCCTGGCCTTTGACAGGACTGAAGAGTTGTTCTTCAGGAAAGTAAGTCTAGGACCAAGAAGAGACACCAAAAGAGTGTAATTTCCAACCAACCATCAAAACACGGTGTGGACTTGTATTTGTTGTCAGTCTAATAAATGCTTGTTTTAAATAATTTTATTTTTAATAAAAATTATATATATTAAAGAAAATGAAGAAACAGAGAATTAGAAGACAAACATCACCCAAAGGCAACCACAGTTAATCATTTGCTATATTTCTGTCTAGCTTTTTCTATCTGTAGTTATTTCTTTTTTATAACATAGTTGTACTCACACTGATAGTGCAATTTGCTATCCTCTTTTCATTTAATATTCTGCCATAAGCATTTCCCTTTTTGTTATACAATCTCCAGATAGTGTGAAAATGGGGTAATAAAGGTAGCTTAAAAACCAGAAAGCTGGGTTCCAGGCCTGGCTCTGTCACTTGCTACAGAGTGACCTTGGACAAGGTACTCACCATCTCTGAGAGATACGAGTAAAGTGCTTAACATGGGATTTAACTGACAACAATTATTGTTTAATCCATAGAACAACCTTCTGAGGTAGGTTCCCTCATTAAATGCATTTTACAGATGAAGAAACAGATTCTAAATAACTTGCTCAAGGTCACTCCCTACAAAATTGTAGACTCGGAATTTGAGCCCGGCATCTTTCCTCCTGTATTTTGTCCTGGAATGGCACCCACGATTTATGGTGCTACTTTACTCTTCACCAGCTGTCTATGAGACATTTCATAAACCCTCTGGCTTAGGTAAGTAGGTGAATGCTGGTGCCACCCACCGGAGTACAGGAGGAAAGATATCTGGGGACATCCTTGTGGAGGCAAGGAGCTGAGGGGTGAGGCCTGGGCTAGAAACATCCCTGGGCCCCATCAGTGAGTAGACGGTTAAGTGAGACTTTGGGTATACAGGAGTTCATAGGGAATGGGAGGACATGGAGAGTGAGAGTAACAGGCAGCAAGGACAGAGCCCTGTGGGAGCAGCAGCTCAGGAGGGACAGCAGCTGACAAGGGGCCAGCAGGAGAGACAGAGGAGCCACCGGAGAAGGAGGGGAACCAGGTCCAGGCCTGACACCTGCCTGTCAAGTCTTCCCAAATGCTTCCCTGTCTGGAACGTTGCACTTGGACAGTCTTGTAGCTCATTCCTCCATCCTAGGGAATCTCTTCCCACTTCACCTCCTCCCAGCTACCCCTTCTACCTGTCAAATTCCCACTCATCCTGCATGTCTCAGCATAAATACCAGTTCTTCCATGAAACCTTTTCCAGCTTCTGGGAAGGATTCCTGAGCCCCACCCACCCTCCTTCCACAGAAGTCTGACATGCCATACCTTTGGAACAGTTATCTTATTGGCATTGTAATTGTTTGCACATTGCCCTCCCGTTACCAGAAGCTCTGGAGGGCTGAGGCATGGTCTTTTTACCTTTGTAACCCTAGGCCTAATACCCAATCCATCGGTGTTGAATGAAGAAAGGTCAGAAACTGATCAATGAAATATCCCAGGATCACTAAAGACACACAGGCCTCCAGGGTTTTTTCCTGCCTGCTTTCCTATCTGCGCAAACTCTTCAGGGGCCTCCAAGATAAAGTCCAAATTCCTCAAGCCCTGCTTGACCGGTCTGCAGCCACCCGCGCTGCCGGGTTATTCCCTAAACGCTCAGGGCAGGAGAGCGACAGGGGCCGCGCGGTGGTGCTGGTGCCGAGCGAGCCTCTCTGGGAGCGGCATTAAGCTAGAGGCAGTCTTTCGTCAACTGTGGTCCTGGGACGAAGCATCACCGACACCTGGGAACTTGTTCGAGACGCAAACTGTCGGGCCCCACCCTGGACCTACTCAAGCAGTAACTCTGGGGGTGTGGCCCAGCGCTCCGTTTTAACAAGCTCTTTAGGTGACGCACGCTCAAGGTGGAGAAGCCCTAGACTAGTGGACGCTGTCGGAGAAGCAAGTTCCAGCACCTAGGCGACGGCCAGAATCAGGCCCGTAGACGGAGGGAGGCTCCTTTTATAAACCGGCGTGGCGGCCAAGAGCTGAGCCCTTTAGGCCACTACTCCGGTGAGGTCAGGACCAGGCTGAGCAGCTGGCCCAAGGACTAGAAAGGGAAATCCCGTCGGTGCGAGGGGAACTGCAGGCGCTACAGGCTGGACAAGGGGCGTTTCCTTGCATCGGGATGGAGGTGGGGCTGGGGAATGAGAAGGGCTCCAGCTCCATTGATGAATAGCGGTTGACTCAGCCTTGGGCGAAGGGCACAGAAGTGTAATTAGATGAGCGCGTGCGCAGAAAGTCACCGCGTGGAACCAACACTGCTGGATGTTTTCCGAACCTGCAAATAAGTGAATGTTTCTAACCTCGTCTGAGGTGTTTGACCCCCCCCTTCCTCTCTTTAGCTAATAAGCAATCCTCAGTATTTGAAGAATGAGCTTTGTACTATCGGACCTGTTACAGAAATGTAAACATACATCCAAGTCCACACCTGGGCTTGGTTTTAAAGGTTGAACGCATTGGGAAGTTTATTTGATTTGGGATGTGTTTCTTCTTTGGTCATGAATGGGTTAAAAATACTAACCGCTAATATTTGTATAGAGCTTTCCCTTTTCAAAGCACTTCCACACACATATTATCATTCTCTTCGTACACAGTGGCTAATACACCAAATGTGCAAATGTTACTTTCCTTTTCTTTCTATGGCAGCTTTTATTATTATTATCACCATTTTACAGATAAGGGAACTGGGACTCAGAGAGGTAATTTGTCCAAGGTCACTCACTACTAAGTGGTAAAACTAGGCTTATAGTCCAGGACTTCTGAAATTAGCCTACCAGTGCCAGGGCTGATACAGGGCAGAAGTTGGCATTTTGGTCTTGAGGAAAGGGAGAGTCATTAGTGGATTGCTTTTGGACATGCGTTAATGTGATGTGGGTAAGGCATGTTGAGCTTCTGAATAGCTCAGCCAATGCATTCATGTATTATAACGATTTCTGTGACTTCATTTTGAATTTAGGTTGGATCAAATAGATCGTATAACTTATAGGGAGAATGCAAGGGTCTCCATCATGAGAAAGGATGAAATAACCTGGTAACCTTCTAACGTAAAGGGGCTTGGCAGGAGAATGGGAGCTTTGATTGGCTCAGAGACTAAAGCTGCTGAATACCAAACAGGGATGAAGGCCCTGGTGCCCCCAAACCTTGATTTGACTGCAGGTAGCAGTCAGGATCAGTTAGGTTGTGCTACAGTAACAAACAATCCCCAGATCTCAGTGGTTTGACTTAACACAATTTTATTTCTCTATCATGAAATATGCTCATTGTGGGTCAACAGGAGCTCTGTTTTCCATGGATACTTAGAGATGCCAGCTGCTTTAACTGGACTTATTGCCTGCTGAAGCGTGAAAGCAGGAAATAAGGATGGGGCACGTCAAGCACTGTCCCTTAAAGCATTTACCTGGCAGTGACACACATCACTTATACCCTCATTTCACTGGCCAAAACAAGTCACAAGGTTGCAGGGAAGTGCAAGAGGAGCAAAGCTCCCATGTGCCTTGAAGGAGAAGCAAAAAACATCTGGTTAACTGTGTGTGTGTGTGTGTGCGTGTGTGTGCGTGCGTGTGTGCGTGTGTGTGTGTGTGTGTGTGTGTGTGTTGGATGTGGATGTGTGCATTTGAGGTACTGCATTTGTAAGTGCAGTGAGCTCTGTCCATTTCCAGAGTGCTTCCCTCTCCTAGGGACATATATTTAAGATTCCCACTTTAATGGGTTGTCCTTCCTCTCACTAGAGCAGGTTCAGAGATTTAGGGTGAAAGGAAACTTAGTTGAGGGAAGCATGGTGGAAGAGGTGAGTGGCAGTGTGACAGATGCAGTAGAAATTAGTTTGTAAATAGAGAAACAATCCAGCAAAGGAAAGAACTCAGTATATGTGTCACTAGGGGCCCACCTGTAAAGGAAACTTCAAAAACAGCATAGCTTTGGCAGAAGCATTTCCTGCCTTCTTGCCATTCACTCCCACTCATTGTTCCTGGCTAAACTCAGGTGACACCCCAGGAAGCCTTTCATGATCTCCTGAGACAGGGCCCACCAATCACATCATAAGAGTGCCTAGGTCCCATCCTTGTGGACAGGGACCACATGTTGCTCGGTGCCAGCTGCGGTATGGGGAATGGGAGCAGGAACAGAGCAGGGAGGGTCTCAGAATGGAGGCAGAGAGACTAGCTGGAAAGCTGTTGCAGGAACCCAGGTGAGAAAAAATGATGGTTTCCAGTAGGGTAGTAGGGGAGGGTTTGGAGAGAAGTGTTGGACAGAGATGTAGGGAGTCAAATCAATAGGATGGGGATTTATTGGAGGAGGGAAGAGGCAGGAGGTTTCTGGAAGAGCAACAGGGTGGTTAGTAGCACCAAGGGTCCTAGAAGAGGAGCAGGTTGCCAAATAGATCAGCAAAGACACATCCTATTTGAGGTGCCTGTAGGACATGCTCACAGAGAGATCCAGGAAGCAGTGCATATAAGAGCCTGAGGTTCAGGTAGGGGGAACTGGCTGGGCCTGGATCCTATGATCTACCTCTTAGTTAAATTTCAACATCAAATCCTCCAACAAAGTCAACATTTTAAAGAAACCTGGGGGGAAAGGGGGCTTGGAGAAAGGAAACCACAGAAAATATGTGTAGTATAAAAATCATGAAATTCCTGACCTACAAGTCCTAAGAATTCAGCCAAAGCAGTGCAAAGTATTCATAGAAAGAGCTGAGCACCCACCCATCCCTAAGAGATGGGGCCAACTGGCACCCATTTGTTCCATTATCTTGTTTCCATAAGCTGCTCCTGTTCCGTCTTCTGCTGAGCAAGAGCCTGCTTTTTGTCCCATCTGAGACAAGAACTTCATACCATATCAACCGCTTTCATCCTTGAGGCACCCCCTTCCACATTTCCTTTTATGGGGGAGGGTCAAGGCCCATTTACAGGAAGGGTGCAGTGCCTGGGAATCAATCCTCAGAGTCCCTACCAGAAACGCATTCTTCCTACTCAGCCATTGTGTCCCCACCTCTGCAACACCTACCCCTCTCCTCCCCACTAAGATGTGTCCTCTAGATGCCTGGGCTGCATTTTCAGCTCCTCTGTTTACCGGTTTGTGGCTGTGCACGAGGTGATTCCTTTTTCCCAGCCTCCTTCCCATCTGTAAAGATGGGACTCGTGATGCCTCCTTTGCAGCTTCCTTCGCAGAAAATCAAATGAACCATGCTATGGCGATGTCCTGTCTCAGACCTTGGTGTACAGTAGGCACTCACACTCTCGTCCTTACATCCTCACCCCATCCCTCAATTCCTCTTCCCTCTTCAAAGAGAAAGGAACTTACAAAGTTTTAACTATATGTAGCCATGACAACCAGAGTTAAAATATATACAATACCCAATGAGGACAAGATGTGTTACCTAAGCTAATAGAGATAATGACCTCCAGGGGCCCAGGATGAGGCCTGGGCCTGAGCAGGAGCCCCTTACTCAGCCTCCTTAGAAGAAGCTGGCAGTTTTCCCAGTGCCTCCCTCGCTTCACATCCAATCAGCCCTGCCAGCTCCATTCTAAAGTATCCCGAAGTCGTCCCCTCTCTCAGGCTCCCTGTTTCTACCCACTTGCCTCACTCTGTGGTCACCTTTCTCTCAGACGTGAATCACATTGCCTTTGATTCAGTTCCAGAGCCCTCTTGCTGCTCAAAGTGTGACCCGTGGACTTGCAGCAGTGGCACCATGGAGAATTTGTAGAAGTGCAGGATTTCAGCAGGGCCCAGAGCTAATGAATCAGAATTTTCATTTTAACAAAACCTTCCAATGCTTGTTGGCACCTAAAGATTGTGAAGCTCTGCTTTAGAAATCTTTGGGAAATAGGGATAAGTAGGCTAGAGATAAAAAGGACACAGGCATTCCCCCAGGAAGCTGGGAAAGGTGTTTTTGGAAATACCTGCACTAAGGGATTGAGTCATTCGAGGTAACTCTAGCATTGTTCCTAGGGAGATATTCTGTATCCCCAACATTGTACTATTTATCTGCTAAATCAAGGGGTGGGGTTTATCAGCTGATGTCTCAGTCTTCTTGCTTTTAGGATCCTCAAATCTTCAGGAATGCCCTAATGGTGGCCTATCTAGGCCATAGCCACATGACCCATATCTACATGACATTTGGCCATCTCAAAACCACAATAAACCTGAATTTGAACATCCAGCCTTTGGAAAACAATCTATTTATAGTGAATCAAAAGCGTGTAAGACAGAAAATGGGTGTCACAGCAGAAAGTGGCCACAGGGAACAGATTGGCCACTCAGTCTCAATTTGTTCTCAAACACAAGGAACATGCAGTGGGCTAAGGGCACCTGAGTGAGGCAGCAGTAGCACTCTACGGGTTGCCTCTGTATCTGTTCAGATAAATATCCTGGCCCAGTGCCAGCAGGCTACCTCTTGGCTGTGAGGAACCTCTTCAGAGGCAGGCAGGTTAATTCCTTTATGTGTATGCCAGAGATGTCAGATCTGTCTGTTGCTTCCTGTGGGCACTCCTGGGATGTGGGCCCCACAACCACACTGAAAGAAAACCTCAGGGTTAGGGTTGTCAGATTGAGCAAATAAACATACAGGGCATTCAGTTCAATTTGAATGTCAGGAAAACAACAAATAATTTGCTGGTGTGTAAATGTCCTGAGTATTACATTCCAGAGCAACCCTGCTCAGGATTACAGTCTATCCTCAAAGGATGGAACCAGAGGAGGTTTGGACTGAAGGAAAGTGTCCACCTGAGGCCATAGGCACCTTCCTAAGACCCATCCTAATTTTGAATACATTGCTGAAATGGGCTAAATTAGTTTTGGGGTGGCGCAGTTTTTTGTGAGAGGCTATGTGCTATCGTTTGTATTTACAATGTTTTGCCCTACAAAAGTGGGAACTCCCAACATGTTTTTTTACATCATCATGTTTTGGGTGGGACAGTTCAAGGAAGGTATACTATAATACTATGAAAGCATTGGAGTTTTTATTAATTCCAGGTCAGGTTCCCACGGAGATGGACTGTTTCTTAGTCCAGACCAAAAAAATTCCTGCTTAACCAGAAAAATCCTAAGTAAGTAGGTATTTATTCATTGAGACCTGTAAAAGAAAATGTTGGCAACAATTTATTTGATCAGGTAATCAAAAGTATTTCTAAGCGTAAAATCAATAAATCTTTCTGCATGCCATCAACCCAAATTAAATGATAAATTCAGATAAAATATTTACAAACAAATGAACTGGAAAGGTGTTATATACTTAGTATGTAAGGAAAAAGACAAATACCCATAAGGGGGGGAAAAAAGGCAAAGGAGGTAAACATTCACAAAAGAGGAAATACAAATGACCAATAAAAATATGAAAAACCCAACCAGCCTCATTAATAATCATAGCAAACTGACAGATGGCAAATCGAAAACACTGTTTTGTAAATACTGTAACAATTTTATTTCCCAAGATATGCCATTGATTTGACCATAAACTTGTGTACCCTTCTGGGAAGCAATTTAGCAATATTTATCAATAACTTTCAAAGTGTTCATGCCCTCTGACTCTATAATTTCACTTCTAGGAAAGTGGTGCACAAAAATCTAGGCACAAAGATCTTCATGGAACATTTATTTATAACAACAGAAAATAGAAACAACCTAAATGGTCAACCGTTAAACAATGATGCATAGGATATGAGCACATTAGAACATGATGTAGCCATTATGATTATTTTATTAATTAAAAAAATTAACAAATACAGGTTAATTATAGAAAAATTATTTGTATAATAAGCAAAAAGAAAAATCTAAAAAGCATCTGCAGTCCAGTTTTAATCACTGTTAATGTCATGTACCATGACCATATCTTTAAAAGCCTCATGTTTTAATATTAAAATAGTATTTTTGAAAAATATTTGGTAACATTGGAAAATATTTACCATATGAAGGCACATGAAAACTAGTACATATTGTACTATCAAAAATTTGTAAGCAAAATATACTCAGATTAGGAGAGAATACATCAAAATATTAATAACAGATCGCTGGATAATTTTTTTCTTCTTTGTATCTTCTAAAGTATCTACTATAAATAGATATCACTCCTATAAGAGAAATAGAAAACTATTTTTGAAAAATAACAAGTGGAACATCCATGCCTTAAAGCAGATCCTTAAGAGAGAAGGAAGCAAATCCCAATTACTAATAGAATGACTTGACTTGGCACTTTGGAACCACCTGGAACTGAAGGAATATTGATGCCCAGGTCCCACTCCCAGACATTCTGCTTGAATGGACCTGGGCCCAGACCCCAGGTCTCATGTCCCTGGCAACATCTAGTCACACTGGGTGGGGGTCTACCGTGTAGGCTGGGAACCATGGCTTGCATGAGATCACAAGTTCCAGCAGGAGTTTAGGCCTGTGTGATCTGGTGGAGGAGGAAATGTGAGATCTGATTTCAAGCTCTTTAAGTGGCTCTCAGCAGCTGAATGCTTTAGGTGAGTTGTTCAACTGAACCTCAGTTTGAGTATCTGTAAAATGGGGATATTTACTGCCAACCACCAGAGTTAGGGAGTGGCTTCAAGGAGAGGATACATGAGAAAGCGCTGTGTGAAATAGGAAGCATACAGAACGTGTTCTGTTAGCTCCTGGAAACTCAGATGATATCAAGTATCTCTGATCAATGAAATATCCTTGGCACCATGGGAACCCATGCAAATAAACAGGTTTGTTTCTGAGCCATGTCAATCTTGTAATCTGACTTGATCTGGAGATCCTGTAGACGTGAGCTGTCAAATGTGGATGCCTGGGGCAATTCTAGCCTGAGGGTTCATGGGCAGCAGACACAGCCAATAGACCTGAGTTGCCTCAGACCTTTTGGTCATCTTGCTTGGAGAGATGGCTGGCCTCCAGAAGCCAAAACCTTGTTCTCATGAAAATGTGCCTTTGCATTTTAAACAAACACTGCTTCAAAGTAAAATTTATTTAAATTGTCTCTCTCCTGGGGAGGTTGTGTGGCCATTGCTTAAAATGTCTTGGGGAATTCCTCTTGTGAGATTGCCTTTGTCTAAGATACATGTTTTTTCCCTGAGTATTTTCAATCAGTGAATTCATTCTCCGTCCTTTGAAGTGGAGCTTAATTTTAGAAAGCAGCCCAAAATATCTTTTACAACCAAATTTGATGATTAAGATGGTATTCAAACCTAGGTAAGTGTAGGGAAAATGGAAGTTCCCATGGTCAGGATCCTCACCTGAGCCTAATCTACTTGCCCAATGCACATGTGCAATAATGTAAAAATTGGCCTACTGTGTAGGTGCATGCTTACTCAAGTGCTGGCAACAAGCCATAATTGTCTGTTGATATATAAAGAGCTCCGCCCACTGTTCTGTCCTGGAGGCAGAGGCTGAGGCAAATTGTGGATTGCAGACTTGCTGGATGCAGAGGTGATTCTAGTGCTTGACCTGCCACCACAAAAATAAAAAGCCTGGTATAAGACCTTTTACCCACAACGTTCCATTGTCATTATTTGGTCTCACTGAATACAGAGTGACTTTGCCTGGAGCTGAGACCCTCCTGTGCTATAGTAAGACATTTATTAAGTGAAAAGGTCACTTGTAAGGTACACACGTGTGTCTGTCTTTCTACCTGGTCAATTCCCAGTGCCCTGCACAGTGTCCAGGACCCAGATGTTTGATGTTTTCTAGTTGAATGGTGAACAGAGCCTGGCTCTCTAATGGGACCCATAAAATGGCTCCAAAGGTAAGTCTGAAATGGCTTTGGAGCAAAGCAGCCTATTTGAGATTAATACATCCTAGCTTGTATGCTGATTAGAAATCAGTCCCTTTTTTGGTAATATACTATGTAATATATATATTTGGTAATATAGAGCTTGTGCATATGACTGAGGAAAAAATGTTGCAGTTCCTTTCCTTTACTAACATAATGTTGGATTTAGTGTCTTAAGACAACACTAATCAGTGACACTGGACAAATTCAGGCATTTTTGGAATTATTTTTCATGCCAACCCAATCCATAAAACAATCAGGGATAGTATTGTTAACAAGGACAATGCCTGAAACATAACTCATTTTTTCACACAAGACACTGACATTAATCAGACTTGCAAATTAGTGGAGGTCCACACCCCCACGCCTTCGTGAATTTGAGGAGCTTGGAGTTAAGCAGCTCAGTCAGGACAGAGAACATCAGCCTTAGCTTCTGAGCTGTTCTGTTTTAGCTGTTAACTAGCCATGCAGCCTGAAATTGTGGAGGGGGGACACATACATCTCCTCTCTCTTCCTCCCCACCAGGTTTTTATGTCCTTATCTATGCTATGATCTTGCACTCTTAAAGTCATCAATTCTAAACTGAGAACAACGCTGGCCAGAGGCAAAGGCAAGAACAGGTTGCTAACAGTGGACACCCACTGCCATGCACTGAAGAAGAAAGCAAGGTGCTGCTCAGGTGGGGAGACACTGGGGCAGCAGTGGCCAGTTTCAGCGGAGACAAAGTCCCTGCTTTGAAGGAGAAAGAAAGCCAAAGAGGGAGCTCAACGGCTCCTGGCAATGGAACCGTTTCCAGGAAGGGAACACTCAGGTCATCTGAGATCAAGTTCAAGGCACTCAGCCAGCCACCAAGTGGGAAGGAAGCTGCACTGAATGCCTGCCTGCCTGCTCTCTCAGCCTTCTACCTTCTGAACACAAATGCCGCAACAACTACTTTTCCAGGTCACCAAGGGACCTCAGAGGCTCTTTCCAGACCCAGGCACTCTGGCCTCACAGAGCCCATTCAGGGTGCCCAAGCAGAGCAAAGGGCCCCAAGTGCTCTATTTGAAACGTTTGAGCATTCCTCCTCCACCTTTGCACTCTCCTCAGCCACACGGCCTCTCTTCCCCAGGGCACAGGACACTTCCTTAGCTCCCTGCCTTCACATAGGGTGTTTACTCCAAAGCCACTCTCATCCCAACTTTTGCTCTCAAAACCCTATTCTCATTTAATGCCCAGCTCAAATGCCATGTGATCCATGAAGCTCCCATAGCTGGAAGTAGCACCTGTTACAGTCTGTCTTGCATCACACTTATGGACATGTTGTACTTCCCTATTTGGGACAAATTGTGCCCCTCTTCACCACCACATCACACATTTCCCTTCCTTTGCCCTTGCTACTCACCTGTCTGGCCTGTCGTTGGCACCACTTCCCAACATGTTCCTCACCCACCCCTCAAGGCCAGCTCAGCTAGATTATCTGTGAAGGGCTTTCCAACTCTCCATGTTCCCCGCTTAGGCAGATCTACCAACTCTGTTTACGAAGTGGCTCCTTGTGCCTAGAAGTTTGTCTACAGTTTATCTAATCCTTGGACAGCCCCTGCAGAGTAGGTACAAAGTTAGTTTCACTTCAGACTTAAGAAAATGGAAGCTCAGAGAGGTTAGTGAAATTTTCCAAGTAGCATTACTGGTTTATGGCCCAGCCAGGACTGGACTCCAGGTTTGTCTGACACCTAAACCCAAGCCCTCCATCCATGCCATGCTACTCCATTCATAGGCAAATACTGTGAGCATAAGACTATAATGACCATGAAGATCATCTTTGTTGTTTTCAAAGCAAGGAACCTAAGGTGTAGAGTGGTCTCATGACTTGCCCAACGCAACACAGCTTCTCCCTACCCCCTTTCCTCTATCCTCCCACAGGCCAGCACTAATGGCCCAGGAACCATCTATCAACTGCAAGGGTCCTCTGTACCTGGGAACATTCCCTGGGGCCCCAGTTGCAAACTGGGGCCTATCTGCCCTGCAAGCGGGGCCCCAAATTAAGCAAGAGAAAATGTTGCAACAAACTCAGAGCCACAGGATTATTAGCTCAACTGTATGCAAAGATAAAAATTCCAAATGGCAGTGACTTAGAGTTTCTATCTTTCCCATGTAAAAGAAGCCTGAGGAGGGCAGTCCAGGGCTGATGTTGCAGTTTACCGAGTCAGGGCTTGGGGCTTCTGTCTTCTGCAATTCCTCCTCATGAAGCATTCTGTGCTCCATAGTGGCCCCAGGACCACCTGGGGTGGGGAGGCTCTGAGAGCAGAATCAAAGAGCTCCCTGCCATCTTGTATTTCTACTGCTCACTCTGAGGATCTCACAGTCACATCATCTCGCCCAGGGGCAGGCAGGCTTCTCAGAGCTGGGCTGGGAGCAGTCTGGGTCTTGGCAAGCGTGTTGCTGGCAGCATTAAAGGGTAAGAGTGTGGGGAACATTTCATTGCATAGGCCAATGGGCCCTTCTCAAGCTCTGTCTCCTTTCTTCCCTTTCTTCCTTCTTCCCATTTGTCTAGTATTTACTGAGCTACTCACTCCTCTGTGCCAGGCACTGGAGAAACAAAGAGGGATAAATAGCACTTCCTGCTCTAACAAGGAGACAAGGAAGTAGATGATTTTGATGCTATGTGGTGAGTGCAACAGTAAGATACAAGCCAAGGTCTCACCAGAAGCACAAAGGCAGGGCACCTGCCCCAGCTGGGGAGGGGTCAGCAAAGGCTTTCTGAAGAGGGTGTGTGCTGATTAAGACAGGCCTGAGGAATACTAGGGGGAGGCTGCTCGCACCAGATGATGGCCTGGCTGGCAGGGGTGAGAGGGAGGAGTCAGACGCTCCTGCTTTTCTGGTGGAGGTGGCTCGGGGGAGGTGGGCCATAGCTGACACAGAGAACATGGGCCTTCTCCTGGGGACCACGTGCTTTCTTGCCTTGGGGAATGACTCCCCTCAAGTGGGCTATCACCACTGCAGTGTTGTCCTTTTCCAAAGATGAGCACATGGGCCCTTTTCTATTTAAGGGTTTTAATTCAAGTGCCCTCAGGGGATGACATCTCCTTGACCCTGTTTGGTGAATCAAATACAGGAGCACAGATGTACCATGAAACCTCTGGGCCAAACCAGGGAGTTTCACAAGTGTCACCAGGGTCCAAAGGTCCCTAGGAGAAGCTTTGTCTCTAGAAAACTACCTGCAGTGAACACATGCCACAGCGTGGACAGCCAGTGGTGACTCCTTCTCAGGATCAGTGTTTGGGGACTGATCCACCTTGGGTGGAAGTAGAGTCTGCCTCACACAGTGATGACAAGAAGTCAGACACTCTTTCTCAGACTCCCTTGAAGCTATGTGGCATGTCAAGGGCATGTGGCCCAGCTCTGCAAGTCAGATACACCTGCAAGAGTCTTGGAGCCATGAGGAACTTTCTATGGCAGCTGCTGCAGGGGGATCACCTTTTCCCTTTTCCTACCAGCCACAGTGGAGCCCCCAGGGCCTTGCAAATGACAGGCCCTGACACTCAAGCTTCATTAGGTTCACAGCAACTTGTTCCTGTTTGCAATTAAGGGCTATGGTTGATTCTTTGGCAGCTGTCAGTCCAGCAGGGCGTACGGTAGGGAAAATGCAGAGATGAGGCGAGCACACACATCCAGAGGACAGTGAAGAAACTGTAGCTAGAACAGAGGGCTCCTTCACAGGGGGAGGGGAAGACAAGGTTGGTGGACCCCAAAAGCCCAGTTAAGGAGCCTGATCAACATCTTATAGGAGGCACCAAATTTTCCTTTTAATTAACTTTTATTTTGGAATAATTTTACATTTATAGAAAAGTTACAAAGACAGTACAGGCAGCTTCTCTATACTCCACTGCCCAGTTTCCCCCAAGGCTGACATCTTTAATGGTGCAGTTGTCAAAACTAAGCCAACACGGGTATCTTACTGTTGAGACTCAACTCCACACTTGATTTGGATCTCACTAGGTTTTGCATGCACATCCTTTTTCTATTCCAGGATCCAATCCAGGATACCACTTTCCATTTAGATGCCAACTTCTTTAGATGAGACAATTAACATGATTAGAAGTATTTCAGGAGAATCATCTGATAGCTACATACAGGTTGGACCAGGGCATTGGGGTGGGAAAGCATTTGTAATGGCATTCCAGAAACTTCACTGAACTTCCCAATGTGCCCCAATGCCAAGTGCTTAAAGAGGCTCACCACCTTGAAGATGCAGTAGCCAGAAAGAGGACATCTGGGTCACTGGGAGCATCTCTGCCTGCTCAGGGCCCCCTTAGGCCAAAGGCATATTTGGCAGGTACAGGGGGTCTCCACCCAGCAGTGCTGGCAAGTTAGGGGGTCTTTCTGTCCATATAGCAAGAGTGAGCTGATACACACAGCCAGGCTTGCCTTCTTTTCCAAAAGTCTAGTCTCATCTCCCCTGACAAGGCAGTTTACTGTGGAAAGAGAACAGGCTCTGGATTCAGGCCTTCCAGGGTTTGAGTTCCAGCTCCACCACTCCTTGCAGGACCCTGGGTGAATTATTGAACTTCACTGAGCTTCAGTTTCCACACTGCTAAAAAACTGGATCTTCAGCCTCGTTCATGGGATTATTGAGAGGGTAAAGGAACTTTAAAAAGTGTTCAGTAGATGGCTGGCACACAGTAAGCATTCAATCAGCAGCAGCTCCCTCGACAACTTGATGGTGGAGCTGGGCCTGTAATTTTCTCGCATATTCTCATAGTGCTTAGCACACAGAAGGTACTTCATAGATTGATGATTGTAGTATGGAGGCCATAAACCCGGTGGCCCCAGACAGGGCAGCCCATGTCTCCAGTTACATCACGCATTTGTTTAGCAAGTCTATATTAGGCCTCACTAAACAGCAATAAATAGATAAATGCCAGGCACTGTGCTAAGTGACCAACACATGGTCTGTGTCAAGAATTGGAAAGCCTAGCAGGGGAGAGATGTCTCTTGACAACTTTCATTCAGGTCTGACGCAGAGTTTGGCATAGTTTAGCAAGCAGAGAGCCCAAGGGTACAAAGACGGGCTCCTTCTGAGTGGGGCCAAGGAAGAGCCTCACAGAGAGCACAGACTTAGAACGGCAGCATGAGTAGTTCTTCCAGCACCAAATGGTGGGGTGAGGGTGAGGGTGAGATGAGAGAGACAGAGAAGCTTGTCATTGGGAAACACGATATCCTCTGGAGTCACGGGCAGTCTTGTGGAGGTGACAGTATGAGCGGTGGGAGATGAAGTTATAAAAATACGGCAGCTCTAATACTTCCTCACAGAAGGGGCTGAGGGGTGGTCATCTGATGGCAGGGGTGGGCAGGAGACCCGGCTGAAAGCCATGCTTTTTCATAGCAACCACGGCTTTTTGGTAGAGTAGCTGCCCACCGCCTGCAACTGCTTATCTCTGGGGAATATATTCCAAGATCCCCAGTAGATGCCTGAAACCATGGATAGTACCGAACCCTAGATATACTGTTTTTTTTTTCTATGCATACATACTCATGATAAAGTTTCATTTATAGATTAGGCACAGTAAGAGATTAACAATCATACAAAATAGAACAATTATAACAATATACTGTAATAAAAGTTATGTGAATATGGCCCCCCTCTCAAGTTATCTTACTGTACTGTACTCACCCTTCCTCTGGTGAGATGTGAGATCATAAAATGCCTACTGATGAGAAGTGAGGCTAGTGGCAGAGCGTAGGCACTGTGATGTAGCACACTTGACCTAGCACTACTTCAGGAGGATCATCTGCTTCTGGATTACGGTTGACTGGGGGTAACTGAAACCACAGAAAGTGGTGCCGCAGATAAGTGGGGATGAATGTACACATTTAGTCGAGGTGGCTTGGAGAAGCCATGTCACCGGTAGTACTAATGGTGGGGGTGGCTTCCAGCTACTCCTGACATGGCCCCGCTCAGATGGGAGCCAAGTGGCCAGTATGAATGAAGGTTGGGGCATTGACAACAATGTCCGCTAAACCTTCAAAGGGAGAAATGGAAACTGAGATGCAGAGAACTGAGAGATGCCAGAGATGAACAAGCAGGATTTGGTGAGGGTAGGATGTAAGGAGAGCTGGAGGGGCAAGGATGACTCCAAGTCTTCTATGTCAACTGGGTGCCTGGAGAAGCAGGAGCAACAGGCTGTGCTGGCCGAGGTGGGTGGTGGTGGTGGTGAGAGCTCTTTCATACACACTGAGCATGAAGGGGTAGCCAGGAATGCTACTCAGAGGCACCACAGCTCTAGCTTTAAAAGTCATCCTCCTGTCTAGGATTTGCTTCAAAATATTTAGAAAATGGTGGGTAGGCTATAGGACAAACAAAATTGGCTTTGAGTAAAGTGAGTGAGGAAGTAAAAATTAGCTCAGACTAAGGAAAAAAGGTGGCCAGACGTATGTAAGGCCAGCTATAAAGTTACCACGAAACAATTTCCCTCCCAAGGGCCAGCTGCAGCTGGAGTATCATAACCAACCCCTTCTTTGCCTGACTACTGCTTTCTGACTGAGAAACCTTGTTCTTTAAATGATAGACCATCAGAAACTTTGCAGTTCGACTAAATGTGTACATTCATCCCCACTTATCTGCAGCACCACTTTCTGTGGTTTCAGTTACCCCCAGTCAACCGTAATCCAGAAGCAGATGATCCTCCTGAAGTAGTGCTAGGTCAAGTGTGCTACATCACAGTGCTTACGCTCTGCCACTAGCCTCACTTCTCAAAAATTTCAATGCTGGGAGCATCTAAGTCACCTGACACGGAGTAGTTCTGATTTGCAAGTCAGATTCAGAACTTCAGATAGTCTTCTGAACACGACATTCCACATTTATCTTGTACTTTTGAAGGAAAAGAACCTGGGTCTACTGTGCAGTTCAGACCAGATGTTGATTCCTATAGGTATCGTCCTGCTTTCTTTGAGCCTATCAAAACACTGCTTTATTTAAATTTTACCTAAACTCCATCCTCCCCCCAAATCTTGTAATTGTCTTTTCCAGTCTGATGAGACACCCCATAGTTCCCCTGGTGTGTGGTCTCCTTTGTTGCAGTGAGTTAATAAATCTGATTCTGTCAAACTACAGGTTTGTTCCTGGTGATCTCAGACTGATTGGGCCAGGACATGAGTAATGGGGTACAGCAGTTTCCTCAACTATTGCAAGTGATTCACATTTTCCGTAACATTTCCAAGTTCTTATAAAGTCCTCACCCCATGGTAATTGTAGAAGCCATGACTACAGCACCCCAAAGATGTCCACATTCTAATCCCTGCACCTGTGAATATATTACCTTAACAGCAGAAGGGACTTCGCAGACGTCATTAAGGCTCAAGACTTTGAGAAAGGAGAGTATTCTGGATTATCCAGGTGGGCCTAATGCAACCATGTGGGGCCTTAAAAGCAGAGAGCCTTGCCTGGCTGTGGTCAAAGAGCTGGGACAGTGGAAGCAGGGTAAAAGATGTAAAGTTGCTGGCCTTGAAGATGGAAGAAGGGGCTGCAAGCCAAGGAATACAGGCAGCCTCTAGCAGATGGAGAAGATAAGGAAACAGATTCTCCTCTAGAACCTCCAGAAAGGAATGCTGCTCTGTTGATATTTTTAGTCCAGTGAGACCCGTATCAGAGTTCTGACCTATGAACTGTAAGAGAATACATTTGTGCTGCTTTAAGCCAAGTTTGTGGTCACTGGATATGGCAGCTATAGAAAATGAATACCAGATCCCTCAGAGGAGTGAGTAAAGACAGAAATGAGCCCAGGGTGCCCTGGGGACACCAATACTGCATGGGGAGGAGGGAAAGATGAGTCAGCCGAGGACACAGAAAGGGAGATACAACACTGAAGCCCAGAAGAGGCCAGCAAAGGAAAAGTTTCAAGAAGGAGAAAGTGGTCCAGAGATTTAAACTGCCTAACCCTTAAAGTGAAGGCTGAAGGGGGTGAGTCTTTCCATTTTAAAGGGCATGTTATTTCCTCGCTTCATTTTCCCTGGGAGTCTAGTATTTGCATATAACAAACAGCCTTTTTTGCCTGAAACTATCACCTTCTCCCTTCATGTTAAAAGCCTGAGAGTTTGAGAACTTTCACAACCTCAATTCACATAATAATCCTATCAAGGTAATATTCTAGTTCCAGAATAGCAGGTTTTAACTGCATTGTAAGCCAGAAAGAAATCTATTTTTATGTGTTAATCCAAGTTATTTGACTCTGGGGAGCAGCCTAAATGAAGAGTGAGAACAGCCACTGGACTGGCCTGACACTGTGGTCCTGATTGTATTTAATAAACACTCCATCCAGACCTATCCTTCCCTGGACACTGGAGGTGCAAAACTACAACTATTCCTTAAAATATTTACTCTTTATAGACCATCTCAGCTACCAATTTGGAAAATGGCAAATTATTTCACCTAGGTGAGACTGTTGATGGCTCTATCTTAAGAGAACATTTACATTCTATAAGGCAATGTTACTGCTGAATTTGTAGATTTTCAGGCTTTAAGTGAAGAATGGGAAGGAGAGGAGTGTATTCTTAAATTATAAACTCACCAATCTCATCTGGTTTTGACAACCTGGGCCTAATGCCTCATTCTCACATAAGGGCCTGGGCAAATGGCTTTTCTCTGCCTGAATACTCTACTTCATTCATTCTTCAGAATTCAGAAGTTGTCAGTCCTTAGATTACACTGGCTCCTTCTGCTACCGGACCCCACCCATGCCTGTACTTCTGAGTCATTCACGGTACCTGCAATGACTCATTCAGTGTCTTTCCCCTCCTCTGGATGACACATTCTGAAGAAAAAAGTTTGCCTTATGTCATGTTCACTTGGTTTCTAGCATATGGCAGATATGCATAAATATTTGTTGATGGTTGAATAAATGAGTGAAGGGGGGTGGCTACTGCTTTTACTCTGGTTTAACAGGTGATTCTTCAGTTGAACACAGAGATTCTTGGAAATGCAAATCAGAATTAAATATTTGGGCCCCTCAAAGCCAAAGCAGCAAAACCACTGAGTTTCCAAAACACACCTAATACCCTATATTCATCCCTAGTCTTGTCCAAAGCCTGAATTAGCAAACAAACATAAGGTCAAGTGGATCGGATTTTTGACAAGGGTGTCAAGATGATTCAATTGGAGAAAAGCATAGTTTTTTCCATAAATGGTGCTGGGACAACTGGATATGCGCATGCAGAAGAATGAAGTTGAAAACTCTCCTTATACCATACATAAAAATTAACTCAAAGGCATATATACCTAATCTAACAACTAAAACTTCTACTCTCAGAAGAAAACATAGGAATAAGTGTCTGTCACCTTGGGTTATTCAAAGCTTTCCTACACACGCCACCAAAAGCAGAAGTGACTAAATTGGACTTAATTGAAATGAAAAATGTTTCTGCTCCAAAAGATACTATCAAAACATTACAACCCACAAAATGGGAGAAACTATTTGTAAATTATCATGTATCTCATTAAAAACTTGGATCCAGAATATCTAAGGTCTCATACAACTCAATAAAAAGCTAATAACCATTCAATAAAAAGAGAAAAATAAAAGGTAAAGAAAAAGCCAATAACCCAACTGAAAAATGCACAAAAGGATTTAAATAAACATTTTTCCAAAGAAGATACAGGTGACCAATAAGCACATGAAAAGATGCTCAACAGGGGGACATAAATCAAAACCACAGTGAGAGACTAAGATAACTATGATCAAAATGACAGACAGCAAGTGTTGGCAAGAATCTGGAGAAACTGGAACCCTCATATGTTGTTGGAGGGAATGTAAAATGGTGTAGCCACTTTGGAAATGTGTAGCAGTTCCTCAAAAAATTAAACATGGAGTTAGATAGCATTTGATCCAGTAATCCCACTCCTTGGAATATGCCCAAGAGTTATTAAAATGTATGTCCACATAAAAAGTTGTATATGAGTTTTCATAGTATTGGTTATAGCCAAAAAGTAGCATCCACATATCTGTCTATGGATGAATGGATAAACAAAATGTGGTATATCCAAAAAGTGAAATATTTAGCCATAAAAAGGAGTAACATAACTGTTACATGTCACAACATGGATGAACCTTGAAAACCTTGAGTGTGAAATAAGTTAGTCACAAAAGCCTACATATAACGTGACTCTATTGATAGGAAATATCCAAAATAGGCAATCTATAGAGACAGAAAGTATTGGTGGCTGCCTAGAGCTGGATTTGGCAGGGGAAGGAGTGGGTGGAGTCGGGAGGGGCTGCTAGTTGGCATGGCATTTTCCTGGGGTGATGAAAACATTCTGAATTGCTTGTAGTGATGGCATCACAGTCCTATGACTAAAAACCACTGAATTGTATTACTTTAAATGAGTTAATTGTATGATATGTGAATTATATCTCAATAAAGCTGTTAGAAATTTAAGTGGGAAAAAGAAATACTGTGCTTTTATTTAGAAATATCACACATTTGTTAGAAACCGATCTCACACCCGTTTTCCCAAGCATTAAGAAAAATGCAGGTTTCTATCATCTCGGACACTAGGAGTCGTGAGCTCATTTGTTTTCTTGTGTGCCTGTACAATGGACAAGGGCCAGTGCAGCAATTCTGCTCATGGTGAATCACAGACCTGCAGGCTTCTTGCAATGGAGCATTTCAATTCTATAAAGCCATGCACTTTTCTCTGGTAACAATATATTGTCCTTGAACCTTGAAATGAAGCACAAAAATTTTTCTTTCTCTCCAGCATAGACGAATTCACTCCATTAAGGTCACCTGAAACTCACTGGGTTTAGATATTTAGAACAGGCCAGAGTGCCAGGATGACCAAACCCTAACTGTTAGAAGCTAACCTTCTATGCTCCTGATTTGTTCTTTCCCTCCCTCCCTTTCTTTCTTGTGTCCAGGTTCTTTGGCTCAAAGCAAAGGTCTGAAGACCCTCCCACCCTCTGTACCAAGAGTGTTGGATGGGAAAAGACAAAGGAACTTCCTGGAGTTTGGGCTCCATTTCCCAGATCTTGGGGCCCACACTTGGGTGTCCATGTACTACTGAGCCACTTTCCTTCCCTTCTTCATGACTATGGCAGGGCTTGACTGGGGGTCCTGGGAGCAATCCCTGCCCTGGCATGTCAGAGGGAACAAGTGAACACGCAGGGAAGTCTGGCTGGTGAAAAGTAAAGAAGAAAAGCTAAGATTTTACATGAAAATGGCTAGAGGTTCAGAGCAGGCAGCAAAAGACACACACTGAAATAAATGAACAACTGGATATGCAAAGTTAGAAAAACTTAAACTTTATCTTAGAAGTTACTGAGGTACAAAAGAAGACAATGGCAAAGTGTAAGGCTAACAACAAACCATACACTTGAGTGTCAGAGCACTCTAGGGGTAAAAGGTGATGGAAAGGTATGTGACTCCGTATTTCACTAGCTTCAAAAAGTAAGAGAGCCCAGATCATAGCCAGAACTTCTCAGTATTGGTTACAGATTCTTTACAAAAGTATTTACCTGTGGGAAGAGAAAAACCAAAAGTTAAATTTCACATTATCAACAAACTGTATGCTAGTCTTTCTATAATGTATTTAGGCAAGCCCATGAGGTTTTTGTTAGGAAGGGAAAATAGGCATGGAGAGGCATATGACCTACTCAGGGTCACATAGTTACAAATGGCAAAGGTGGGAACAGAATCCAAAAATTGCATTTCCCTAGTTCTAGAATGCCTTAGAAGAGGATGTTAGCTAAGAAGCACATATTACAAGTCAATTATTTAACAATTATTAGCCCCAAGTACTTTAGAGAATAGGGATTATATGTGTAACTTGTACAAGGTCCCATAGGCTTTGGCGTGTGAAATGCAATTTGAGGCGCAAAGCACAAGACCCACTACGTTGAAGTTTGAAGCAAAGATAAAAGTGCAATAAAGGAAATCACCAGAAAGCTGAAGCTAAGGTCCTCCCCACCTTGTTCATGAGTTCTTCCTGCTTGGTTACTTCTTCAGAAAAATCATTATTGACATCCAACACCAGCACTGGAATGTTCAGCAGAGCCTCAAAGTGGAGCCTTTAAGAAGCATGAACATTTAGGGCACAGAAAAAAGAAGGCTGAGCCAAGCTTCACATACTCGCCAAGTCTTAATTAATTCAGAGAACAGACCTAAAGTCTGTTGAAGTTTCCAATGAAGTTGCATATAAACAGGAGTTTTAAAAAAGAATTAAAGTTGGCTAGAAAGAGGAAGGCTGAAATTTCTCTTTAGTCTTGAGATGGATGCTGAAGGTCAGAGCTCCAAACATTTTAAGTGGACAGCATACCAGGCCCAGAAGGAGGAAAGGCTGAAACCAGGACTGTCAACTTAGTAAAATGGATAATTTCTCTAAAATTTTTCAGCCCTTCATCCTGAGCCAACTATAGTATAACATCATCTATCACAATATTCAATCGAGGGGAACGTTAGGAAACGAAAAAGTTGGAGAAACAGAATCTAGTAAAATGTATCCTGGAATACACAGATTACATCCAATATTAAATATGTGAGTTTTGTAATGCTTGACATTTCCAATCACTTCTAGTACATTCTGAATCTTCCTATGGGGCTGCATGTTGACTTCTTGTGTTTTAACAACTGGCTTCAGGGAGGCAGGTCTCTGTCTAATGCTGCCCTCTTCTCTGCTTACTTGGTTGTCTTGTGAATAAGCCAGGCTTCATGTTGACTGTGAAGCTGCTCGAGATACACCAGCTCAATTCCTTTCTCCTCCTCCCTTGCCCTCTGGTGTAGTCTCTTCGAACAAACCTAAAAGACAATTCCCAGGCCCTGTTGAACTTGTCTAGTATCTTGGCTGTTACAGTGCAGTCTTGGGGGAGGCGGGGGGCGGGGTGCTTTCAGACCCGTTCATGATGTCTATCCTGGGTGTTATATGCCACAACTTATCTTCTGCTGTTTTGTTTTTTTATTTAATCACAGGTTAAGGGCAAGCATCACCCACCTAGGAACCTGGAATTACCCTTCATTTTCCTCTTTCCAACCACATCCAGGAAGTCACTGAATTCTCTTTGATTTCTCTCCAGTTGCTTCTCTCCTTGCCTCTCTCACCTCTACTCTGAACAGGCCCTCGGTCCCTCTCATCTGGAGTATGGCAAGAGCCTCTGGCACTCTGCTTCCTGGAGGTGGTGAAGTGTATGGAAAGAGCACAGGCCTTAAAGTAAGACGTGCAGGATTAAATTCCTGTCTTCACTATGTATTTCTGCAGTGTTTGTGGGCTTCCATTTCCTCATCCCTCATCCTCAACTCAGCCCTCAGGTGGCTGTGAGGACCCACCAAAGGGTGGCATGCCACGTTCCTGGCAAAGGCTATCCTTCCAGGGCACCCCCTCTGCCCACCCAACCTTCTACAACACTGCAACACTGGGGCATTACTCTTGTTGCTGGCAAAGCCTCCTTACTGCCTATGGCCACAAACTCTGGGGGTTCAAGGAAGTATCAGTATTTACAAAATGGTAAGTAATCTGAAACATCACTCATATCACTCTGGAGCAGAATGCAAATAATGAGGAAAAAACAAAGTGAGGCTTAATACTAACTCTCCTTCCCTGCCCTTCTGAGACACTCCATAATTCTATTCTGCCTCCACCTGGTAGAAAAGTTTGAAGCACACTGGTTCAGAGAATGTCATCTTTTCCTTTACTTGTCACACAAGGCCATTCCTGGATTCTGGCCACCCCTCCCACTTCTCCACTTTCAACCTCCTTGGCGCCTCCCCTGGACTCACTGCTTTAGCCTGACTGGACCTCCTGGCGGCAGGACAGGCCAAGCGCTTCCATACCACAAGACTTTTGCTCCAAATGTTTTAGCTTGAATTGCTTTCCTTTCTCTCTGCCCGGCAAACAGGCCATCTATACATTCAATGTCATCTATTCTGGGTGAACAGGTAGATTAACCGATTGATTTAGTACCTCCCTCTTTCAATCACTTAAAAAACTTTATTCCCAAATGTAAACTTCAATCCCAAGTGAAGTGCACATTATTCCATAAGGCGCTGAGTCTTTACTGTTTCCTCTTGTCTTACCTTTCCTCCAGAGAAACGAAATCATATAAGCAAATTTCACTTATGATCTCATACCCAACTTTTCACACTGATGAAAAGAGAGACTGATCTAACTGGCTAATATTTTCAGCACTATCCCTCCTTGTCAATCTCTTCCCCAAATCAATTACTGTCCCAAACTTGGATGAAGTCTTTGTCCTCATGATTTTAATTTAGCTAAACAATAAGTAAGACAATATGCAAAATAGCAAATTGAGTGCTAAGCTGCGAGGTTTGCGTCTTACTCCCAGCAGGTCAGATAAGGGAAGGAGTAACTGGGTCCCAGTAGTCAGAGGCTTTTCCTGGAAGAGGCATGAGCTTCCCCTTTATCTCTGCTACCAGCTTACTGAGCACTGCTCTGAGCGCGGGTGCTGTGCTGGGCCCCAGACAAACACAGACCACCATTTCAGCTACATCAGAGAGCAGAGGGAGGTGTACACAGGGAGCTCCGAGGGCCCAGGGGGTTGGGAGGCAGGCTGGAGTCTGTCTCCTTTGGGGCTGAGCATGGGCCTGGGCAGAGTAGCTGGTCAACAAATATTTGTTGCATGTATTCTTTTAATGTTTTAATTTCTGACCTAGTCTCTCTATCTCCATTTACCTATTTCTCACATGCATCCTTTCTATTTCTACCTTCCTTCATTCTGAACCTGCCTGCTTTTCTTTCCTTCTTTCCATCTCCTGGCCCTGTACCCCCACCTCACTGCTGACAGCTTGTTGCCTCCTTTCCTGATCACACAGCTTTCCACCCGACTTCCAGCTCCGCTCCTACCCGCACCCACCCACCATTAACTTTTTTTGTGTATTTTCAAAAATACCTTACACATAGGTACATTCTAATCCCACCTTAAAATCCCACATGCATGTAAGAGATGTTCCACCATACCCTCTGCTCTTGTTTTTCCTAACACTACGTCTCGGAGATCGTTACATATTAGTATCATACTTTCCCATTCTCTTTTATGGCTTCAGAGTTTTCCAGTGCATGGATAGAGCATAATATATTCGACTGGTCACTATCACTGACCACTGGGTTGTTTCCAGTAATTTGCTATTACAAGCAATGCGGCCTTGCACACAAGCCATTTGCCCACATGGGAGCATATTTAAGGAGTAAAATCCAAGGAGCATAATTAGTAGGTCGAAGGTTTGTGCACTTACAGTACCAAACTACCTTTGTAGGGGTTAAACAATTTACATTCCCACTAGCAAGGTAGCTTTGGGATGTGTCACACAGCAAAGCTACCTAATTTTCCTCTCTGAGAGAAAATATTCTCTTCTGAGAGAAAAATATTACCAGAATTAATTAAAATGCATATTTTAAAAATGTCTCTCTCCTATTAAAATAAGCTAATATTTCCCCTTTTACTTTTAATTTGGCTAACAGAGCAAACTTTTCTTCCCCCTATAAGTCCACATAAACTCCTATTTTGAACATTTGGCAAAATTCTTATTTTACTGATATGGTTACAACACATTCCTTAAAAAAACACCCTGTATAAACAGTGCTTTAGTCTTATCCTTCCTCATAGTCCTCATGAGGAGGACACATCTATGTGTAGTAAGGACACAGTGTAGCTGCTAAGGGGCAGGAGGGACCCTCCTCCTAATCTGCCCCCTTCACCTGCCACCTCAGAAGTGGCTGCTGCTCTGCCTGCTTGAAGTCAGACAGCAACTAGGCTATGACTGTGGGTGACAGGCTGCTGTGCTTCCTGAGCCCCAGCCCAGGTGCCACTTGTCCCGGGCACTTCCTGCCCTGTCTCACACTGCGAACAGGCTGGACCTCTGAGCCACACTGGCTGGCTGCACTTTCTCTTCCTGATTCCATGGGGCCAGGTAGGGACACTGAGGCCTAGACATTTTTTGTTATTGTTGTTGTTGGCTTGCTTGTGTTTTAGAATTAGGGGAAAGCAGGTGGAATGGAGTGAAAGGCTTTCCTCAGACACACCCTATCTGCTCTAATGCGGTTTTGCCAGGGCTCTGCTCTGGAGTCCTGGGCGCTTGCACAGCCTTGTGCATACAGCTGTCTTCACTTCTGTTCTGCTACTCTCTTGGATATAATTACTTCTGAATCTCCCAGAAGAGGTCAGGCATAACTTCAGGGGAAGGAATCAGTATTCCTGGGTCCCTGGCTCTAATGCCATCAAACAGCACCAACTCCTAATCCAATCTCAAAATGAATATGCTATTTTGCTTTTTCTGCCATTAAGTTGTAATAATCTCCCAGCTCACCCCAATTTACCCCAGCTGAAATACTTCAATTAGTCTCTCTAAAGAGGTACATCCATCACACCACGACCACCGTCACCACTGTCCCCTCCTCAGGCAGTCACTTGGAGCACATGAGAGTGGGGAAGACTTCTGTGCTTGTCCTCTCCTCTCTGCCTCCTGAGAGACTGAGATGGGGCTCCCCCATTTTCTGACCCTGCATTCAGTCTGCTCTGAGGCTTCCTTCTGTCTACAAGGTTCAGGACTGCTGGCCTCTAGTCTGAACAAAGCTCTCCCTCCTAAGATTATGTGGTCTTCATGGCATCTGACTATACATTATGCATGTGTCTCAAAAGTTGAGAGCAACACATCTCTCAAAAACTACCTCCTGCCTTGACTCAGAATCCCCTCCAGAAGAGCCCTTAGACTTCACTAGTTTGAGCCATTGGATTTGACAGACAAGGACCCTCCCAGGAGAAAGGTTCCAGGTGCGGCCATGGTCACTGCCAGTCAGCAGAGGCCAAGGACCACTTCCATCTCCAGAGACATTGGTGCTGCCACCCTAACATCAACCTACTGTGCCCCTGGCTGGCTCCATGGTCCAAGTCAGAGCCGTGGAAGACAACTTCTGTCATCCATCCTGCCTTACCAGTGGTGTTCTTAAGGTTCAAAAAGAGGCTGCAAAGTAGGGCAGCATCAGGATGAGCTGAGGAAACCATCCTCTTTCTCCCAACATCTTACTCAGGAAACCATCAAGACCACCAGACTATGACGACCCAATTAGAGGGAAGGAAAAGCAAAGGCAATTGACTATAGGTTACCTGGTCGGAGGAGCCAATCTGCAAACCTGGGTGATAAAGACAATCCCAATTTTCTCTATATAGTTGCTACACTGTGCTATGTACAATCAATGGCTTTAGTCCTCTGCTGCAGAAGGCCTGTGGGGAAGAGGTGCTGGTGCCAGAATGGGAGGGTGTGTATTCACTGCTCTCCATGCTCCATGTAATACCCACAATCCAATTTCCCCAACCAGAAAAATCAGGAGCTTGGAGAACACCATCTCCTAACTTTCACATGGCCCTAAAGTCATTTAGGTTCTGTTACCTGGGGAGTAGCCTGGAGGTAGATGAAGCCATGTAATTTGAGCTGGCTGGCAAACTCCTGCAGGAGAAAAGAATGCCAGTCCTGATAGATATGCCACTCGATGTCACTGAGGGAACCATTTTCAAAAAGATTCTTTGCAAAGATATACCTGGTTGGAAAAATAAGTGGGATGGGGGAGGGGGGAAATAATGGGAAATAGAATGAAAGATAGGAGAGAGAGAAGCAGAAAAATCAGTAACCAACTTGCTACATGTCTATTTAAACCACTTAACCTTTCTAGCTCCTCATCAATCTTTAAGAAATCTGAAATTCTTAACCTGTATCTCCCCCTCCTTGCTCAACACTAAGATAGGAAATAGCATCTAGACTTTAGTGGCCAAAATCACAGCTCTCCAGATGAATTAATCCACTGGAAGAAAAAGGGACACTGGAAAACAGTGTCATTGGTCACCAACAATGTTCCCTGCTGGAAAAAATGTCCCTCAGTCAGAATGTACAGCATGGTGCACATACACTTAAACTTCTGAGACTTCCTTATTACTGTAGCAAGCCCCCAAACAAATAACTCTAGTATAAAGCACCCATCACATTTCATTTAATGACTGAGGTTTCTGAGTCTCTAGGCTGCAGAGCCATCCTTCTTTCTAGTTAAGAAGTGGAGAAGGAACTGTATTTAAGTGGTGTCACCTGTGGAGCAGGAAATACATTTCTTGCTAACTGCAGTTTTACCAAGAAAGCAGACTCTCCTCCAGAGCACACATGAGCTCTTGTTTACCTGCTTCCTCTGCTGCTCAGCTTCTAACCCAGACACAAGAAAACTAAATCTAAAAATCAAACTAGCTTATGGCCACAACCCAAGGAGCATGTGGTAAATAGGTATCAGAGCTAACCAGAGACCATAGCTTCAGAAGGGTTAGTTCTGCTTTGAAACCTCACACTTCTTGATACAAAACACAATTTACATCCTAAACAATGAACTCCAATGGCAATACTTAACAACTGGCCACTTCTGAGAAAATGAAAGTTGGAATCCTTGTGTAGGAATGGCTCAGGGAAGTGTAAACCCCAAAGCCGTATGTACTGCAGAGTCACATTCCTGAGGCTGATCCTGGCTCCAAAAATCTCACAATTGCCATGTCACCATAGGCAAGTCACCTAACTCCCTCAGCCTGTTTCTTCCTCTTTATAGAAGGAGGTAACAGTTGAACCTAACTCCCAGAGTTGCTGTGATGAGTGTATATAATACTCACACGGTGCTTAGAAGAGTGACTGACACCCAGCACTCAAGACATCTTAGTCATTAGCGTAACTACTTCTTTGCTAGGTTATGAAGAAACTAATTTGGGACCTCCAGAAGTCAACTTCCCAGTCTGGAATGGTTTAGCTATAGTCTAGCTGAAAGCAACAAAGAGAAGAAAGAGGTGACCTTTGTTACTCAATTTCTGAAAAATGTTTTTAGCTTCTTCCCAGGTAACTTAGAAATTATGCACTTGTTAATAAGAAGGGCCCTCACTCTTCTCAAGGATGAGCATCTCCTTATTTCTTCAAAAGTGGTGGTGGGCAGAGATGGAGCAAAAGGGTGTGGCATGAGTGCCAAGGGGCAGGAACTATGGCAGTCTGCATGCAGGGCCTGCACAGGACAACTTAATAAGGACTTAGGCATCAGGGGCCCTGCTCTAAAACCACAGGCTATTGTTTCTTTTAATTCAAACAGAAAAGATTAAGCTTTCTTCCTCCCTGTCATCATTTTCCCAAACAACCTGTGCCCCTCCTTTGGAACGTGACACGGCATCACACTTGTGAGCATGGGTGCAGTCTGAGTCCCCTGTTGGTCCCCTCTGATGGCTGCCATGAAGGCAGGGATTGGACTGGGTCTGCCTTGCTCACTGCTGCAGCCCCAGGGTCCAGCCTCTGCCTGAACGCAGTGGGGACTTCGTCAATCAATGCTGAGCATATGAATGAATTTTTTAAAGAAGAGAAAGGGTCTCAATTACCATAAGGATTATAACGTGCAATTAATTATCCTTTCTGTCTCCAAAATGCCCCCTCTGAGAACATTTAGAATGTTACAGCTGCTTATAGTGTAACCAATTCTTATCTCTTTCTTTTCAAATACATGTTAAGATCTTGTAGCTTCTAAACAAAGTATTTCTATTTCTGAGGGGTCTCTCACATGCCTACTTCACTAAAGGGCTGGAAATCAAAAGACCCATAGCGCATGTTCCCAAGCAACCCAGATGATTTTATGTGATTCCTTTTCCCAGTCCAAGAGGCATAGCTTTGGAAAGGGCAGAGAAAAATATATAGGAGTAAACCCAACAACTGAAAAAAGAACCAAAATCAAAATCTGATAGTTTGTTACTCACATATTTAGCTTTTATAAAGAATACATTCTCTCTAGGGGCACACTGAGAAGGAATATGCAGCCCAGAGGGTTTGTTTTACACATCCTGCAAGATTTTTAGGTAATGTTAAAAAAAAAAATACATGACATTACAAGTACACTCTCATATTTTCCCACCAGGAGGCTTTATGAACACTAAGCAGTAAAACTAGTTTATCTAATTTAAAATAAGTGGGTAATCAAATTAATGTCTTCAGAAGTGAATGGACGATGAAAATGCAGCATTTTCCATTCTGATAACTCACAGGGGCTTAAGACAGACCATCAGGGTTTAAACCACACTTTCCCACTGATAGAAGTCATTCATAGACTGAAAACCCCTCAGCAGTGTCCAGATCAAGGCACTGTCACCTTGTCTCCAAATGGCTTAAACACAAGTCACAGCCTGGGCCGTGGCCCTGCTAGAGCTCTGGAGCTGGGTGACTAACTTCCCTGGAACTGACTTCCCAAGCCAGTGCTAGCCTTCACTAGAAGTGACTTCGGCCCTCACTCCCCCAGGCGTAGGGATAACACCCTTCCCCTGAGCTGGCACAGGCCCTGGAGGCCCTCTACAGATGGCGGCCAGCAACAAGCCCTGCCACAACACAGGGTCAAATAGGCAAAATCTGAGACAGAAGCCCATTTCACAAATGTGCTATTTCTACTTAGAAATCCTTTCTTGAAGAACAAAAAAGGGATGCATTTCTCATATCATTTTAGGAACACATGTTTTCATTATGTCTGCTTTTTTCTTTAAAGGTGATAACCAACCACTGATATACTTGGTTCTAGAATATACGCTACTCCTGAAGCATCTATTCTGTGCCTTTCAGCATATAATGGTTATACTAGAGAGCTACTAGCTTGCCTCTCTGACAGAAATGAATAAGGAAACAAAGTAAGCAGTTGCAATGAAATTAAATGCATGTACTTTATGAAAAACACAATATCCTTTCTTGACATATATGGTAACTCTCTGAATAAATCTGCATGATTTGTCTTTAAAATGACAATTTTTCTAAGTACAATTTTCCAAGATCGGAGAGCTGTGCAGGATCTGAGAAAGAGAAAATACACAGCACTGAGCATGGGGCTTATGACCAGCAGAGGGCTCAGGGTCCTACCTGTCACTGTACACAGACCTCTCAAAGACCTGGACTGCCTCCCTGGCCTGTAAGAGTTTCGCAGGGAAGGGCTCCAGCTGTGCTTTCAGGCGGCTCATGAAAGAAAATGTCTGGAAAGTATAGGACCACCGTGCTGGCTCCCGGTACATCATATCCAACAGGTTTCCAAGATTTTGGGTGGCACAGACCTGGAGAGGAAATTACAAAAGAGGAGAATTTCCTAGAAGCCGTATTTCTTTCATGGTGTTTACTACCCCTCCCCTCCCCCACATCAGTTTAACAGTCAATGAAGGAAGCAATTACAAATGTTTCCTTCCACTAAAACGATATAATCATTTGCCCTGGCATCGTCAAAGTTACATGATCAAGAAAGAGATTTTCCTATGTTACTAGACAAGAATTTGAAAGAGGGAGATGACATGTCACCTTCAATATACAAGAGCAGTGGAAAAAACACTATATTCACCGGTACAGAATTAGCTTATTCACTGGTTGATGGATTTGTGAAGTCTGTCTGAGGAGTTAACTGGCAGCCATCTAAAACTCGACTTCCAATCACATCTTCCACTGTAACACTCTTGCCTCTCTTTTGAGTTTTCATCTGGGCCTATTTCTTTATAAAACTTCAACCCAGACAAGAAAACAACTGATTATTTGAAAATCCAAACACCCAACCAACCAAATAGAACGCTGTCTCTCACAGGAGGGCTACAACTGTTAAACAAAACTCTCCCCTCCATTCTAGTGTCTTTGTGGACTGTATTTGAAAGCCCGCTGACTCTGCATGTGTAGATGAGAACGTGTGTGATTCTCAGGAGCCCTGGATTCTTTCCTGGGCTCCTATGCTGACTCAGTGCAAAAGTGAGTTTTGTGCAAAGCACTTTGGATCTGTATTTACTCCATCACTGTTAACTGAAGGCCTGCATGGATGAGGCACTCCATGGGCTCAGTGCTATAAGAAGTGTAGGAAACAAAACTAATAGGACTTGTTTCAGTGTTCACTGTACTATGTTATCTCATTTAAACTTCAGAACAGCTTCATGAAGTGGGTACTACTGTTATGCTCATTTTCCTGAGGGGACAATCCACTCATCAAGGTTAAGTAACTTGTCCAAGGTCTCATGGTGAGTTAAGAGTTGAATGGGGACTCAAACCTGGCTTCCTTGAACTTCATTCCAATACTGCTCCATATAAAGGCAAGCAAGACATGGTTCCTAAACTCAAAGAGCTCACAATGCAAAAGGAAAGTGGATGAGAAGGATATAAAGAGCTAGAATATAAGGCAGAACATGTGACAAAGGGGCTATCACATTTAGGAGATGGAATATGAGCAACTTTCTAGAAAAAAGTGGCATTAAGCTGGGAAATAAGTGATACATGGAATTTCCACACATAGATATGGAGATTAAAAAAGCATTTCAGGTGGAGACAAAGATACAAGAAGTAAAAAAAGACAAAGACCACAAATGTTCCAATTTGGCTAAACGTCACCCCTAGACTCCAAAGAAGGGTCCAGCACTTTGAAAGGCTTCAGTAGCAGCAATGCAGGTAGAACAGAATGGATTACAGAACAATTTCCCTTCTTTCAATCCCCCAACCCACAAATACACACCACCCTTGAAATTGGCCCCTGATTAAAAACTGGAGGTAGACAAATTTGAAGCTACTTGAGTCTCTGATGGTATCAGCAGCACCTGCAGGAAGCCCTGGGTGGGCAGCACAGTTCTGAAGCTGCAGGGTAAGCCTGCTGTAATGGAAGCTCTGTGTGCAGATGTACTGGGGTGGCCGGGTGGCAGCTATCCCACCAGCAGGCTTTGGGCTACCCATGGGAAGCTCTTCCAGGAACAAACAACTGTACAGGGTCTACATAATTTCTCAAAAAACCCATGTCAGATACAGAACAAATGCAAACATCCCTTCAAATACATAAACAGATAAGAGGGACAAAAGCTGAATGTAAAAATATTCAGCAATTCAAAAAGAGAGGACCAATCTGTATGCTCAGGAGAAGCAGCCTCTTAAGGAAACAAACAGAGCTGTTGCCAGAAACAAGAAAAACAGAAAAATCTCAGTGAGATTTAAGAGATTGCCCCACTGGTAAGAACAGACTGTCATGAAAGAACACTGTTAGGGGAGAAAAATGCAATCGCCAAAACAAAACACCCAATGAAGATAGTAACTAGCAGACCATGTAAGACAGTAAACCTACTTAGTGAATATTATATAGAATTATCTAATAAGAGAAAAAAAAAGAAAATTATGAAAGAAATGAAAAGACTTGCAGGTCTGAAATAGGAGATCCAATATACATCAAAATAGAGTGGCAGGGTATTTTTTGCTTTTTCTTTCTTTCCTCTGGAAAGATACATCAAGATGTAATGTCACTTGTGTTCCACCTCACAGTAATTAATACAATTTTGTATGAACCAACTTTCCAAACAGGGGTTAAAATGATCTGCAAGTCCACAGTACTTAGAGCTGAGACAAAGCTGCCTGAGCAAGGAAGTGATTTTCCTTCTTATGCAGCAAGACTCTGATAAAGAGAAGTGAAATACTACCCCCAACAGAGGCCACAGGAAGACCACTACTCATAAGACGTGTGTCTCCCTACCAAATTTCACCATCACTGAGAATCAGTATCTAGTAGGAACATGTAGTATCTCTAGATATTTAAGAACAGAAATAAAGTTTAAAGGCATGGTACAACTAGGAGTTATACTCAGAGGGAACTTATCAGAGGAAATGAAGCTAAAATCAAAGAAAAAAATTAAGAAAAATCTCTGAGACGTGAGACTTTCCACCACAGAAAGTCACTGAGGACCAGAAAAGATTTTTTATATATTTACATACATAGCTTTCATACACACACACACACACACACACACACACACACACACACACACACGTACCCACAACTGGATCCATCCTGGCAAAATGTCAACAATTCATAAAAAGCAATACAAAAACGTGATGAGTGAGAAAAACACTAGTTACTTATTTAAAAAACCAGAAATTACCTTTCATAACTTTTGTATTCCAGAGCAAGACATTTTTAGACAAGCAATCACTCAGAAATTATACTATCCACAAAGCCTTTCTGAAGAAAAACTTTTCTAAAATATATTTCAACCAATGAAAAATTATTTCAAAATAAAGAATTAAGAAATGGGAAGATGTGGTAATGAGAAAACAGGGGTCAGTGATCAATGAGTAAAACAGTTAAATATAAAGTAACTATTATTAATGTGGTTATGATGTTTATTGTCAATTTCTATTGTTAAAAGAGAAATTTCACAATGTAGAGACATTCTGGATCTGGATAGAGTCTGGAGAAAAGAGTAATAAAAAGAGTAGTAGAGTTTTTTTAAATTTCTTTCACAGAGACTCTATAACATTGATAGACAGGCTTAAACATGTATATTTTTAAATGTTTCTACCAGTGGAATAAAAATAATAAATTTCCCATATGACTGAAGGGGAGAAAAATGAAAGAAAATTTTAAATACAGCAAAAAAAAGGAAATGAAAGCACAAAATAAGGTGGCAGAAATCAATTAAACATAATCACAATAAGCGAGAAAAATTCTCAGGCAAGGCAAATCCTAAAACTGGGTAAAAACTACAAATGCTATGCATAAGAGAAATACCTAAAGCAAAAAGACAGATCGGTTGAGGACAAAGGGTAGCAAAATCTACCAAGCAGATGCAAATAAGAGCAGATGCAGCAAAACTGGGTTAAGAAGAAAAAGCATTAGATGCTGCCACAGGGCTTTTTATACTTATAGACCAATAAAGACTCCACAAAGAAGACATGAGCCTTCTAATGCAGAATAAAGCATTGAAATATATAAATACAGAGCAAAACCAATTAAAAACACAAGGAGAAATGGACAAAACACAATAAAAGCACAAAACTTTAACAGAGTTCTCTCAGGATTTAATATAAAAAGTAAGCCCCCAAAATGAGACCTTAGCGGATAAGACTAAATCACTATTTTTTTTACATATATGAAATTGGGATACATTTTACAATGTTCATTAAATTAAACAGACACTTTAATTATTCCTTAGATGTGTTGAGTATGTGCCTTATAATCACTGGCATCTTAGATTTTATAAAATATGTCACATTAAATTTCAAACTGTGCAGATAACATACATATCCTTCTTTAATAAAGTCCACAGCACATTCACCAAAACTGATCATATATAAAATCTGATCATACATAAGCCATGAAGAAAACCTCATAAGTTTCCCCAATTAGAAACTGTGTAAGCCACATTGTCAGACCATAACAAAATTATAACAACAAAGTGATGTACACACAAAATCTACTCAGAAAATGTACTTTAAAAATAATTCTAGGGCAGAATATTAATCAAAACTACAATTAACAAAACTTGAAAAAAATTTCAGTTGAAATTTTCTGTCAAAATAAAGATGATAGGGCCAAACTTATCCCACGAGGAAAATTTCCAGTTGCAAATACTTTTATTATTAAGTCGAAAAAAAGAAAAATACACAAACTAATCATTTAACCTAAAGAGCTTTAAAAGTGCAAAGAAATTCTGAGAAAGATGTGAATAAATTTGAAGGCAAAATTCAAATCTAACCTTTACAAAATATTCACATAAAATAAGCAACATCAGACAAAATATATAATAATTCTGGATACAAAAGAATTTAAAGTATGAAAGAACACATGTACTAATTTTACACTACTAAGTTTTTTTTATTAAGGAATCATTGGTATACACTCTTATGAAGGTTTCACAAGAAAAAACAATGTGGTTGCTACATTCACCCATATTATCAAGTTCCCCCCACACTCCATTGCAGTCACTGCTCATCAGCGTAGTAAGATGCCAGAGTCACTATGTCTTCTCTGTGCTATACTTCCTTCTCCGTAACACCCCCTAACACCATGTGTACCAATCATAGTGCACCTCAATTCCTTTCTTCCTCCCTCCCCACTCACCCTCCCTACCCCTTCCCCACCCCTCCCCTTTGGTAACTGCTAGTCCCTTCTTGGAGAGTAAATAATTCCTATGCTAAAATCAATGCAAACCTTCTCATTTCAATTTCATAATCCTGATGGTAAAACCTGTTACAAACTGTACAAATAGTAATATCAATTAAATTTATATACATCCAAAATTCTAAACAACACATTAGCAAATAAATGGAACAGTATACCATGACCAAACAGTTTGATTTTAGGAATGTGAAGGCATCATTATCAAATCTTTCACTAATATTAAAATAGAAGGGAACCATCTCCATATGGTCTACTAAAATGAATATTCATCATAGGAATTAACAGTAATACATCAGAGGTAATTTCACTAAAGACATAACAAGATAAGAGTGACCACAATCATTGCTACTATTTAATATTGTTCTGGAACTTCTAACCAATGAGAGGACACAAGAAAACAGAAATGAGGTATGGATATTGGAAAACTCTTACACGTGATTAGTATTTAGAGAAAATTGTTCCTCTTTAAACCCTCAAAAAAAATTAAAGCAAAAATAAAAATTATTATGAGAATTAAGTCACATAAGACAAATACAACAATTAAGTGCTTTCCCTTAAAACAGCAATAACCAATCTGAGAAAGATGCTGGGAAAACAGATCCCAGCCACAAAAAAAATAAAATACAGAACCACTCAAGAATAAACTAAACAAGAATACTACTGGGACAAGTAAATAACTATTTGGGGGAAATTAGACTCCTGTAACTTTAAAGTCACATAAAGAGTAAAACCACACAAGCAAAAGAAAGAAGTGCTCTAAGAGCTCTTTTTAAACTTCAACAGTGAAAGCAGTAACTGTAAAGGAAAAGATAGATTTGACTATGTAAAAACTTAAAAATATTATATATTGAAGTATATAATACATAAAGGAAAATGACAAGTGGGGAGAATATCAGCAAATATGACAGAGTTAAATACTTTAACACACAGTGAGTTCTTATGAAGCTATTACAAAGATCTGACAATCTCAAAAAAAACTCCTAAAACCGGCAACAGGTTTGAACAGGCAATTCACTCAAGACTAATACATGGCTGACGAACGTAAAAAGATGGTCAATTTACTGGTATCAAAGAAATGTAAAGTAAACATACCACTTTCTTGCCTCACACATTAGCAAGGATGAAAACAGAGTTAACACCCAAAATTACTGAAAATGTGAGGAAATTGGTACAACTTTCTTGAAGGAAAATTTTGTAAAATGTATACAAAAGTGTCAACAAAATGCCTAATTTTTGGACATCAAAATTCCAGTTCTAGATATTCCTGAGAAAATACAAATACGGACAAAATTTAGCTATTAAAAAGAAAACAGATGCAGCTACAAGTATATTCATCATTATAACATTGTTTATAACAGGGAGAAATTTAAAATAGTAAATATGCAGAATAAAAGATTAGATAACTAAAAAGAGTACATATATATGCAGTATACTGCAACCATTAAAATAACATTACAATGAAAGGAAGACCTTGTATATCAAGTAACATGGAGATGACAATCAAAATTTTTTAAAAAAGCAAATGTAAATATATATTTTGTCCACTGTATAAAGAAATGTAAAAGAACAAAAATGTTAACTGTTTTAACTCTGGATAAGGGGATTATGGGAGTATTAGATATGTATTGTTGCATAACAAAATTGTGCCAAAGTTTAGTGGCTGAAACAAAAAATTCACCATCTTAGTTTCTATGGATGAGGAATCTGAGACATAGCTCAGCTGGGTGGTTCAGCCCCATGGTTGCTCACGAGGTTTCAATTAGTGATGGCTGAGGCTGCAGTCATCTGAAGACCTGACTGGGGCTGGCAGAGCGGATTCCAAGAAGCCTCACTCACACAGCTGTTGGCAGGAGGACTCAGTTCTTTGCTGCAACGGGCCTCCACAGACGAGAGGCTTCATGACATCCCCAGAGCCAGAGTGATGGAGAGAACAAGACAGAAGATACAATGCTTTTTTTATGATCTACCTTAGAAAGTCATACTCCCTTACTCCTGCTACATTCTATTCTTTGAAAGCAAGTTGCTAAGACTAGCCCATACTCAAGAGGAGCACTAAGTCCACCTCCTGAAAGAAAGAATATCAAACAATTTGTGGACATATTTTTAAATCCCCTGAATAAGTGACCTGTGGCAAACTCAGAAAAAAGATACATAATTCTCTTTACTAAATTGAAAAGTTAAAATTTCATGAACGCTCACTCTCTCTCACACACACACACAAAGAGACTATTTAAAATACAAATATCCTAAATATGATGTGCTGCCAAAAAAGGTGACACAAATCTGAGTTGGGATAACAGGAAAATGATACCCAGAACAAGTTCTATGATTTTCTGTACCACTTAGACTATATCCAGAATGTCCTGTTCAGCTCTGAATTTACTTCATTCTTAGTAAATTCTTAATGGAAAACTAACAAACTGGGGCTCATGACCTAGACAAAGTTACTTCATAATGAGGAATCTTCTGGAGGAAAATCGTGTTTGGCTTGAAAGAGAGAAGATTTAGGGGGAAAGGGCATTACCTTCCACTATGTGAAGGGCTGCCATGTGGAAAAGTTCGAAGACTTAAGAGGTAGAACTTTAATCAATGAGTCAGAGTCACAGGGATGCAGAGTGGCTTATGTAAGAACTTTCTAACAATCAGAATTGTTAAAAAAAAAAAGAATGAGCCACTCAGTGATCGCTCCTCTCTGGTGGCTGCAGGAGTCTGTAGTGACCGAGGCATGGCGTTGCCACTCTCCCAGCTACCTCTAAGGCTCATGTCCAGACTGGCCCTTCCTCCTCACATGGAGGTGACTGGTGTTAAAACCAACCTTACGGCCTTTCCCAAAACAGTAAACCTGACACGAGGGCCTGAGCTACGAGGCATAAGTGAGATGTATGGTGTCTGGCACAAAGTGTGTGCTTTATAAATGTTAGCTATTGTTCTGTACTGACTCAAAGTGACAAGATGCTAAGGTCTCTTCCAATTTCTAAGACTTCCTAAATAAGTTCAAATCACTGTAATTAACTATTAATCCTGATGGTCAGCTTCAGTATACACTGAAGGGTAGCAGTGACAAAATTCAACTTCAAAGCCAGGATGGCTGGACATGCTTTGGGGAACCACACAGAGAACAGAGGCAATCCCTAATAGAGATACATAAAACCATAAAAATCAAAACTAGTCATATTTTAAAAAGTGATATCCTCTCTGGCATATACGGTCTGCTTTCTGGAATAAAGATATTTTAAAAAGGAGACTCAAAATTGGGCTACTTCATCCACTTGGAGCGAATGAGATTATTACAATCAGTTTACTCACCCACAACTGCCAACGACCCACTGCAGCTGAAAACTTACTTTCTGGGTGCCAGCAGCCTGGACATTCTGCCATGTTGCCACAGGTTCTGTAGCTATTTGCCACTCTGGGTGAGTTTTCGTGAGTAACTTCACAAAGGTGGACTTTCCCACGGCTGCAATGCAAACAGCATGTATTGGGACACTTCCCAAGTCAGGGCTGAAGAAGCAGGCTGCTACAAAAACTGCCACAAATGCTCAACTCAAGGGGACAAGTACCAGTGTCTTGCCAATGGGTTTCAGCCCCAGGCAAGTTCGCTATGGATTCAGTGTGACCAAAGAAAATGACAGCAAAATGTTATTGGGGTGAAAGGATTATACCCAACTTTATTTCCAGGTGGCAGGTCAGTCACTAAAATCCCATTCACTCAGAGCAAGTCTGCATGCAGCAAGCAGGTCTCTGCCTCTGGGCCCCTCTGTCCTCACAGCTGTCCAGCACAGTCATCCCACCAAGCCGTCCTCCGGGCCTCTGTCCTCGGAGCTGCCACCACTCCAGCCCCTGCTCTGCTCTCCTGCGGCCTTGCAACCCTGCCACCGTGTCGTGCCCAGACCATTGGGCGGAGCTCTTTATATAGAGTCAACAGCCATGTATTGCCCACAGGTGTGCAGTGAGCTAGTCAACCAGGGCCAGGTAAGAATCCTGGCCACAGGAACTCTCATTTTATCCACAACCAGTTTCTCCAATTTTGAAACCCAGCAGCCATATCACTGTCAGACTGATGATAGGTCAGGCCTGCTAATCAGAGTCACTATAAATGAAGACAGGCAATGGGGTAGAAAACACCCTTCAGATTTGATCTGCAACTTTAACGTCCCAACTTCCCAAAGGCAAAGAGTATATAGTAACAGGTGAAAATGCAATAGACTATCAAAAGTATATGAAATCAGCTTCTTAAATTGTAAAGCTTAAATCATATTTATTCTGTGACAAGGTAAAATTCCAAGTTTTTCAAGGTAGAAAATGAAGACTATGACCCTCATTCATTCAACAAATCTAAAAAATATTCATGGAGTACTTATTATATGATCAGGATTGGTGCATACAATGGTAAACAAAACACAGGATGGATTTTGCCCTCAAAGAGTTTGTATGGATAACAGATAATAAACAAACATGCAAGTAATTAACAACAAATTGTGATAATGCTAGGAAAGAAAAAATGCAGGATGGCTCTAATATTGCTCAGGAGATCAGGGAAAGTTCCTCCGAGGAAAAAAAAATGCTATTTGAGGTAACACCTGAAAGGTGAGGAGTTAGCCAGGTCAAGGGTTGGGAAAGGGTGATCCAGGCAGAGGGAACAGCATGAACAAAGACTTGGAAAAGAGAAAAAGCCTGGCACACAAGGCAGAAGAGAAGTCTGTGGCCTGGAGGTCAGTACAGCTACAGCATGGTCAAGTGAGGGACAAGACTGGCTCAAGATGTGTGGAGAGGCAGGTAGGCAGGTGGGGCCAGGTCACACAGGGGCTTGTAACCACCGGTAAGAAATTTGCATCTATTCTAACTAAGGGCAATGGAAAATCAGTGACAGCAGATTGTAAACAGGGAAATAGTAAGGGTCTACATCATTTTTAAAAAATCACTCCACCAATGGTGTAATACAAAAGTAGGCAGACCACTTGAATGAAGAGGATGGCAGAGGAGGCAGAAGTAGTGGTTGCTTTGAGGAATGCTTTGGAGATGAAATCACTGAGTACCACAAGGTCCAAGTTCTCTTCCCATTTAACCAATGTCTGGCCATACCTTCCTAAGCTCCAAACTCACGCCCTCCAGATATCTACACTTGGATGTCCCATAAACACCTCAAAAAGTCAATCTACTGCCTAAATGAAGTCATCATCTTCCACATCAAGCTGAGCTTCCTCCGTATCCTCGGGGTATGGCACTACCCTCCAGTCACTGTCAAAACAACTTCCTCTTCTAAACCAAGTAGCCACCAAGGGCTTTTGCACCTACTTGCCTTCCATATTTTCCCATTTGTCCTTTTCTCTCCATTCTCACCTCTGTGCTCAAGACAGGCTCTCATCATCTCCTGCCTCTCTCAATCCATCCTTTAATCATAGCCACATTGAATACAAAATAACACTGCTTAAAACCCTCTGACAGCTCCCTGTTGCCTATGACAAAATCCAACCCTTTATCATGGTTTACAAGACACATCAAGAATCTGGCCCCTGTATACCTCTCCTTGGCCTCAGCTTCCCTTCAGGCATTCTGAGCTCCTGCTGGACCAAACTCCTTCCAATTCTAAGCATGCCGTGTTCTCTCCTGCAAATGTGTTCTCTCTGCATATGCTCTCCCATTGCCTGGAGCACCTTCTTACTCCTTACCTGGCCAACTCCTACTCAAGCTTCAAGATTTGGCTCAGATATACCTCCTGTGCGAAACCTTTCCAGATCCTGACACCCCTAAGCTGGACCAGCTAATCATCTTTATGCCTGGCCTGGCACTGTGAGTCTCCATCATTGCAATTGTAATTGTTTCTTCAGGTAAAGATGGGGCTCCTCCAGGACAGGAACCAAAGCTGACTGAATGAATAAAACACTTACTACACTATTAATTGCAGTTCCCTCTGAAACCTGCATATGTTAAAAAATTTTTAATGAACCTTGGGAGTGTGTCCGGAACTCAATCTCCTCTATCAGAGATGATCTTTCTCAAGTGAGTTCTACACTGAGGAGGAAACCAAATGGAACCAAGAGAAGAAGGGAGGCATCCTACCAGTCAACTTTATCAACCACTCATGGTTACTGATAGGGAATGAAGAGATGTCTCAGCCAAACAGCCCACACATCCAATATGTGACATTTACAACACACCACTCTAACTCCTCCTGCACACATAGGGTAAGAACAAACAGGGATCCGTGCATTCTGCAGTCACGCTCATCCCCGTCCACCCCCACCCAGCTCGTGTCTGCCTTTGCACACTGCTCAGCCTCTGTTCTTCCCATCCATCAAGGAATAAACACCTTTTCCTACTCTTCTAGGCCTGTGGCTAAACCCTTTTCCCTACCAAGCCCAAGGCTCCACCTCTTCCATTAAGTTCAGGACTTATCTAGCTCACATTGAATTTCTATCAGAATGGGCAGTTGCATCAAACAAAAAATATTTATTAACTGCCTATGACATGTTTAGCATGAATTGTTTTGATTGTTTCATGGGCCTCAATTTTGGTTTCCTAACAGGATCTGAATCTCTGGGTGGGGCCCCAGGAATTCACTTTAAAAGTATGCCCCAAGTGATCCGGAGGCACTCTTACATTTGAGATTGCTATCTTGAACAATCTGATCAAAATCAATAGAGGTGGTTTTTTAAAAAAGGTATTTTCCCAAACCACATCCCAGACTACTAAATAAAACTCTCCAGGCCTGTCATGGAGTACATAACAGGATGGCAGGAATTATAAACTGATTGAGTTTGTATATTAACAGACACCTGCCCTGCCCTGAGTAGCCCCTAGTTTAAAATATTTGGCACAGATGGTCAGTATTTAGATTGCAGGTTGTTGATTAAGTCTAAAACATGGTCCCTGACTATCCGCTAGAAAGCTATTTTAATGAACATGAAAAGATGAAGGTAATTAGTTGTTAGATAGGTGGGATTGAATGCCTGTTAGAATTACTTGAATTTTTCTAAAGGTAAAAGCAATTACTCAAGAAACTACTGCAGATGGAAAGGAAGGGCCCTGAGGGTTAGGGAATGCCAACTCCACCTCTGAGATGAGACACTATTAGTTCAGCTAAGGACAGTCAGGACTCTGAGAAACTGACTCATGCCATTTAAACATACAAAACCCGGAAAGCCAACCAACGAGATGTAATGGGAAATACACAGTTCTAATTACTGGAACAATCATATCCAACCTGCACCCCATTCCCCATTCCCCAGCTTCTGGAAAATCAGGTTGGTAATCAGAAGCTGGCTTCAGCAAAGAATGACAGTAAATGGTGGTGGAAGGTCCTCACAGCTGTGCCATCCATGTTGCTGCAGGGCTCAGCCTGGGTAATTTACTATAGGGCACTATTTCTTAAACTGCATTCCAATGGAACTCGGCTCTGCCAGGTACCACCCACAGACATGGAATACTTACTTTAAAAAATAATTCAAGGTTAATATTTATAGTAAAACCAGACACAGTATAACATTTTTTAGTGCTGTGATACCTGATCATGATAGCTTTCTTCTACCTGCTTGGGTTTTGTTTTTTTTTAAAGCCAAATGTTTTTTTTTTTTTTAGTTTTATTTTGGTATCATTAATCTACAATTACATGAAGGACATTATGTTTACTAGGCTCCCCCCTTCACCAAGCCTCCCCTACATACCCGTTCACAGTCACTGTCCATCAACATAGTAAGATGCTGTAAAATCACTACTTGTCTTCTCTGTGTTGCACAGCCCTCCCCGTGCCCCACCCCACACTATACATGTTAATCGTAATGCCCCTTTTCTTTTTTCCCCGCTGTTATCCCTCCCTTCCCACCCGTCCTCCCCAGTCCCTTTCCCTTTGGTAACTGTTAGTCCATTCTTGGGTTCTGTGCTTCTGCTGCTGTTTTTTTCCTTCAGTTTTCTTTTGTTCTTATACTCCACATATGAGTGAAATCATTTGGTACTTGTCTTTCTCTGCCTGAAAGCCAAATGTTTTAAATATTCCCACAGACTTCAAAAGAGTAGCATTGTCCTGTTCTCTACTTCTACACTGGCCTCCTCCTAGTGATCAAAACACTCAGGGCCACCGAAAGCTGCTCTTTTTCATGCAACACTGGGCAACCTGACAAATTCCTCCTTCCGTCTGGTCTCTACACAGAGCACCAGCCTCTTGTTAGTGATAAGCCAGCTGAACTATTATCTTTCAATATGCTTGTTAATATGAAATTTGGGAGGCCTTGATCTTGGCATCAAGCCTTCCCTTCCAGCCTTGGTGATCACTGTGCTTTATTACATGTGCCATGACAGTAAAAGGGTGGGAGGTACTTTCTTCTATTACTTCAACATGTTTATTTTTATTAGCATCAGGATTGTCATTCCATAAGGTGGACCAAAGAGTTCTGTTGTTAATGTTGATCTTTTCCTAAGTCATCGTTTTTTCCTCCCACACATTTTTCTATAAACTCTGATGCTTGCTATAGCCACATTATACTAAAATCTAGTAGGAAGATAGATCTGATATTATTATTTTAAATTTAGTTGTATTTCATGGGAATCTCTTAAATATACTATCACCCCCAGATATTTTCTTCTCCTTAACAAGATGAAAAACATGGAGGAAAAAATCCAATTCTGAAACCCTTTAACCAAAAAGCAAACAGAGGCAGTAAGTATAAAACTGTTTATCTTTAAACAAAAAAGTGTTCTGAAGAAAATTTGAAGACTTTATTTCAGAAACTGCATTTGACGCTTGTCATTCACTTACTCATTTAATTAACAGATGTTTTTGGAGTAGCTACTCAGTAGTAGGTACTGTAACTAAAATGATGAACAAGGCTGAGACCCTGCCCTCCAGAAATGTATACTCCAAACTTGAGCTCAAGTACCTAGCATCAGATAGGCTCTGAATCTAAAGGCATTCTGGGCAAACTTAACAAAAATCACTCAGCAGGCTTAAGAGAAACTTAATACATTTTTGCCCTGATTTTTTTTTTCTTATCATGGGAAACTATGTTTACAAAAAAGAAAAGCTCCTCACAACTTTCAGAGTACCATCCAAACTCATCTATTCAGCAAGAGACCCTTGCTGGTCTGGAATGCTCTTCTTCCCCACTCTGCCCACTTGATTTCATCCTTTCACTGCAGACTTCTCTGTGAAGCCTCGGTGGACTCTCTCCCGCCCCACTCCAACCCTAGGCAGGGTTAATGACTGCCCGCCCTGGTTCCCCAGGGTATCACACACTGTACTCGTTTGCTAACTCCGCACTCTCTCCAGCTAGAATGGGAGCCTGCCTGCTGAAAACACAAACTGACCTTATTCTCTTTGCAGCCTGAATATCTAGCCAGGTACTAAGAATGAAGATGGATGGATGGAATGAAGTGAATCACAGAAACAGTCTCCAATATACAGTATTTGGAATAAGTAGGTCTTTTCCTCTAGGATTCTTTGCCCAGTTGCTTATACTCAGTAAAAGTAAAAGATTTATGTTATTAAATCACTAATTTTGAATGCTGAAGAAATATGTCATTAGGGAAGCTCTCTCCACTGCTTTATATATGTCTCTAGGCTGCAAAATAAAAAAACTGTTTCCTCTTCTGTTGGGTCTTTGAAAACCAAAGTGAGAATGGTCTGAGGTGACCCACTGACAGTATTTCATATGGCAACCTTTCTTCAATACCGGTTTATAATCATAAAATACCTGGTTTTGGCAGGCACTAATACACTGTAGTGATGAATACATTCAAGCAACAGGCTAGGTATTTTACTGTTTAGACTTTAAGGGATTCGAGGCACCAAGCTTTTGATTTTTCAATCAGACATGGAACATAGCTTCGGAACTCATGCTAGATGCCATTAGTTGCTATTTCACTGATCCATTTTCCTTTCATGCTGCTGTCTGCACCTGCAGAATCTTATTAACAAGACTTTGAGTACAAGACTACAAGAAAAGCCCCTGTAAACACACCTAACTCTGGTTAGGATGGGGTCACTCCCTGTTCAGGTTCCCTGAATGCATCCTCTCATCTCGTCTGTTTGGGGCTGTCGCCTATGACTACAGAACGAAAGAACTCTTAGTTTAACTGTAAAAGCAGTTTAATATCTTCCCTCTGTGGGTACCAATGACTGACTTCTACAAGGACATCTCAGTACAGGATTCAAGCACCTGTTAAACACTGAATGAGTATACTGTGTCAGGCAGAGGGTTGCGTGCTGGTGACACAAAGATGAACAAGACACCAAATGGCCAGCCCAGGGAAGGTGCTGAATGTGCAAACCATTGCAACAGAACTCCAGTGCTGCGGCAGCTATGGGTACAAAATGTTATAAGAGCACACAGAGGAGGCAGTGACTAATTCTGTCTGAGGACTCATCAGGGTGGGTGGGGTGATGGAGAGTAACAGGAGATAAAACAGAAAGAACCAGATGAAGGTCCCCCAGTCCACTTCTCATTAGTCACACTTTCCTTGGGCAACTGCATTCATTTCCAAGGCTTCAGCAACTACCCCAAGTCAACATCTTCCATCTCTGAAATCTCAGCTCCCATCTCTCTCTTGATTTCAAGCACATATTCTAATCTGCCTCAGAACATCTATCTCTGTAGGTCTCAGAGGCACCTCATACAAATCATCACTCTTGCCTCCCCAGGCTGCCTCAGTTCCTTTATTCCCATGCTCAGTTTTCAGAGTTCAAATTATAAACCTGTCATGTTCTATGCCTCCTTATTCCTCCTCTCCAAGTCCTGTCAACCCCACTTCCAATATCCCTCTCAAACCTCTGTTCTTCTCTGTCCCTCCATACCCTCTGTTCAGCCTGCATTTTGCCACACTCCAACCACTACAGTGGCCACAAAATTGGTCTATCTACTCAAATTCATTCACTAATAAACTGGACGCAAGACCCTATAGGTATTGTGGTAAACAAGACATACAAAGAACACATCCACTTTCTGGAGCTTTCCTTTCATTCATCCTAGCCAATTTCCTTTGAAATATTAATCTGCTCAGGACACATACTGGCTTCAAATCATCAGCAGTCTCCACTCCCTACAGGAGAGACTACTAGCACCACCTAGATAGCTCATGAACATCTGGCCAGTTCTACCCTTCCAACCTCTTCTGCTATCCTTTCGCAGGACATCCGTTATTAAAACTGCATGTTTCCTCAGGCTTTGCCTTGGCAAATATTATTTACTGCCTGGAACACTCTTTCCCCTCTTCTCTGCCTTGGGAATTCCTACCTTTGAGATTCTGAGTTTCCATGCCCAAAGGTGGCACTCATCCCATGGTACAGAAATTATGTTTACAAGTCTGTGCCTCTTACCTGGTGGTGAGCACCTTAAAGACTAAGAGCTGTCCACCCTCATAGGAGGCACTCAGTGAGTCTCGATTCACGAGAAAGCAGGGAGAAACATAGAAATCTGGAAAGGTGAGGAGGCAAAGGTCAGGAAAATTGAGAGAGGGAGCTTGACACTCACCTGATAGTCCATCCAGAAAAAGTACTTATTTTGTGAAGTACTTGGGTACCCCTCTGGGCTCTGAGGACAGAGCTCCCTTTAGGAGCATATTTAACAAAGTCTGGGACAGAACATCTGTAAATAACACCATCAGGCAGGTAGTAGGGCCCTCCCTTCTCATTCCTTTTGGTGTTTCTGATTTGGCTGAAGAAATGAGTGTCTGGTCTCACTTTAAATTCATGACCACTAAGACCAAGTGGGTCCTTAATGCTGCCCGCAATTCCACATTTTTCTCACTCACTCACTAGACCACTTCATGTCTTTCCTCTGTCCTCACAGTCATTCTTGGTTGATCTTTATTCTTATTTCACTGAGAAAACAGACATAACCAAAGGACTGTCCCCAGGTTCCCAGCAAACCTACTTAAGCCAGTACTCACTTATCTTGACATTTGTCGTTACCAGAGATAAACTGCTCCGAGCTATGGTCAACCTCTCTCCACTTAGGCAACAAACTCCATTTCTCCTTGCTTACTAAAATCACTTCAGCAATTCTATCCTCTCCTACTTCACCAATTTTTTCTGTTCTCTACTAGACCTGAGGTTGAAAGGGTAATTTAATTCCTCTCACAAAAAGAAAAAAAAAAACCAACCCTCTTAAGCCCTTTTTCCATTTCAGCTACTGCCCCAGGTCTGTCCTTTCTAGGAAAACTTCCAAACAGTTGTCTTAATCCTTAATTTACTGTCTTAATCCTTAATGCACTGTCTCCAATTCCTCACCTCCCATTCTCCTTGAATTTAAGCCAATCAGACTTTCACCACTAAGAGCCTAAAAATTGTTCTTTTCAAGTTTACCAAAGAACTCCAACTACTTAAGCAGCATTATACAGCTGATCATGACCTTCTCCTGGATACCTTCTTCACTTGGCTTCCAGGATATCATTTCTTTTGGTTTTTCTCCTCTCTCAGTGGTCATCCATCTCAGTCTCTTGTGCTGGTTCTTTCCCGCTCCCCAAACTCTCTTAACATTTGTGCAGCCCAGGGAGTAGTCCTTTCCACCAGCACACCTAAGTCTTCAGGCTTTAAATACTGTCTACATTATAACTCCAGACCAGGGAAACGTTAACTCTGGACTCATATATCTAACTGCCTATTCAACGTCTCCACCTAAACATCTAATAAGTATATAAAATCAAACATGCCTGAAATCAAAATCTTGACACTTCCAGTGGAGAAAACTGGAACTCCAACTCTCAAGTTGCTCAGAGAAACTCATGTCATCACTGACCCTTCTCTTTATCTCACACCCCACACCTCATCTGTTAACTCCAGTTTGCCCTACCTTAAAAATGTAATGAGAATCCAACTGCTTATCACCTCTGTTACCATCCAGGTCTAACTCACTGTAATGTGTCATTGCATAACTCATAACCTTCTGACCTTTTACTTTCAACCTATCAGCTAGAGTGACCTTTTTATAATCTAAATCAAATCATGTCACTTGACTGCTCAAACCTTCCAGAGACTGTCCATCTCAGTCAGACTAAAAATCCGTAATGGACTACAAGGTCTATACTATCCAGACAGCCCCTACCTTAGGGCTTCATCTACCCCCACTCCTCCTTGCTCACGACACTCCAGCCACAACTGCTTTCCTCCTGTTTCCTGAACATGCTTTCCACCTCAGAACCTTGCACTTGATCTTCCCTCTACCTGGAAGTCTTCTCCCAGTTGTCTCCTTGGTTTCACTCCCTCACCTCCTTCAGATTTTTGCTCAAATATCACCTTCTCAGTGAGGCATACCTTGACTACCCTATTTAAAATTACAACTTCCCTCAATCCCTCATCCCTGAATTTTCTCCATCACATCCATTTCTATCTAACTTGACTTACACTGTTTATTTGGCTTAGTTTATGTTATTTATTGTCTCTCTCTATATACTAGGGTTCCAAGAAAGCAGGGATTTTTATTTGTGCTATTCACTCTTGTATCCTCAGAGCCAAGAACAGTGCTGACCTATGGGAGTTGCTCAAAGGGTTATGTGCTGAATGAATAAAATGATATTCTCAGTTTGCTGCTAGAATGTCTTCAATACTCAGCACTTGCTAATGCCCTTCTAGGGCTCAGCACCTTGGTAGATAAAAACATCAAATCAGATTCAGTAACATTAAATTGAAATGTTTTGCTTTCATTTTGTTACTTGATTACTTTTCATTTAAGATACTGGGTCTCTATTTACTCTTGTAACAGTTACTTTTAATTGATAAGTTTAACAAGTTTCTTCTAAGAAAAATGTTAAATTATAGTAGGACTAGCAAACAGGCATGACAAAATCGTGAAGGCTGTATCTGAATGACTAAAGTTTAGGAACTCTCTTAGGGTAGGGTTGCCAGATAAAATACAGGACACCCGGTTAAATTTGAATTTTTGATAAACAGTGGGTGATTTTCTTTTCAGTGTATATCTCAAACAGTGTATAGAACACACACTAAAACATTCATTCTCTTAAGTCCTGTTTAAATGGGCATCCTTCTCCTCCTCCCCCCAAGCCTGACAACCCTATCTCTGTGCCCCCTGCTCCTTGTCGCTTTGTCAGAACAAGCTAGTAGAACTCTTGTCCCATCTACAGTCTTCGTGGCTGTGGGAGTGTACTGAGGCCTTACGTCCTAAAAATCAAGGAGGCAAAGGCTCACAGCGTACTTTGGGAGGGGAAAATCCCTGGCAGCTCAGGACGAGCAGCCCAGCCGCATTAGACTGGGAGGGTCCGGGCCCAACTCCTTTCCCAGACTGTCAGGCACCTGCTCGGCGGAGGCCCAGGATTGGCTGCCACTTTCCAGCCCTTACCAATGTTTCCTTCGATGGAGATTCTTCGGGGCCCGCGCCCCGCGTGCAAACCCTTGAAAGGGGACACGCCCTCGAGTGGGCTCTGGGCCATGGAACTGGTGGGTGCTCGCTGCAGCCTTAGAAAGAGCCGGCCCGCAAACATCCTACCCACGATTAGCGCAGCGGCTACTTTCCGCCGGAAGCACTTCCGCCCCCGGTAATATCGTCATGCGCTCCGGCGCGCCTCTGACGTCAGAGCTCTCGGGCGGGAAGTGGGTGGGGTTGAGCTGGCTGCGGAGGAGGTTTCTAAAGGCAGTGTCGTGTTGTTCCGCTGTTTGGAGAGACGCGTTGGTAGGAGGAAGAGGCTTCCAGTGTGGGTGCGGGAAGTTTGCTAATAACTGGAATTGGCACGGTGCAATTAGCCCCTACTTATTTGTTCATTGGAAAAGGAGTGTTTTAAAAGAGACGTAACTCAACAATCCCATCACCTTTCATTTTTGTATAACTTTAGAATATATTTCATAGCTAAAGAAAAATAAGTGTAATTTTAAACGAGGTTTCTTTTTTCCAGGTGTTTATCTATTTTTATTCCAACATGGGAAGAGATGGGCCGTTTGAAGTAGGAAAATGACAATCTAATGGTGTACACAAATTAACATTTTCCTACTGCCTTTACTGCTCAACACAGTGCTGGCATGTTATTGAATAAATCAACACGTTAGTTCGCTTACACCCCAACTCTTAACCTCTTGACGAATGTTTAAACCTTCACTCAATTTGCATAGAGGCCAAAAATTTCATTAGGATAAAGTGGGTGGAGGCTCAGCCATGTGAGTGAGACTGAAACTAGATAGATTGGGGGGTTCTCTGGACAGAACAATGGCGAGGTGGGGCTTCTGAAGAGCATTTGTAAAGGGTGAGAAGAGCCCGAATAGAGAGATTCGGTGTTTAAAAATGAGCCTGCTGTGGTGGAGTACTGATCTGCAGAGGGGCAAGGACAGTCCTGAGCTGTCACCACTGGGTGAGGCCCTAAATGGCTTTCCCGTTCACACCCCGTGGTCATAATGATCCCGGAACTAATGTTTTATGAAATGTTTTCAGAGAGTACTTCTACTTTCCATCTCTTAAACCACAGGAGTCAAACCAAGAGTCAATAGACAAATGGGCATTCAGGCAGCACTATTAGAGGTGGTAGGTTTTAGGCAATAGCGATCTGATTGCAAGGGGTTCTGGAGGTGTGGAGGTGTTTGGTGGCTGGGACACCTGTCTTTCACATCAAGCACAAACCCTTTTTCTTATATTCATGTTTAAGGGGATGGTTGAAGTGATGATCGTGGAGTAAGCACACTATTTTAAAAAATAGATTATAAATGTATTTAGAATAACCTGGATGGAGCACTAATAGATATTGGAGCAGCTAAAGTCATCCCTTCTCCATGCCCACTCTCACAGCCACCTTGATGTAAAAATACCGCTCACATTTCTTTATCTGTGTAAGCCCATAGACTTGGAAAACAGTCATCTGAGAGGCTCTCTGCGCTCCCAAGTTCTCCCTGACTTCACTGCCTCATGGTCCCAATGAAGGTTAAATGATAAAGTTGTCAGGTTTAGGGGCAGACAGGCAACAAATCTACAAGTTAGGACTCTTAAAAGTTACTAGTTGTATAAACTTTTATAGTAAAGTATAATATGTAGTGAAATTAAGAATAAGTATCATATATGTACAGTTTAATGAAAATCTCAAACTGAACACACCCATCCGGGTAACCATAATTCTTGTTACTTGGATTCAGATCTATAAATTGAGCATTACCAGTACCTCTAGACTCCATTTCTCCTGCCAGTTACTACTCCAAAAGTAACCAATAGCCAGACTTCTAATAGCAGACAATGGTTTTGCCTGTTCTTCATATAAATGGAATCATGTAGTAAGTACTTCTTTCATTCAACTTAATATCTATGAAATTCATCCATACTGTATATGTAGTTGTAGTTCATTTATTTTCATTGCTGTATATTATTCCATTATATTGCTACACCATGATATATTGTATTCATTCTGTTACTGATGGGACAATGGAGACTTTCTAGATTTGGGTTATTATAAATACTGTTGCTATGAATATTCTCAAATATGTCTTTTGGTAAAGTATACAGTTCTCTTGCATATTTAGCTGTAAGTGAATTACTACATCATAGATTATTTGTATGCTCAGCTTTGGTAAATTTCCCAAATAGAAGATAGTCCCACAACATTTGATGGTACCAGTCAATACTGCCACCAACAATGAGTGTGGACTCTGGTTGTTCCACATTCTTACCAATAGTAGGTATTGTCAGCTTTTTTCATTTTATCCATTCTACCATAAACAATGGTGTCTTAGTTTAGTTTTGATCTGCACTTTCCTGATGATTAAGTGGAACAGCTTCTCATATGTTTATTGCCCATCTCAGTAACAACTGCTGTGAAGGACCTGTTCAATTCCTGTGCTCATTTTTCTGTTGGTTATCTGTCTTTTACTTACTGTTATTGTTCTTTATTATTCTTTACATATTCTGGATATGAGTCCTTTATGAATATTTTCTCTCTGTTGCTTGTTTCTAACGTGCTTTTACATTTGTTTGATGTATAGTGTAAATTAAGAAATTAAAATGTCTTTTACCTAAATTGCCTGTCAGTCATCCGAATGTTAGTGAGGATTCTTTTATTTTCCTTTATTTCTTTTTGCTTGTTTTATTCTGTTAAACCATGCATAAAAATTCAGCATCTTTCTTGGTCCTAATTCCAAATTCCTAGGAGAGAGAATCTGATTGGCCCAGCTGTGCACAAAAGATAGGGTATCCTCAAACAAACGTGAGGATTGGGACCCCACCCCTGTGGATGAGGAAGGAGGGTGATTAAAGGCGATTGTTGCGAGCAAGGAAGACACCCAAGAAAGGTGGTAAGCAGTTTCTCCTGGATAGTAAACAGGGTGTTTTTCATACCACTTCAGATGTTGGCCAGAAGACAGAAAGTAGGGCATGTTAGTGAGCAGAATTCCAACCCACTTGCTTGGAAGAATGAAGTCACTCCCTGCTCCTGGGAGTTTCAGATATGTACTGGAGTTTTCGAGTAACAGTTGATTGCCCTATGTGGACTCTAGCCATTCAGCATCCGTTCCTTCATCCAACATTTGCTGAGCACCTACATGTACTAGATACTCTGCTTATCTTGGAATACAGCTCTGAAGGAATTACTGTCTTCAAATGTTTGTAAGTGCTACTGTAACAAATATAATATTGTCTATATCATAAAAATGCTATGCATACACAAATGTGACCCTGACCTACTTCTACTGCTTGGAAGTCTGGCTGGTTATGTTCTCATCTACAGCAAAGATGTTCTAATGTGCTGGATTATGCTAACTCAACTTGGTTAACCTGGGAACTATACTTCTAGAATGCCCTCCTTACAGGGCTCTGAGAGTTGGCCAGAAGAGGACAACAAATAGATTCTGGCTACTCCTCCAGGTCTTAGTGACCCCTCTCTGGTCATCCCACAATTCCTTCCAGACCTTCACTTCCCCAGCTCCTCAGTTTCATTCCTGTGAAAAATCCCTTATTCTCATAATGTCCATAGTGGCCCCACTCCCCTGAATGACCTCCAACTGATATACCTAATCATAAAGTGAGGTATATAGGGAGTGGTTAAGAGTGTGGGCTCTGACTTCAGATGACCAAGGGTGAGGATTAAGAAAGGTAATGCACACGCAGCACTTAACGCCTGCCACAGAATTACCACCCAATAGACTTTACATAATAAAATACTGCCTTTAGCTTGGCTCTCAGTGCTGGACGTTATTTTTATTTCTCTTTAATTGACTTCCTGTTGGATTTCCACTCCCCTCAAGCCCTTTGTAACCAATCCATGCCCCCCTCACTATCAGCACATAATGCAACTACCTCTGAAGAATTCTAGGACAGCACTTGTTAAAGTGGAGGGAGGGAAGGGAGCAACTGATCAGCCTCCCCTTCTCCCCCAACATGGAGATTCTAATGCACCCCTATGTAGCGCAGAGCCTCAGGGCTCCACATCTCCTGGATTGTGTGTGTGTGTGTGTGTGTGTATGTCCGCCCTCTGGCCTCCTCCCTGTACTTTCTCTCCCAACAGCCAGCACCTACAGCTCTTCTTTTCAGGACTGCCCTCAGCCCACTGGAGCCCTTTCCTAGCACAAGTGGAAAGCCTGGGACTATCCATGCCCCACGGAGAGCCTCCACCAATCACTGATGGTGAGTTGAAAGCCCAGCTCATTGCACCCAGTCAGGCTTATACTCCACAGCTCCCTGGGAACCAGGCTGAAGCCACCCTCTGTGGGACTTTGCTTCTCAGGTGCCCTCCTGGGCTTACTCCCCTTCCCTGTCCTGCCTCTCCCACTCTGTTCCCCAGTTTCCCCTAAGAGTGCTTCATTAATAAACCACTTGCCTGTGATTCCTTACTTCAGGGTCTGCTTCTGGGAAGCCCATCCTGAGACATAAATCCTTCAGGGGTTTTTTGGAAACATGCTCCTCCACTCCACCCTCGGAGGGCAAGTGCAGGGATGGCAGAGGAGGAATGTCTGGTGTTGAAGTCTGTGCACTTCCCCTGAGCTCCACTCTTTCCATATAGGTGTGTCTGCGGAGGCTCATCGACCAGGTGGGATCTGCTCAAGAGCATCAAGGTTGGGACTTGCTCGGTGGAGAGAACAAAGGGTACTCCAGGCAGAAGTGAGGACCTAGTTCTGCTATTAACTAGCTGGGTGATCAAGTTAACTAGTAAACTAGCTATAAAATGTGTGTGATACTAGACCTGCCTTATAGGGTTGTGGTGAGGTTAGATATAAGCACTTAATCATGTCAGCTATTCTTTTCCCTTACTTTCTCACAGCACTTTGTGGGTGCTTCTATTTCACCCCACATCATTGTCTTGTATGTATCTGTCTCCCATTTTATGCAGTGAGACCCTGATGGGCAAGGATCATCTTTGTATGGTGCATAAATCCCATGTGCCCTTGCCCAGTAACTGTAGATAACCAAAATTCAGTACACGTGCAAAATTAAACAGAACTGACCAAGGACAGGGAGCAGGGGACAAACAACAGGAAAGAGGAAGAGAAGAAGAAGGTGGGGGAGCAGAGGAGCGGAGGAGGAGAAAAATCATTCTTCCTAAGAGTACTCCTTTCTTGATTAGTTTTGGGGCAAAGTACCACCTAATCCTCAATGACAATTGAGATCTCACACCCACTATGATCTTGCTTCATCTAGGTTCAAATAACACTGTGTCTGATCCACTCATGGGTTACAGCCTCCCAGACTTGTGTTTCTCTTTATGTTCATGTTCTCTGCGTATCATGGTTGAATACAAGGATTTACATGTCTGAACCCTAGTTTCTTACGTCCCACTCCTTAAACAGTCATCCAGCTGTCATTCTTATTTATGTTCAAGGAAAAGGAAACAAGGTAGCATAGTAGAACCACAGGCTATAGATCAGATACACTTGGATTTTCATCTTGGTTCTGTGTGCTCCTCAGTGGGTCCTTGACTTCTCTGAGCCTCAATTTCCTCATCTGTAATATGGGGATAAAATAATATCTATCTCACAGGGTCACTGTGTGGATTAGAAATAAGGTATAAAAGCCCTCAGCACTAGGAAGGCCAACATCGAAAAGACTAGGAACAACAAATGCTGGCAAGGATGTGGAGAAAGGGGAACCCTCCTACACTGTTGGTGGGAATGTAAATCAGTTCAACCATTGTGGAAAGCAGTATGGAGGTTCCTCAAAAAACTAAGAATAGAAATACCATTTGACCCAGAATTCCACTTCCAGGAATTTACCATAAGAATGCAGGAGCCCAGATTCAAAAAGACATATGCACCCCTATGTTATCACAGCACTATTTACAATAGCCAAGATATGGAAGCAACCTAAGTGCCCATCAGTAGATGAATGGATAACTAAGATGTGGTACATATACACAATGGAATACTATTGCCATAAGAAAGAAAACAAATCCTACCATTTGCCACAACATGGATGGAGCTAGAGGGTATTATGCTCAGTGAAATAAGCTAGACAGAGAAAGATAGGTACCAAATGATTTCCCTCATTTGTGGAGTGTAAACAATGAAGCAAAACTGAAGGAACAAAACAGCAGCAGACACACAGACTCCAAGAAGGGACTAGTGGTTACCAAAGGGGGGGGGCATGGGAGGGAGGGTGGGGAGGGAAGGAGAAGGGGATTGAGGGGTATTATGATTAGTACACATGGTGTGTGTGTGGGGTCACGGGGAAGGAAGTATAGCGCAGAGAAGACAAGTAGTGACTCTATGGCATCTTACTACACTGATGGATAGTGACTTCAATGGGGGTACTGGGGGGACTCGATAATATGGGTGAATGTAGCAACCACATTGTTTTTCATGTGAAACTTTCATAAGAGTGTATATCAATGATACCTAAAAAAAAAAAAGCCCTCAGCACTGTATGAGACACAGCTCAGGAAATAAGAGCCCCACACAGAGAAGTAAGGCTTGTAAGTTTTAATGTTTCATGATTGGCAACAGAGCAGTCTCAAGGAGATCCCCAGATAACCTGTTCTGACTTTAGAAGCACTTCCTGTGGACAATGGAGGGCCCTGCCTCATCATACTCAGGCTTGCTGATCCACATCTGCTGGAAGGTGGAGAGAGAGGCCAGGATGGAACCTCCAATCCAGACGGAGTACTTCCGCTCTGGGGGAGCAATAATCTGTAAAGAGAAAATGTGGTTGGTCATGGGGATAGTAGTACAGCACGGAGAATACAGTTAATGATTCTGTAACATCTTACTACATTAATAGATAGTGACTGCCTAGAGGGGGTGAGGAATTAATAATAATATGGGTAACTGTTGAACCACTGTGTTGCATATTTGAAAGCAACATAAGGTGTATCAATGATACAATAAAAAACAATGTGGTGACTCATGATCAGTCCCCACATAGGGAATAGAGAAGGTGGTCCAGGAATTATCTCATTACACTGCCAGGCTGCTCCAGAGAAAGACGGCTCCCATGGTCAGAAACCAAAAGAGTAAACTGTGTGGATCTGATTATTACTCAAATCTTTACTTCCCACCCTTATTCCCCCACCCCTCCATGAGAAAGGTGTACTGTTCCACCCTGTGACTTGGGGCTGGGCCTCCTATTTGCTTTGGCCAATGGAGTGTTAGCAGACATGACCCAAAGAAGAGCTTGGAATGTGCTTCAGACAGTCAGGCATGCTCTCACGTGCCTCTGCCATCATCACAGGAAGAGCTGCCCCTGAGTTGCTGCTGGCCCTTCAGCCTGGGCCCCATAATGGGAGATGTGGACCTGACCTCAGCTGACTGGGCCCAGAGAGCTACCTAGCCAAGCCTGACCTAGATCAGCTAGCTGACTCCCAGCTGACCTACAGATGGGTAATAAATGCTTATTGTTATGTGACCTTAGATTTTACAGTTTCCTGTTACTCAGCATTAGCTGACCAATACCAACATCTATGGGGGTACTGTTCTGTTCCTGCTTGGAGTTTGAATGTATTGGCAGCTTAGACTGGGCTTTCTCCATTCCCGAGTCTGAGTCAGTCTACTCAGATCCTGTCTTGAGCTTCATCTGTCAACAGCTACTTAAAACTGAGAAGTTCTCATATTCATAATACATTGTTCATCTTTGCCACTGGGAGTCCTGAGCTTAGCTTTAGAAATTATTTGTCCCATAAAACTCCATCTAAAAGTGGATCCAGAAGGACTGTGACCCTTCAAATAATTTCCCAGTTTCTGAAGGTTCTTAGAATTCAGTGCTGGAACAAATTAGACACTAAATTGATGTTTTGGGTCCTTAGAGTCTCTCTACATATTTCCTAGATTGCAGAGATCATGGAATTGCAGAATAAGAAAAGTCCTTAGAAGTTATCTTAGTATTTAGGCAGGTAAAAGTCATCCCATTGCTCCTTGGACAGATACATCAAGGACGGGCACAGCCACTAAGAAGCTAACAGACTTAATTGCTGAGAAGTTCTAGTTGTGAGAAAACTCTGGTTGTCTTGGGCTAGAAGTCCTCAGTCTCAGCTCCACTTCACCCAAACTCTTCTTCCATAATCTTGAGGCTTGCCTCATCTCCCCCAATTCCTCTACACAAATCTTTCTGTCTAATTTTCCAGGGTGTTCGTACATGCATGCCACCCCCGAGCACTTTTGCCTACTCTGTTTCCCCTATCTAGAGTACCCTTTCCCCTCCCCTTGTCTTATTTAAATTAGCCTTTCATTGACAGGTCTACTGATTAGATCGTAACCTCCCTGAAGGTCAGCACATACTGTTAAACTCAGGGCAGCAAATCACAGATTGGGATATGCCTCAAACTGCTGGTGTTTGTTTGTCAGTGTAGGTGGGGGGGGGCACCTCAGACCTGTTGAGCCTGAATCTGGGGGTGAGGCTAGGTGTGGTAACCTGCCACACCATTCTGGTAAAAAAGCTCCTGCCCAGGCCTGGCCTGACATCCCCCACATGGCAGGCCTAAGTAAGCATGGCTGCTTCAGTGGCTCTCGTGTTTTTCTGGTGGCCTTCTCTGCTTCCTTATGCTAAACACCATCCACTAGGCAGAGGAAAGGCCTGAGGTAGCCTCCCTTTAGGAAGAAGGTTCTCAGAAAACTAACATAGAGAATTCACTTCCTTACATCAGTTCTACTCCCCAGAGACCAACTTTATTGTGAAACTTTGTAAGTTTCAACCTATTTGTCATCTCTATTCTATTCCCAACTATTTTACTAAACCTTTAGCAGTGAAGCTTCTAGAGCCTGTCAAAAGATCTGCATGATTGCTTGGGCACCAGAGGCTGGGGAGAGCAGCCAGGCTAGTGGGCCACCCTGGTGCCAAGGTCTCTGTGGGGAGAAGCCCTGGTGAGCAGCCGTGTAGGGAGGGCTGTCGCCAGATGAAGTAGAAGAGCAGAGGCTGCCCAGGAATCCAGGAGGGTCTCTGGGAATCTGAACCAGCAACCTGCCCCGTGGCCAGGCTTTCTCTCTTTGGAAATTTCACCCTCCTCTGGGGTAATATCCGAGTCCTTTGAAAGGTTTAGAGATGCTGTAGTGCTGCCTCCTTGTTTTCTTCCTATTTCCCTCCTCCTAATTTCCTCCTAAGCCCCTCAATATTCTCTTCATCCCCAAGCCTTTCACCCCCTTCTCCTATGACACTATGGGATCATGTTTGAGAGCCCATGCTGAATGTGTCCCCAGCTCATCAGTGCCCAAGGAACATAATCCCCCAAGATGAAATCTGTCCCCGACCATGAAGCTGGGGAACCCGGGAGGCCACCAGGCTCTAGGCCTGCGCAGCCTGACTTTGAGCATCACCCAAGTAGCCAGGTCCTTGTACAAAGAACAGGATGAAGGGAACTGGAGCAAGACCCACCTTGATCTTCATGGTACTGGGGGCCAAGGCTGTGATTTCTTTCTGCATCCTGTCAGCAATGCCGGGGTACATGGTGGTGCCCCCAGAGAGGACATTGTTGGCATATAAGTCCTTGCGGATGTCAATGTCACACTTCATGATGGAATTGTAGGTTGTTTCATGAATTCCAGCAGACTCCATGCCTAGTGGAGATCACAGTATCCAGTCAACATCCAGCACTTCATGAACGCCCACCCCTCCAGCTCCTCAAGGGACCCTTCTGGTTTTGCAGCTACCCTAGTGCAGACTTCATCATCTTCCCAGTGGATTGCAAGCTCAGGCCCTCCAACTGGCCATCACCCTGCCTTTAGTTTCCCTGTTCTCAATCTTTTTCATTGTTGCCTGGGGTATATTTCTAAACACTTTCATCGTATCACCTTTTTTCACAGCTTTACTGAGATATGATTCACATACCACAGTAGTCACCCTTTTAAAGTGTGCAGCTCAGTACTTCTCAGTATATTCACAGAGTTGTTCAACCATTGCCACAATCTAATTTTAGAATGTTTTTAACGTCCCAAAAAGAAACCTCATACCTACTAGCAGACACTACCCATTTTCCCTTTCATCCCTTCCCCAGCCCTAGGCCACCACTAATTTACTTTCTGTTTCTACAGATTTGCCGATTCTGGGTATTTCATATAAATGGACCCATAAAATATGTGCCTTTTGTGTCTGGCTACTTTCACTTAGCATGATGTTTTCAGGGTTCATTCATGTGACACTAGCATGTTCAGTACTTCACTCCCTTTCATTGCCAAATAGTATTCCATTGTATGGATAGACCCATCACATCATCTCTGACAGCCTCTGACTCCTTCAGGTCAAGATCTAGCTACCTTAATCTGGCACCGTGACCTTCTGCAGTGAAAAGTCCCAATGCCAAACCAGCTCAGGCCCTGCCTGGCCTCCTCAACCTCTAGTCTTTCCCCATGTGATACAATTCCATACCGTAGATAGAAGAATCTTCATAAAATACAAACCTGATCTTGCTACAGTATGCCTAAAAACTTCCAGTGCCATTGCTGATATGACTAACCCCCATGCTCTTTGTGGTCTGCCTCTAATTTCCTCTGTATTCACACACACACACACACACACACACACACACACACACACAATTCTCCCATCATGTTCCAAATAGAACATAACCTTTCACATGCCTTGGCATGTTCCATTCTCTACTCTGCACTCCTTCCAACCCCAGGTACCACAAAATGATACTCATTCTTCAATGTCCACTTTCTCTAAGAAGCCTTCACTGATCTCTTACACTCAGAGCACTTTGTTCAGTTTAGTTTGCTCTTTACCACTCACTGTGTATTAGTGTTTGCTTACAGGCCTAACTCTCCTTAGACACTTCTCAAGAAAGTAGTTGTCCTTTTGTTAAATATTTAATACTGCTACAGCCCTATCTAGTAGGTACTGTCATTATTTCTACTTTATAGATGAGAAATCTGAGGTTAAAAAATGTTAACTTGTGGTACTCTTGTCCCCTCCTGGCCTGAGCCAGGAGCTCTGTCCTCTAGCTTTCTCTCTAAATAAAAGCCTCTGCCTTGCTCTCCTAAAAAAAAAAAAAAAAAGTTAACTTGTCCAAGGAGACAGGGCTTGAAAGGGCAGAATCAGGACCTAAACTCAGGTCTGCACCGCAAGCACCTCCTGTTTACTCCCATAGGTTTCCTCTCTGTGACCAAAATGGTGAGTGACCCAAGAAGGGTTTTGTGTATTAATCGCACTCTTGGTTTCATGTCATACCCCCATCCTGTTTTTCTTTCCATTTCCTTATCATTTTATTTAAAATTAGATTTTATCTACTTGTATTGCTTATATATTTCTGGCCCTTCCTGGAAAAATATGAACTGTGTATAAGCAATAAACAGAGCATGCTTGGCTCCTGATGTTTCTCTCTCCAGCCTCGCATGCCCTCCTCCCTGCCCCCGACTGGACTGGTGGGGCTGGCAGTGCCGCACCGATGAAGGAGGGCTGGAAGAGGGTCTCGGGGCAGCGGAAGCGCTCATTGCCGATGGTAATGACCTGCCCATCTGGCAGCTCATAGCTCTTTTCCAGCGAGGAAGAAGAGGCTGCCGTGGCCATCTCATTCTCAAAATCCAGGGCCACGTAGCACAGCTTCTCCTTGATGTCTCGCACGATTTCTCGCTCGGCTAGAAAGGGTGGAAAAGACAGACAGTAGATGCTCAGTCCTCTTAGTTTGTTGTTCCTTTTTATCTCCATGCAAACTTCCTCCTTACTTCTACTTTGGATTCAGTCTTAGGATGAATGTGATTTTTTTCATTTCTTTTCCTAAATGGGAGTTCAAAATCTTGATTCCCCAGCAAAACTCCACATGGGCTTTTCTCTGGGCTGTCTTCACTCTGCCCTGAGAAAGCTGCAGGCCTTTTGAGGGGCTTGCAGGACACATTTCCAGTCTAGATGTAGGTTATATGCTGTGATCTTACAGAATCTAGAAAGGCCCCCACCTAAAATCTCCTCTTACCCAGGGTGGTCCCTGAAGCATGACACCTGCACCTTAGAAATTCAGACATTATTGATTCCACATGCCTCAGATAAATCATAAATGCCCCTAGGTCATGAAATGCATCACCAGATCTTTACTACCATTCAGTGCTATAAAAACTAGCTCTGACCCTGGTGTAGACATGGACAGAGGTAGCAGGTCCCTGGGCAAGGAGGGGATGCTGTGAGAAGGGCACTTAAGGAGGCTTAGCTGAGCACTGCTTAGGATAAGTAGGCCTAAGGCTTGACCCCCACCCCAAGGAGTGGTGACTGGGAACCTTCCTCCTTAAACAAGACTGCCTTGACTATCTTGTTCAGAAGCCTTGGTCTTGTCCAGAGGCCCAGGCTCAGCCCAGAGCCTCCCTATTTACCTCAAAAAAATTTGAGGACAGGGGGCCAGACTTTTCATCAGTCCTGAGAACTTTTGGTCCTAGATCAGATTTGGTTCTGAGCTCAAGTCAGAATCAGGAAAGGGGCTAGATACCTGTGGTCACAAAGGAATAGCCTCTCTCTGTGAGAATCTTCATGAGGTAGTCCGTGAGGTCGCGGCCAGCCAGGTCAAGGCGCATGATGGCATGAGGCAGTGCATAGCCCTCATAAATGGGGACATTGTGAGTGACGCCGTCCCCTGAATCCAGGACAATGCCTATGTACAGAAGGGATAAGACCTATGAAAACACTTCTTGCCTTTCATCTGCCTTTCTGGGACCAATTACCAAATGATCTTCAGCTACTATATTTTTCTCTAGCAGCTAAGAAAACTCGCCCACTGTAAGAATCACCAATTGTATTTTTTGTGTACATTCATTAATTTTCCCAATTGAGACTGTAACCTTCTGGAAGGCAAGTAAAATGCCTAGAGAGAGACTGGATAATTTGCTTATTCTTCACACATCAAACTAACACATATGCACATGCAATTAGAATGTTAGATCTGAAAGGGACTATAAAAACCAGCCAATTAAAAAAACATCATTCCCTGTTGATGAAACTTTTAGTAAACCACGAAAGGAAATAGGCTTTCTCAGCATGATAAGAAATCTCTCTCTCAATCCAACCGCCAAATCATTGATGGAGAAACACTACAATACTGTCATAGTACTATTACTATTGTATATTATCTTGTGTGTTCTATCTAGTGAAATAAGGCAGAAAATGGAAGAGGTGTTACCATTAGAAAGAAGCAGAATTGGCATTATGTGCAGATGATGTAGTTGTATACACAGAAAACTCAAGAGAATCAACTAAGAAATGATCCAAGCTAATAAGATGGTTCGCTAAGGGCCAGGTGCCGAATAAATATGCTGAGACTTGTAGCTTACTCTTCTACAAGCATGTTGATCATAACACATTTTATAATAAAAGAGAAAAACTGGAGATAACTTAAAGGTCTATAAGTGGTAAAATTAATACATAAATCATGGAACCATCATACAATGACTACCAGGTAGACATTAAACATTATGTTTACAATGTAAAATCAAGTGCAAAGCACAAGATACAAAGTGTTATATACCCTGTGTTTCCCCATCACTGTCCTATCACCTGCCATGAAATTATCTTTTACTTTTGTTTCTCCCCTCTAGACTGTTAGCTCCACAGTGGCACAGTCTGCCGTGACTATCAGTGTGTGCCCATGGCCCGATGCAGTGTTTGGCACATGGTAGGAGCAATGGAAAACAGCTGATGAGTGAATGAATGAATGAATGGACACATCAATGAATACATGAATGAGTATTTGAAGAGTGTCATGTCCCTATTAAAAACTGCTCTATGTGAAATTCGCTGTTTCCCTGAGCACCTTTCTATACCAATACTTAACATTCACCATCACGAATTCTGCCATTGCTGCTTCATGAGCAGAAACATTTCAAAACTGTCAGAAAGTGTGTAAAAGCTCCCCAACTGACTACTGTCCTTGCTGGATGTATTAGTCATGGTTTGTTCATGTAAACGCTCCCCAGCTATGCTAGGGAGATTCACATCTGCATTCCCTGTAGCTTCCCTTCTGCTATCCCTAAGCAGGGTATTCCCTGGACTTTGGCTGCCTGTTTGATTCTTTCGAGCAGGAACCTCTGCAGGAGCCCAACTTTCCCTTCCTTCCCCTGAAGTCAGAAAGGGAACAGATTACAGGGCTACTAACCTGTTGTGCGGCCAGAAGCATAGAGGGAGAGCACAGCTTGAATGGCAACATACATGGCAGGGACGTTGAAGGTTTCAAACATGATCTGAGAGGACAATGCAGAATAAAAAACAGGCAAAAATCACAGCACTGCTTGTCTCACAGAATGGTTTGTAATCTTCTTAAGGGCAGGAAGTGTGCCTGTTTACCCCAGTCCCACCTCCCATGGACTACATACACAGCTGGTCTGCAGAAAATTCTGGTGCGCTGATACGTGAACGAGAAGGATGATCTGGCCAAGCATCCACGCTGAATTCTTGTGCTAGTGCCCCAGTCTTTCTGGCCTCTTACCTGGGTCATCTTCTCCCTGTTGGCCTTGGGATTTAGGGGGGCCTCTGTGAGCAGAGTTGGATGCTCCTCAGGTGCTACCCGCAGCTCATTGTAGAAGGAGTGGTGCCAGATCTGATTGGGATAAAAGCCAGTTGAGCCCAGCAGACCCCCAGTGAATTCCAATTCACATGCCCATGCTGGGAGAAGAGGGCACCACATTCTTAGGATGGGCTGGATCTGGGGAGAAGACCTATCAGCCCTGGGAATTTCTGATTGGTCTTTGGAAGTTGTATTCTTTCTCAGCAGGGCCCCCGACAGGACTCAGACCTGGGCCATTTAGTGTGGTATTTCCATCTGAACTTCCCTCCTCTTTACTCTTCCCTTGTCTCCCCTGCTTTGTATCCTGGGTGAGGGTTGGGGGGCAGACACACTGTGTCTCTCAGTGTTCCTTGCTTTTTGGCTTCTGGCTGTGTTTGGCTAAAATGGAAGCTACCACAAGAGGTTGGAGAATGAGAGGAAGGAGAGCGGTCAGGGTGTTTCTCTGAGCCTAGGTGTGGCCCTCACTGAGCACAGCTCCTGTTGGGTGGCCCCTCTTCCAGGGCCCCAACTGTCACTGAGCTCTAGTGAGCTCCCCCTCTGGCCCCTTCAGGCTTAGGGGTGTAAGATCTTCCTTCCATTGATAATACTTGGGTGTCTCATCCCTCTTTCTGCTTCCTTGACCCTGCTCACACCTTTAATTAATTAAAAAACCCCAGCAGAGTGTATACTGTCTCCTGCTGGAGATCTGACACTTGAACTTTCACTGTTTACCACTGGCCAGGATGGTGCTTTAGAGCAGGGCTTCTCTACCTCAGTGCTCTGACACTTTAGCTTGGATAATTCTCCACTGTGGGGGCTCACCCTGCATTATAGGAAGGCTAACAGCATCACCGGCTTCCACCCACTAGATGCCAATAGCACCTCTCCAGCTGTGACAGCAGAAATGTTTCCAGATGTTGCCAAATGGCCCCCGGTAGGCAAAATTGCCCTGGTTGAGAACCATTGCTTTAGAGGAAGTTATTTCTTCCCACTATGTCTATTCCCTCTTTAGTGATGCGAGACGACTATACAAGGAGTTGTTGTTTCAGAGGGATCCAGCAAAGAGTGGCAGGGACATAGGGCTTTGACTTCCTCAGAGGTGGGGCACAGGGGCATTTGATTCCACTGTACCCATATGTCCTTGCCTGAGGATTTCAACCCTGGGCAAAGCAAGTTCACTATAGATTCAGTGAGACCAAGAAATGACAATGGAACGTTCTTGGGGTAAAAGCATTTATACCCGGCTTTATTTTCCCATTGGTAGGTTGAGCACTCAGTCTGCAGGTCTGTAATCCACCTCTGTCTCTGCCTCCACCCAGAGGACTGGGCAGAGCTCTTTTTATAGTGACTCAGTCAATAATAACTTATTGCCTATAGGTGTGGAAGTATTAGCCTAGCAGTAGGCCAGTTACATCATCAAGTGATTTTGGGTTAGCTGAGGATCCTAGCCATAGGAACTTCCATTTCCCCACACCATACATTTATGGGCCCCTAGCTTTGTGCTAAGCTGAATGTGGTGAGGGCAGATATGAATCAGACATGGCCCCTAAATCTTAGTTTCAAAGTTTGGAGGGGAGAAAGGCAGGCAAAAAGACACACTACCAAGACACATGCACATTTTAAGAGAAGGGAGAGGCAGGAGCAGTTCATTTTCTGGGGGATTTGAGTGAGCCCTGAAGGCAAAGAAAGGTCTCCAGAGGCTGGGAAGGGCACCTGAGGCAGAATAAATGGCACAAGCAAAGGCCCTGGCCTATGAAAGTTTCACGTGAAGGAGATGACAATAGTCTTAATTGGGTGCTGTCACTAGTCCTTCAGATGTGGGCTCCAGGTGCTTTGTATCAGAAGTAGACGGGTAACTGTTGCAGGTTGCAGGTTCCAGGCTGTATTCCATACCCATGAACCAGAAGCCTTGGGTCTTGGGTCAGAGCATCTGCACTTCACTTTATTTTATATTTTGGAATGTCTAAAAAATACATTAAAGTTAAAGATGTTGATAATTTTAAAATTAGAAAAATATTTTTAAGAGTAAGAAAACCTCTGTTTCCATCACCTAATAATAAAAAGCCAACATTTTGGCTTTTTCCTTCTTCCTAACCTTTCGCCTTTATGTATGTTCAAATTTATTGCTATTACCTTTTATTTACTTCAGATACTTGGATTTATTTACCATTATGCTATTACTATACCTTTACATTCAATTTTGTTTTCTGCCATGTTTCAGTTAATATAAATAATTTCCTTTGTCATATGAAACATTTATTTTAATAAAGTGAGCATTATTATCTTTAATGCTTACACAACATTTCATCCTATACTATCATATATTTAATCATTTCTAGTCATGGTAGCTTCAATTTTTGTTTATAAAAAATCCTGTGATGGCTATCTTTGTGCATAGTACATTTTCTTTATTGTATTCAGCATGTTTTCCAAAGAAAAGAACTCTGAAAGTGGAATTACTAGGCTAAAGAGCATGGCAACTGGAAGACTTTGATTTCTAATTCCAAAAAACAACAAAGTTACTTTTCATTCCGGAATAAGAACATGCCTGTTTTTAACCTTCCCTACATTCAGTTTTCTCGCTCTTAAAATGTGCAATAATTTGAAAGTAAAAATATTACCTACTTATTTTACTTTGAATATTTTTATTTGTTTCAAATGAGTTTAAACTTTCTCAGATTTGCAACTTTTTATAATTTCTACTTGGCAAACTATTCATGTCCTTTGGTAGAAACTTTGTATTTTTAATTACCAATTTACATTATCTGTTTGTATTAATCCTTCACTGCACTTGTGAATATTTTTCTGGTTTGTAGTTTGCCTTTTAAAGTTGGTTTTATTTTTCAAATATCAGAAGTTGTGAATTTTAAGAATTCACATTTGTTGCTCTTTTTCTCCATGACATCTTTCACCTGAAATTCTGTAAGTATGCTTACTATATATTTTTTTAACTATTTGAATATTTATATCTAACTTTTATATTCAACTGATAACTGTGTTTGGTGAAATGGTACAAGGTGAGAGCAATAAAGATTCCTCGTCCCCAAAATACCTACTCAGCTATCCCAGAATAATTCATTGAATAATCTTTTTCTCCCTTCTGGTGTGGAATTTAACTTATCATATATTTCCTCTTTATTTTTGTGCTGGTACAAAATTATTTTAATAACTATGTTATATTTTAATATTTGGATATGGCAAATCTCATTTCAGTTTTTCATATTCATTTTGTTCTCATTAGTTTTGCCTTACTTATTTCTCCAAGTGTGCTGTATGATTATCTTGACCAAAAAGTTGTGATTAGTTTTTAGCCAAACTCAGATGAGCAGAGCATAGAAAGCGGGAGTTTTGGGTGCAGGAAATAGGGAGATGGTGGTCAAGGGGTACAAAGTCTCAGTTGTGCAGGATGAATAAATTCTGGAAATCTTTATGTTTTAGAATGCTGACTATAGGTAACAACACTCTCCTGTATATTTATAATTTGCTAAGAGGGTAAATCCTAATGTTCTCACTATAAGAGGAAAGAAAGTAACTATATGAGGGGATAAATATGGTAATTAGCTTGAATGTGGTGACATTATACTCTGTTTATCAAATCATGAAGTTGCACACCTTAAATATATACAATTTAAAAACCTGTGAGACTTTTATTGGAATGGCAATGAGCCTATAAGTTGATTTGGGAATATTTGACAGCTTTACACTATTCAGCGTTTCTTTTAAGGCACATAATATATTTTTAGGGTTATTTTTTTAAAGAGCTCATGTATTGTTATTACTGTCACTAAAATATTTTGTCTATTATATTTTTGAATTATATATTGTTAGATATATATAAACAATACATGCCATTTCTGGGGCATTAAGTATGTTCCATGCTTTGGGATTATACTTTTTATCTAACTCAGTCTCCAGAGCAACCTAATGATGAAAGCATTTTTCTCTCTGAAACAAGGAAACTGAGGCTTGGCAGGAAGGATTTGCTCCCAGGGCTCTCTGCCTCCATCTCTAATGCCTGTGCTCTTAACCATTCCACTGTGTGCATTGAAAGCTTGTGCATTTTACCTATTTATCTCACATCTAGAGTAACTGAATCCAGGATTTAGAGAAAAGCAGAGTGAGCTGCAGATTTCAAATCGACTTTCTTTTTCCCAGTTTCAGTCTGCTCAATAAGCACTCTATTATATTGCAAGGCAGTTGCTGCAGATGAAAAGACTTCACAGACAACTGTCAGCAGAATTTTATCAAAAGAATAGTAGAGAGGCTCAATTCACATTTTGCACACATAGTTTTGTTGATCACAAACCACCATTTCAAAGTGGACCCTGCCCCTGCATTTTTCTTATACAAAAAAGCTAGGTCCCCCTAGAGATTCCTACTGGAAAATTTTGTTAGAGAGTCATCATAATAATAGAGCACTAGTGCACCTGTCTGAGGTCATGGCAGGGAAAATGAAAGGGAGAGAGGCACCAGCACCATTTTAAGGGAGACACAAGCTCTGGGCTGAGGGATGGCTGTATGAAGATGAAGCTGGGAATCAGGCAGGACCAAGTCCTCAGGTGCCAGACAGGGAGTTCGGAACCTACCACTGGTTCATGAGGAGCTACTGGAGATTCCTGAGGAGGCGAGTGGCATGAGCTGCTCGTGTTGAGAAGGATAAGCTGTGCAGCAGTGTGAGGAATGAACTGGGCGTGTGACGCAGGAGGCAAAGTAACCAGCCAGGACGCTGCTGCAATAGTCCAGGGAGCAATGTGGGCAGCCTAGGCTGGAGAATCGCCATGGGGATGGACAGGAAGGAAAGGAGGATGTGAGAAACATTTCTGAGGAAGAGTTGATGGCACAGAGGCCTGTGGAATATGAGGGCTGTAATGACACATTATTAAAATGAACCATTAAAGGGGGAACCCACTATACCTTCTCCATGTCATCCCAGTTGGTGATGATGCCATGTTCAATGGGGTATTTAAGAGTTAGGATCCCTCGCTTGCTCTGAGCTTCATCCCCGACGTAACTGTCTTTCTGGCCCATTCCCACCATTACCCCCTGCAATGCAAAAGAGAAGAAGATGTGAAGGGGCTGAGGGCAACACTCAGGGATTCAGGCACTGGAGGGTCTCTGAAGAAGGATAAAGATAGGAAAAATGTCCTTCTTCCCCTGGAAACTGGGCATGAGGAGACAAGGCAGGGCAGATAACCAGTGAGTGTGGAGGTGATGGGGAGAGAAGGTGGAGAAGTCTGCATGGGGTCGTCTTTCTTCTCTCTCCTAAGACAATGCCATTTTCTGAGAGGCAAAGGGCCCTATCCACGCACTTCCTCCCCTCCCCTTCCCTTCCTCCGCGCGCGTGCACACACATACACACACACACACACACACACACACACACACAGACCTGTACTCGCCCTCCTCTGATCCCTGTGCTCACACTTTGACATCCAGATGTTCGCTCCCATGATTCTCCCAACACGCTGAGGCCTCTGTGTCTTCAGTTATCCCTTCTACAATCTTCTCCTTCCCTAGTCCCTCTGTTCAGATTTTGTCTCTCTCTCCTTTGTGCTCCCATGGAGAAATATACTGCCTCTTTGCCAGCCTGTGATCTCAAGTTTGTTGTGTGGCTATCTTCATGGAATATAGATTTCTTAAAGGCAAGGGACTTGTGTTTTTATTGCATGTATTTGAAAAAGGTTGCTTCCAAACCTAGCACCCCCAAAGACTTAAGCCAGACATAATGCCACCATTGCTTGCCTCGGGGATGCTGGTTTTGACCCTGGATATTACTATTTAAGGGGTCTTGCTCTGTTAGTTAATCAGAAGAGGGTTCCCCACCCCCAACACACTCACATACACTCACACACAGAGCTCAGCATAGTCTCCACAATGCAGCACTCACTCCTGGTGCCTCACAGCCGTGGGTCCTGATGAGCACACACCTGGTGGCGAGGGCGGCCCACGATGGAGGGGAAGACAGCCCGGGGGGCATCATCTCCTGCAAAGCCAGCCTTGCACAGGCCAGAGCCATTGTCACACACAAGTGCGGTGGTCTCCTCTTCACACATGGTGAGGGTGGCTGAGTGAACCAGGGGTTGGAGCACCTTGGAAGTAGGGAGAGAAGAGAATTTGTCAGCCGCTTGTTAAAATCATATTAGAACAAAGCCACAGTAATCAAGACAATTTGGTACTGGCATAAGAACAGACTCATAGACCAATGGAACAGACTAGAGAGCCCAGATATAAACCCAAGCATATATGGTCAATTAATATATGATAAAGGAGCCATGGATATACAATGGGGAAATGATAGCCTCTTCAACAGCTGCTGTTGGCAAAACTGGACAGCTACATGCAAGAGAATGAAACTGGATTACTGTCTAACACCACACACAAAAGTAAACTCAAAATAGATCAAAGACCTGAATGTAAGTCATGAAACCATAAAACTCTTAGAAGAAAACAGGCAAAAATCTCTGGAATATATATATGAGCAACTTTTTCCTGAACACATCTCCTTGGGCAAGGGAAACAAAAGCAAAATTGAAGAAATGGGACTACATCACACTAAAAAGCTTCTGTACAGCAAAGGATACCATCAGCAGAACAAAAAGGGATCCTACATACAGTATGGGAGAATATATTTGTAAATGACATATCTGACAAGGGGTTAACTTCTAAAATATATAAAGAACTCACACACCTCAACACCCAAAAAGTAAATAACCTGATTAAAAAATAGGCAGAGGATATGAACAGATGCTTCTCCAAAGAAGAAATTCAGATGGCCAACAGACACATGAAAAGATGCTCCATATTGCTAATTATCAGGGAAATGAAAATTAAACCACAATTGAGATATCACCTCACACCAGTTAGGATGGCCAACATAGCAAAGACTAGGAACAACAAATGCTGGTGACAATGCAGAGAAAGGGGAGCCCTCTTACACTGCTGGTGGGACTGTAAACTAGTTCAACCATTGTGGAGAGCAGTATGGAGGTTCCTCAAAAAGCTCAAAATAGAAATACCATTTGACCCAGAATTCCACTCCTAGGAATTTATCCTAAGAATGCAGCAGCCCAGTTTGAAAAAGACATATGCACCCCTATATTTATTGCAGCACTATTTATAATAGCCAAGAAATGGAAGCAACCTAAGTGTCCATCGGTAGATGAATGAATAAAGAAGAGGTGGTACATATACACAATGGAATATTATTCAGCCATAAGAAGAAAACAAATCCTACCATTTGCAACAACATGGATGGAGCTAGAGGGTATTATGCTCAGTGAAATAAGCCAGGCAGAGAAAGACAAGTACCAAACGATTTCATCTGCGGAGCATAAGAACAAAGCAAAAACTGAAGAAACAACACAGCAGCAGACTCATAGAACCCAAGAATGGGCTGAGTTACCAAAAGGAAAAGGACTGGGGAGGGTGTGTGGGAAGGGAGGGAGAAGGGAAATAAGGAGCATTACGATTAGCAGACATAACGTAGAGTGGAGCACAGGGAAGGCAGTATAGCACAGAAAAGACAAATAGTGACTCTATAGCATCTTTATGCTGATGGACAGTGACTGTAATGGGGTATGTGGTGGGGACTTGATAATGGGGGGATCTAGTATCCACAATGTTGCTCATGTGATTATATATTAATGATACCAAAAAAAATCGTATTAGAGAGTGTTCTTGGCTTTGGAGCCTGCCCACCTGTGACTAGGGTGCAGTTCCAAAGAGGCACAGGAGTGGACCTGGACTCCCACTCTCTGCAAGTGGGGCTTTCTCCCTTTAACTGCTGTTACAGCTGCATTGTGTCCCCCCAAATTCATATGTTGAAGTCCTAGCATCCCGTAACTCAGAGTGTGACTGTATTTGGGGACAGAGTGTTTAGAAAGGTGATGAAGGTAAAATGAAGTCACTAATTCAATACGACTTGTAATTATAGGATGAATTGAGGAGGATGGGTGTCTAAGAAGAAGAGGAAACTAGGACACAGACTTGCACAGAAGAAAGATATGTGCAAGCCTAGGAGAGAGGCCTCAGAAGAAACTAACCCTGCTGACACCTGATCTCAAACTTCTAACCTCCAGAACTGTGAGAAGGTAACTTTCTGTTTTTTAAGCCATCCTGTCTGTGGTCCTTCATTCCAGCAGCCTGTGAACGAATCTGCTTGCCTCCTGAAAACCTGAAGTGGCTACAAAGCTTAAGTCCAATGGAGAGACTCCCTAAAAGACTTGAAGTTTAGGAAATGAGTTGAAGAAATTTACCATATACATAGCAAAGGATTAGCATTTACTATATATAAGGAACTCTTACACATCAAGAAGAAAAAAGCAAACAATGCCAAAGAAAAACAAAGATGAACAGATAATTGACAGAAAAGGAAATACAAATACCCAACAACAACATGAAGAGATGCTCACCCTCACTAGTTTTCAGGGTAGTGCAAATGAAGTGAGACCATTTTCACTCACCATAATAGTAAGATTAAAAGTTTAATAACAGGGTTGGAGAAAGGGTGGGAAAACTGGCACTCTTCAATTAGAGAAACACACACACAACTTGGAATTACCCAAAGGGCCAAATTATGGGATACTGTACTGAAGTTAAGAGAAATGCTAGGCAGATCTATATGGACTAACATGGATAGATTTCTAAACCATTTATCTGAGTGAAAAAGAAAGTTGCACAGAGAATGTACAGCATAAAACCATTTATGTCAGTTCTTTTTAAAGCACAAAACAATATTGTGTATTTTCCACAGTGTTCTTTTTGTGGTAATGAACATACAGCAAAAAGTTCTGGGAAAAAAGTCTAAGACTGATCACAGTGATCACCTCTGGAGAGGGAAGGGAACAGGAGAGGAGGTGCTGGGTTATAGCTGTAGCATCATAATTTTTTACAAGGAGACTGTATTAACATATAGTTTATAATTAAAATCAATAATATAACATGATTAAGGAAAAGAAGATGTGGTCATTATAGGTGAAATGTACCCCTAAGGGTAGAAGCCACTTAGGAGGAAAGGGCGACCTGAGAGGAGAGAGGAAAGCAAGAGAATTCATGATGAGACTCAGTGGCTCTGCCACTGCAGATGGAGAAGACAGGGAAGTCCCTCCACCAGCACTGCAATCTGAACAGAGTGCTGGGAATTCATTTTCCAACATCTGTTGCAGGTTTCCTTTCTTCTGGGGAGGTTAAGACAACACCCGATGATTCTTGGCACGCGGTGATAGAGGAACAGCAGCAGAGCTCAGGAGAGGGTGTGCAGATCGCCTCCTAGCTTGGAAGGCCCTGCGGGACAGGATGGGAGTGGGGAAGGTCCTTGCCGAGGAGTTGGGAAGGCTGACTTTTAGGATCCCAGAGAAGAGAGAGGCAGGAGACATGGAAAGAGAAGGTGGCCACAGGGGGCAGAAGACCTTCCAAGCTTCATTCAGAATGTGTGACCACAGGAGGGTAAGGAGATGGGTGACCTTGGCTCCTAGATGGCTTTTTGTGGAAGATGGGCAGCAAAGACCCTGGCCAAAGCACAGGGGAGACAGGGCCACGGCCCCATGAATGCAGTCAGAAGGGCTAAGTAGAGACTAAGCAGAAGCCCATTAACACAATCTAAGGCTAAATGGAAGCCCCCTTCTCTATGATGTTCAAAGCAGCATGCATGCTAAGGGAGAGGTCCGCTGTGATTTCTGGAATTCAGCTCTGCTTCTGTCCCTTCTGACCTTCACGACCACCTCACACCTCACAACCATGGCCATGGAAATCAAGTCCCAGCCCTCTGCCTCACCCTGTGTCTCCAAGCTCGTCTTCCCTCCCCTTCCCCTACTGGCCTTTTCACTCTAGCTATGTGGAGTTTTTTCCATTCTCTGAATTCTGTCATCTCTTCTCCCTCCTAGACCTTTAGTTGCAGAGTCTGGAACACCTTCCCCTGACCTGTTTGCTACTCTAACTCCAACACCTGTCAGGTCTCTGCACTGACATTGTATTTTCATGAGGCCTCTCTGGCCCACCAGTCTCAGTTAGTAGCCTCTCTTCTTTGCCCCACAGCACCTTGAACATGCCCAACCAATGATCAGCTCTGCATATGCCAGCTCATTCATACCTTTGTAAAGAAAGGGGCTGACTGTCCTGTTCCCCAGAGATTCTTCAGTGTAGCTAACACAATGTCTAGCACAGAGTAGGGTCTTAAATGATATCAAATGAATGAGTAAATAAATCAGTGGGTGTCAAGGAGAAAGATTTTTAGAATGACAAAGATAGAATTAATATTGTTAAGAAGAAATTGAGGTCTGCAGTGAGGTGGAGATTGAAGAAAAACACCTAGTTGCTCCGAACAATTTTGTCTCTGGCCTGAATGGTTTCTGGATTGCAGAGAAGATCCCTAACCTCCTGGCATACTAGAAGAATCAGAAATGGAGAGATGTCAGAAGACTGGAGATGGCAAATGGTCCAATGTTTGAAAAGGGAAAGAAGGCAGATTTCTAAAACCTCAGATAATCTTTATATACAAGCCAGGCAGATTTCCAGAAGGCATTATTAAAGAAGCAGTGTTTTCTTATAACTAGTAAGGATTTACTGAGAAACATGTTGGCAGAATAACAGCCTTCCCTTTTTTTCCCTGGGCTGCTGCGTTGGGAATACAGAAGGTGGGAGATGTTGAACTTAAACTTGGTCATGGCATCTGACAGGTCTCCTGTGAGAGCACTGATTGATAGAGCCGTGTGGACCGAACAGTAAGTTAGTTAGGCACTTTGACAGTTGCCTGAGTTACCGTCACTGAAAGGTGTCCATTAATGGGTCAACATCAGCCTGGAGGCAGCGATATGCCTCAGAACTCCACTCTTGGTCCTTTCCCATATGACATTTTTATAAATGAGTTGGATGAAAATAGAGCACGTGTTGATCAAATTTTCAGATAAAACAGAGCTAGGAGAGATTATAACATTAAATATGTTGGAGGGAACAATCAAAATCCAAGACCTCAAAAAGCAGAGAAAATGAGCTGAATCAAATAAGATTAAATTTTACAGGGTAAATATGAGGTTTTGCATGTGAGTCTAAATAACCAAACCATGAAAGCTCTTGCTCAGCATCAGTGAGCAGGACCTGGGGTCTTGTTGACAGTCAGCAGGCTGCTGTGGCCGGGATAAAAGCCAATCCCACCACTGACTGGAATTTTGTGTTTGGTTCTTGGGGCCACCTTTGCTGGCAAAGGTGTGGGCAAGTGGGGTAGAATTCACAGCTGATGAGTGTCAAGTTATACTGCTTTTTGGAAGGGGAATTCAAAAATACTTATCAAAAGCCTTGAAAATGTACAGATCTTTTGACTTTACAAAGGCACTTCTAGGAATTTATCCTTGAGAAACACTCATGGGAGAGTGCAAAGATTTTGGTCAAGAGCCAGTTTATCACAGCTTTGTTTAAAACAACCAAAACCAGAAAAACGTTAATGTTGAAAAAGTTTATTGAATGATAATTGGTTTGTAAACTAACTGCCAGAAACCTCCATACAATGAAGAGAGTATAATATTTAATTTTACTGAACAGAAATGGAAAATGACAATGGAAAAGGTGCCAGTTGCTTTGGTAGGTGAAACAGCAGAATATTCTGTTTCCATTTTTGGAAAAAATGTCCCCTTATTAGTTCAAAACAATTGGGGGAACCTTACATATATTATCTATTTAATCTTCACAAAATCCCTGAGGGAAGATTTTTTATTTCCCATTTTACAGATTTGGAAACCAAGTCTTGGAGAAGTGAAGCAATTTAGCTCAAGATCTCCTAGCTGGGAAGAGGCAGGGCAGATATTAACCCAGGACAGGTTTGAGAGCTGATCTTGCACCTTCATCACTGCTTTAGTGACAGTCATAACTTCTCCATGTTTGGTGTTTCTGCTTCTGCGTCTGCCTCTCTAGAGCTGCTAGCAGCAAGGGCCCTAAAACAAAAGGGTCTGTGTTCTCTTCTCTCCCTGAGCCCCTGACCCCTCCCTAGGCCAGGACTACATCTGGATGTATGTTTAAAGCCCCTGCACATAACTTGGTGTTTAGCCCAGGGTAGGTGCTCAACAAATGTTGGAAGAGAATCCCACCACCTGAGTGGCCCCCTCCCAGACATGGCTGCTCTTCCCCTGGGATCTAAGTCCCCATGTCCAGTCTCATGACAGCTTGGTCACATCGCCCAGTTTAGAACCACATGGGGACAGTCACAAGCTGCTCAGCAAACAGCTCTGCTTCCCTGTTCTAGCAGGTGCTCCACCAGGAAGGGCAAACAACCTCAAAAGCCAGAAGGTGGCCCAGACGCAAGGGCGTCTCCCCCTCCGGTGACTGTCTCCCCCTGGGGTCCCCTCAGCATCCCTCTCTCAGGTGATTTATAGTCAAGCCTTTTCAATGAACCCTGTGTCTTCCCCCGAGCTGCCCACACACAGAAAGAAAGGGAGTGTTGGACTTAGTTTCCCAAGCAGAGCAGCAGCTGAGACAAGCTACACAGTGCCTGAGAACTGTCAACAATGCCAACCTGCAGCACTTTAGGTAAATTTGAATCTACTTTTTTAAGATGGAAACAAATGAGCAGTAAGGGAGGTGAAGGTGGGGGGTAGGGCTGCTAGCCTGGAGTGGTGCCCCCATGAAGGCTCCACACTGCCCTGGAGAGATGGGTTTTACTGTGCAGCCAGGCTCTCTGCGAATCTCTCTGCCAGGAGAAATCCTAAGCCTTCCTCAGGGCTGGCTGGTAATTTGTGGCTCAGCTTGAGCATATTAGTGGAACCAGGGCCAAAGTCACTGTGTTTTCCTCCAGTCACAACTTCTGTGCACTCAGCTGCGCAAACTCTTCTGGTCCTTTCAGCGCGCACTATGTCTGGGCGTCACTGAGGATTTCACAGAGATAGAAATGACGTTTTTTTTTTTCCTCCCCCTGAAGTGGCCAAAACCTAAAGACATAATGAGTACAAAGATTTTGCTCACTCACTCAACTCCCTGGCCATCCCCAAGCAAATATTAGTACCAAGACATTATCCTTCCCCCGCACCTGTCACTCGGAAGGAGACAAGAGTTGGCTTCAGAGTTCCCTCCAGTTTCCCTTCTTTGCCCTTCTCCTCCCTCTGGGTTCCCCTTTCCCATGCCCAGTCACATGTCTGCATCTCTGACCATAAATTTCCTCCACTGTAAAATGGAAATGGGAACATCCATCTTCTGGGATGATGGATCAAAGAGATGATGGAAATGAAAGTGCTTATAAATTGTAACTCAGGGTCCACAAACTAATTTTTGTGTGACCCACCATTTAAGAATGGTTTTAACATTTTTAAAATAGTTGCAAAAAAGTCAAAGAGGAATATTCTATGACCCAAGAAAACTATATGAAATTCAAGTTTGAGTGCCTATAAATAAAGTTTTATTGGAACATAGCCACACCCATTCATTTACACACTGTCTTGGGCTGCTACAGCTACAGTGGCAGTATTGAGTAGTTACAACAGATAACTTTAGATTCACAAAGCCTAAAATATTTACTATTTTGGTACTCTACAGAAAAAGTTTGCCAACCTCTGTTGTAAAGCCTACAAAAATAATAATTCTTATTATCACTTACTCTTCTCCATCAGAACTTGCTCCTAGGATGAAGCCTGTCATGTTGGAAGAAGTTGGGGGATCTACACAAATCAATGATTATTGAAGGGAAGGCTGAACTGATGCCAGTTCCCAAAGACATTTTCCTTTTTGTGGAAAGTTTAAGCTTCTTAGATGGTCAGACTTCAAATGACAGTTGGGGAAATACTTTGCAGTGAGGCCTTCAGTTCACATGCAGCTGCCTATTATAATCTACACACACACCTATATGGATATATGAATATCCATAGGATCAGAGAGCCTGAAGAGAGAAATGACTTCATGAAAAACACCTGTACAGTGGAAAATTCTACCACTGCCTATTAATTTCAGGGTATATTGACTTGATTGATATACATGTTTATTAAATTAAAAATGACTTCTGGCTAGTAACATTTCTGACCCTCAAAAATCTGCCCTTTGGGTCCACTCTTCTGGCTTTTACCTAGGCTTCTCATTCACTCCACTGGCTCAGCTCCAGTCCAGACCTCTCTCCTGAGCTCCAGACCCACAGAGCCAACTGCTGCTGGCATCTACACACTGTGCTCCCTGGCACCTCAACTCCACTTACGGGACTGCTGTCCTCTACACCATCCTCTAACTGCAAGCTCCCCTCCAAGAACTGTACCACCCACCCTGGAGCTCAGGCCCAACACCCTGACTTCTTCTCCTGCCCCCCAATCAAGCCCTAGGCCCTATTAGTTCTACCTCCATACCACCTCTGCCAACAACTTTGGACCCCTGCACACTGAGGTAGCCCTCCTGCCCCATTCCTGTCCATCATCCTCCCAGCTGCCAGGATGGCCCTTCAAAAGGCACTCTCTAGCCATCACCCTTGTGTGGTCCCACATTGCCCAATCCTTTAGTGTAGAAAGTCCTAGTAATCTGGCCCTGCTCACCCCTCTGATCTTTGTGCTCCCTGCTTCCTGCCTTGAAATCTAAATTCAGTGGACTTGAGCCACTTAAAGAGTCCCAGAGACCATGCTTCTTCTGTACTAGGACTACCTCCTACTTCAGGACCTGGTTCAGGTACCCCTCCCCAAGAAAGCCTTCCCTGATAACTCCTGGACTGGGTGAGGAGCTCTTCCTGGGTTTTACCCCTTTCACACATTTATCTACTCCATGGCTCTCATCTGTTTATCTACTCTCCCTGATTGCAGAAGCCCCTACACTGTCCTGAAGGAGCAGACAGTGCCTGGCACATAATAAGTGCTCAATAAATGCTAGTGGAATGAAAAAAGGGAAGGAGGAAATGAAATCTAGCCTCAAGGTCGTGACATCGTAGTGCTCATCTTGGTTTCCCAGGCCTGGCATGGGAATCTTACTTCTCATGCGCTTCTCCAGTAACCATACATCTTCCCCAAAGGGAACTCTGATAAAGAGTTTCAGCCCCAGGACTAACGGCAAAGTCCAAACCTTTCAAATAATAAAAGCAAGTGCTTAGAGCCTCCCTATGCACTGTGGTCTCAGATCTGGGGCCTCAGCCTCACCTGGGAGCATATTAGGAATGCAAATTATCATGCTCCTATCTCCCAGCCTACTGAATCAGAAGCTGGGGTGGGGTGTAGGACAATCTAGGTGTTAATAGGCCCTCCAGGTAATTCTTAAAATTGAGCACTCAGGGCCAGGCCCTGGCAGTGCTGAGCTGAGCATTTTCTGTATCTATTATCTCATTTAATCCTCACAGCAGCATTGCCAAGTAGATGTTATTACTATTACTCCCATTTTACAGGAAATCAAGGTCACTCATAGCTGGGCAGTCTGCCTCCAAGGCCTGCCCCAGTGCACCAGCCTGCCTCAGCCATAAAGAGATGTTAGCAGACTGATCACAGAAGTGGATCAGTCCCTTGGTCTCATTGTCCTCTTCACTATTTGTGTGTGTGTGTCTGTGTGCATGTTGCAGGGGAGGGCAATGACATCGGCGGGTCATTGACAGCTGGGTATGAGCCTTTTGGACAAGTCACTAATTCCTCTAGCCCTCAGTGTCCCCATCGGAGAATGAATTAGAAGGCTTCCATGTCCCTTCTAGCCCTAAACCCACACAATGCCACAGCATTGTCCCTACCCCCACCCTGACTTTCCACATCTCCCAATGACCCTGGAGCTTTCAAGGACTGAGAAAATTCTCCATTCGCCTCAGCCAAGCATGAGTGAGAGAACAGTGAGACCCACAGGGGACTGAAGAAAATACACTCCCACTCCCAGCACAGACACTTCACAGACACACGGACCATTGCTGGCTTAGATTCAAATACCCTGAGAAAGAGCTGTTTTCCTGCAAGGCATCTGGTCCCCTCAAACAGCCTGTCAGACATCCTGAGCTATGAGAGGACATGAGGGCATAGCTCTGCACCAGCCCTGGGGAGCAGGGTAAGTGGAGACCACAGGTGTTACATCCCATCTGCCACCCAGTCACAGGGCTGCCACAGGATGCCAGGGCCACAAATGCCTTTTCCTGGAAGGCAGCAGCATGCTGGAGGCATGGCAGCCCCCGAGGGCCTTGATGTGTGATCTGGGCCAGCGTCACAGAAGCCAGGCCAATCTGGAGGCACCTCCAGCACCCAGGGGGTTAGGCAGCCCCGGAAAGGAAGAGCCGGCAGAAGCTGTACAGTACTCACCAAGTGTATGAGAGGTCCTTCTCTCAGTGACCGAGGGCTGGTGTGGCTTTGGCATAAATACCAGAGCAATATAAAACCCCAGAGGCGGATCTTCTTTAAACAGAGTCCCTAAAAAGGCCAGCTGACGGTGTGTTAGCAATATTACCATATAAGGTGGTTTTTTCAATAAATCGGCCTTGGGGGGTGGGGAGGGGGGCTGGTTAGAGTGAATTATCATTTGAAAAATGTATGCAAAGGACTCCGGTGGCAACAGCCCTGGTGCTGGCAGATTTGTTCCTTTTATGCTGCACTTGCATAAACAAAACTCACACCAGGCCTTATAAGCTGCCCAGCGAAGCCCGAGGGAGCCCTGCTCCTGGAGAGAGAACCATACCAAGAATGGCAGCGGGCCTCCGCCCTCCACACCTCCCTTCTTAGACCCTGCTGCCTCCTGCCCTGGGTCAGCATGAGACACCAATGCAGTGTCCCCAAACTGGGTGTGCCTGTGCCTTGTCTGCTGCAGGCCCAGGGCAGCCAAAAGCCAAAGGGAGAGCCCTCCAGACCTGGGAGAGACACACCTGGGCCTCCTCAGCTACTGTCCTCACACAAGCTCCTCAGCCCAGGGCTGGTCACTTGTGGGTCCTGGGACACCTTCAGCTGCCCCTGGAATGTCACTGCCCCTATCTTTCTCCTTTCCTTACTGTATTCCTGCTTCCAGTCCCTAAACACTAGGAATTACAGACCAAGGGAGCTGTCTTACGGTTGAGGCAGGCCTAACAAGACTCACAAGCTTATAGAACTTTCCACAGTCCTGTGGTTCTTCTTCTTTTCATAATCCATGTACTCTCCCTGGGTAGCTGTTTCATTTCCCACATTACCAGCTACCAGCTATGTGGCAATTACTCTCCACCCCACATGTCCACAGTACCAATACCTCACACCTAATCCAAATTAAAATTACCAACTGCCTATTGGGCATCCTTATCCAGAGGGCCCCTCCAGACACAGACCCTTGTCTCCTACCCTCAACGACATTACGACTTTTGAGTTCCAAGCCTCAGAGTCCCTCCCCTCAGTCCTTCAGGCTAGAAACATCCAAGCCAATCTGGACTCATCACTCTCCTGCATGCTCTACAACCCCCTGAGCACCTTTCCTGGTGGCCCTTTCCTCAGAAATGCCTCTTTGCTCTACATCTTCTCTTCCATCCCTGCTGGCCCTGCCCTACTCCAGGCTCAGGTTGTGTCTGGCCTGGTGCCATCACAGCTTCCTGACTAGCCTTCCTGACTCTACCCATCTTCACACCCAGAGGTTCCCAAAGTGCGGTCCCTAGGCCGGCTGGAAGTGTGACTTGGTGTTAGATGGTGTTAGAAGCGCACATTCTCAGCCTTCTTCCAGATGGATTGAATCAGAAACTCTGGGGAAGGGGCTCAGCCATCCTTGTTTTACAAATCTCCCCCAACCCAGGGGCCCAGGAAACCTACCCTTCACTGGAAGCAGTATGTGTTGAATACCTGCTTAAGATGTCCTGGGACCCCCAGGTGACTCAGCCCAAGATTTAGGAACTTATGTGAGAGGTAGCAGCTGAGTAGGCCTCGTGGAATTTCTCCCCCAGGTATGGACGGTGTCTCTCTTTGGCTTTTAACTGCTCTGGGCTTGCAGAAGACAAGGCACAATTGCACCCACTTTGGGGGCACTGCATGGGAGTTCTAAGTGCCCCCAAAGTGGGTGCAATTGTGCCTTGTCAATGTGACCTGGTACAATGGCTAGGTGTGGGTCTGTCTTTCTCTTTAACTGAGGACTGAGATGGGCAGGGGTATGATTAAGAAGTGCCTGCTGCTGGAGAGAACACAGAGGAAAGATCAGGGAAGGCTTTCTATAAGGGCTTGTGATTGTCCCCTGTAGAGAAAGGACACTGTACCCATCAGGAGGTACACTTGCTCATCTTTTGACCATTGGCCTGACTGCATAGCACCAAGTCTAATTTCCAGGCCCCACGGGAAGCCTTGCAGATCCTTGGAAAAGCCCTCACCTGGACAAGTCTTCACTGTGGAAGCAGGGGCATGCCAGGCAGCGGCGTGAGGTTGGGGAGCTGTTCAGCAGGGACAGAGTGCTGTCAGTCTGACTGGCCGAGGCAGCTGAGAGCTAATGTCTAGGTCATAAGCTTCCTCTCCGAGTCTCTCTCCATGGATGGGGATAGGGTGCCAGTCCCCCTTGCCCTGACCAGGAATCTAGAGGGGACACCACTTCCTTTCACAATGCCAGGGTCATCTCTGTTCCCTTCCTACCATTCAGCACTGTGGCCAGGAGGAGGCCTGCACCTTGCTGGCACAGTCAGCTGATAAACAACAGAGTCTGAAATCAAAGGGGACTGGTTGTGATTCAAAGAGCCCAGAGATCAGAAAGGAAGGGTATCAGAATAAACGGAAGCTCTTGGGAAATGCTTAGGGAGGTGCAGTTGGCTTTGACTTTGAGAGAGATAAGGAGGGCAAAGGAGGTGGGAGGCCAAACAAAGCGCCAGAGATACTCAAATGTTTTATAGGGTGAGGAAACCCATCCTTAACATGTTTTTCCCCACCTGGTTTCAAAAATCAATGCAAAAAACCGCAGAGTACAAATATGTGTACTTTAGAAAGCAAATAGCCCCTACAATCTCATAGAGACCTGAGTCAGAGATGGCTACTATTAACAGTATAATGTGTATTCTTTCTCATTTTTTCCAGATTTTTCTACCATTTTCTTATTGCTTTCTTAAAATGGGTTTATAACATATGTCTTTATAATTGTTCTGAAAGTTGTCATGTTCTCTTAATAATACTCTTGGAAGTCTTTCCAAATCAGATGATATGATTTTTTAAACCCTAGCATAATTTTCCTCTGTAAGATATACCATAAATGATTTAACCAATACCCTATTGATGGTTTCCTTAGATCATTTTTACTTGCAAACATTGCTGCAATTAACAAAACTTTATATATATATATGTCTTTGTGTCCATGTGTGAGCACATCTATATGGTGAATTTCTTAAGTGGAATTGTTTGAAATATTTGGAATATTGATGGAAATCGCCAAATCATCCTCTAAAAAGGTTGTACGAGTTTATAATCCTATCAATAGTGTATAAGACCAGATCCTTCTTCACACACTTTCAGACACTCTGAGTATCAATTTTTTGTCCATTACATTTATTACATTTGAAAACATACTGATTTTCATATGACTCACCACCTTAGAATTGGTTTAACTTTTTTGTCTGATTATAAAAGTAATACACACTGGCCAAAAAAAAAGGAAAATTGGAAATAGGTGTTTGCATCTTAGGTTGTTTGCTTCAGTGGGCAGTTGACCAAATGAGCCTCTCTTTCATCTGTGCCCAAAGAACCACCTTTAGCCATCTTTAAAATTTTGGAATTTCCCTTCAACATGTAGCTGTCCAGACAAATACAATTGTACCCACTCTGGGGATATTGTATGGGAGTTGTAGGTGGTAACTGAATTTATATATTAATTTAGAAAATGTTTATATCTTTACATTGTTGGACTTTCCACTTATATCTTTCTTATTTAACACTTTTTTTGTTCTTTAATAACATCTCAAAATTTTCATCCTATAGATCCTACAAGTTTTTTTCAAACCATGTTTTTATATATTTTTTGTTGTTACTATATTAACATTTTAAAATATTTCCTGATTATTGATATGTAGGAAACATGTATTTTATTATGTAAACATACATATTATTATACACACACATCTAGACATCTTACTACTGTCATTAGTGTGATATGTCTTTTTTAGGTAGATAACATATCATCTGAAAATAATATTTATTTCAACCAATATTTCTATCTATATTATTTTTTTATGCTATTTAGAACTTTTAGAATGTTTAATGTTTTGCCCTTATACCTGGCATCCTCGTCTATAATGAGAATGCCTCTAATTCGGTGCTCTGAGCCCATTTCCTCAAGCCCCCACAGGTTCTAATTCACTAAATCTGAAGTGGGACCCCGGCAACTGTGTTGTGTTAGTTGCACACATAATATTGAAGCATGTTTTTTCCCAGTGTACACTGAGGACCCTACTGTAGTGTTTACTCACTAAATATTATTCAATATAATAGGGATTATTTTTCATCTTCAGGAAATATTGCTTCATTCTAGGTTAAGAGTTATTAATTGGGAATTGGATTTAATAAAATGTCTTTTCAGCATCTCACTGATCCTCCCTCTAGGATAAAATTTGAAAATACATCTGTCTGAAGGCACCAGAGAACCACCAAAGCAGACAGAACACGAGAGACCAGGTTTCCAGATAAAGAGAACTAATTTGGGTGAATCTGATAGTCTATGCCATTTCCTCTTGAGATATCTTTCAGTGTTTAATCAGCAAAGGGCCAAGGCCAAGAAATTGATCAAGAAGCAGTAACTAAGAGACTGAGAAGCTTATTAGCACTTTTGGCAGAATTATGAGGCTAGGGAGAAAATTCCTGGAGCTCAGAGCTCACTGTAGAGGAGGCGCAGTCAAACACTCCAGGCTTTCCATTGGGACCTGTGATGTGAACTTTATGTCTCAACTTGGCTAAGCTATTATACCCAGATATTTGGTCAAACAATAATTTAGGTATTTCTGTGAAGGTATTTTTTTGATGAGATTAACATTTAAATCAGTAGACTTTGAGTAAGGCAGATTATCCTGTATAATATGGGTGGGTCTCATCTAATCAGCAGATGGCCTTAATAGAAAAGACTATCTTCCTGTGAGAAGAAGGAATTCTTCCAGCATGCCACCTTTGGATATGAATTGCAGTTCTTTCTTGGGCTCCAGCCTGCTGGCTGTAAACACATACACACACACATACACACTCTATTGGTTCTATTTCTCTTGACACTGACTAATACAGGTTGCTTAAAAACTATGCTTTAGGGAGTAAGTCTAGAAACAGACCAGGACTTAAAAAGACTGAACACATCTTCAAATTAGTTTAGTGCCAGATTGGAATAAGGTGATCTCTAATTACCTGCCAAAATCTAGAGTAAATCCTTTTTAGAGGAAGATAATACTATTAAGAGACTCTACAAATTGTTGTCTACACTACCTGGCATTCAATTAAAATTTTTTCAGGAATACAAGGAGATAGGATGGAAAGAGAAAAAGGCAAGCAGACTACAGATGATCTTTTGGAATAATATGAAAAATACAAAAAGAAATTTGGAATATGGTGAAAAGGTCTAACATACATGTAATTGCAATAACAGAAAGAGAAGAGAGAAAGAATGGGACAGAAAAAATATGTGAAACATAATGGCCAAGAAATTTCCAAACTGATTAAAGACATTAAGTTACAGATTCAAGAAGTACTCTGTATCTGAAAAGGATAAATACAAAGAAAATAATTCCTAGGTACATCATAGTGGAAGCATGGTATGTGAAGGAACTAAGATAAAGAGAGAATTTTAAAGCAACTGGGGGAACATATGTTATGAGTGAACAGCAATAAGACTTACAGCTGACTTTTCACAATGGAATAACATCTTTAAAATGCTGAATAAAAATAGATGCAATTTATAATTATACACTCTGTGAAAAGATCCTGAAAAATGAAGACAAAATTAAGACATTTTTCAGAGAAGCTCACACTCTTACAAGTCATCCAGCTGACTTGCCTTAAGGAGAACTCCTCAGGCAGAAGGAAAATGCTCACAGTAGAAAACACAAAGATACAGGAAGGAATAAAGATCTATTAAAAGAGTTAGTATTGCATAAATCTGCATGAATATTAGCATAAAAAACAAAAGTAATAAGGTGTTGTGGAGTTTAAAAAACATGTAGAGTTATAATGCACGACAACACAAGTCAGGAGGGGGATAAATGGAGTTACAGTGTTTTAGGTTCCTTGCATTGTCTTGGAAGAAGAAAAGTTACTATTTTGCATGAAATACTACTAAGTCAAGGATGATTGTTATAATATCTGGGGTAATGTCTAAAAGGAAAAGAATGCATGACTAATAAGTTAATAGAGGAGGAAACAGCTAGAATAATTAAAAATACTCCATTAATCCAAAAGAAATCAAGAAAGGAGAGAAAAGAATGATAAAACAGGTGGGAAAGATAGAAAACAAATTGTAAGGTGGTGGGTGACGTTATACCCAAATATTCAGTAATTACATTAAATTTAAATCAAGTATTTAAATATCTGTTTAAAGATAAAGATTGTTTGGATATTTGATGATATTAAATGAACAATATACTTGCTTATAAGAGAGATGCCTTGAATGTAGGAGTCAGTAAAACCAAAAGTCGGAGGCACTAAGCAAAAGGAAGATACTAACATCAGACAAAGTAGGTTTTAAGGCAAGGAACAGTCCTACAGATAAATAAACATTTTATAATATCAACAGGCCAGTCCACCACTGGATATAATAATTCCATATTTGTATACACCTAGTAAGAGAGTGAGAGAGAGAGAGAGAGACAGAGGTGGTGGGGGCAGGGTGGGGAAAGAACAAAAATTGACTAAACAAAAAGCAGAAACAGATATATTTGCAATCATATTGGGAGATTTTAACACAACTTTCCCGGTAACTGATAGAACAAGGAGACAAGAACATCAGCAAGGATATAGAAGATTTGAACAACAGGATGAAATCATTAACTCTGTACAGAATGTTGAGTATCTGTTTCCCTGAAATTCTCTATGGCCCCAAATGCAAACAATAGGCAGTAGGGGACGGCCCCAAACGGAGCCCAGCACCTCCCCCAGGCCTTGCTGAGGCAGCCTAACCACCTTACTTCCAGGTGTCCTTATACCCTGGGTCTACATGGGAAAGCTGTAGAGAGGAGGCTGTGCCTTCCCAGTCGGGGTCCACACCCTGTGGGAAGAGCAGTGTGGTGCGAGGGGATACTCTCCTTTATCTGTGGGGAGGGGAGGCCTGCATCCCTTACCAAGTAAGGGGGGATTCCAAGAGGACAATCTGGAGGATTCAGGTGCCCACAATAATTCTCGTTTTCTTTGGGTGTCTGCTGGTGCAGCAGCTGCACTGATGTGCCCCAAGTGCACCTGACGGGATGAGGGGAAGGCAGTAAGAGACAGGGCAGACAGTAGGGAAGTCTATGGAGAGACTGAACACCCACTTGCTGTATCCTCTCAGGTCCAAAGGGCACAAGGAAGGGTTAGGCTTGTGCCTTCTTGCCAATACCCTACCCAAGACAAAAGCTGTGGGTATACTCTAGAGGGAGTGGGGATAAGGGAGGATCAAAGTGTGTGAACTGACCTCCTGTATCAAGGAAGTGTGCAGCTGGGGAGGTGGGGGGACGGTTTGCACAGGACCCACAGGAAACCCCACAAAGACTGAATGGGAAAGCCAGCATTTGAACAGTCAGTGCTACATGGAGAAGTGACCGCCAAAGGGGAGAACTCTTAACACCTACCAGCCAGCTAAGTAAAAAGACACGTTTCTTTCCTCTATCCCTCAGGGATGGCCCCACTCTGAAGGAAATAGAATACACTACACCCCTCTCCACTTTCTAAGTGTCCCAAGCCTTGGGCTGGCCTGGGCCCACTCCTTCCCTTACATCAGGCAGTTCCTTCCCCCACCCCAACCTTTCCCCTTCCCATCAAGCCTTGGGATGTGGTGCCCCAGGTTCCTATCCTCATCCCAGGAGACAGGAGCTGGGGACTACAATGAGCACAGGAGGACTGGAGGCTTTTAAAAGTAACTAAAAGGTCGACAGCCTCCTGTTGTATGGGTCTTTAAAAAGTCAAGCTCTGACATTCAGGCCTGCCCACTCAAAAGAGTGGCTTTTAAGTGAAAGTAGCCCCTCAGCCCCACCATTTTGTGATTAAGGGCTGTGGTTCCCTTGGGAAAAGTTTCAGCATATATAGGCACTCAGCTGAACCTGGGCTGTTAGAATTCTCTGCCCATCCTCTAGGAAAGGCCAAGGGTATCCCCCTGTGAGACTAGAGTCCCCACAGAGTGATTTGGAGCAAACTACCGGCCTTAGACCTTGTTATTATTACTACTGTTGTTATAGATAGCTGCCATTTATTATCTACATGCTACAAATTATACTAAGCCCCGTGTATGCTTCTCCTATTTAGTACTGCTCATACTTTGTGTAACTGAGGGCTCTGAAGCTGCAGAGAATGAGGCACTTACCAAAGTGACACAGCCAGTTAAGTGAGGAAGCCAGGCATCCACCCCAGGTCAGTCTAGCTCCTAACCTCACCGTCACATTTTCCCCTAATGCTTTTTGGAAGAAATACACTTGCAACTTGGTATTAGCTAAGAACTATCAGAAGCATCAGTTGTAGTGTTCTGAATGTGAGGTTCTCCCCTAACAACAACGCAAATAATTTAGAATCAGTCCTAATTTTAAAATGTTACTGAAAATGCAGGTTCTACTTTTCCTACATTTGGTTTAGAAACTCAAAATAACCTTTAACAAGTCAAATGAAGAAGCTGTGAAAAAAACAAAACAGGAGAAGCCACTCAGGACCTCAGGAAGAGTTAAAATTTAGAATACATCTTTCACTGTCTTAAAAATACTTCAGTTAACACCTTGTAGTGAGAATGGAATCTGGCAACAAGGGTAGACTTTGAGCTGTTAATCCTGGAGAGTGAGTTTGTGTGGGACCAAACGCTAAATAACACTTTGCAAGTTCACTTCCACCAGCTCTCACAAAACAAGGTCAACTGCCCCAATTCTTATAATTATGAAGCCAGTGTCTGACTAGAGGCCAGTTATGGTCCTTCACTGCCTAATTTTAAAACTTGAGTGAAATAAGGCACCCATGGAGGACTTTTTGCTTCTGGAGTTACCAATGCTTCTCCTGAATGGTGGGCTTCCATCACTAGTTCTGTTTATTGATTGCATTTATTCTTTCTCCCTCTTTGGACTTAGCTCTGTTTAGCTTTTCACAGAGTCCAGTTTATCTTTCTTGAGTAAGAACAACCTGTGCCTCCCTAACTCAATTGTTTATTGGTCACTCTACCCAAATACTATGCCAGCTCCTAAACATATGCAAATCCAGTATTCTCAGATCAGCATTTGACATAAGGAACAGATAGGCTTTAAACAATTCCACCACAGGTCACCGCCATAATTTTTGCCCTACAGTGGCAAGAATAGTATCAAATTGTCTGCAACGTTTATTGACCTTTCCTCAGTCTGGGCCACAGGTGAATTGATTGAACACTGCTATTCCACTTCACAGGCCCAAAGCAAGCAGAACAGCTTTCCTGAGGGCTGAGTTCTGACACCAGTACTTTTCCACTCATTAAAAAAAAACAACCTGATGCTATCTTTGGATGAGTTGGTTGCACAGTCCCTTGCTATAAAAAAAGGGAGATATTCTTGTTTGCTCTGATGATAGGGCTTCATCTTCCGGGACAAGGAATGGTCTGTATATACAATGGATCCTGCTAGCTAATTATGGACAGAAAGAGGGGCTACAGATCAAAATATCTAACATTAAAGTTATTACCTATGTAGGTATTCCAAAAGTCATAAATAAAGAGGCAACACGGTGTCTAAACTTTGGTTCTACAAATTTACTTGTGCAGAAACCATTTGTAGTTACTGCAAGTTCCTTTTCTACTGTAAAATGGGCTCTATTATTAAAGACCCATTTTACAATGGGTTAAATGAGCACAGGAGGACTGGAGGCTTTTAAAAGTAACTAAAACAAGAAAGAAGCAGTTCAAAACTCAACAGCCTCGGGTCTTACACAGCCACCAACAAAGAATGGCAGCTGCACCCAGGCACTTGTCAAAGATTACAATTCCAAATTCATTGTCCCTAAATATTTATTAAAGTATCACTAAAGAGAAACTTGGAGTTGTTTAAAATCCACCCAGTCTATCTGAACTCTCAGATATGACATGATACACTCTTAGGTTAAGACAGATAAGCAGACAGCTAGCTATCTGAGCTGAATATGGCCCCCACCCCCTGTACCCATCTGAGTTCCAGTAGAATATATAAATGTGCTTTAGTGAGATGCCATCTTTTATATGGAAAAACAGAACCCTCCATGTACTATTTGGGTTTATTATACAAATGTTTATATTATGACATCACACATCATATAGCCTATCCATGGGAGTATAAGTGATCATGGTATACAGTTTTTGCTCTATTACTGGATCCACTTTGTTGCATCCTTGCATTCTATATTTATTTGCCACCACATTCAATATGTGTTCTCCTTGTAATATTTCACATACCCTGGAAAACATTTCTAGTAGGTATCTAGAGTCTACCATGGGGCTTGGTGCTTAGGGCATACAGTAAATATTTGTTGAAAGAATTAAAAATGTAGTACAAATAAATTAGAACTATAAATAAAGAGATTAAGTTATAAAAGTGGAGTATAAGTAAAATGAAAACATTCATTTCTCCCTTGCTTGGGTAACCTCAACCCTTAGGCATAAAGTTGGTGCTTATCCTGTATACACTCATCAGTTACGAAGAAATTGCTCTTGTGGATTTCATGGGAGTATGACTCCTTTATCTTACTTCACTGTTTGCTCCTTGAAGACAGAGCACAGCATTTACCCTGAGTTCTTTGAACAGGGCTCTATACAGAAGGTGCTCAATAAATGCAAATTAAATGAATGACCAAGGGCCTGGATATATGACCCACCACTTTGGAAGTGAAAGGATCACAACCCCATAGTTCAGGTGCTATTATTGCTAATAGCACTTGGTGCTCCCATTTATATCTTATTACCTTGCTCACTTTGGGTCATACTACCCAGTGGTGACAGCAGGCCCTAACTTTTTCTCCAAGGCATCTATTGTATACATCTATTTCTTTTGCTGGCTCAGCATCCATTCCCCGTTCTACTATTGATGCTATCATGACTTTTTTTTTGAAAAATGAATGCTTCCCCACTTTCAGTGCATGTGGGTCAGATGAGGTGTAGGTACATGATCCAGGCCTGTCCAATCAGAGCATTCTATCACACTGGCCACAGTGACTGGTCCTAGAATAGTCATGACCAATGTCATGACCCAGTGACTCCATTCTGGGACATTCATGGCAACTGTTGGACACAGAAGTTCTCTTTCTCTTGTTGGATTTACCAAGACAATAGGATACAAACCTATGAACTGTCAAAGCTACCACACTGGGAAAACCTAACTAAATGAACAAACCCTGCATATATAAGAGTCAAGAGAGGAAGACAAAATAAGTCTTGATGATAATGGGCAATGGATTCAGCTGTACCTGAACACCAGTGAGACCTGAGTTTTCTTTCAGTGCAATTAAAAGAATTCAAACCCAAACAGGATTCTGTTCTTGTTATGTGGTCTCTTTCTAAGCCACACTGAACTCACAAGGCCATAATCAGAGGCCTTGTGCTTACAGAGGAACACTGGGACTGGGAACTCAAATATTTGTGTAAACATATCCTGAGTCTACCATGATTCAATTATAAATAATTTTAAACTCCAGAGTCATGGTAAAGGTGTGGAACACAAGGCTGGGTGAGAGAAATTCTAGATCCAGATGTTTACGCATGGCAAGCAGGGGTGTCAAGTGCTGTTCAGGATGTACAGCAATGGGGCCAGCACAGACCATATTTTGATGGACTTGTCTTTGGTCTGATGTGCCACTGGCTTTTTTAAGGCAAAGTGAGGTGAAGAAAGGAGACTGCTAGGGATTGGGAAGCTAACTACAGGGAATGACTGAGGAATATCTAAGAATAGTCTTCCTTCCTTTAGTCTAGGTGATGTTTCCACTTCTGTCACCCACTAATAACCCGTTACTATTTGTCCAGCACAAGTAACATCATATGTTCTCATTCAGGCCTGGGAAAAAAACAAACAACCCTTGGACCATTGTGGTAATTCTTTTTTGGAGGGGAGTGAGGTTGGGAAAAGTAATCCTTCTCTAGGAACTGATCACAGGGGAGACGTACTAAGCCCAGATGGGTATTCTAGACCATAAGCCTAGAGGTTCTCTTCTTTAGGTCAGTTCTTTCTTGGCTCTCCATCCTCCAGGTTTTGTTCAAAGATCTCTGCTAGCTCTTGCAGGCAAGGTTTATGCTGAATGGGTTCCAGTGGTGAGGTCATCTTCATGGAAGGTTTCCATATATGACAGGCCTCTGCTGCTGCGCCCAAGAGCATTCCCAAGGCCCTCTCAGTGATGCTGTCCAAGAATAAGAACTTGGCTGGATTCTCACACTGAAGGAGCAGTGGAACTTTGGTCTCTGAAAATAGCAGGCATTGTCCTTTTTGTCCAATTATAAAAGCAATACACGTTCTCTGTAGACTATTTGGAAATTCAAAAGGTATAGAGGGGAAAAAGAAGCACAATCATGCCTTAATTCCATCATCTACAGAAAACTAATACTAACATTTTGTAATAGTCTTTATGACTGTATCTATCTATGTGTATTTCAGGAGGGCAGCGTTGCCTGATTGTTAAGAATATGGGTTTGGAAGTCTGGCACTGCTCATTTAGAGTTCCGTGGCCTTTGGCAGCTTCATCTCTTTAAGTCTTAACTCCTTCAACAATAAAGTTTGCTAATTTTTAATCTAGTCTGCCACCAGCATGGTATTATTTTAACAGGTTGTAATAAGAGTTATCTAGTAATAACATTTCTGCCAACATTCTCTTTTAATTTTTAGAAAGTTATTTTACTTATTCCAGATTAATTTTAGCATAATCTTTCCAAGTTAAAAAAATGAGATTTTTGAAGACTTTCATGTAAATTTGTGGAATAATTAAAGAAGAAGTAACATCTTTAAAACATTAAGTCTTCCTCTCATAGAATATAGTGTATCTGTCTTTCAATTTATTTTCTTCACGTTCTTCCGTAAAGCTTAATAGTTTTCTTCCTACAGGTCTTACATATTTACTGTTAATTCTGTTCCAAGGTATTTTATAGCTTTGGTTGCTGGAGTGCAAGAGATTTTTCCCCCTGATCACAACTGGTTATTACTTGGACTAGAAAGCTATTTTGTAAGTTCATATCTATCTTTTAGTGGACAACCTTGCTGCTCTCTTACTAGGTCTAACTGTTGTTCAGGATTGACTATCTCCAGAATTCTAGGTAGATACTTGGTTTGCAGACAAAATCTCTGTCTCCTTTCCAATAGTAAACTCTTTATCCTGCTTCATTACTTAGGTTGGATTATCCTTTCAGGACAGTGTTAGATAATAGTAGTTAGAATGGATCTACTTATCCCTAAAAACATTGTCTTTATATTAAGAATGAAAAACTGGGAGCTGGGAATACATGGGTAAACAAGGCAAAGTTGCTGTTTTCAAGGAACTTACTTTAGATACATAAGCTAAAAATAAGCAAACAGGAGGATTTCAGCTAATGACTGTGCTATTCACACAGTAAAGGAGATGTGGCAGAATGATGGGGTTGGAGGTGGTTTAGATGGGGTTGTCAGGGAAGAAACCATGCTAACTACCAGCTCCCATGGATTCATGTTGGTCCTTAGCCCAGAAAACCTCTCCAGAGCCACTTGGCACCACTTACCTCCCCTTGTTTAAACTGTTGCCTTTCTTGGTTTCTGTGCCAAGAGAGTGGTGTCATGATCTCCTGGTCTCCTACCTCTCTGACCCTCTCCACCTTTAGCCTTCATTGTAGGCACATCATCCCTTGACCACCAATTACATAGCCTGTTGGGCAGGACAACACCTATCCTGGCAGCTGGAAGGAGGACTCAACTGCTGGCTCCTTCTGATGAGAGTTCTTGCTTGCATTATGGCCTTTGCACAAGGTGACACTGGGGTAGCAGTGCAGGTCAAGATACGATGTCTGAGTGAAGGTGTTAAGATAGTTTCCCACAGCATGGAGACAAAGCTTCGAAAGGGTAGGGCACAGGTTTAGCTGACTTCCTAATACACAATTCAACACCAAGGACACTATTTCAAGAAAGGGCTAAGCAAAAGAAAGTAAGGAAGTACCATGCTGGCTGAAAGGCACCCAATACAGTGCTAGAATGCAAGCATGGCCCCTATCCTTTCAGAGTTTATACAGAGACATTACTCACATGGAAAGAGAACTTAAAAACACTGCAAAATGGCCAAAAAAAAAAATCACAAATCAAATTGTGGGAAACATGCTGTGTCACTGGAGTCCAATGAGAAAGCCCCTGGAATGAATTTACCAGTGAGAGAAGACCTGAGAGGAGATAGAATTTGAACCAAAACCTACGGGAAGCAGATTTGATCACCAAAGGACACAAGTGCCCATAGTTATGCAGTGTAACAGGGCTGGATTCTGGATCTAACAGACACAGTGAATGATACTGGCCACATCCTAAAAGCATAAGGCCCTGCTTCTAACCCCAAGTAGACTAAAGTTAACAAAAAATTCAACTCTGGATTGAGGAGTAAAGACATCTATGAAAAGGATCAAAGTTCTCTTCCTCTGTTTCAGTAAATAGTTGGAAGGACAAAACTGGGAGGTTCAGATAAGAAGGGGTGGAACCAAGGCATAAAAGACATGGTGCATCTCTTTAGGTCCTGGTTCTGCTCTCGGTCTTAGGGAAAATGGGTAAAAATTTGGGATGCTTCTTTTGGTTCTTGAAGTTCTCAGTTTTCCAGCTCAGAAAATCAGGACAGACCAGACAAGATATTTGGAGCTGAGGCCCAGCTAGTGATAAAGAATGTGGATCTGCCCAAGGAGTCCTGTAGCTGGAAGTTGGATAGGATAGAGATCTATAGGTGGAAGCAATGGCACCTTACCTCTCGTATTTTGAGAGACACAAATAACAAGTACCTTAAATCTTTATGGCATCTTACAACTCTCTGTTATTTATGGATTTTGTTCTGTTCTCATCTGAGGTAAGCATTATTAGACTGACTGCATTTTACAGACTTTAAGTTAAGTGATTTGCTGGTGAATGAAAAGCTGGCCTAGAAGCAAAGTCTTAAATGCTCACTGACACTTCCTCTTGAGAGGGTGGTGTTCCAGTGCTCGTAATCCAAACAGGCCTTCTCTGTGCCCAGGCAAAGCTGCTCACAAAAAGAAATGAGCCTTGACCCAGAAATTCTGTTCTGGGCTCAGAGGCTTGAAAAATCCTTGGACAAACCGGTCTCCTAACCCAGGTACTGTTAAAACACTAAGTTACCAGGGAGGAGGTTGGGAGGCACAATACCACATACAAACTGTTTTCTAGTGAACACCATCCGGTCTGGTCCTAAAACTGTTCTCAAAATCCATGTGAAACTGACCTAAGTGGCAGGACTCATGGAGTCTTCACACCATTAAAGCTTTACTCTCAGTAGTCTCTATTCCACTTAACCCCCACATGTGAAATTTCTTCCACTGGGGTAACTAAAACCCAGAAGTGATCAACAATCAAAGGGGATAGGCATTATGACTGTCAATTCTGGGGTGCCAAAACAAAGGTTGGAATCTTTGCCTCAAACAACAGATGTCCATTACTAGACTAGTCCCACGGAACTGCTTCTCCCCATGCTGCCTTCTAAGGTGTCTGGTACCTAAGAGAGCATTACAAAGGCTTAAGTGGTTTCTTCTTCCTCTTTGGTGACATTTAGCTAGGAGTACAAGATCATCTGAGAAAATTCAGCACTACCCAAGTCCCCAGCAAGGCAGCTTCCCCAGAGTCTCTCTGCACCTGGCCCAAGGCACTTGGGAGGGTCTGTGCCACTGATACCAGCCAGGGTGCAACCAGACACTGCCTCTCTCCCACTCAGCCCCACCAGTAAGCATGGTACTTGTGTAGCTTGTAAGAGCAGGAAGGCTTTCAGGAGTCCAGGAGTCAGTCTCTTTACCTTTCAATATAAGCTGCTTTCCTCAGGTTTCATGGTCTGATTCCTGTTTATTCGCAATATTCCCTTTGTCCTTTCCTTTTCTCCCCCTCTGTCCTCCCAAGTCTCCCTGCTTCCTTGTGGGCCAGCTCCACAGCACCACTCTCCCACAGAGGTAGGGTGAAGAGAGAGAGACTGAAATGACCCTGTGCAAAGTGCCACTGTTGCAGGTGAAAAGATGACATGTGCAGACTGATTTCCTGCTCCCATGCAGCCACTGGGATTTCTGGTGCAAAGGTACAGAAGCAAGAAAATGTGGCCATTTGGTGTGGTTGCGATATACCATACATTAAATTCACTTTGGTTCAATAGGCATTTACTGAATGTCTTTGGTATGCAGAGATTGGGAAGAGAGCGCACAATTCTTAGATACAAATGACTGGTGCAGTAATTTTCAACCTTGGCTGCATGTGAGAATCCTCGCAGCTTTAGAGACAAAGTCAAAAACAATGTCTAGGGCCCCATCCCAGAGATTCAGATTTCACTGGTGTAGGGTGGAACACAATTATCAGTTTTTAAAAAATATATTTCCCTAGTATTTGAATGGGTAGCCAGGAGCAAGAACTTTATGTGGCCATATGCAGAAAGTTCTGAATAAAGGTTCAATTTAGGTTTTAGGCAATGGAAAGCTACTGTAGTTTTTGGGCAGGAAGCATGAGAATGGTTGCAATATGGGCAGCTTCTCCTGACTTTACTGGACAGAACAGACTGGAGTCAAGAAATACTGAAAAAGAGAGAGAGATCTGGTAAAAGCCTACTGCAATAGTCCAAGTAAGGGGTAATAAAACCTTAAACTCAACAGTAGCCCTGAGGATGGAGAGTAAGATCAATTTCCTGGAAGGTACAGGACTGGGCCCTTGTAGGACTGTTAGGGCAAGGGGGAACAATCCAGGCACCTCTGGGGCCACAGCAGGGATAGCAGGCAGTGGCAGGAGAGGCACTCATCTCTGGTTCAGACCCACTTGGCCCCACATTTTCACCTATACCAAAACTGCAGAAGAAAGAATTCCTGGTATCTTGGAAATTGAAAACCTAAGAAGGACAAGAACAGAGAGACTTGGCTCTTTCAGGTTCAAGTGCTCCGAGGACTGCTACCCTAAGTGATAAAGACTGAACATATTCAGGACACAAGATTTTAACATGAAGCAAAACATCATACATCTGCAGACTTTTTCCCACAGAATTCTGATATAAAAAGAGATCATTCTTCTCTTATTCAAGGTATTTTACTCTCCAGCCCTCACCTGAGGCCTCCCACACAGTGCCATTATTTCCAGGCCACCTTAAAACACTAGGCTCATCTCACTGAAAGAAAAATACAGAATCAACTGCAGCTTCAAACACCTTCCTAGATGTTGCCTAAGTCAGAAAAGGATAGCCACACAATAAAATTGGTATGGTTGGGTGCCATGGGAATGTAATCATTTATTTGGAGTTTCACCGGACACTCCAAATAAAGGTTCTATTATCTTCAGCTGAAAGCTTTCAGGCCCTAAGGAGGAAGTGAATAGGATGACCCACTTCAGATAGAACCAAAAGAACAGATGACTTCACTGCCCTGGGAGAGGGCAGCAGGCAGACAAAATAACTCAACAATTAAAAGGGAATTGGGACACACCTTCCATGTCATCTCAAATTCCATCTTCCCCTTACCTTCCCCAAAACAATCAAACCTTTTGAGTTAGCCTGTTTAGACAATGCTTGATCAACAGATCACTCTACAGCACCAGGAAGAAAAAAAAAAAAAAGAATAAGTTATTTGTTATTTTATTGTAGAGGAAAAAATATCCTGAAATATTTGTTAAATAACAATAATTTCTGATAAAATCATTTTTCAGGGTTTTCAAACCTGACCATCTTGTCAGACATAGTGAGCTGTCCCTCACCCTTGTAATAAGCTTCATTAATATTGTCATAAACCACAGGAAAACCTGAAGATTTTCTAAATGGCTTCCAAATTTCTGCATAGATGCCCTTAATTAGTCCAAAGGTAAATAACAAAATACCAAGAAATTAGAAGGATAGCTGAGAGGGAAAAAATGTTAACAATTGGTGAATCTAGAACAAAGGATATGAGTGTTCATTATACCATTCTTTCAACTTAATTTTTTAGTTACAGGCAGACTGAAAAGTTGCTTTAGTATGATTGTGCTATTTTCCAGACCTGCCTAAAATATATATATTTAATTATTTCTTTTCAAACCACAAACAGAAAATCAATTCTTCCCCAGGGGATACTCACTTTCTATTGTCTGCAAAAGCTTCTAGAGCTTTCTGGAAAGTTTAAATTAAGGGGTTACAGTATACTGGAATGGTTTTATAGTTCTTGGAAGGGTGATTGAGCCAAACTCTCATCGAAGGTCTGTGATGGTCACTCCTCTGTCCACCACAGTCACGTGGTTACAGCTCTGCAATAGGGAAAAAGAAAGAAAGGGAGAGGCCTGGAAAATTCTGGAGAGTCATTTTTTAAAACTCTCTACTTAAAATGCTCGGGCTAGTGTTTCCCACTCTGGAAGTCATGCAACTACTTAGGGCAGTTATTGTAAAGGCTCTGGGAATCATTACTTCTACCAATCCCTACCTGTAGCCTGAATCAACATGGACCCACATATCTCCATTTATTTTTCAAATGTATGTATATTATAGTCATTAATAAAATGTGCATTTATTTAGAAGAATTGCTGACTTAATTGCAGTTTTTTGAACTATTATGTCTACCCAACAATAACATACACCTACCCTCACAAGGGGAATGCCTAATTCTGGCATGCAGAATGGGTCTTTATAACTGAAAACCCAGGCACTTTTCTGGAATTGTGCAGCCTCTGTTTCAACATCCTGGAACCTAGACATTTCTTACAATCCAAGGCAGGCTAACCTTTTTGAATAGATCTGTCAGAAAGTTCTTTCTTATACTTAGCTGAAAACTGTCATTCCATGAGGTCTTAATTTTAGTTCTGGGAGTCATATGAAATACACACAATATCTTTTTATACAATTCTTCTAATACTTAAGAGTCAGTTCTCAGAGCCTCCCTGGGGTTTCTCTTCCAAACACCCTCAGTTCCTCTTCTCAGTCCCTTTTCCATACTGGTCACTTTTCAGTGAACCACAGAAATAATCATCTCCATGGCCAGCATGGACTGAAGCAATGCTTTCACATGAGATCTGAGGGGCAAACTGAAACATACTGCCAGAAATGGAAACTTTATTCACAGAATACAATTTATGGCGAAAGCTTTCTAAGGTCATAAAAATTCTTATTCTCTAAGCAAAATTCCAGAATCAATATACTTGACCTATTTTAAGTGGGTTGTTTTCCTCTGAATTGAAATCTTTTACTGAAGTAGACTTTCCAACTGATGGTGATGAAGGAAAAACACTAACATTTAATAATCCAGCTAATGCACTAGGTACTTTCTGTACATTATTTCATTTAATCCTCCCAGTAATCCTATATAGTAGGTATTATTATTACTATCGTCCCCCTTTACAGATGAGAAACCTGAAGCCCATGAAGGTTAAGTAGCCTGATCAAAAACACACAGTCCTTGATTGCAGAGCTAAGATTCAAAGCCATTCTTATTCCACACTGCTCCCCATGTATATCCTTATTAGGAAGACGTGGAAAGTAAATGACAAGGCTGATCTTCTTTGTGGGTTGAAAGGACAATGTATCTCATTAGCTCTGACTGTCCTCCCTGCCTGAAGCACAGTCCCAGTTTCTTCTCAATAGGTACATACACAGAAAAGTGGTGGATCCTTGCTGTGCGGATGAAATCCTTTCTGGCGACAGGAAGAAATCTCCTCCAGTCCATGTTCAGTTAGTTTAAAGAACCCAGTTCTAAAATAAGAAAGAGCAGGCTCAGAATCAAAGGTGTCCCACTGATCTCACACACACACACACACACACACACACACACACACACGCACGCACGCACGCACGCACGCACGCAAAGTAGAGCTCATTTTGAGGCAGTTTCAAAAGTATGCTGGCTCATAGGTCTCTTTGGTAAATGAATCAGAGTTAGAGAATGACTCATCACTGCCACCGCACAAGTTTTGCTGGGAGAATGCATAGTAAATAACAGGATAAGAATGAAAAAGAAGTTAACATTCTGAGATAACATGCTTGATTTTGAAATTCTCTAATCTGACACCAATCTCTTGTAATTCTTTCATTTCAAGTCAATCATTTCAAATTTCTTATGTCCTTTTCTTAGAAAAGCACCTACATTGTTGCTTGGTGCTTTTTAAACAAGCATTATAGGTTTATCAGGATATGGGGCATAAGAGGAAGCCTTTAGAACAGCCAGTTAACACCAATCTAAAATCTAGTAAACAGCCAATATCACAGTCTATGTATTTTATACAGAACAAGGTCTTAAAAACAGATATTTTCCTCTAAGGCTTTTTCTCCATTATCTCCTTGTAACAACCTGAACTTACTCCTGGAACTTGGGGGAGCAAACAATGGCTACTGACTCTGGCAACATCATCTGGTAAGAGCAGTGAGTGTGCAGGTCAACACTGGAGAGGAAGGCAGTCTGTGTGGGATGAGTCTGAGAAGAGAAAAAAAAGTCAGAGACCCCCTAAGTGAGAACACAGCCAAGCCTTTTACTATGAAGGAAAGTAAAGCCAAAGAGTGCCTGTCAGCTGGCCACAATCTCCTTCTCAAGTACAAAGCCATTTGCAGCCATGGGGGGCACACCTGAAGTTCACAAGTGACGAACTTCCTTTCCAGCATTGTAAACAAGTATAGTTTAATTTGAGTATGTGAAAAGGCTCATAATTTCTAGTTGACCCTCAAGACTTATTTGGCTCCTCACGAGCTTTCTCTGTGCGATGAAGAGTCACCTGTTCTGGAATAGATGGTACAAGCTGCCCAACACTTCAATATGGTAGAAGACAGGACTTTAACAAACAGCAGTTAGAAGAATGATTCTTCTTCTCAACAGGTGTTAGAAGGTCAAGCATGAGCCTAGGCAAAAGGGGCAAAGGCTATCCTGTTGTTAAAGCACATGATCCAAGGATATAACAGGTAGGGGGCCACTGGGATGTCAGCAAGTAGTTAGATCACACAGAGGACCCTGTGTTTGGGGAAAGAACAAGGATATTAAAATTTGAAAGTAACCAGTTAAAGCACCATCTAAACATGCATTCACTTGGGGGAGCAAACAATGGCTATTGACTCTGGCAACATCATCTGGACCAGAGCAGTGAGTACGCAGGTCAACACTGGAGAGGAAGGCAGTCTGGGTGGGATGAGTCTGGCTTCCCTGCAGTACTTCATTTATTTTTGATTACTTAATGTTTTATTGAGCACATTCTTTGTAAACAAATGAACAACTTACATGTATCTGAGAGGCCTGCGATCTTAGATAACAAGAATGGAAAAAGAAAAACCCAATATGACTCAAAAAGACCAACCTTCACTGACAGAAAAGCACAGAAAGTAAGTGTAATTGACCAGTGTTTTCAAACCTGCTGTACAAAATATGAAGCTCCTTGAAGAGCTTGTCAGAAGCACAGGCTCCTGTACCCTACCCATGGAAATATCCATCCTGAGAGGTGACTTTTTTTTTCAAAAGACTCAATAAAGAAATCTCATATGCAGCCTTGGCTGAGAAGCTCCACTCCACAGAAAGCTGTGACCAGCTCACAGTGAGAGAGGCCTGCAGGACAGAACTGTGTCCACTGAGAGCTGACAGCAAATCTGCACACAGATGCTCGTGGGACAGGTAAGAACTCTCGTGACCACAAGGGAAAACAGTTTCTACCTGATAATAATGATCCTACAGACTGCTAGGGACAAATGGCCTGAGCCAACACCTTTCACCCTCTGATTGTGAGAAGAGGCACTGCAAGCATGGTTTCTGTTACTTATGCTTTGATTTACATCTAGAGACTGTGAAGGCAGGAGCTCGTGACCTGAATCAGTGGAGGCAGGAGTTAAGTTATACAGCAGGCGACTTTTTGTGACTTTGGTTTCACTCTGTCCGGCTTCCCTGAAGTACCGAACCTAACTCTTCTCAACATATTTGGAATTCTAACTGGGAACAAATGAGGCCTACATAAGCTGATCTAGGCCTCTGATCTTAAATTGAGTCAGCTAGAAAGATGATTAAGAGACATATAGTACGGGCTCAACAGGTAACTGTTAAGCTGAATCCACAAACCTCGCCTTGCGCTTCTGTTCCCCTCTATTGTGCCTTCTCTCTATCTTTCCCTTCACAATTGAGTTTCTTGAAAAAATAGCTATGTCCACCAGCTGGAGACAGAGGAAGGCATTTTTATGAAGAGAAAACAATACACCAAAGGAGCAGAAGTGAGTGAGTGTCTGCAGAGGGCAGCCTAAGCATCGGGACAGGAGAAGAGTGGCCACAGGGGAGCAATACAAGCTAAGGCTGAGCTGAGAAGGTGAAGAAGTGCCTTGAATACTGGGTTGGGGGTTACACAATGATAGTTTGTGATCAATACATGACCATACAAACTTTTTGATTAGGGAGCCTGATTTATAGCTGGCAAGGTACAGAAGGAAGATTTGATTTTGCGCTCTCCCTTCTTGCCAATTTTAAGATCTGAGCAAAGCCTTATAGTCTGCATTTTGTTTCTTTTTAATCCCAAACTAGGAAGGAATAGTACAGAAATATGGAGAAAAAAGCTGAAATACTAACAATTAAGGCTCTAACATTGTTCCTAGATAGGCCCTTAATGATAATAGAGGTCCTTTTATTCATTTGTGGCTAAGTTCCACCTTAAGTTTAAACAGTAATTATTCCAAACTTGCCCCATCTTCTCCAGTTCCCCAAACCACCTGTCTCCCTCATGTTGGGTAGTGGATTTAGACTTCAACCTTGTTGAAATCAGACTGCTTAAAATGAGCTCCTTCAACCCCTCTAAATATAACATCAACAATCTCTCTGTATCTTTCTCTCTTCCTTTCAATTCTGTCTCAGAGATGAGCATTTTCTCCTGCATATGAAGATGAGCCCCTTTTATTGTCCTTTTGATTTAATCTTTTCCTACCTCCACATTACATCTCCTCCATCGGCTCCACTATGCTCCATGGGCTCACTGGGCATAAAAACACATTCAGACAAGTAATACACACAAGAACGTAGACAAACCTTAACAATATTGAGCAAAAGAAGCTGCACAAAAGAATACATATTATATACTTCTATTTATATAAAGTTCAAAAGCAGGCAAAACTAAACTGTCCAGTTTAGGAACACACATTTAGGTTGCAAAACTATTATAAAGCAAGCAAAGGATTTCCAGAAAAGTCAGGAGAGGGATTACCTGTACCAGGGAGGAAGTGTGACTGGGCAGGAGCACGGGGGTGGGAGTGTGCTTCTGACAATGTTCTATTTTTTGACCTAGGTTGTATATATAGATGTTGCTTAACGTTTTATTAAAGTGTATCTAAAGTGTGTGTGTGTGTGTGTGTGTGATTTAATCTTTTCTTTCAAATTTCCTTCCCTCTGAATTTCACAGTGTTCTGTTTGCACCTCTTGAGGCACTTGGCATATTCTGTCTCACATGAAGAGTTATTACTTTATCTATTTGTCTAATCTCCTCTATTACTCTAAAATCATATCTTACTCAAATTTGTATTCCCTGGCAGATAAGGAACAGGTTTTCTATGTTCCATATACCAAAATGGAGGAATACACAATAGAAAACAAATATTTATGTAACTGAACTAAAGAAAGAAACCTTTCTTCAAATAGAAAGGTTTCAAAAAAATCAGAATAGAACACATGCTCAAGCCTTTCACACTAAATCATAAATCAAACAGTCTCTCAAACTGACTACTCCTTAAGCCACTATCCCATTTTTTTCCTTTTCCCTACAGCTAAGCTCTCAAAAAATTAAAGTTAGCGTACATTTCACCATCACCACAACCTCAACCACCATTACTTTTTAAACCCTTATAAGCTACTCCCACCACTGCCTAAAGCCCATGAAACAGAGGTCACCAATGACCTTCCCAAATCCAGAAAGCTGATATGAGTCTCTGTGATTCTGGAGCTCTCTGCAGCAGACATGGTCAGCATCCTGAAATTTCTTCTTAAAATGTTCCTACTTTGGCTTCTGTGCCTTAACATTACCCTCACCCTTCTCTTATTATTTCTTTGTTTCATTACTGATTACTCCCTACACCCTCCAACGCAGCCTACCCCCAAGCTGCCAGTCAACTCTTCTTGCTCTCCACTTTCCTCCAATTCCAAGGCTTCCAAGCTCTCTGCAGAGATCTCCCAAATCTCGTTCCCACCTTGACCTTGCTCCCAAGTTCCAGCCACATTTTCAAATGCCTGATGACCACCTTCACTGATGTCTCACCAGTATTTTAAATTCAATATGCTCAGAACTGAACACACAATTTGCCTCACTTGCAAGGTAAGTTCTCCTCCCATTTTTGCTTATGGAGATGTTCATTGCCACCCCCACGAGTCAGGCCTGAAATCTCTGTCATCGCTGACTTTTACTCATCATCCTCTTACTCATTCCCACATCCTCTGAAATCCTATACTCATCCCCATCCCAAATGCACTGCCATCATCCTCTCATCATTATTAGATTTTATCACCACACTAACTTCTTAAAACATCTTCCTGACTCAATTACCTTGAAACTGCCTTTATGTTAAACCTTCTAAAGTATGGCTTTGATCACATCATTGCTTTACTCAAAAACCTTTTAAGAATTCTCTACTTAACTAACAAGCAGAGCTATTCTGCCTGTCTACCCAAGACCCTTCAGAACACTACTCCAATGTATCATGTTAAAGCTCAGCTACTATTTCCTGACATGAAACGTAAACCCCAGGACATCGGACCACTTATGTCCTCTCCACACAGAACTCTCCATTGGCCCACCCTGTCAAAATTCTAGTAAATCATACTGCTGTGATCCTTCCCTCTGAATTTCACAGTGTTCTGTTTGCACCTCTTGAGGCACTTGGCATATTCTGTCTCACATGAAGAGTTATTACTTTATCTATTTGTCTAATCTCCTCTATTACTCTAAAATCATATCTTACTCAAATTTGTATTCCCTGGCAGATAAGGAACAGGTTTTCTATGTTCCATATACCAAAATGGAGGAATACACAATAGAAAACAAATATTTATGTAATTGAACTAAAGAAAGGACAGAGGCACAAGGGACTGCCTCACAGGTCAGAATTTCCCAAATTCTAACATACAAGTATGTGTAAGCTTCCTAAATCCAGAAATGAACCAACTTATATGTACGTATGTAGTCTTGTCACATAATATATGAAGTGGCTTGGTTTGTGAGAGTGAGGAATTGGAAAGGAATAGAAAGAAAAATTAATAAATAATCTCTCAAGGTGCAATTATGTTTTACCTGAGTATTACCAGAAGACTGCATAAGATATGCAGACACTTAAAAATCACCTATATTGGTGGCCCTCTGGTTTACATAAAGGTTAAAGATGTAAGCTGCTTTAAGATCAAAGGCAAACATCTGAATTAACTTCCTTGGCTCACTTAAAGTATTTTGATTTACATACCTTTTAGGAACATCATTTGTATAAAGTAGACATAGCCTGACTAGTCAATGTCCACATATATTCTAGGCCAGCTTCCTATCACCATTCACACTCATGGGGAAACAAGTTCATTTTTACTATATGAAATGAAGTTTCATTTACTATAACATTTTTAAAGATTAAAAAATTTAAAAAGCTCCAAGTCCCCCCAAATTTAAAAAGTTCCCAAAATGAATACTGGAGTGCAAGCAGCCAAGTATGCTAGGGAAGTCATGTCTATATCCAATGGAGGGGGAAATAGCTTTCTAAATAATCTGGATACAATTCACTTTGTGTTTATAACGTCATGAGGGAAGAGAAGGCTAACCCTCAAAGAGCTCAGAATTGCTTACATGAATCCATCCCAGTGTGATGAGACCCTGCTGATCCTGTATGAGGAAAAGTTCTTCTTCGTTCTCAGTGTTGCAATAATCCGACCCAGCGCTTTGCTTAGGGATAAGAACGTGAGTAATGGTAAATTCATTCCTCATCTGTTAAAAAGAGAAAAGAGCTTGTCACAATTCCCTAGCACTTATGGAACCCTACTCTGTCACAGCAGGGGAAAGTGAAACGTCTATGCAAGTGAGTCTCCTGCAAGCTGAATCCCTCACCTCAGTGATTCACCACCTCGGCTGCCCATGCGCATGGCTTGGGGCGCTCTGCAAAGCCACAAATGCCCAGAGTTCTGCGGGAATTTCTGGCTGCAGCCAAACAGACCTACTTGTTATTCTTGAGAAGCTCTGAGTATAGTACCATTTCTTTTCCTTTGCTCAGTAGTTTCCCTTTTACTGTTTCTCTAAGTTCTTCCCATCCTTTAAGGTACAGTTTAAATCTATCACACATCATTTATTTATTCATTCAGCAGTCAGCAATGGGTTCTGTAAATGCCTCCATTTAATGATCTTTCCTTCCTCAAAATTCCTAGTGCTCTTACTGTACATACTAGGCAGCGTGCTATTGATCTTTTGGTGTATGTTTGGACACATGCTATGTGCTTTATATATTTCATATTTCCTGGTCCTATCATAAAGCATGTGCTCAAAAATTGATATACAAGTAATGACTGAATCTTCTTACCAAGTTTAGAATTTGTTATTTCTTTCTATTAGCATTAAAATAATCAGTTCAATTTAAGGGATGATGAAAAATCAATCAAATACAGTGTCACCAAATTCAAAGTGACATTGCATTATGCTGTCCATGGTTCCTTTGGCAGAGGGATCAGCACAAAGAGTAACTGACCCTGGATATCTTCTCTGAGTCACAGGAGGCCAAGGGGGAAGAAACAGTCTCAGCTCAGGAAAGTGTGTGCTGTTTACCAGTTTTCCACAGAGAATCCCACATGTCTCTACTCCACGGGCAGTGTTGGCACTGGCCAACTGGAGAAACTGTGGGCAGAGCCTTCTGGGCACCACCACATGGCGCAGTCCATCGATGGTAGGGGCTAGAAAGGAGAAAGAGGAAAAGTCTGAGACCATGGAGCAGAGTGTCCCTAAGTACACCTCAGAGCTAGTAGCCCTGGGAGTACAATGCCAAGTCTCTGGGGTCCCCCAACTGTAGGCAGTGAGCAGGGGATCTCACCCTAATGAGAGAAGAACAAGGGTTGAAAAACTCTTCTCCAACCTCTGGCCACATTATTTCAAGAGGCTTTAACCATTCAAGTTAAGACAAGGGTAAACTAATACTTAGAAGTTTCTGAGCTACTCACGAATTCTCTGTCACAATCTAATACAAAAGGTTAAAAAAATAACATCCTCATTCAACTGAACTTTTGTTTACATTTTAAGCATCTGTTTTATCTTAGATAAGAACATTGGAGAGCATTACTTTCAAAGAAATACACCAGAATATACGCTGGGTAACTGAAAACTATATGGGTAAATGTTTACTTCTGAATTTATTCATTTAGAAGAAAGTTAAAAATGCCAAAACAACAAAAAACACATTCTGATCCTCAAAAGAGGCATGAATGAACAGAGCAGCTCATAGGCCTGGTTGAGAATGTCAAGAATGGATCCAGTCCCTGACCACCGGGAGAAGCCCTGTCAGAGAGCCAGGAGGCTAATTAGGGGGCATCCTTCACAGGCACATTTCATTTCTTTTTTTTTTAAGTGAAAAAGGATGCTCTGCTTGTGAACATTCAACAGCAAGATCTGAACTGTAGGGCAGTAACAAGCCAGACCAGGGCCATGAGGTCACACAGCAGTCCAATGACAGTAGCTGGGGATTCTAAATTAAGGTTTGGCATGGTCCTTGCCCTTCAATTCTATCATCACTTCCCAAATGCATACCAAGTAGGTACTGTGCTCGGCCCTCAGGAAACCTGCAAGAAGTTCATACCTAGTCACTGACAAATGACTACACTCTCAGGTAAATGATCTAAACTGTATTACAGGTAAGAGCTCTGGGAGTTTTGAGAAGAGAATCAACCTGCTTAAAGGGAAGGGAATCTGGAAAAACCTAAAAGAAGGGAAGGCAGAGATAGAGAAAGGAGATTTTAGGTTGAAGGCAAAAGTTAACAAACCTCTTTGGGTAAGACAGTCCAGGAACCGTTCTGGGAACATAGGAGTCTGGGAACTGTAGCACAGAATATGTATGAAGGAACAGTAGTGAACGATGAGCCTGCTGAGTATGTGGGCAGAAACCCTAAAAGCCAGGCTTCAGGGTTCAGCACTCTTGCCCCCACTGTACTTTCAAGTGGGTCTTCTGCAAAGCTGACTTTATCAAATGACTAATTGAAAGCTGATTCCTATCTGAGAAGATCTATTCTAGTAATCAAGGTTTACTTATTATTTTGAGGCTCAGATAGCCGATTGTTGGTGAGAGGAGGAAAAGGACTGTCAACAGCTTTTATGGCTAGACTGAATTGTTACTGACTACATACAATATTTCTCTTGACTAAGGTACTTAAGGATTAGAAATGCTTTCACAGGAAGCACAATTCAGAGGCCCTATTTTAATTTTTAAAGGTCAGTTGTTGAATTGCAAAGTGATACTATAAATTTCAAATTTCCTTTATAAAAGACTAACATGGTCTCTAGTCCATTTAACATTTTAAATCTCTGTATAACCCCTAACAGCTGAGGATCTGACTTTTCAGGATATTATTAACTCTTGAGAAATCAAACTGGCCCTAAGTAGATTATGAGTTAAGCAAAGGCCACTTTCATAATATAACCAGTGTGACAGGACATACTATGACAATATTGATCAAATGGGTTTCTGTGACCAGAGCCTAGTGGGTGAGATCACAGAGGCTATCTTAGGCTAAATCCCCCAGAATGACCCTGTTTGGCTGCAGCTGAGATGGAAGAAGATACAAGCAAATGGACTCACTACTTTCTGAGTTGCTTAACGCTCCAGGTTTCAAGGACCTGTCCACCACAGGTGGCTTGGCAGGCCTTACAGCTGTATTACAGTCTGAAGGCTGCATGGATGCCACAGGAGCTGTGGGGAACACATCTGGAGTGGGCTTCTCCAAGTCAGGGACGAGCGGGTCACTCAGGCCAGGGTCCACCTTCCCAAACTCCTGCACAATTTTCAGGCGCTCTTTTTCTAGCTCTTGGTTCCGGATCATCTCCTCAAAGGCATGGAATTGTTCCTGCTCCAGCTGTTGCTGCTTCTGTTGTGCTACCCTCTGCCTTTCCTTTTCTAGTTCCTGCTGGATGGCCACATTCCTGGCTAATTCTTCTGCCTCCTTCCTCTATAGTAAATGAAAGAACAGGAGTTAGACTACTTTACAGTCAGGTGGCTTCATGCCTCAAGGACAAGACTTTTCAACAGGGAAGTTTCCCAAAATGTGCTCTGCTCTGGCCTGATTTCCTAACACAGAATCGTGCTTCCCTCGGTATCTCTGCACCCTTGGAATAGTCATCACTCCTGTCTATCCAGCTGCCTTATACCTATTCATCCAGTACAAGTCCCAATCCTCTCAGGTCCTTCCCCAATGATTCTACTGCATTTTCTTCTTTTACCAGAATCTCAATGCAACTTGCTGCATCTCATAATCTATATCATACACAGTTTTATTCTCTAACTGCCATGCATACATTCTGTATCCTAAGTCAGGCTGTAAAATAGAACCAAATCCAAATTTAACTTAAGGGTCTCTACTGAATTTAAACCCAAAATAGAGTCTCCAACATTTCTATAGTGATCAATTCAGTAGAGTGACATTTTAAACTAACAAGAAATACCAAGTAATAATCTCTTTCATTAAGGTTTTCACTTAGTGCCTTAGAAATATTTGCCTCACAGCTATTCAGCTCTCTGCTGATTTTTAACATCAGAGTCCAGACTACAGCTCAGCAGAGAACTACAAAATAATGTGGAAATTCTTGCAGTGTGTATTCACATCTGATACAGACCACTGACAGTGCCTTGGGAGTTTCTCCATATGCTTTAACTGACACTTCCCTACAAGAATCATTTGAAAATAGCTTTAAAAAGATAAGTCAATTATTATAAACAGGTATAACCTGTTTCAGGTAACACCAAATGTGAATCAAACCCCCCAAATTCTCTTATCTAAAAACCTATATTTCAGTGAGAATTTTCATTGTTCTTAGGTTCTCGTTGTAGATATAGCAGACAAGAAATAAATTTTCTGTCCCTCAAATAACCCTCTTGGATAAGCAGGCAAAATTTGTGTTGGAATCCTCAGTCAAAATACTTGTATTCTTTTTTGAGCTTCTGGTTTGCCAATAAGTAAAATATCACATTAAAATCATAAAATCATAGCATCTGCTAAATATCATATTACAATCCCAGGGCTAAAAAACCAAAATAATTTCCTCTTTTGTTGTTGTTTTATACTCACTTTTTCTTCATTGTATTCTGTATATTCTTTGGCATATCGTTTTAACAGCTCTGCCTTTAGTTCTTCCGCTTTGGGAAATGCAATCTCCTTTAATTTCTGAGACACGAAAATTAAAAACTGAGAATTAGAACAATTTCCAACTAATTAAGCAGAGTAGTGAAGAGTTAAGTAGTGAAGAGTAGTGAAGAGTTTGGCAATGGCAACAATGTTCCCAAAAACAGTTTAAAACACAACTTAACCATACCTGTGCCTCGCCTCTGAAACTGATGTGTTGCAATGGCCTAATCTCCTACTACAGGACTTGATGCACAGAGGGAGACCCTACTACTTTTACCTTGAAATTAGTCTGTGCCTCTTTGAAGCTTTTAGATGCGCAACATTGCAAGTGAAGACCTACCTTTACCATGTCTTTCTTTTCAGGAATGACAGCCGATTTATAATCTCGATGCTTTGGTAGTTTCTCGATAAAGAGTCTAAGGGAACAGATCACAACGATTATAATGCAGAGAAAATGTCCAGAAGTCCAAAAGACTGAAACAATGAAAATCCCCTGTCCTGCAGTCACTGCATGACTGATTTGTAGACATGCAGGGAGGGGTAGCACACACCCCGGCAGGCCGTGCTCCCCACCCATCTCTCCAGCCCTGCGGAGAGCAAAGAAGTGCTTCCCTCTTTTCCCTGATCAGGTGGCAGCAGCATCAGACTCCTATAAAAAATGGGGAAAAGAAGCCTATCCTGTGCCCAAAAATAATGCTCCTAAGAGAGTCTTCTCTTGTTCTAACAGTGAAAAGCTTCCAAAGGAAAGGGCTGCTCTGACCAATCCTTATTCAGAGAACAGTTTGGCAGCCAGGGGCAGGCAGCTGAGAGAAAACCCACGTTCTTGTACTACTCCTAGCCCTGTGTAACTTTTCGCTTTGGCTTTTTTTTCCTTTGGGATTCATGTCCCTTCAAAGAAGAATATTCCTTGCATCATACTAAGCACTGACATGCTCAGACAGTATGTGTGTTATATGTGTGTAATATGTGCATATTACATGTGTAACATGCATTATGATCTCTGATAAAAACTGCTTAGAGAAACATAAAGTGCTAGATTTTCACTTTCAGTTCTCATCTATGGCTGTAAAACTCAGTGGGAAGAGTAAACTGAATCAGTTTACAGACTTCTAACATTTACGATGCCTATTTGGAGTAAGGGAAAACAAATAGTTCAGTCACTTCTCACAGCCCAAGTGGGAGATTCAGAATTTCAATGCCAGCAAGCCAGTTCCACTATACCATATATCATACTCTATCGTATATCATACTATATTACCCTGTTATCATTCTACCATATCATATCATACATCATATCCACATTAACCACTAGATCATACTGCCTCCACATGGCTCCTGCAATCTCCAGAAATGTCAGAGGGGTTCAGAACAAAGATGCCTTTTAATAGAATTAAGTTGTAATAAATACAAGCTGAGACTCAAATAAATTAAGGGTAGCTTGTCCACAGACCTAAAACACTGCACTGCAGTTGGGATTAACTGACTCTCTTCCACTTTCTGCCCAAGGAGGAGGAAGCCTCAGTAAGGGGAAAAGGAGAAGCTTCCCACCAAAACAAACCATCTACAGATGAGCCCTCCTCCTTTGGTTCTGTATTTCACACATGAATATTTCATTTCAGTCTAATGAGACAAGACTCCTCAGGCAGGGATTAATTCTGAAAACAAAATGATTCTAAAAATCTTTCCTTTGGGTTCATGAAAAAGAATGAAACAGTTTCCCTGAAGTCTATATTTAAAATGAGTAGATTCATCTTTCAACAATAATGTCCTGAAGAGGACACTAAGATAAGTAAGACACAGTTCTTGTGGTGAACCCTATGATTCAGTAACTCTCTCATCCTGGCCCTAAAGACCAAGGTATGTGTTCACCACCTGCAGAAGGCTGAATGTGCATGTGTTGAAGCCTGAATCAGCCAAGAAAGTACCATGTCACATAAATATACTTTTTAATCACTTATGCTCTCAACCTAAGGAACTGTAAAGTCCCTAGGATTAGAGACTTCTGTGTCTCATGCTTCTTTGTATATTCCTCTAAGGTCAGTACAGTGCCTGTATAAGGAGGCACTCAATAAATATTTGATGAACAAAATGGTCTTAAAACCCTTGGATGAGCTGAGTTAAAGTGTGAGAAAGTGTATATAGTATGCTATCTTATGTGTTAGAAAGGGAAAAAATTGTTTATGTGTATGTACATATATTTATTTGTTTCGCTTATGAGTATATAAACACAGGAAGTATACACAGAAACTAATATAAGTGAGAGCATGGGCAAGAGTGGATAAGAAAAGTGTATGAGTAAAACTTTTCACTATATACTTTTTTTTACTCTTTAAAAATTCTGAACCATGTAATGGAATCTAGTTTGCAAGTAAAAACTTCCAGACCTGTGCATGAGTACCCTTCTCGTTTTAGCAACTAGAGTTAATTTTCTGAATCGGGACACAAAGACAGAAGGATCTCTTGAAAACAGAATAAGCAACATATCCCATTGGCCACAGTAGAGGCAACAGAGCTTAGTGGTTAAGAGCAGGCTCCAGAGTCATCTTACCTAGACTCAAATCCTGGTTATTTACCTGCTGTGTGACCTCTAGCAAGTTACTTAATCTTATCCTCCCTCAGTTTCTTTATATACATAAATTACACATATGGAGACAAACTAGTACTACCTGATAGGGCTGCTGTGATGCTAAAAGAGATGTAAAAAATAAAAAGTGTGAGCACACCTAATCTATGTGCTTATGTGATTATTTTTACTAAGAAACAAACAAAAAACTGAGCAAGAAGAAGGGCTGAAGATGTTAACCCTAGGCCTAGAACAGCTGTGGCCCAGGTGTATATTGTTCTCTAGGCTTAGATCTGGTTGCAGCGTGGAGACAGGAAATGTACCAAAGCAAACAAAGATGCATTGGCAAAAACACAAGCACAACAACCTAACAGAGCAATAGGAAAAAAAGAGACACCTGGAAAAGTAAAATAAAAGATGAATAAATATATGAAATTGTACTTAACTTTACTTATAATGAAAGAAACTCAAATTAAGATGAGATACCACTTTCATCTATCAGATGGCAAAGGCTTAAAGACCAATTAGAACTGGTGGAGGTGAGGGTATAGGCAAATCAATGTCCTTATTCACTTTTAGGACTATAATTTGATAACATCTTTTTTCTTAGGGGAGGGAGAAGGATGAGAGGCAACTACTCAAAATTTTAAATGTGTATATCCTTTAGACTCACAGTTCTACCTCTAGGAATTTATCCCATACAACAGTACAAAAATATATGTGTAAGACTATACCATATAGTTTTGTCATGAAAGTAGGGAAAACTGAAAACCTAAATGTCCATCCATGGGGAATTATTTAATAAATATGGTATACTCAAATAGGAAAAGCAACATAATCGTTCACTCAGTCATTCACTAAATATTTACTGAGCATCTACTACAGGATCAGGCATTACTGCAAAGGCTGGGGATTTAGCAGTAAATGACACAGTCACAAATTTCTCCCCATCACAGAGTGTACATTACTGTGGGGAAACAGACAATAAACAAAATAAAAAGTATGGAGATCATCAATGCTGGGAAAAAGTCATTAATGGGGAAAGGAAATAGGCAGTGACAGGGGAAGGACTGAAATTTGAGATAGGGCAGGTAGCAAAGGCATCTGAGAAGGTAAGTAAGGATTGGGAGAGATTTAGGATAAGACTGCTAAGCAGAAGAAATGGTCCTGAGGCAGAATGAGATGAATCAGTGTGTCTTGATATGGAAACACCTGAGTGTTAAGAAAGCAAGCTGTAACAGAGAAGACAAGTAGTGACTCTGCGGCATCTTACTACACTGATGGACAGTGACTTCAGTGGGGTATGGGGGGGACTTATAATATGGGTAAATTTAGTAACCACAATGTTTTTCATGTGAAACCTTCATAAGAGTGTATATCAATGATACCTTAACAAAAGAAAAAAAGAAAGAAAGCTATAGTATAGAAAATTTTGTATGATCTCATTCATGCTTTAAGAAAAAGGATAAACACATGAGCCCATGTGCTTGCATGGGCATAAACATTTTCTTGTACATACAGGAAATGTAACAGTGGTTATATTACTTGTGGGGAATGGGACTTTTCATTTTAACATTTCCCTTGCTGTACGGTTTCAAAAAACTGTTTTTGCCATGAACATAATTTTATACAAAAATAATTAATTCAAAGAAGTCAGGCAGAAATTCTGTAACACAGGTACACTAATGATTCTCATCTCATTTCTCCCAATTTTAAAAATTAATGAGCAAAGTAAGCCTGATCACAGAAGAAAACCTTCTTCAGTCTATAAGCCCTGATCCCAGTGGTAAACATTTTCAACACAGGTAACAGACCATTTTCAGGGTTCGTGTCATAGGAGCAGGCATTGCCTACATCCTTTGTAACTCCCTTCTGTATAGCCTAGTCAATGACCATAAAAAGCTGTGAAAGAATCCACTGCCTGGATTATTGCCTGTGCTCATCATGAAAATATGTACTGATTTAATGTGCTGAAGATCTTTCTTCTATACTGGGGTCTGCAAAAGGCAAAGCATTCTTGCAGCAGAGAAAACCTCTGACTGGGGAAATGTGCTTGAGATTATTAAGATGCCTGAATTGCTCCAGGGAAAAGATGAAATGCCTTTTAAAATCCTGAGTTAAAGTACCCACAAAAGGTCTAGAACAATGACTCTCAATAGTGGGGAGGTAGAGGAGTGGTGAGGTAGATGCCTACCCTCCTACCTCATCTCTCCTCTGCTGTAGAACTGCCAGAGGGAGCCAGTTACTGAAAGGAATATATTAACTAAAAGGCAGTAGAAAAACAAAGAATACTGAGCTAGAAATTCCGTGCAACTTGTCAGTTCACAAAATCAAAATTAGGCTCTTGAAGATACATCTGCAAGAAAAATGAAAGCAGCTACATTTATTGCTCCAGGACAAGCCAATCCAACAAAGTCCCAATTAAACCCTAAATCTAACAAATTAGGTACATAGCTGCTACATCTCACCCTACTTAACCTCATTACATCTCACCTCACTTAACTTTCTTCCAGGCCTAATTTATCACATTAGCTGGTCCTAGAAGTCGAACACCATATACAGGGACAGACTCCCCTTATTGGTCTCACTGTTAACACTGATTTTCATGTCACTCAAAGTAACACCAAATCACAGGAAACAATCAGTTCCTTAAGTATCTCTGTACTTTTAATCCTATCCGCTCTTGCCTATTCAGACGTTTATCACTACAGTTAAACTCTCTTCTGTACCATCAACCTCTCCTCCTCCACAGGATCCTTTCCACCAGCAAAATATATGGTTTAGAATCTCCCATCTTAAAATACACATCACATAATCATGCACTTCTTATCCCCTTCAATTACTTCCTCACTTTTCAACTTTACTTCCTATCCAAACTTTGGCAAAGAGTTGTCTACACCAGGGCTTAGCAAACTATGGCTAGGTCATCTGGTTTTGTAAGTGAGGCTTGAACTGAACAACCATCATGCTCTTTCATGTATTATCTATGCTGTTTTCATGCTACAAAACAGAGGCTGCAGTAGAGATCAAACAGCCCAGAAAGCCAAAAATATTTATTATCTGGCCCTTTACAGAAAAAGTTTGCCAACTTCTGGATTATACTCATGATCTCTACTTTTTTCTAGTCCATTTGTCTTTCAACCCACTCAAATCTAGTGTCTCTTTAATTCTGCTAGTGAAATTGCTGACCAACATCACCAATGACACCATGACACCAAACCCAAACCTTCAACCCATCTGTCCACTCTCCTGCAAATACTGACCTCTTTTGATTCCCATGACACCACTCTCTCTTGGGTTTCCTCCTGCCTCTCAAACCTTCCTGCAAAGTCTCATCTGCTGGCCCTCCCTCCACTAACCAACCTCAGGGCTCAACCCTAAGCTCCTTCTCTTCTCATTCTACAGTCTCATTATTAAGGGTTCTTGATCCTTGTGTCAAGGATCCTTCTGGCATCTGATAAAGCCTATGGACACCTCAGATTAACTTTTAAAGATGTGATATTAAATGTGAAGGATTACAAAAGAAATACAGTTTTCAAAATACAAAACTGTGATACATGTTTCTTTACTCATGCATTTTTAATACATTAATAAACAGGATCTAGTCATGGGTTTAGTAACTCTACAATTATTTCTGAAGTAGTGATAAATGTAAATGCTATTTTGAGATATCAGCAATAGTTGTAATGTGATATGAAAATTCTGATTTCTATTGGTGACAAAACTACAAATATTATTAATACTACTGTGGTTTGAGGACCATGTTCAAAATGGAAGGAAATGCTAAATTTCAACTAGAGGTTAGTAAAAGCAAGAAAAGCTTTTCCCAGCCAAGTTCATGGGCCCCAAATTACATAAATGAATCCTTGTGGGGTTCCTGGATTCCATATTCAGAACCTCTGCACTGGAAGGTCCCAGAGGTTCTCACGGCTTCAGAACCATCTCTATGTTGAGGACTTCTGGGTCTGTTATCTGTAACCCAGACCTTTGAGTTCAGACTGATACATCCAACTTCCTACTGGACATCTCTACTTGATATCACATAGACATCTTAAACTTAACACCTGAAAACATAAAAAAACCCAAGTCTGAACTCTTGAATCTCCCCACTACCAACAGTTTTTTCAATACCACTCTCCCCATCTCAGTTAACGGACCAGCACATCCTAAGTTACTCAAGGCAGAAAGCTGAGGTCAGCTTTGATACTATCTTCTTTCCCAAACTGTCCGGAAGTCCTGTGAACTCTACCTCCAGAATACAAATCCATCTGCTTCTTTCCAGGCCACCACATTCATTCATGCTGCCAGCCTCTCTCTTGAATTGCTGTTAAGAGTTTCCTAACTAATCTCCCTGCCTTCTCTTTACACTCTCTCCATCACTTACCACAAAACAGTCACAACCTTACTTAGTACTTTTCAATGGCTTCCTGTTGCTCTTTAGGGAAAATGCAAACTCCTTACTCTGGGTCATAATATCCTGTATGATTCAGCCCCGCCTGCCTCTCCAACCTCACTGGGAATCATTCTCCCTGTTCGCTAGCTATGCTCCAAACACAACAATCTTCAGAACACTAGGGTCTTTGCTACCTAGGAGCTTCTGAACACAGTTACATGTTTTAAATGCTCTGCTTTATGTACTTGGAATGACGAACTCTACAGCACCCTTCAAGTCTAATTAGATACCTTTGGGTTATTCTGACATAGCACTTTATTGCTTTCATAGCATTTTCCTTATTTTGTGACTATATATTTATTTGCTTACCCATTTATTGTGCTAATAAATTAGGAACATACACCAGTAAGGTCAGGGCCCATTTTACTTACTATGTATCCAAGACCTAGAGTGGTGCCAAGTAGATGGCAGGTATATGCAATATATATTTGGTGAATGAATATGGTCCTTGCTCTCAAAGCACTTTCTATGTGGGGCAACAGCACACAGAAGGCCCTCAGAAAATACCTGGTAGAGTGAGTCCATGATTCTACTGAACATCACCAACGATGATTCCCCAAAGCAATTGTGCCCCTAAGTCTCATTCTGGGAGAACTATCTACAAGATTACCAGAAATATACAAGGATACTATTTCTACCAGGATCAGAGTATATAAAAAGAGGAACAATAGCCAAAGAAACTCAAAGAAATTTTTGTGCCCACTGTGCCTAGGAATAAAAAATTCATAACTGCAAAGAGAGGCAGAAATGTAATTATAGTTATATATCGATTTATCTACATTTAAGTCACATAACAGGGAATGATGTCATAGATGAACTGCAAGGTATCTGAGTAAACAGGCACTACTTCTAAACTTAAAAAAGATAAAAAGTAAAGACAACAGCAGTCCCTTTCTTCCACCTCCTTTTCTTTAGGGCACTGGATCTCAACCAGGGCAGTTTTGCCCCTCAGAAACCATTAGGTAAGGTCTGGAGACATTTTTGGTCATCACAGTGGGGGAAGAGGTGCTACTGGCATCTAGTGGGTACTGACCAGGGACACAGCTAAACAGCCTACAACATAGAGGACAGTCTCCACAACAAAGAATTATTCCATCTCAAATGTCAACAACACTGACAAACCCTTCGAGTAGTATGTGATCAAAAATCTAATGTGAATATACTATAAAGGAGCCATGCATATACAATGGGGAAATGACAGCCTCTTCAACAACTGGTGTTGGCAAAATTGGACAGCTACACGCAAAAGAATGAAACTGGATTATTGTCTAACCCCATACACAAAAATAAACTCAAAATGGATCAAAGACCTGAATGTAAGTCATGAAACCACAAAACTCTCAGAAGAAAACATAGGTTAAAATCTCTTGAATATAAACATGAGCAACTTTTTCCTGAACACATCTCCTCGGACAAGGAAACAGAAGCAAAAATGAACAAATGGGACTACATCAAGCTAAAAAGCTTCTGTATAGCAAAGGACACCATCAGCAGAACAAAAAGGCATCCTACAGTATGGAAGAATATATTCATAAGTGACATATCCAATAAGGAGTTGACATCCAAAATATATAAAGAACGCACACGCCTCAACACCCAAAAAGCAAATAACCCAGTGAAAAAATGGGTGGAGGATATGAACAGACACTTCTCCAAAGAAGAAATGCAGATGGCCAACAGGCACATGAAAAGATGTTCCACATCGCTAATTATCAGGGAAATGCAAATTAAAACCACAATGACATATCACCTCACACCAGTTGGGATGGTCAACATATAAAAGACTAGGAACAACAAACGCTGGTGAGGATGCAGAGAAAGGGGAACCCTCCTACACTGTTCAACCATTGTGAATGTAAACTAGTTCAAACATTGTGGAAAGCAATATGGAGGTTCCTCAAAAAACTAAAAATAGAAATACCATTTGACCCAGTTATCCCACTCCTTGGAATTTACCCAAAGAATACAACTTCTCAGACTCCAAAAGACATACGCACCTCTATGTTTATTGCAGCACTATTTACAATAGCCAAGATATGGAAGCAACCTAAGTGTCCATCAGTAGATGAATAGATAAAGATGTAGTACATAAACACAGTGGAACACTATTCAGCCATAAGAAAGAAACAAATCCTACCATTTGCAACATGGATGAAGCAGGAGGATATTATGCTCAGTGAAATAAGCCAGGCGGAGAAAGACAAGTACCAAATGATTTCCCTCATTTGTGGAGTACAACAATGAAGCAAAACTGAAGGAACAAAATAGCAGCAGACTCACAGACTCCAAGAAGGGACTAGTGGTTACCAAGGGGGAGGGAGTGGGGAGAGGGAGAGGGGAGGAAAGGAGAAGGGGATTGTGGGGTATCATGATTGGTGCACATGGTATGTGTGGGGTCACGGTGAAAACAGTGTAGCTCAAAGAAGACAAATAGGGACTCTGTGGCATCTTACTACACTGATGGGCAGTGACTGCAATGGGGTATGAGGGGGGACTAGAAAATAGGGGTGAATGTAATAACCACATTGTTTTTCTTGTGAAACCTTCGTAAATGTGTATATCAATAATACCTTAATAAAAAAAATATGATATAATTGCTATGCATATATCATCTTTGGGAGGACATATAAGAAACTAGTAAGAGTGATTGTCTCTGGGAAGGGGAAGTGAGGATTTGGGGGAAAAGAGGAGTGGTAGGGAGACTTTGATTTTAAATATATGTATGTATGTATATATATATAAACACCCATTTGTGCTTTCTGAATTCTGTATCATATGTACATGTCACCTATTCAAAAAATAATTTTAAAGTAACCAAAAAGTGGTCAGTGTGGCTCAAAGCTATAATCTCAGACTATCAGCTCACAGAGAATTACCAAAAGGAAAACAAAAAGAATGGGGCTTATAATGAAGAGTGAATCCTGAAGAGTTAGAAAATCCAGGTTTTGTCACTCCAAACTGTGGAACAAAGCATGTCACTAAACCCAGAGAATGGTTCCTTACTTACAGAATGAGAGGATAATGTGCCCAACTCAGAGCACACTGAACTGTGAAGACCAAATGAAGAAGGTGAAATACTCTATGAACTATTAAAAACTATACAAACACACTGTTGTTATTTTTTTAAGAAGGTCCTATTATTATGAAAGAATAAGACTAAAAATGATAAATGAGACCCTTTAACATTATTCCCTTCCTAAATTACACATGATTTCATTATCATTGGGGCCTTAGGAGTTGTTCCCTATCAACTGCACTGAAATCTTCTATGTATGCTGCCTACCTAAGATGCTAAGTAACTCAAGGGAAGGTCTTATGTTAAGCCACACAATCTGTAAGTGGTCAATACTTATTTGATTACTTGCATGATTATGATAAAGGTTAAGAAAAAAAACAAAACTTTTTCCTGAACCTCGATTTGCTACAAAATAAGCAGAAGTGAAGAATTTTGGCTCTGTTAATCTTAATAATAATCCTATGATGGGCTGCCTTAACAGAGACAAACATTAATCAAAACAAAATCTGTGTAATTTAACCACCAACTCTCTTGCCTAACAGCTGGGCCATGTGGGCACAGGCCAAAGAGGTAGGTCTCTTACTCATGAAATTATTGAGTCATGAAAATAATACTGTTGGTACTCGTGAGTTTGAATGTCAAGGACAGCCAGTATGTAGGAGTTGCCAGTAAAAATGATTAATGCTAATGATGGTGTCAAGTTCTCCAGTTTTAGCAATTCTGAGCAGAATAAATAAGCACAAGAGCAGAATGAGTGAGGCATCAGTCACCGGAAAAGAAAAAGGAAACTGGAGGTGTCTTACGTGATGTACTTGTTATAAAGGATGAAGGCATGTTCAATATTGCCTTCCTCAGAGTAAATGGAGGCCATTCTGATCATCTCGACTCCAGAGCGGAAGTACCGACGAGGTGGAATGTCTTCATTTATTTCCACCGTGCTGCCTATCTGGGAGAGAGCCCTCACTCGGTCTTCGGGCGGAAGGCTCACATCTCCATGGTCAAACATCAGGACCAAGTTCTGAGCAGAAAAGAAAAAAACAGATGGCATCAACCATGGCCACATTATGGCCGCACAGCCTACTACACAGTGTGTTCATCCCATAACCTCTACATGACAAAGAAATTAAGAGAAAAATACCCTATGTTATGGCTCATATCAAATAAGGTCTCTTTCCCATGAAAAGGATAAGACCCTCAAGGAAGCCCTTATTTTAATGGTGAAAGGATTGGCAGACTCAAAAACTCACAATACCTGTGCCATTAGCAGGTGGTACAAGGAATAAAATTTACATCTACTTTCCATGCTAATCATTCCCTATCATTAGGTGACCCTTCCCTCAGCACCATAAAAGGAGGGACAGTATCTTAAATTTTTTAATTATTTCTCTTCCCAGCCACCTGTTTCAATCCCCTCCATGGCAGAGTATACTCAATAAACTTTCATGATGATTGCTAACTGACTTAAGTTTGATCATTGGTATTTAATGTGAGAGCAACTGGCATTTTTCTATGGTGTACTTTTTTCATATTTGAGCACAAGGTTAAAGGAACTAGTCTGTGAATGAATGCTCATAATTCTAACTCTGCTCACTAAACCACTATTCCAATCTATAACATTATTTGTCATATCAGGGCAAGGAATTTAGATCTTGAAAACAATTTATTGAAATCTATCTTCAAAGACTAAGACTCTTTGAGTAACAAAAGGCACAAAGGTAACTTGCAATGCCAAAGGCAAACTAACAAAAAAACGTGGGAGTTTTCCCTCCCTGGGTCTCAAGCTGCAATAATTCTACAATCTTTCTAGATATTGTAGCTGTTAGAATCAGATTCCAACTTCTAATCAGATATAACTCTACATCATTTCCAAAAAGAATCTGGGTATCTGATACACATAAAAATACAGCATACCCTAGCATTTCGCATGCTCTAAAATACACAAGCTATAGTAGAATTCACTTCGGAATTCAAGGCCCTAGGTCTACAGGCCTTGTTTTATCTTTTAGTCTTAAGGCTTCCTTCCTCCCAAAAGAGATCTTTTACTTCAGTCAGGATTCTGATCTGCCCAGAAATCCTCACCAATCACTAGTCTAACCAGTTTTTCTGTGTTCCACTCTAACCGTCCCTCAGAGATAGTCCTCCCCTCGGCCAGTTCTATCCCTAGGTCACGCTTTTTGCACCAAACTCGTTCTCTAAAACACCCACCAATAGTACAAAAGTTGTGGGGACGGCGAGGAACACAGAGGCATCCCATCTCCCACCAAGCCTTTTTAAGGGCTCAGAAAGCCGCTAGCAAATCTAAAACGTCCCCAAGTTGCCTAATTAGTAAACAGTCCAGAGCCCATCAGTGCAAAATGAAGCAGAGGGTGCTTGTACCTCACTACCTCTCGGGAGAGGATCTTTTGGGAGGAGAATGGAATCCCCTACCAAGGTCAGAGCGGTGCCTGGTTCTACAGGGCTGGGCAGCACCCCAAAGAAGAGATGCAGCGTCCGCAGATACGAGAGGAACGTGGCCTAAAGGCCTGAAAGGGGGTAGGGGGCCAGCGGAGGGGGCGTATAGTGTCGAGAGGGGCCGCCTGACAACTGCTTGAGGCTCCCTTTTCGAAGGCAGCCAGGCCCAAGTTGCCAACCCGGGACAAAAATGTTCAAGGTTTTCGGGTCTTTCCAGTGCGGCAGGCGGGGACGCGCTGGGCCCGGCTGGGGAAGGCGGCCACCAGGGGCCTTGCGCGCGGCGGCCCGGGCAGGGGGCGCGCGGCAGAAGAAGGCTGCAGGCCCACACTCACGGCGGCCGCTCCCCGTCAGAGTCGGCTCACGCTCGGCGTCCGGGCCCCACCACATTCCCGGGACCCCCTTCCCCACCTGTCCCCACAGACGACACTCCGCGCTTCCGGAAACGTCACATCCGGCACCCGCCCCGCCCCTGTTTGAGGTCTTTCGACTGTACTCTGGAGAATTTAGGACCCAGAGGGACTAGAACCGCCGCCTGAGGAAAGTTCGACCAATGACGGGCGAGCGCGGTGGCGGCCGTTTTGGTAATTAGATCAAGGCGGTAGCAGGGGAACCGAGCCGTTAGAAGGACAGATAATCGAGCTAACTTTCGGTTTTAGAATTATTTTGATATGGGTTAGGGGATAGCCTCTCTACCACGCCCACACAAATCCAGCGTTCAAGGAGGGATTGCCGATCTGAGTCCTGCCCAAACTAATCAGGGTTTCTAAATCGGGGGAAGGAAAACTTCTGAAAATTTCCGCTTGTTTTGTGTTACTCTCTACACAAACTTAATGGCCTGAGGTATTCAGCAATCCGTTTTACTGGCCTAGAAGAGAATTTAAGACTTTTTAATGTCAGAACACCAATAAAACTTACTGAAAATGAATGTTTTTTCATTAAGAGGCACTGCGAGGTAACGGGGACACAAAGATCTGTATGACACAGTTCCTGGCCCTAGGATGGTTATTTACAGCAAATTCAAACAATGGCACATTCTGTGTGTGGATGTGTGGATGCGCACAACTTCTTTCCAAAATGGTCCTTCAAGACTGCTAGTCATTCCTTCTCAGGAGACTTCGTATATAACCACTTTGAATGTTTATGCTTTGGTTTAAAAATTAAACTCTGGGGATACTTTACACCCCAAGTTTTGGCAGCCTCTCCATGTGTTTGTTAATGTGATGGCATGGCCTGTTCTTCACCATCTAGTTTAAAACCCCTGCACAGGTGTTAACTTCCTCCTTCAGGCCAGTGTCCAAATCTCCAATTTCTCCCACTCCCTGCTGTGTATATTTTTCTTGGATCTCTCTGAAGTGATTCTGGGTCATCATTGGCTTTTCAGACTTACGGATGAAAGCACATAAAAGATCTTCCCTCAAACACAACCTACAAGTATCAATAGGCATATCAGTGCTACGACCCACTATTGTTTCTCCTGGAACCCCTGCAGAAAGTTGTAGAAGGCGCTGTACTGTGTCTTTATAACTATGCTTGCCCTTCAGAATGTAAATGTAGCGGGTTGAGCCTAAACAAGTAGATGAGCTGGGGGTGCTGGTCATAGGGAAGACATATAGTATATGTAGGGTCCTGGCGGGAGCCAACACAGAACAAATTCCAAACCATTCAACCTCTCATTCAGTAAATATTTGTTCAATTATTATGTGCCAGCTTCTGTTCTAAGTGTTAAGGATACAGCAGTGAAAAAGTCCAGCAGGTGGATACTTTTATTGTGGAAATACAGGCAAAAGCAGAGCTGGTAAGGTGGGGAGCAGGGGCATCTGCTTCCATTGAGCACTGTCTCCAAAAAGTAGCTCTTTTTAAAATTAACAGAGTTTGCAAACATGCTAGATGTTAAGACTGTGATAAGAAGGCTTTACAATGCTGTAACTGGGAAACACATAGGCTCAGGTGCTGGCAGTTCTCAAAATAATGATTAAGAAGATACAGGAAGCAGGATCTGGTCCTTTTAGGGAGGAAGTTTATGAATACGAGAGTTTTTGGTCTCTCTGACAAGTCATCAGCAGTCTTGACTTTATAGGGACCAAAAGCAAGCAAGAAAACCTTGGCCTAGATAAACATCTAACATTCTTCACTCTGAATAACTGGAAAATTAAAACTGGACAATTTGGGGGGCTCTCCTCGTGCGGGGGAGGTTCCGAATGAGCAGCGATTGACTGACACGTGGCTGCGCCTGCGGCCTGAGAAACTGGGCATCGCTCAGAGTCGTTCCTGGGTTGGTGCTGGGCTCATCTCAGCTAATCCAAAAGTAAATGAGGAATTTAGAGAAATATTGCCAACTCCAGATCAACATATTTAGAGAAAATTGGAAAAGGAGAAGCTTACTACAGCTTTATTTGAGGACTTTCTAAAGAACCCAGAGTTCTCACTGTGAGCTTCAAATCTTGGAACAAAAACCGACATTGCCAGAGCAAACAAGAACTGAAGTACAAATGGAGGACTGGTCAAAAGGGCCTAAATGTTGGCGGTGGTTATCACTGTTATTCCATCCATCTGTGAAAGAGTGTTTTAAATCAGTTGGGCTACACTCTCCCTATGGAATTCTTGGTCCTTTAAAAAAATGATAATTACTGAGAAGAATAAATACGAAAAATGATATAGTCCATGATTATCTTAAACAAGAGACTACAGAAAGAAATAAAAGTACACAGCCAGATGAGCAACCGACTATGAATTCTAAAGGAAGCATGCATCAGAAATCCAATGAATTAGTTAATGAAGCCACATATGAGAACACACAATTGCCAGGGCAGAGATCAAGAGTTTTCCTTATCCAGGTGATAAGACAGCTTACTGCACTACTGAAAAATCCAACATAATGGAACATAGGAATAATGATTTGCATTATGAATTTATGATTCCTTCTCAAGTTACTTCAGACTTAAAGAGAAGACAATGACATTTCTTCTTAAAGAATTGGACATTCTCAGGACAAGCAATAAAAAGTTTCAAGAAAAACTGACTAAAGATAAAGAACAGAGAAAACTAAAGCTTAAGCTGGAACTCCAAGAGAAAGCAATAGAAGCTCAAATTGCTGAAAAGACAGCAGCACTAGTTGAAGAAGTGTATTTTGCACAGAGAGAACGTGATGAAGCTATTATGTCTCGACTATGGTTGGCCAATGAGGAGCGAGATGAAGCAATTGCATGAGCCAAGAATATGGAAATGTCTCTAAAAGTGCTAGAAAATATTAACCCTGAAGAAATTGCAGGTATTACTGAAAAGAATAAACAATGCAGACACTAGGATAGCTATTAAGAAGAATGGAGCTATAATTGTGGATAGAATCTACCAGACCAAGGAATGTAAAAAGAGAATAATTGCGGAAGAAATGAATGCAGTGATAAAGGAATGAGATGCTGCTTTGTCACAGGTAATAACTGCATGTGTCTTATTCTGAAAGACAAATACCATTTTCCCCTCTTTCTTTATCATTAGAAAATGACCTTTCCCCATATATTCTTAATTCAACTTAGTGTTTAGCATAGGTCAATACCACAATGTTTAGATATGTTGAAATAATCACATATTTTGTTACACCTTCAAATATGTGCATCCTAGTAATAAAACTGCTCACTTGTTATAATTTATATTCTTTAAAGTAAAAAAGAACTGGACAGTTTTATACATGCAACTAGGAAAGTAAGGCTACAAAAATTCTGTTGGCTCTTGACATACCTGAGGAGAATATTCTACTTGCTCCTGCCCACAGAGGAGGCTAAACATGGAAGGTATTCTGCGAGCAAATAGGCTTCAGCAGCTCACCTGATGGGCAATGGCCAGGCTAGGAATTGAGGTTCTCCTTCCTTTTGGTGCCCACACTTAGTTATGAACACTTTCCCTGAATATAAGGCCAGTGTTACTCTGTGTTAGTCTCCACATGATCTGTTGCATACTTCAGTGTTACTCCTGCACTCCTGAATGCTTATTCCTACCTGATCATTCCTGGAGAGCAGCAAGGGACTCCTAGAAGACAAAATTCTTACCTTGATATATAACAATAGGATATAGAAAATAAGCCCAGATGAGGTTTCTGGGGGAGCAAAAAACAGGGATGACTCCAGGCAGATGTTACTTGCCTACTGTTACCACTTTGATTGAGTGCCACACCTATAGGGGCAATCTCAGTACAGGAACAACATCTATTCTTACCTACTGCATTCTTACAACAGCTAATATTCTTTTTAAAACAAAAACCGGTTCTATTGCTCTAATATAATTGACTGAAGGGTGTAAAATGGGAGCATTTACAACTCCCCAGTTACTTCCCATGGTACTTGGAATTAAAATTCCAAACTCCTTACCCTGGCTTACAGTGTGACTCAGTCCCTGTTGTCTCTCTGACCTCAACCCACTTCTCCTCCTTGCTTGCTACTCTCTAGCCACGCTGTCAACATCTACTTCTCCACTTTTCAAGACCTTTACACAGTTTTTTCCTCTTCCTGAGATGCTCTTACCCTGATCTTCACCTGGCTGGCTCCATCTTGTCATTCACATCTTGGTCACATGTCTCTTCTCAAAGAGAATTTCTCTGACTATCCACTCTAAGTAGCCACCCAGTCACCCTCTATCACCTGGCCCTGTTTTAACTCTTTTCATAGACCTTACCACTGTCTGCTATGGTCTGGATTGTTCACTGTATCTCATTCCCCAGAGAATGTAATCTCCAAGAAGGCAGGAACTTCTCCTGACTTGCCTACAGCTCTAGCCCCCATGCCTGGAACATCCTGGGACCCCAGATGACACTCAATAAAGATTGTCAGATGTTCAAATGATGTTACAATAAGTGTTGTCTCACTGTCACCAAAATGAATTACAAGAATGGGTAGTCACTTATTCACTATGTAAGAACTTGTTCACCATGTAAGAACGTGTTTGTTATGCTTCAGAAGATTGGAGACTGTTGAGAATTAGGCTTGGGGTTGATTAATGATTGTGCATTGAGTCCCCTATACAGAATTTTATTGTTGTTAACAACCATTTGATCAATAAATATGAGAGATGCCCTCTCAAAAAAAAAAAGAATGGGTAGTCAATTATGGTGATAATTGAGATGAGCAATGAAAAACATTGACCCCTATGCTTTTGGGACCAAGTTTTCTCTACAAGGCAGTTAGAGCTTCATTAATAGAGCACATATTTATTGAGTACCTATCATATTCATGGATCTATGTCATGTAATAGATCTATAATAATAAGCAAGAAAAACTCAGTTCTTGTTGTTTCAAAGCCCTCATAATGAGGGCTTATAGCCATCAGAAGGAAGAAAATATTTAAAAGACGATATAAGTTTCTCAAGGGGGTGCTAGGTGAGTCCATGCATTGAGACACTACAAGAGCCTATTGTGAAGGTTGCTGGGAAATGGGGGTGCTCTGAAAGCAGAAATGGAACGTGTACTCATGACAAATTTTTTACATGGCTAAAATTTTTGCTGTGAATCCATTGGGAATATGAAATGACAAACAGAATTTGAAAAGTAAATAATTGGGAAGAAAAGAAGTAAGATGAGCTGCAAAAAAAAGAGGAAAATACAGCAAGTGTACTGGGGTTTTTTACATTTGTGTGTTATGACTGCTTGCTAATTACGTTTCTTTTCAGTTGGAGTTGCAATTAACTGATGAAGAAGTTGTTCATTGTTAAGAAGGCTACAGTAAAAAGGGTAACATTAAGATGAATCTGAGGTTTGGAGCTCCACCTATAGTTTGCTTGAAGACTGGCATTATCTTCTTTTGCCAAGAAAAATATCTAGTTGGGAAAGTGAATTCTCATGTATGCTTGAAAAGGTTTTCAGTGTATGTATATGGTACAATTAGTATTTGAATGTGTACATAAAGAGTCAACTTTATTTTAGATGCATTTTCTTCCTTGCTACCTGATAGTTAGCTCTGAGTTATATAATTTATTTCCTAATAACTCGAAGACTTTTGTTTTAAGTAAGAGTACCATTCTCAAGGTTGTAAATTTCAACAAAAGTTAAATGAGATGAAAAACCTTAGGGCTAGTTGAACTGGATACTTTGGCCTGAGGGGTTTTATCATTTTATATTTTGTCTACATATTTCTTGGCAAAAATATTGGCATATAACTAGGCCTTGTAACTTTGAATGTAAGATAAAGAGCTGCATGCCATTATACTTATACTCTTTGAGAAATATTCATTCAGTTAGTCAATCAACTAATATTTACTGAGTACCTACCATGTGCCAAACACTGTTCAAGGCATTGGGCATATATCAGTGAACAATAAAACCACCTGTCCTAAGGGTCTTACATTCCAGTGATGGGTGAAGAAGTGATGAGTAATAAGCAATTATCTGATCAATGAGTAAATTATGTAGTATATTAGAAGATTTTAAGTACTATGGGAGATCGGGTTTCTATAAATGGAATCAGACTGAAAAAGGACGAAGAGCAGAGAGATAGTTGCAATTTCAAATACCGTGGTCAGGTACATGCTCATTGAAAAGATTTGAGTAAAGACTTGGAAGTAAGAAGAGCATTCCAGGCAGGGAACAGCAAGTGCAAAGGCCCTGAGCCATGAGCTTGTTGGTGTATTTAAGGAACAGCAAGGCCTCAGCATGACTGGAGTGGAGTGAATGAAAGAAAGAATAGCAGTAGATTGTGTAGGGCAGGGGTTAGCAAACTATAGTGTGGCCTGTCTTTGTGAATGAAGTATTACAGGAACACAGCCATGCCCATTCAGTTACATATTTTCTGTGGCTGTTTTCATGCTACAACTGCAGACTTGAGTAGTTGAGACAAAGACTATCTGGCCCACGAAGAGTAACATATTTAATGTATGGCTCTTTATAGAAAATATTTGCTGATCCCTGATGTAGGCAGGACCTTTTAGGTCATTGTAGAGATGTTGACTTTGACTCAGAAAAATGAAGAACCATGGAAGGGTCTGAGCAGGACAGAATCTGCCCTATGTTTTGAAAGGATCACTATGATGGCTATGTGACAAATTTTAGAGAGGCAAGGATGGGAACAGGGCAATCAATTAGGACTGTAGTTCACAGGGTACATTGGAGAGGCCCCCAGGACACCCCAGCAAATTTACCAAGGTGCCGCAGGATATTTCAAATTTTTGAAGGATTCACAGAAATACTTGACATCTGTCAGATACCATGTGAGCTTCTAGCTAGTTCAGTAGTTTACAGACTGAACGTCAAATCATGCTATTGTCCTCTCAGTGCTGTTATATTTTTGTGAAGTTTTGGTTTTTGACAGTAGTTGTAACACAAAGCAAGTACTGCTTGAAAACCGATGTGAAGCAGGAAATGAGGCTGGCAGTTCAATTTAATTCTAAGGTTTGGGAAGTTGTACAGTGCCCAACAGTCACACATTTTCCATTAGCAAGGTAATTGGGGTTATTTAAGAGTGAAATAAAAATATTTTTTCTTTTATATTATTATTTCTCAAATGTCTACTTAGTTGCTGTTATAATGTACTGTATTACTGGAGCATGTTTCCTGTGGCTGCTCTAACAAATCTCCACACCTTGGTGGCTTAAAATAGCAGAAATTATTTTTTACAGTTATGGAGGCCAGAAGTCTGAACTCAGTATCACTGGGACAAAATTAAGGTGTCGCCAGGGCTGCACTCCCTCCGGAGGCTGTTGGGGGAAAGTTCATTCTTCGCCTCTTCCAGTTTCTGGTGGCTGCTGGCATTGCTTGCCTGGTGACGGCAACACTGCAGTCTTTGTCTACACAATCACATTGCCTTCTCCTCTTCTGTCTGTATCAAATTTCCTTCCACCTCAATTTTATAAGGATATGTGGTTGCATTTAGGGATCACCCTGATAATCCAGGATATCAGGGTCCTTAATTTAACCAATATGCAAAGACCCTTTTTCTAAATATGGTAGTGATATTAAAGGTTTCAGAGATTAGGACCTGATCTCTTTGGGTGGCCATTACCCAGCCTACTACAAGCATAAATACTTGTTAGATTTTTGGTACCTAACTACTTAATAAATGTATTATAAATACTTAATAAAGTATTTCTTTTAACCTAGAGGTGAGACACCAAAGGCTCTGTGAATCTAGAAAGTTTGGGAACCTCTGAGATAGGAGGCCCTGCCAGTAATCCAGGCAGAAAATGATGGGGGCTAGAACTAGAGTGGATTGGGAGAAAAGTGATTGGAAGTGGGAAAGTTCTGGAAACAATTGGAAGGTAAGGCAGATGGAATTTGCTGATGTTCTGGATGTGTGGTTGGGAGGGAGAGAGAGGAGTCAAATGACTTTAAATGTTTGTGGCCTGAGCAATTGGAAGAAAAGGATTACCATGAACTAAGATGAAGAAAACTGAGCATGGACCAGGTTTTTTGCTGGGGAGGAGGACAGATTGGAGATTCCATTTTGTACATGTTTAGGAAAGTAGGTACAAAGAGAAAGAAAAGAGGGAAGGAAAAGACACATTTTTTCCAGACTCCCAACCTGCCCACAGGTTTATTCCACCTCTTGTGGTGGCCAGATGTCCGTCCACTCTTGAGCTCATTATGTTGTTGTGTTTTGACTTCTTCAAAACATGGACTGAGTAAATGCAGATATGAGGTGCCATGTTAGACAGAGGAGACTCAGAAAGCCTCATCTGACCCAGAGTCCTAACAAGAGAAGGCAAGAGGAGCTCTGCTTTGGAGAACTGAAAATTACAGGGCCCTCAGTGTAAAATAAGTATGTCAAATGATGGAGTGGAATTTCCAGAAAGATGGAGTCAGGAGCACAGGTTCTGAATTTCCTCAAACCCTCCCATAGAAATAGATCAAACAAAACCCAACACCCATGGGCAGCAGTTACCATGAAACCAGGAATCCCAAACATTAGGGTAGGGCTGACCACCACCAATAGGCACAGACCTACTGGAGTCTCAGTATCTGCTCAGAAGTGGCAGACAAGAGGATGGGCATAAGAGCAGGAAGCCTTCAAAGTGCCAGCAGGTAGTCACTGGGAAGCACTGTGGGCCAATTTAGAACAGCAGCAGAGACTAGGAGGGGCTTTCTCAACCGCAGAGTGAGCTAAGTACAAGGGACCCAGGATAGAGTCTGCAGGGCTGGGGTAGGCCAGCCCCTCTACATCTTGAAACTGAGCAGCCAGAGCTCCTTTCCAGGCTGTGGCCCACACAAAGGAGAAGCTTCTTGGAGAAACACCAGACACAAAGGGAAATGTCTTGATAAAATCAGGGGAGGAGAGCAGAGCCAGGAAACCTCAGAAAGCAAGCCACCAGGTTTTCTTATCTTTTATTTTTATTTTTAAATTTAATAGGCATAGAGTTTCTGTTTGGGATAATGAAAAAGTTCTAGAGACAATAAGTGCTACCCACGAATGTTTGGTTTTGCTAGATCTAGTTCCATGAGAGGGTTTGGAGGGAGTCAAAAACTATGCTGCTACCTCCATCTTTCTGAAGTGCTGCGCAAACTTTTTTATTTTTTAATTTTTTATTAAGGTATTATTGATATACACTCTTATGAAGGTTTCACATGAAAAAACGATGTGGTTACTACATTTACCCATATTATCAAGTCCCCACCCATACCCCAATGCAGTCACTGTCCATTAGTGTAGTAAGATGCCACAGATTCACTGTTTGCCTTCTCTGTGCTACACTGTTTTCCCCGTGACTCCCCACACCATGAGTACTAAACATAACACCCCTCAATCCTCTTCGCCCTCCCTCCCGACCCACTCCCACTCTCCTCACCTTTGGTAACCATTAGTCCCTTCTTGGCATCTATGAGTCTGCTGCTATTTTGTTCCTTCAGTTTTGCTTCATTGTTTACACTCCACAAATGAGAGAAATCATTTGGCAGTTGTCTTTCTCCACCTGGCTTATTTCACTGAGCATAATATCCTCCAGCTCCAACCATGTTGTTGCAAATGGTAGGATTTGTTTCTTTCTTACGGCTGAATAGTATTCCATTGTGTATATGTACCACCTCTTCTTTATCCATTCATCTACTGACAGATACATAGGTTGCTTCCATATCCTGGCTACTGTAAATAGTGCTACAATAAACATAGCGGTGCATATGTCTTTTGGAGTCTGAGAAGTTGTATTCTTTGGGTAAATTCCAAGGAGTGGGATAACCGGGGCAAATGGTATTTCTATTTTTAGATTTTTGAGGAACCTCCATATTGCTTTCCATAATGGTTGAACTAGCTTACATTCCCACCAGTAGTGTAGGAGGATTCCCCTTTCCCTGCATCCGCGCCAGCATTTGTTGTTCTTAGTCTTTTCGAAGCTGCCCGTCCTTACTGGTGTGAGGTGATATGTCATTGTGGTTTTAATTTGCATTTCCCTGATGATTAGTGATGTGGAGCATCTTTTCATGTGTCTGTTGGCCATCTGAATTTCTTCTTTGGAGAACTGTCTTTTCATATCCTCAGCCCATTTTTTAATTGGGTTATTTGCTTTTTGGGTGTTGAGGTGTATGACTTCTTCATATATTTTGGATGTTAACCCTTTGTTGGATATATCATTTACAAATATATTCTCCCATACTGTAGAATGTCTTTTGTTCTGTTGATGGTGTCCTTTGCAATACAGAAACTTTTTAGTTTTATGTAGTCCCATGTGTTCATTTCTGCTTCTGTTTCCCTTGCTCGAGGAGATGCGTTCAGGAAGAAGTTCCTCATGCTTATATTCAGAAGATGTTTGCCAATGTTGCTTCTAAGAGTTTTATGGTTTCATGACTTACATTCAGGTCTTTGATCCATTTTGAGTTTACTTTTGTGTATGGGGTTAAACAATAATCCAGTTTCATTCTCTTGCATGTAGCTGTCCAGTTTTGCCAACACTAGCTGTTGAAGAGGCTGTCATTTCCCCATTGTACGTCCATGGCTCCTTTATCATATATTAATTGACCATAGATGGTTGGGTTTATATCAGGGCTCTCTAGTCTGTCCCATTGGTCTATGGGTCCGTTTTTGTGCCACTACCAAATTGTCTTGATTACTGTGGCTTTGTAGTAGAGCTTGAAGTTGGGGAGCATAATCCCCCCAGCTTTAATCTTCCATCTAAGGATTGCTTTGGCTATTCGGGGACTTTTGTGGTTCCATACGAATTTTAGAATGATTTGCTCTAGTTCACTGAAGAATGCTGTTAGTATTCTGATAGGAATTGCATTGAAGCTGTAGACTCCTTTAGGCAGGATGGCCATTTTGACAATATTAATTCTTCCTATCCATGAGCACAGAATGTATTTCCATTTGTTGTTACCTTCTTTAATTTCTCTCATGAGTGTCTTGTAGTTTTCAGAGTATAGATCTTTCACTTCCTTGGTTAGGTTTATTCCTAGGTATTTCATTCTTTTTGATGCAACTGTGAACGGAATTGTTTCTCTTTCTGCTAGGTCATCATTAGTGTATAGGAAGACCACAGATTTCTGTGTATTAATTTTGTATCCCGCAACTTTCCTGAATTCAGATATTAGATCTAGTAGTTTTGGAGTGGATTCTTTAGGGCTTTTTATGTACAATGTCATCTGCAAACAGGGACAGTTTAACTTCTTCCTTGTCAATTTATATGTGTCAGATATAACTGTTTCCACTTCAAGTTTTATCATTTAGCGAACTGGAAATGCAGGGTCAATACAGTTTTTCTAGTTTCTGGTAGATTTATGTCACAGTTTGTATATTGTCATGCCTGTAGTTATTTGTACCATTTGTACTTTTTGGTCTCTACAAGCGTATTGGTTTTTTTTTTCATGAATTCTAATATTTTATGATTTTATTCTAAAAAGGTATATTGTTCTAAAACAATATTTAGCACCAAATTTGAATTGACTAATTGTAATTTTGCAAACTATGCTGTGCTAATAATTTGTCTTTTCTTTTTCCAAATAGCAATTTACTAATATTGACCCACTTTTAATTATTATAATTAAAATTGTAAATGCTTGTGTATTTCAACTTGGTCAGAATATGACTGTCCCGCCAATGTTAAAGCTAGTGATCTTTTTACCCATTCATTCATTAATTCATTCAATAACCCTGGCTTTTCTGACTCTGTTTTCCCAGCTCTAAATGGTTGTGAAGAACACTAACAGTGTATGAAAGGTACTTTCAAAAATAAGTAAAAATATTCACTATTATAATTTTCTACAGTTTAATCTGGGATTTAGTACTCTACTCTGCCTTCAGACATACTGTAGGACATGCTGCCCTTGCTGTCCCGCTGTGGCAAAATTCAGAATTTTTCAAACAAGTACACATACGTATGCCTGATACTGTGTGCACATTTCAGACTTAAGCTTCATTCTTATGTCTCTGTTATTTCTTGGTATTTTCTAAAATGTAAATACATACTTGTCCACCTCTAGCATGATACCTGGCCCATGACAGGAACCCAAAAGAAGTTTCACTAAGAGTGGGAATGTAGGTTGATACAATACTTTTGGAGAGTAGTTAGGCGGTATCTTGCAGAATTTTAAGTTTGCATATCCTTCATTCCAGCAATTCTACTAGGAATTTAGATAAAGTTGTATACATGTGTTAGGCAACAGACAGCAAGCAACTAAAACCCCTAACTAGGTACTCCTCTCTCTGAGGTCGCCCACACTTTCTAAGTGCGTAACCTTTTAATTTTAAACTCTCTCTTTTCAACCTTTCAGGGCGCTCCTCTCTCTCTGAGGTCGCCTGCACTTTTTCTCTAAGTAACTTTAATTAAAACTTTTACTCTGCTTCACTACTGTGTCTCTGCCCTTCAATTGTTGGTCGTGGCGGGGACAAGAACTGAGGAAAGGACACAAGGCTCCCCGAACACATGTATAAGGATGCTCACATTGCCGCCTGTCTTTAAGGAGGACAAAAAATTGAAAACAACAGAAAGTTAATCAGTATTAGACAGGTTATGTAAATTGTGGTACTTATAATCATGGGAGTAGTTTGCAGCCTTTAGAAAGAATAAAAAGGATGTTTGCATAAATCAACCAGGAAAATCAGCATCTAAGATAGATTGAAGAAAATACATGCAGTATGGTGCTTTTATATAAAATAGAAGATACGCATATATGTACAAATAGGTACCTAATGTATTTAAGTACATGTACAGTAAATGTGCATGTAAGCCCTTGGAAAATGTCCGAAGAACCGCAAGGAAATGGAGGAGTGGGACTTGACTTGGATCCCATGTCCTGTACTACTTGAATTCTGGCGGGTGTGCAAGCTCATCTACCTGCGCTACCCACAGCCGGCAAAGGAGGGCGCTGTGGCCTCCAGCATCCCGTCGGCCGGCGCGGGGACGACATCACCACGGGCGGTGCCGCATGCGCAATAGAAGGAGCCGAGGCACTGTGCGGGTTGCTGCCTAAACTCTTCCGGACCGAAGTCTTGTTCTGGCCCAGAGAGAGCCGGACTGGCGCCTTTGGGGCTCTTGGTGCTGGGTGGACGGCGTCTTGGGGCCCAGATGAGCCAATGGCATCCTGCCCACTACCGTTGGGGCCAGAGAGGCGTCTTTTCCGGACGGTCCTCCGGCGAGAGGAAGGGTGGAAGCCACGCCCCCGAAAGGTGAGCCGCCTCGGCCCGGTGCGGGCCCGTCCCGCTCGCAGCTCCCGGGCCACGGTAGCTGCCTGAGCGCTGCTTCCGCGCGTGGCCCGCGCGCCTCTTCCTGGGAGGCTGTGACGCTTTCGCTGCTCTGCTCACAGTAGCTGACGTGGACAGTGTGATTTTTTATTTCTCCGCGGGTCTTATAAAAGCGAGGCGCGGGCCATGGTTCCCCGGGTGAAATAGAGAGGGCCTGCCGTTTAAGATGGGACTGTCAGTGTTGGGGCCACCCCTTACTTACCAAAATGGAGGCCCCCGCTTTCCTCAAGCTGCGCTATTTGCCACAGAAAATATCAACAAGAGCAAAGTTCGAATGAAAAATCTACCAGTACAACCAAACTTTCACTGAAAAAATGTGTGTTGTTTCCAGGAATCGCAAAGGGCATGCTGTTGCTTTCGAACAGGTCTCATTTGAGAACTCGCCCTCTGTATATTCAAATGGTTAATTTTGAGGCTTTGCTTTCAGTGAACTCTATTCCTTGAGACCTTGCTTTCCGCCATCTCATAGCTCATTAAGTCCCCTTCTTTTTATGTCCTGAAGATCTTTTCAATCTGTCCTCTCTCCTCCATCAGCATCCTAATACAGAACTTGCCTGATCTATTGCTTTTAGGTCCTAATTAGTGTATATATTTATTGATTCTTGTTTCTGTTCGCTCCGTTCTTCACATAAGACATCTTTTTAATACGCAGCTTGGAAAGTTCTCGTAAATATCGTACAAAAGCATTGCTTTAAGAATAAAAACAAACTCTTTTCCATGGCCCTTAAGACTCTGCGTGGTCTAGAATCCCCTCTTTCCCCAGACCCATCTTGTGTCACTTTTGCCCTAACTTTCTATGATTAAGATATGCTGAATTAACCTTAGTTAATTCTATATAAAATCCTACCTAAGGCAGCTCAAATACTACCTTTTACTGTTACCCCTAGCCTTATTAAGTGAAGTTCACAGCCCCCTTGTCTATCAAATTTTCTTTTAAAATATGAACTTGAAGTTCACTACGGTTGCGTTTGATGGCATTGGTTGTATTAGGACTAAAAATAAAGTGTAAAGTGAAAGAATTAAACTGTTTCAGTCAACATGTGTGTATTAATGGCACCTTAGTGTTCAGGATTGGGCTAGATTTTATTGGGGATGCACAAGTTCTGGCCGCCTCTGGTTTTAGATGTGTCTTATTTGTTGAGCCCTTTGCACTGTTCTGTTGCCTTGTCTGTTTTCGAGATGGGGAAGCAGAAAGAAGGGGAGTATAGGTTGATACTAGGTGGGGTTGAATAGGTGGAGCAGTGAAATGCAGAGTAGAGAGAAGAGAGGACCTACTTTTGGGTTCCGCTTTTCATTTTCAAGGAGATTTCATTCTATGCAGAGAGACTGGCTGACCTAAAATTTGGCTAATAAAAACTTGTATTAATAGGTGGAAAGACTATATGCCAGTTGGACAGCGAATGCCAGGGACCCGTTTCATTGCTTTCAAAGTTCCTTTGAAAAAGGTAAGCAGTAGTCTTTAAGAAATCCAAATTCACCGTGTAGAACACTGGTTCTCAACCGTGTCACACCTCATTTTCCCTTTTTTGTAGCAAATATTTTGTAATACCCTTTGGTATCCTGAAATGAAATTCATATAAGTACAACCTACTTCCATACTTAATTTTTAAGAAAGAAAAACAATGTAATGCTCTAACTATAACATAAAGAATAAATAAGATAAAGAAATTCAAAATAACGTAATATGTATTTACATTTCAATAGGTAAATGGCCAAAACTATGCTAGACATAAAGAAATAGTTACTTGTTCCGTGAAATCAAAAAACTAAATGAGGACTGATGTAGGTGAGTTACTTTGCCTAAGTGGCCGGAGTTTCCATAATCATGAACAGCTCTTGCTTATTTCCCAATAAAGCAAAGCCTTCACTTGGTCGATAAGGTGATGACTGTCCTGGAAAATGGATTATACATTAAAACTGCAAAAAAAGCCTTTGTGTTTATTCTTGAGGTTTGATTCTAAGGCTTAACTTACGAACAGTTTTTTCACCTACATGAATGTTGACTACAACATTCAGAAGTCATTAGGGGGTAAGACACATTTGTGGAACTGTTCTGAATTTGGCCAGATGCCTGGCGTCTATGACCCTATGCACTAAATGCCACTGAGACACCTTTGTTACCACTGTCACAACCCAAAAAATAACGTGGATCAGTATGGTCATGATTGCATCATGGAAACTCTTAAAATTGAACTCAGAAAGGAATAGGTGGGGAAAGCATTTGACTGACATAAAAAACATGAGAAGAGGTTCATGTCTCTAATGAAACTGCCCAGCATAGCGTGGATTTGTCTGTGAAAGAACTCAACTTTTAATGTATGGGGAATTGATGTAATTTGTGACTCATAGGTCAGGGTTCCTTTTTTACTTGCTATGTCAGTTCTTTTGCATCTCTGTACTTAAAATCTTAGTCGCTTTATAAAGATAAACATGTGGTTCTTATTTACATCCACCAACCCCAAGCATAGCGTTTTTTGACATATAATAAATACTTAACAATTTTTGTTGAATGAATGGACTCCCCACCCGCATTTGCAGTTCCTGAGAGGTTGCTCCTGTATTCCTCCTTTCTGTGTGATCGTCCCAACGCCTCAATTGCCTATTCCCTGGCCTCTAAAAGTGGATTCCTGAGATTCCACGAGGGTCCCTGCTCAGTGCCTGTCTGGAAGTCCACCAGCAAGAGAAGCACAGGGAGACTCTTCCGTTTCCTTTCCTCCACGTGGCCCCAGGTCTCTTGCACACTCATTATAAAAAGCTTCTCCTGGCTCTGTGTACTCAAGTAGTTTTATTCAATGTTTGGATTAAGGTACCGTAAAGGGGATAACAGGGCTGTTTAACCACTCTCAGTACACCCCCTATACATGCAGTAGAGTCAGGAAGATGAAATATCTCTGTGTGGCAGGGAAATGTAACATTGGTCTCCTGTGTGATTTATGGAAGTCACCTAAGAAAAGCAGCCTCAGTACTTGCCAGTCTCTCCTCAAGCACACTGGAATACAAAGGAGATTATGTTAAATGTCAAATATTTGCCATGGCGAGAAATACCTGGGAATTCAAACGAGGGGAAAACCGTAGTAGGGTTAATCAAGGAAGGCTTCCTAAAGGGTTAACATAAATTAGTTATCTGAAATTAGTCATTGTTCAGATACCTGAAGGTGGTATTTGATCCATCATCTCCAACTTTGCGAGAAACTGGAGAGAGTATATGCCTTTATGTAATATACTCTTCAAAACTTTTACAATATTATGCAGAAGACTCAACACCATAAATCTGTCAAATCTTCTTGCGTTAATTGTAAATTTATCATCATCTCAAATAGGCTGATTCTAAAATTCATATTAAAGAATAGACTTAAGTAGCCAGGAAATTTTTGAAAGAGAAGAATAATGGTGGGAGGGGGACATCTAGCCGTACCAGATACTAATCTATATTAAAGTGTTGCTGGACCATAGGTGCTTTTTAGGGCAGTGAAACTATTCTGTATGTCACTGTAAGGTAAATACTTGTCATTATACATTGGTCAAAACCCATAGAATGTACAGTATGTTGAGTGACTCATAACATAAACTAGGGACTTCAGTTGATAATGATAGATCAGTGCTGGTTCATTGGTTCTAACCAACGGACCACGCTGTTCTGGAATATTGATGGTAAGTCTTTGTCGGGTGAAGGAGAGAGGGTATAATTGGGAGCTCTCTGTGCTTTCCACTCAGTTTTTCTGTGAACCTGAAACTGTTCTAAAAACTAGTCTGTTAATCGATAAAAAAGTATGTTGCTGTCACTTGAATAACCAAACATATCAGTATGGAAAAGAGTACATAAGTAAGCCAAATACGTAAAAAATTGTTTAGCAATAAAATCCACCCTTCACATATATAAATACTCTAGAAGTATTTGTAAGTGCCTATTTATAGGCACTCCCCTTGGAGCTGGAGATGCAGTGTGGGACAAAACTGATGTGGTCCTTCGGAGAGTTTACTGTCTGGCTGGGAGACCAACATGAAACAAATAAACAGAGAAATAAATTATAGAAGTGAGCTTATTTTTTCTTCCTCTAATCTTTCTGAAAGAAAGCGTTATACAATAGTTTGTAACTTCCAGAGGAGTGGAAATTTTCCTTTGCATCTCATTGTTAGCATCACGGGGCTTGAATAAATGGGTAATAAAATAAAGGATATTAAGAAGCCATCTGCTCTTTCTTACCTCATTCTCTCTGCCAGAGTTTTGAAGACAATCTTGCTCCAGAAGAATGTTTTTCCCCCTTGGATCTTTTTAACAAAGTCCAAGAACAGAATGAAGAACTTGGACTGATTATTGATTTAACATATACTCACCGCTATTATAAGCCAGAGGTAAGTGAAACCCTTAATTGAAAAGAACCTTTCAGATACTGTATTAGTTCATAGCAATTCAGTAGTTATCATCTTACATTAAGGTGAATCCAGGACTTCTTTCATGGGGAATAGTTCAAAAAAGGAACCAAATTGTTTCCTTAATTATAGATTTGGCAGTAAGCTTTGTATGTGCTTAAGAAATACGGTAAGCTTTCGTGTTCTCTATTTTGAAAATGAAGTTAACCTGTAATAAAAATAGTAGTAGTCTAATAGAAAGGAATACCTCGTATGTCCCTAGCACTTACGTTAAGCAGTTGCCTGACCATGTGTGAGCATCAGAGGAAAAGACAGTTCTCTCAGCTGCATGCTTTCTATTCCTAATACCTTTTGCTACTGATACAGAAACCCATATGATCTGTTGGCCCATGTAGCATATCAGTGGGAAAGAATTTTCCTTCTGACAGTTGCATGGCCTTGGGAGACAATGACACCTAACGTTTGTTAGTATTTGCGTAGCAGTTTGCCATGTAAAAACTACTTGTACATACACTGACGTAGTTGATCCTCGTAACAGTCCTTTGCTGATGAGGTAGTAGTACTAACATCTCCTAGTGAGTGTCTTTCTGTGATATTAGTAGTCACTGATGACTGATAGTTATATCCATTAATTTGTTCGGGGCCGTGAGAAATGGTGAATTCTGTTGTTGTTTTCTTCTTTTATTAGCTGGGTATATTTCTATCAAGAGAAATTGCCCCTCATTATCTATTTGGTTGCCCGGTTGTAGTGTCATGATTCTTTCCTTTTATTTAACAGTTTTCAAAATAATGAGTCGATTCACTAGTATCCTCTGGTGGTGACCAATGAGATTTTATTTTGTGTGTTTACTTGTATCACTGTGGACTCCATTGCAGTTATTCTTAACAGAGGCCCCGTCTTTGGCCAGTTGGAGCTTCTCAGTTTGGCTCCTGAGTCCTTTTTTATCAGAGCTGGGTCAGAGCTAGGAAGTGTGTTTCTATGTTAGCTTTTAAAATAAAATACATCAAAAGTTCACATTGATACTTTCCGTTTAAGTTCAGAAGAACAGGATTTTCAGTTAAGCTTTTCTGTCTTTTATCAGTACCTACTTTCTCCCACGCCAAGAATACCAGTTCTTAACAGTGTCTGAAATTTGCTTTGTCTCACATTTCAAATCCAGGTTCTTCTCCGACTCTATTCTACTTAAATCACAGCTGCTTTGTGGCCCCTGAAATGAAAAATATTAGGTAGAACTATTTATGTAATTTTTAGTTACAGATACATTCATTCACATGGACTTTGCTTGCAGTTTTATATGCCTATTGACTATCCATACTGCAGTTTTAATGAAAAGGAAGTGATACTTCCAGGTTGAAGGAGCTTTGGGGATTAAAAAAATGGCTCTTTTAGCAGAATTACTGACATGCCAAGTTTATTATACTCTCTTGGTTTTATTCTGGCTCCTCTAATTCATTTCTAATTCTTTCCCTACAAATGAAATAATACACATTTTCATTTTTTTGCATTATAGGATTTACCAGTAACTGTTCCTTACTTAAAAATTTATACGATTGGGCATCAGGTACCTGATGATGACACTATTTTTAAATTCAAATATGCTGTTAATGGGTTTTTGAAAGAAAATAAAGATAATGGTGAGTTTTTTTTTTCTTACCTGAACTTCTGTATGCATTTTGAATGGGTTAGGAGTTTTTAATATTTTTAATAGTTTTGCCATTGGGCCTATTGTGTTTAGTATTATTAAAGTAGAAATGTCAGAGGTCAGATGCTAATAGAGTGAGGTGTTACTGCTTCTTATGGCCACAAAGTTAGTTTGGAAAGTGATTTTAGTGAGAGATATGAACTGAACTAGCTTATTCACCTATTTTTTAAAAATTTGAATGGGAAATATAAAAGTGTTCTTTTATATATTGGTTAAGAGGTGGGACATAAAGGAAAAGATAAAGAATCTCAGGGTCTTAGAGTATATAAAAGAGACAACAAAAGGCGAAGGTTAGGAGTGAGACAGACCCCTTGAAGTGAAAAAAATGGACCAGTGGAGCGGCATCCTCATCATGGGTATTTAAGATATTCCTGCTATTTTTCCACTTTGGGTTCAAGTGGGGAAGGACCCTGCCACCTCTTACTGTCATTCTGCAGACAGAAAGAACTTAAAAAGGCCAGTGTTTTCTTGTTCCTGCTTTAAAGTCTACCTTACTCTGTTGAAAATAGATCTTAATAGCTTCCGAATTTTAAGGATCCATGTGCCTTTTTCTGGCATCTCACTATCAGCAAGACTGTTGTATTTGTCATATTGTAAAACTGAGGTCTCTTGTCTTTGGAAAGAGACTGGCCTACAGCGTGAAGTGTTCATTTTCCCATCTTTCTAAATTGAGCTTGAGAAATATACACTATTGAGCTGGACAGACAGTAATTGTGTGTGTGTGTATATATATATATATATCAACAGGGAGTAGGGGAAAAAGAACAGAGATGGCAGTGGGAAGTTAGGGGATGAAAGAGAGAGACAGGAGTTTTAAGATTAACTTTTAAACTACAGCCTTGTCGTTTAATGCGGGCACTGGCTCTTAAACATCATAAGCCCCGTTCACATATCTTCCCTCCACTTTGACTTTAGAACTTGAGAGGCTGAGCCTTGAGCAGGGCATATATAGAGGTAAATTTTCTAATTTGTGTAAATTGTAGTTACAGGAACATCACCTCTTAAGATGTTAGGGAGCCGCTGCCAGCTTGCTCGCTCCTTCAGGCTCCTTTCCCTAGATCTACCGTACGGCATCCCGTCTGTTCCATGAGGGCTAAAGGTCCTTGAGAGTGCCCGAGGACACACTGGTAAATCTCGGTCCCTCTCGGGTGTAGTCGTTGCACAGGCTGGCCCCGTGTTGGTCGTCTGCCCCCATGGTGCTAACTTGACGGGGCTCTGCTGTAGCGGTCTCGGGGCCTTGCTTATCATCCATTCTGGCCACCTCTGTGATAGGCCCCTCCACAGACACCAGCTCCCAGATGAAGAGGACAAGGCATTTTCCACCGTAAGACAGTGGGTTAATTATAATAAAAGAATTAAGTGCAACGGGAATATAGAGGAGAGACTGAGGAAGGCCTCACGAGGAGACAGCATCTGGGCTAGGTGGTGAGAGGATTTCACTAAAATGAGGAAAGGACAGCCCAGGTATCAGGAAATGTACAAAAGGCACAGAGCTTGGACATGTGCCATGGAGAGGCAGCCTCTGCTGGGTGAGGGGGTAGTGTGAAAGGGTGAGGAATTCGTATGTTCACTTCCAACAAATATTTATGTGATACCTGCTAAGTTGAAGGCACTGTTCTGGGAAGTAGGAGCAGAGGACAGTTCTTGCTCCTCCATCCTCTGCATTCTAGCCGGGGAGAGAGAATGAAGAGAGTACATGGAATGTCATGACGATAAGTGCTTTGGAGAGCACCAAACAGGATGGAGAGGGGAGGGAGTGTGCTGGGTGGTCAGGGAAGGCGTATGAAGATGTTGTTTGAGCCCAGCCTAAAAGGTAATGAGGAACCAAGCCACTGGGTATTAGAGGGGTGGTGGAAAAGTGTCCTAAAGTACAAGCACAACTATGCTCAGCATGTTTGAGGACTAGTAAGGAAGTCAGTGTGGCTGGAGTAGGGAGGGAGCACTGAGTTTAGAGCAGTAGTAGAAATGGGATCAGAGAGGCTGGCAGGGGGCAGGAGGGAGGTGGGTCATGCAGGCCCTTGTAAGTTATAGTTCGGATCATTGTGGAATTACAGGTCAGTTGGAGACACAGATTGATATCTGTTTATAAGAGTTCTAAATGCTGTGCTCAGAGTGTGGGCATTACTGTATGCTAAATGAAGATTTTTAAGCAATGGAGTAACCCAACCAAGTTTACATTTAGGAAAGATAACATCTTCCATATGGAGGAGCAGTTGAAATAGTAGTGATTAGAAATAGGGAGGTAGTAACCAGGCAGGAAAATACATGTCCTTTCTTACGAGACACCAAGTAGTCACAGACCTATGCTTTGCAGGCATAAATAAAAAACTACAGTTTTAAAATTTAATTTCTATATAATGTTTTTAAATGATGGACTAAGAAATACTGTGGCATACTTGGAGAAATCTTAGACTTGAGTCTAGACTTTGTTCTGTTTGCCTGCTGGGTAGCTTAGACTTACATATTTCCAAGTCTTGGTTTTTCATCATAAAATAGGGGCAGAGCTGTTCATCTGGGTACTTGACGGGGTGCAGGGGCCTGTGGTGTGCAGGAAGCTGACAATGAGATGGGGTGCGGAAGCACCTTGGGGCCTTGAAGGGAGTGCTATGGGAATTGTTCTTTTTAATAACTCAGCATCAAAAGTGAATGCGTTGCATTTGTGTCACTCAAAACCAAATTTCTTTCTTCTTCTAGCCTGTTTTGTTTTTTTTCCCGCTCCCTTTTCCTGTACTTAAATCAATGACTGATGGGCACCCTCTAGGAAGACAGATGGGTTTATCTCAATATGGTTTAGCTGTTTGGACCTGACCAGGCCTTCTCCCGTCTATACCCTTTTGTCTAACTGGGGGCTCTTCACAGTTTCCCAGAGACAGTGAATTTTGACTTTTATTAGATAATTCTTTGTAGTATGTTCCTAAACACAAAATCACGTTCCTCTTCAGAGTTACTCCTTTTCAGGGTAGTGGTAGTGTTGTGTGACTAAGAAATGTCACTCTCCAGAAAGGCACATCACTTGTTGGTAGCGTGTCAATGTGACTTTAACTCCATTCCCTGTTTTACAGACAAACTTATTGGCGTCCACTGTACCCATGGTGTAAACAGGACTGGCTACCTCATCTGCAGGTGAGTTGCCAACCTCGAGAGGCAGACCCTGTTCCAGTTGTGTGGTTTACAATAGTAATGTAAGCTGGTTGCAGAAAATCAGCGTAGAAGCTTATGAAGGAGAAAGCAGTCTTACCCCCACCCAGAGATACCACCGGCCATCATTTAACCTGTTTTTTCAGACTTTAAAAATGCAGACATAAGCATATACATGTACTTTAATGGTATGGCATGTATTTATTTATTTTGAGAAGGGATTTTATTTTTTATTTTTATTTAAAACTTTTTCATTGAAGTATAGTTGACATACTAATTTCAGGTTAATGGTATAATATTTAGACATCCTGTTTTATAATGTAGTGTATGGCAAATGTCTTCCTATAAAAGTCTTTGGAGACCTCATTCTTTCTTAAGGTTGCATTGCTCTGTCGCTTACTGATGACCATAAGAAAGTCATAAGTTGTTGAGATAAAATATTGAATATATATATATACCATCTTCTCAGAGACAGTGTCACTTAGAATGGAATTTCTGAATCAGAGCAACCCTGTGTTTTTGTGGATGTTGCTGCACTGTGCCAATTATGTTCATTCAAAAATATGTATTAGGCATCTTCAATGTGTAAGCATCATGCTGGGTGCTGGCAAAAAGACTTGTCAGACTTTGTGGGCAGAGAGACTTGACCAGCCTTCTCTGAATCCTACCAGTCTAGGAAGGAAATAGATACTCGAGAATCACATAATTGCCTATAGAATTACAACCCAAACAAGTGCTACGACGGAGAGGATGTGGTACTGTGAGAGCACGTTAATAGGGAGGATTTGGCCTCATCACAGAGATTAGAGGGTTCCATACAGATGATTGAGTTGATACCTGAAGGATAAATAGGTATTAACCAGGTAGGGACATTGGGGGAAGAATTCTGGGTCAAAGGAATAGCAAAGACTGACAGCAGGAAAGCATGTGCTGTGTTGGAGGGAGCGGCCAGGGAGCTGGGCCTGGAGGGAGTAAAGCATTAAAATGGAGCTAGAGGTATGGAGCTAGGTCATGCAGGCCCCTCTTTAAGGTTTTAGACTTTGTCTTATGAGTAGCAGAGAACTGTTGAACTTTTTTTGTTGAAGGTGAGTGTGTTGAGCATGATGAGATTTGCATTTTCAACCTATCATTTTTCTACCAAGTGGAGAATACATTGTAGGGGAAAGAGTGGAAGCAATGAGATAAGTTAGGAGGTTTTTGTTCAAGAGGCATAATGGTGGCTTGGGTGTGGCATGGTCATTTTTATGGAAAGCTGTGAACATACTCTAAAGATACTTAGGTAAAAGCCTTATTACAACTTAGTGGTGGGTTGAGCAGAGGGGTAAGGAAGAAATGGCTGACCGTGATGGTGACTTCCAAGTTTCTGGCCCATACAGTTGGTTAGAGAGTACTTTTTAGATACAATGTTAATGTTTTTCCCAGTTTGCCTTTTGGTGTTTGTTGGTTCCCGATAAATATGCCATCATACTAAGTAAGTCTTACTTTTTTTTTTTGTATCATTAATCTACAATTACATGAGGAACAGTATGTCTACTAGACACCCCCATCAGTAAGTCAGCCCCACATACCTCACTACAGTCACTGCCCATCAGCGCAGCAAGATGCTGTAGAATCACTACTTGTCTTCTCTGTGTTGTACAGCTCTCCCCGTGCCCCCACCCACATTACACATGCTAATCATAATGGCCCCTTTCTTTTTCCTCCACCCTTATCCCTCTCCGCCCATCCTCCCCAGTCCCTTTACCTTTGGTAACTGTTAGTCCATTCTTGGGTTCTGTGAGTCTGCTGCTGTTTTGTTCCTTCAGTTTTTTTCTTTGTTCTTATACTCCACAGATGAGTGAAATCATTTGGTACTTGTCTTTCTCCGCCTGGCTTATTTCACTGAGCATAATACCCTCTAGCTCCATCCATGTTGTTGCAAATGGTAGGACTTATTTTCTTCTTATGGCTGAATAATATTCCATTGTGTATATGTACCACCTCTTCTTTATCCATTCATCTACTGATGGACACTTAGGTTGCTTCCATTTCTTGGCTATTGTAAACAGTGCTGCGATAAACATAGGGGTGCATGTCTTTTTCAATCTGGGCTGCTGCATTCTTAGGGTAAATTCCTAGGAGTGGAATTCCTGGGTCAACTGGTATTTCTATTTTGAGTTTTTTGAGGAACCTCCATACTGCTATCCACAGTGGTTGAACTAATTTACATTCCCACCAGCAGTGTAGGAGGGTTCCTCTTTCTCCACAACCTCGCCAACATTTGTTGTTCTTTGTCTTTTGGATGGTGATGATCCTTACTGGTATGAGGTGATATCTCCTTGTGGTTTTAATTTGCATTTCTCTGATGCCTAGCGATGTGGAGCATCTTTTCATGTGTCTGTTGGCCATCTGAATTTCTTCTTTGGAGAACTGTCTGTTCAGCTTCTCTGCCCATTTTTTAATTGGGTTATTTGCTTTTTGTTTGTTGAGGTGCATGAGCTCTTTATATATTTTGGATGTCAACGCTTTATTGGATCTGTCACTTAGGAATATATTTTCCCATACTGTAGGATGCCTTTTTGTTCTATTGGTGATGTCCTTTGCTGTACAGAAGCTTTTCAGCTTGATATGGTTCCACTTGTTCATTTTTGCTTTTGTTTCCCTTGCCCGGGGAGATATGTTCATGAAAAAGTTGCTCATGTTTATGTCCAAAAGATTTTTGCCTATGTTTTTTTCTAAGAGTTTTATGGTTTTATGACTTACATTCAGGTCTTTGACCCATTTCAAATTTATTTTTGTGTATGGGGTTAGACAATGATCCTGTTTCATTCTCTTACATGTAGCTGTCCAGTTTTGCCAACACCAGCTGTTGAAGAGGCTGTCATTTCCCCATTGTATGTCCATGGCTCCTTTATCATATATTAATTGACCATATATGGTTGGGTTTATATCAGGGCTCTCTAGTCTGTTCCATTGGTCTATGGGTCTGTTCTTGTGCCAGTACAAAATTGTCTTGATTACTATAGCTTTGTAGTAGAGCTTGAAATTGGGGAGCATAAGTCCCCCTGCTTTATTCTTCCTTCTCAGGGTTGCTTTGGTTATTAGAGGTCTTTTGTGGTTCCATATGAATTTTAGGACAATTTTCTCTAGTTCGTTGAAGAATGCTGTTGGTATTTTGATAGGAATTGCATTGAATCTATAGATTGCTTTAGGCAGGATGGCCATTTTGACAACATTAATTCTTCCTATCCATGAGCATGGGATGTGTTTCCATTTATTGGTATCTTCTTTAATTTCTCTCATGAGTGTCTTCTAGTTTTCATAGTATAGGTGTTTCACTTCCTTGGTTAGGTTTATTCCTAGGTATTTTATTCTTTTTTTTTTTTTTTTTGGTGTGTGTGTGTGTGTGTGTGTGTGTGTGTGTGTGTTGTTGCTGTTTTTTTATTTTGGTATCATTAATCTACAACTACATTAAGAACATTATGTTTAGTAGGCTCCCCGCTTCACCAAGTCCCCCCACCTACCCCTTCACAGTCACTGTCCATCAGTGTAGTAAGATGCTGTAAAATCACTACTTGTCTTCTCTGTGTTGTAGAGCCTGCCCTGCACCCCCTCCACATTATGCATGCTAATTGTAATGCCTCCTTTCTTTTTCCCGCCCTTATCCCTCCCTTCCCACCCATCTTCCCCAGTCCCTTTCCCTTTGGTAACTGTTAGTCCATTCGTGGGCTCTGTGATTCTGCTGCTGTTTTGTTCCTTCAGTTTTTGCTCTTGTACTCCACATATGAATGAAAGTATTTTATTCTTTTTGATGCAATTGTGAATGTAATTGTTTTCCTGATTTCTCTCTCTGCTAGTTCATTGTTAGTGTATAGGAAAGCCACAGATTTCTGTGTATTAATTTTATATCCTGCAACTTTGCTGAATTCAGATATTAGATCTAGTAGTTTTGGAGTGGATTCTTTAGGGTTTTTTACCAACAATATCATGTCATCTGCAAACAGGGACAGTTTAACTTCTTCCTTGCCAATCTGGATGACTTTTATTTCTTTGTGTTGTCTGATTGCCATGGCTTGGTCCTCCAGTAGTATGTTGAATATAAGTGGGGAGCGTGCTCATCCTTGTCTTTTTCCCGATGTTAAAGGAAAAGCTGTCAGCTTCTCGCTGTTAAGTATAATGTTGACTGTGGGTTTGTCATATATGGCCTTTATTATGTTGAGGTACTTGCCCTCTATACACATTTTGTTGAGAGTTTTTATCATGAATGGGTGTTGAATTTTGTCAAATGCTTTTTCAGCATCTATGGAGATGATTATGTGGTTTTTGTCTTTTTGTTTATGTGGTGGATGATGATGTTGGATTTTTGAATGTTGCATCCCTGGCATAAATCCTACTTGATCATGATGGATGATCTTTTTCATGTATTTTTGAATTTGGTTTGCTAATATTTGTTGAGTATTTTTGCATCTATGTTCATTAGGGATACTGGTCTGTAATTTTCTTTTTTTTGTGGTGTCTTTGACTGGTTTTGGTATTAGAGTGATGCTGGCCTCATAGAATGAGTTTGGAAATATTCTCTCTTCCATTTTTTGGAAAACTTTAAGGAGAATGGATAGTAGGTCTTCACTAAATGTTTGATAAAATTCAGCGGTGAAGCCATCTGTTCCAGGAGTTTTGTTCTTAGGTAGGTTTTTGATTACCAGTTCAATTTTGTTACTGGTAATTGGTCTGTTCAGATTTTGTTTCTTCCTTGGTCAGCCTTGGAAGGTTGTGTTTTTCTAGAAAGTTGTCCATTTCTTCTGGGTTATCCAGTTTGTTAGCATATAGTTTTTCATAGTATTCTCTAATAATTCTTTGTATTTCTGTGGTGTCCGTAGTGATTTTTCCTTTCTCTTTTCTGATTCTGTTTATGTGAGTACAATCTCTTTTTTTCTTGATAAGTCTGGCTAGGGGTTTATCTATTTTGTTTATTTTCTCAAAGTACCAGCTCTTGCTTTCATTAATTGTTTCTATTGTTTTATTCTCAGTTTTGTTATTTCTGCTCTAATCTTTATTATGTCCCTCCTTCTACTGACTTTGGGCCTCATTTGTTGTTCTTTCTCTAGTTTCATTAATTGTGAGTTAAGACTGCTTATATGGGATTTGTCTACTTTCTTGAGGTAGGCCTGTTTTGCAATATACTTTCCTCTTAGCACAGCCTTGACTATGTCCCACAAATTTTGCAGTGTTGAATTATTGTTGTCATTTTTCTCCATATATTGCTTCATGTCTGTTTTTATTTGGTCATTGATCCATTTGTTATTTAGGAGCATGTTGTGAAGGCTCCATATGTTTGTGGGATTTTTCATTTTCTTTGCATAATTTATTTCTAGTTTCATACCTTTGTGGTCTGAGAAACTGACTGGTACAATTTCAATCTTTTTTAATTTACTGAGGCTCTTTTTACGGCCTAGTATATGGTCTATTCTTGAAAATGTTCCATGTGCCTTTGAGAAGAATGTGTATTCTGTTGCTTTTGAGTGTAGAGTTCTGTAGATGTCTGTTAGGTCCATCTGTTTTATTGTGTTGTTCAGTGCCTCTGTCTCTTTACTTATCTTCTGTCTTGTTGATCTGTCCTTCAGAGTGAGTGGAGTGTTGAAGTCTCCTAGAATGAATGCATTATATTCTACTTCCCCTTTTAATTCTGTTAGTATTTGTTTCACATATGTGGGTGCTCCTGTGTTGGGAGCATAGATATTTATAATGGTTATATCTTCTTGTTGGATTGACCCCTTTATCATTATGTAATGTCCTTCTTTGTCTCTTGTTACTTTCTTTGTTTTGAAGTCTATTTTGTCTGATACAAGTACTGCAACACCTGCTTTTTTCTCTGTTAGTTGCATGAAATATCTTTTTCCATCCCTTCACTTTTAGTCTGTATATGTCTTTGGGTTTAGAGTGAGTCTCTTGTAGGCAGCATACAGATGGGTCTTGTTTTTTTTATCCATTCAGTGACTCTGTGTCTTTTGATTGGTGCATTCAGTCCATTTACATTTAGGGAGGGTGATTATCGATAGGTATGTACTTATTGCCATTGCAGGCTTTAGATTCATGGTTACCAAAGGTTTAAGGCTAACTTCCTTACTATCTAAGAGTCTAACTTAACTCACTTGATATGCTGTTACAAACGCAATCTAAAAGTTCTTTTCTTTTTCTCTTCCTTTTTCTTCCTCCTCCATTCTTTATATATTAGGTATCGTTTTCTGTATTCTTTGTCTATCTCTTGATTGACTTTGGGGATAGTTCACTTAATTTTGCATTTGCTTAGTAATTAGCGGTTCTACTTTCTTTACTGTGGTTTTATTACCTCTGGTGACAGCTGTTAAATCTTAGGAACACTTCCATCTATAGCAGTCCCTCCAAAATAGACTGTAGAGATGGTTTGTAGGAGGTAAATTCTCTCAGCTTTTGCTTATCTTGAAATTGTTTAATCCCTCCTTCAAATTTAAATGATAATTTTGCTGGATAAAGTAATCTTTGTTCCATGCCCTTCTGCTTCATGGCATTAAATACATCATGCCACTCCCTTCTGGCCTGTAAGGTTTCTGCTGAAATGTCTGATGTTAGCCTGATGGGCTTTCCTTTGTTTGTGATCTTATTTCTGTCTCTGGCTGCTTTTAACAGTCTGTCCTTATCCTTGATCTTTGCCAATTTTATTACTGTATGTCTTTCTTCCTTGGTGTTTTCTTGCTTGGGTCCCTTGAGTTGGGAGATCTGTGGATCTCTATGGCCTGAGAGACTATCTCCTTCCCCAGATTGAGCAATTACTTCCTCAAAGACACTTCTTATCCCTTTCTCTCTCTTCTTCTGGTATCCCTATAATGCAAATATTGTTCCGTTTGGATTGATCATACAGTTCTCTCAATATTCTTTCATTCTTAGAGATCCTTTTTTCTCTCTGTGCCTCAGTTTCTTTGTATTCCTCTTCTCTGGTTTCTATTTCATTAATCGGCACCTCCACCGTATCCAACCTGCTTTTAATACCCTCCATTGTGCTCTTCAACGATTGGATCTCCGACCTGAATTCATTCCTGAGTTCTTGGATATCTTTCTGTACCCTCCATTAGCATGTAGATGATTTTTATTTTAAACTCCCTGTCAGGAAGAGTCATAAGGTCCAGGTCATTTAAATCTTTTTCTGGATTTATATCACTTTTACTCTGGACCAGTTTCCTTTGGCGTTTCTTATTTGTATAGGGCGCCCTCTAGTGTCCAGAAGCTCTATTCTCTGGAGCTTCTCAGCCCCTGAAGCAATGTCGCGGTGTCACAGGGGAGCGGTATTGGTGCCTGGGGGAGGAAAGAGTTGTTTCCTGCTTCCCGACTGCTATGCCTGTCTCCACTGCCTGAACCAGTGGGCCAAGCATGCAGGTATAAGCTTTTGTCCCAGAGCAGCCGGATATGGATCCCTGCTTTCCACAAGCGGCCGGAATCTCAGTCTCTCCAGGAATTCTGCCTGTATTAGCTTTCTAACCCTATAATCACACAAGTATCATGAAAGCACCATGAAATGTCGGTTTGTGCTCCCAGAGCAGATCTCCAGAGCTAGGTATTCAGCAGTCCCAGGCCTTCCACTCCCTCCCTGCTCCGTTTCTCTCCCTCCCACCGGTGAGCTGGGGTGGGGTAAGGGCTTGGGTCCCTCTGGGCCACAGCTTTGGTATGTTACCCTGTTCTGTGAGGTCTGCTCTTTTCTACAGGTATATGCAGTCTGTTGCTCTCTCAGGATTAGTTGCACCAACTATATTTTCGAATTGTATGCCCTTTTAGGAGGAAGCCTCTGTCTCACTTCTCATGCCGCCATCTTTAATCCAAATAAAGGCCTTTCTTGGGATTTTTATATCTGTATTTGTAAGTGAAATTGGACCTTTTTTAAAAAACTTGACTTTTTCTTTTCATATATAAATGACTCGAATTATGTTGTTTTGTTAGATATTTGATTGATGTAGAAGACATGAGGCCAGATGATGCAATTGAATGTAAGTATGGGGATTATCACTATTTTTCCCTTTTTTATAAAAGTTGAAGTTGGAAATATAGATGCATTTCTTAAATTTTGGAAATAAAGAAAATCTTGTGATTTATTTGTCCTGATGTAAGGATCTTTTGCCAAACGTTTATAAAGGGATATATTGGAAATAGAGAGGTGCAACAAATGTCCTGAATAATTTGTCAGTGGATTTCAGCTGTGATCTGCATTCTCTGGGAAAGATTTACTTTTCATACAGTTATTTTTAACAGTTCATCCACTCCTCAGTATTCAACAGGTGCCGAGGACATTGCTTGGAAAGACAAAACTACATTGAAGACCTTCAGAATGGGCCCATCAGAAAGTAAGTTTTATTTTATGTGTGAGATTTGTGGCTAGGGACATCTGCTTTTATATCTTTTAGCTGCACATAGGTGTTCTTCTCATAGCTTGTTTACTTGCTCTGGGAAACCTAAATCAATAGGAATAGGGGGAGGATGAGGTGGTTTTATTCATGGGCCAAAACAAAGTCACTAAATTGGCTACTAAATTTGGAAACCAGTAATACTATGTGAAAACATTCTCTTTGAGGAATTGGGAATCCAGTGTATCCAGATCAAGTGGTTTTGAAGACACAACACATCTGATGGAACCAGTCCACACCACTAATAATAAGTCTGTTAACCAAGAACCTAGGTATAACCTACATCGAACTCAAGGTTACAGAACACCTTCTCGGCATTTCCACATACAGAATCAAGGTTTGCAGCAGTCAATAAGGTATTTCTGCTGTCCCTTTTCTAGAATTGAAATAGAAATTAATATTATATAAATTAGTGTAAACACATCATGCAGTTGGTGAGGAATTGACATTTTCTTGCTGATCAATCAACCCAGGAGGTATCTTTTGCTCCTTGTTTTACATTTAGGGCTGGAAAATCAAGTAGAGGGTGGGGAATCTGACTTTTCAGAGGCAGTTGGGAAAAGGACTTAAAAATTTTCACTGATACTAAACTTAGTTGAAGCCAATAATTTGATGTTACTACCAAAAAAGATCTTGCATTCTTAGGCTATATTAATAGTGGTATAGTTTTTAGAATAAGGGTGATTGTTATTTATAAAGTAAATACAGATTATAAGAAAAACAGTAAAATTCCAGTAGAGAAATTTGCTGAGGATTTAAACTAAGTCACAAAAATATGTTTACCTGGGAAACAGGAAAAACCTCAGTACAGTTAAAATGGCAGAGTACTGTTCTTTGCCTATTAATTTAGCAACAGTTTTTGATAAAACATCCAGTGTAGTGGTTGTCAGGCTGGACCTGGGTTTGCATCCTGGCTGTGCCATTTACCCCCCCATGTGATCTGTGGTAAGATCTCTAAATTTCTAGTTTCTCATCAGTCAGATGGAAATTTTAATAACACATACCTCTTAGGGATTGTAACTATTACATGAGGTAATAAAGTACCTTAGCACATTGAAAACACTTTCAAAAAGATGTCGACATCTTTAGAAGGTGTAAACATTCCAAAAAGATGTTGCCCATCTTGCCAGTGGCACTGCAAATTGGTACAGCTCTTTTGAAACACAACTTTAGGAGCCATAAGAATGCTCATACCTGGTAACTCCACACTGAGACTAAGAAAATACTTCAAAATGTGGAAAAATCTATATTTATTAAGTCATACAGCATATTTCTCAACTGTCTACTATGTATCATACACTGGACTAGGTGCTCAAGATATAGTAGTATATGTTCTGAGATTAATCCCAGCATTATTTATAGTAGTGGAAAACTTGGTAGCATCTTGCATTTCTAACAATGAAGAATAGCTAAGTAAATTAATCATATTCATACTATGACACTTTATAAAACCATTGAAAGTAAGAGCTCACTTATGGTAAGTGAAAAGAGTAGGTTGTGATTCAACAGTCAAAAAAAGATGCCAGGGGGAATAGACTAAAAGGAAATATTAACCAGCCGAATTAGATTAAAGTGGGATTGAGAATTTGGGGGCTGGGGTATTATTTTTCCTTTTCTCAGATTTCCAATTTTTTAAAAAAATGATTTTATTAGATTTACTGATCTTGACTGATCTTGCTTTTGAAGCAATTAAACTGAAATCTTAATTTGCCAGATTTGTTGCATGTAGTATGGCTAGAATTTCTGTACTTTATAATTGAATTATATATTTATTTATAAAGTGAAAGTTTTCTGTTTTCAAAAATGAATAGCTTATTCTGTCTCATGTCAGCCCTGCTAGACTTGGAGAGAAAATATCTGATTAGAATAGTATGGGCATAATCTCTGTAGGGAAATGTGGAAAGGCTCTTGGGAACCTACTGTTTGCCAGGGCGTGTGGTAGGTAATTTAAATATATTGTCTTAATTTATCTTCAAAACAACCCATGAAGATGGAAGGTATTATCAGCTCCATTTTATAAAGAGCTCAGGAATCCAAATATAAAGGTAGTCTATCTGCTAAGGTCACATATGTGACCTTAAACAGTAGAAAACAGTGGAACCAGAGTTTCTATGTATTATTTTATAAAGCTTATTTTATATTTCATTGAAGTTAATAGTATTTTATTACTTTTTTTTTTAAGAAAATTTTCACCATATCAGGATGTTTACCGGAGAGACTGTATCCCTCCTCCTGGTCCCCCGGGAGGAGACTATTCTCAGAGTAGGTACTCTTGGAATGTAAAGCCAAATACCAGTCAAGCAACCCAGAATAAAAGGTGGTCTTCTGGCAGTTACTATAGACTCTCCTATCCAACCTATTGTGGATGGACCGAGTGACACAACCCTATCCTGGAAATCTATCTGGAGACAGAGCAGGACTGAAGACAGCTGGAATGACTTTTTATCAGAGCAGGTCAAATGAGGTTTATAATCTGTTTTATTTCTCCCTTATATGTTCAAGTATAAGGAAAAATTGTATTGATATTTACCTCTTTGCTCATAAATTTGCACTACTTGCAACAGTGAAGGAAATAATATGTCATTCCAGTCTTAAATTTTTTTAAAGGTGATATTTTAGAAGTGATAAAGTAATAAAAGAACTTCCCTTGTAAATTATTTTTTAAAAATTCTATCTTTTCTATGTATTTCCTTCTAACTAGACTTGTGATATGAATGTGTGAAGGTGCAGACATTTTTAATGTTTTTGTCATGTTCTGTCATTGAGCCAATCAGTCATTAAGGATCTCTGTTACCCCAGCTGTTGAAGGATTCTATTAGAATCTACCTGAGAGACAATCTCTTTAGAACCTGATCACTATTTGTAATTAGCTATGGTATTTTTATGACTAGGCATTTCTTTCTTTGGCCATCTATTGTGGGATTTGACTGACTTCCTTTAACTGAATTTTCAGGGTGCAATCTAAACACAGGAATGGATAAATTCTGAGGGATTGATTGTCAATTTATTGATTGTCACTTTGGTTTTATTGATAAGCCAGAAATGCTAGGTAGTTTACCTAAAAGGGTAATTGTTAATCGACTGGGTAGATCTATTCAGAAAACTTGAAAACTTGTATGTATATATACGACTATAAAGTTTGCTTACTGAGCAGAATAGGCTACAACATTAAAAGCCTGGGATATCTGGGAAGACTTGCATGGTTCCTTGTGTTACTGCTTTTCTGTTGAACAGAACTTGATAGGCTCTTTCTCCACTCTTTTCTCACAGTGGGTGGTACCTTGACCTTAACTTTTTTCAAAGTTGTCTTTTCTGTTGATATACCTCGAACACACAAATGGATCACTTGGGAGATGTTAATTAGTTTTAGCTACAGAGAAGCCACAAACCTTTGCTGCTCAAGACAGTATTTCACCATCACAACAGAATTCTCGGTAGATATTTGATGAATATTTGAGCAACTTGGCTTAATGTTTTTAAAGCCCCTGATTTAAAAAATTTGTATTACAGAATGTTTGATGCTGCACAATAGTAATTTTCTCTGTTTACTTTTATATGTGAACAACATGTGGACACAGACCCTAAGGGGGTGCTCTAACTCAGCTACTCCCCTGGGCTGTCCATTTAGCTCAGTCAGGTTGCTTCCCTTCATCTAAGGGATGGCTCATGAAGTTTTTCTCTGCCTGCCACACTTAACAGAGATACAAGAATTCTTGCTAAAAGGCAACTCTTAGGAAATTACTCCCTAGGATACATTGTGAAGGCTCACTTGGAAAGAAATTAGAGCAAGACAACTAGTAAGGCAGAAAAGAACAAGCAGGGGCAGGTATGGGAATCCACAGTCTTAGAGTCTCATAGTGTTAAGTTCCTTGGCTAGCAGTTCCTAAGGAGGATGTTACCAGTAGAGGTCCCATCATATAAGCACTGATACTTCAAAGAAGCCCTCCTTGGCCCTGTTGTCCCACACTGTCTCCCCTTCCCGTTTCGGGCATCAACGTGGCTTGTCAAACACTAGTCTCTTGCTCTCTTGTACCTCATTAATTCTTCAACACACTTAAGTTCTGGGTTCTGCTCACACCCACCAATGAAAGTCCTCTGGCTAAACGGACCAGCAACTCCCTTTTTTAAAGGTCTTCAGTGGTTTTTTTAAGCCTTAAAATTTTTTATTTTTATTAAAATAACATGTGAGTGGTTTAAATCCAAATAGTTCTATGAAAAAGAATAGTACCCCCCCTCCACCCTACCACCAGTCATCACTCCACAAAGTCAGCCACTTTTTTTTCCCATTAGCTTCTAATATTCACCTCCCTATTAGACACTTCTAATAATAAATCTTGTCACTTCTTGATTTTTCAATTTGAGTTAGTATTCTGTTGTATGGTATACTACAATTTGCTTATCCATATCCCAGTTGAAAGGGATTTGGGTTGTTTCTAGTTTTTGATTTTTGAACAAAGCTGCTGTAAATACTTGTGTACAGGTTTCTGTGTGAACATAATGGTGTTTATTTCTTCTGGAGTGGGATTGCTGCTATGGGGTAAGTGTATGTTTCATTTTATAAGAAACTCCCTAACTTTTCCAAAATGGCTCTACTATTTTAAATTCCCATCAACAAGATATAAGTTCCATTTGCTCACATCCTCACCAGCACTTAATATTGTCAGGTTTTTCTTTTACTTTAGCTATTCTGATACAGATGTTGTGTTGCCTGATTGCAATTTTTAAAACAAATTCAGAGCTATAATTGACATACAATACACTATACATTTTTTAAGTGTACAGTTTGATACATTTGAAATATATACATCCATGAAACTGTAACCACAGTTAAGACAAACATATTTATTACCCCATAGTTTCCTTGTGCCCCTTTGTAATTCCCCTTTTCCACTCCAGGGCCCCCACCCAAGCAACCACTGATCTGTTTCTGTCATGATAGATCAGTTTTATATAAGCAAATCATACAGTGTGTATTTTTATGTCTGGCTCTTCATTCAGCGTAGTTACTTGGAGATTCATCCATGTTAATTGCATGTAGCAATAGTTGATTCCTTTTTGTTGCTAATTTGCAGTTCATTGTATGATAGCACTTTGTTCATTTACTTGAACATTGAGGTTGTTTCTGACCTTATTGGTGGTTACAAACAAATTGCTATGAACTGAGACTTTTTTTTAAATGCCTATTTTTTAATCAACCTTATTGAGGCAGAATTTATAGTCTAAAATGTACTCCTTTAAAGTATATAATTTAATGAATTTTGACAAATTCATACTCTTTTGTAACTAATACCACATCAAGGTATAGAAAGAACATTGACTTCACCACAAAGGTTCTCTTGGGGTCCTTGCCAGTCAATCTCTGCCATTCCCACATCCCAAGCAACCACTAATTTGCTTTCAGTCACTCTGGAATAAATTCGTAATTCTGAGAGCTTTGTAGAAATGGGGTGTTCATACAGTTAACATAATCATAATCTTGGTTTCTTGGCTTTTTTTTTGCTAAGCATGTTTTTAGATTCATCCATGTTGCAAGTATTGCTGTTGTAAATATCAGTAGTGTATTCCTTTTTGTTGCTGAGTACCATCTCACTGTATGAATTTACCACAATTTGTTTATCCACTGAGGTGCTCTTCAGCATTGGGTTGTTTCCAGGTTTTGGCTATTATAAGTAAAGTTACTATAAACATTCATATACAAGCCTTTATGTGGACACATTTTAATTTCTCTTGGTAAATACCAAGGAGTGAAATTGCTGGCTACAGTAAGTACACATCTGATTTTTTTTAAAACTGCCATACTCTTTTTTTAAAACTGCCATATTCAGACCAGCAATATAGTTCTGCACGTTTGGCAACACTTGTTATTATCAGGCTTTTAAATTATAGTCATTATGTGGGTATAGTAATATCTCATATTTTTTATTTGCATTTGCTTAATGACATGATGTTGAGCATCTTTTCATATGTTTATTGGCCTTTCATGTGTCTTCTGTGACTTGTCCAAATATGTCACCCATCCTAAATTAGGTTGTTTCTCTTATTCTTGAGTTGTAGGCATTGTTTTATAATCAGGATACCAGCCTTTTGTCAGAATAAATCATTTTTTTCCATGTATATTCCTACTGTGTTCAAGTTCCACAGTTGTCTTTGCTGTTACTTAAATAGGCTAAGGCCAAACATGTCTACAGAGACTTTGAACTCTGTTGCCTGGAGTGCTGCTCTCCCACAGCTGGCCAGACCTTCTCCCTCCGGTCACTGTTAAAGTGGTCTTTTTGGTGACATCTTTCTTAACCTTCCTACTTAAAATAGTAATACCCCATGGCCTGGCACCTCCACCCCTTTTCTCTAGTTTATTTCTCCATAGCACATATCCACCCAACAGTTACATTTGTTATTTACCTATCTTCTTGTTTAAAGAAAAATATTGACCCAACATAAGCTCCAACCATAAGGAACAAGGAAAATGGTTCTATTCGGGCTGTTGAGGGATTACCTCCTCCTTGGAGGCCGATACGGTCAGGGATGACAAATTCATGAGACTGCTAGATGAAGGAAGAGGTTGATCTCAGTAAGGTGCGGTCACCTACCTCAACTAGCCAAGGGAGATCGGCAAGCGCGGCCACTCGAGGCTTTCCCTAAGTGACCGCACGTAGGGCAAGAAGGAAACTTGAGCCCCGCCTGCCTCGAAAAATAACTGGAGCAGCGGAGACCTATACGGGGCTCATCTTGGCCACACTTACTTGCACAGGAAGAAACTGAGGACGTCTCATCTAAGGCTGAACACGGGTTAGGGACAAGGCTGAGGGGGACTTCGCACCCAGGCCTCAGCTTCCGCCCCCGGATCCACTCCGCCCTCCGCGCCCCTCCAGCGGGGGGTCGAAGGGCCTGCTCACCGGCGGGTGGGACGGTGGCGCGGAACCTTCCGTCCGCTGAGATCCGGAAAGACGGGTTACGGCTGGGGCGCTGCTGCGGCCGGAAGCCGGGGGCTTTGTTTCCGAGGGGAAGACCTTAGGAGTCGGACTGGGCGCGACGGTGAGTACTGGCGCGCGGGCGGACAGGCCGGCTGGGAGGAGGGCTGGAGGTGAGGGCGCGGGGGCACGGAGCCCCGCGAGCAGCAACCTGAGCGTTTTGAGATGATCCTGGGGTTTCTCTCCGCCCTATCTTTCAAGCGCCTCCCGAGGCCAGGCCTGGGAATGCAGCACGGATTGAGAGACTCAGCCTCCCTTCAGGGGTGTACGGTTTAGTGAGGATACATACAACTGGCAGGCCCCTGGGTCACTCGAGTTGTGACAAGGGCTAAAAAGCGCGTATTACAGGGACCTAGGCCCGCGGCTCTGGCACGCTCCTGAATGGACTCTTAACGGCGAGTTGAAGGGAGGGAGGCGTGAGTCAGGGGAACTACGTGTCCGAGAGGGCATGTGGGAGAAAGCTTTGTGACCAGAAGCTGAGAAAGCCATTGCGGTATCAGAAAGAGGCTGCCCAGGGAGACGTGCGCTGGAAAACAAGAGGGAGGAAGGGCCCATCAATAAGAGACTGGAATTCCATGAAGGGAGTGGGGCTTTTATTATAAGAGCAATGGGAGTACAAGGTATAGTTTACAATTTGAAAGGATCACTTTTACAACGGGATGGAGGTTAGATGATAGGAGGGCAGGAATTGTTAGGAGGCCACAGCTATAGATAACAGATGGTGCCGGTGGCAATGGGTATGGGAGAGAAGCGGATCGGCCAAAATGACACTTAAGAGGTGAAACCGGCAAGACTATAAATAGATACGGAATTCCAGTGGTATCCATAGGTATCCAACGATGGTTCTAAGTTTCTGGCCTAAGTGAGTAATTCGTATAAAACAAAAACTTGAGATTTGCTAGGGGTCCTTGTACCCTAAGTCTAAAGACAAAAACCACAGAAAGGATTTTTCCTCCCTGATTATATGTATTCATATTTTGTGTGCTCACTGTAGAAAATTCAGAACATACAAAAACATTTTATACAGGACAATAAAAATTACCTATAATCCTACTACTCAAGATGGTCATATTTTGGTATGTTTCCTTAAAGTTTGTGTTTTCTGTGTGCATCTTTTTGTATAATTGGGAATATATTCATTATGTTTCTGTATCTTCTTTTTTCATTTGACATTGCTATGACAATAAAGATTGAACTACTGTGTGCCAGGACATTGTTCACAAAAATTTTTTTTCCAGGTTGTAACAAAAAGTCAAGTATAATTCCACCTAGTCAGGGGATAGTTATTTGGTGTATTTTCCTTTCAATGGTTTTTCTTTTTGTGTACCTTTTTAAGAACCCCACAATCTGTGCCACATTTGTTTTGTTTTCCAATTAGATGTTTTTGGTGAAGTTGCTTACTGCAGTTCTCACACATCCTGAACTGCTCTTCAAGGCTACACAACCAATCCCCTGTTATGAGCTAGATAGGGTTGTTTTCAACTCTTTATTATTAGAATGATGAGAGGGACATCTTTTTACTTAAGTCCTCAAATTTCTAATTTATTCCTTGAGAAAGAGTCCTAGAAATGGAATCTTAGCAGGTAGGATAAAATGAACCTATCAAATTGCTTCACCCAAATTATTTTAAGCCTTGGATTGAAATTGTTTTAAAGATCAAATTATTGCAATAATGTAATTTTTCCATTTAAAGGTATGGTTATATCTGTCTAGTTAGTCAAGTTGTCTTGATGCTTCTTTTATGTTTTTGTATATACCCTGTCCTTGTTAAATATGTCTAAGAAAGGGCCAAGATTACTGATTATTTAATCATTGTATCCTCTCTGCTACAATTCCCTATGTGAAATGAGTATCTTTGAGTCAAGTATACTTTCTTCTATAAACTTATTTTGTCCTTAATATTTGTGTTTAGGTTCTGTTAAAATATGAACACAATGGTGAGGTCAGAAAGCTGAAAGGGCTGAGCTCAAGTGAGGTTTTGTTAATACCATGAGCCATAAGTAACCCATGGTCTAAACAATTCCTGATATTCCGCTTCTACTTGTCTGTTGGGGAAGCTGCCCCTCAGCCGCCTCTCAGCTGTTCTTCAGAGCCTGCATCATCTGTACAATCAGGGAGCCAGGTGAATCTTGATCCTTTCCCAGGAGAGGTAAAGGAAGCTAAAAACAGGAGGGTTAGGAAGACAGCATCTCATGAGGATGCCAAGTGTGGTTTTGGGATGGAGTTTTCTAGTTTAAACAGTTCTATCATTATTAAAGTTACTTAATTGTTAGCAAGGATCTTTGGTAGTGAATTGCAACGGTAACTTCTAAACAAAAGAATTCTTGATCTTTTTGGTTTTGTACAGTAGAATCCTGCTAATCTATGAAATGCACTTAACACATCAGCTGGACCTATTTCCTGAATGCAGGGTGACCCTTCTGTTATTTAAAGGGGTAAAAAATTCTGGAGACTTGAGAAAAAAGGCCATGGACGGTGCTATTGATGGTTCCTTAATAAACCCTACATTGGTAAGTACAAGTAAGAATGAGTAAACTGTTCAGGGCATTTACCAGTAAGTTAATTTTTCGTGATGTTGTAGTCTAGCCTAATAATCATCTTCAGATAAAAAAGCCTTATTCTTGAGGCGGAGCCAAGATGGCGGCGTGAGTAGAGCAGTGGAAATCTCCTCCCAAAAACACATAGAGCTATGAAAATATAACAAAGAAAAATCTTCCTAAAATAGAGACCACAGGACACAGGACAACATCCAGACCACATCCACACCTGCAAGAACCCAGCGCCTTGTGAAGGGGGTAAGATACAAGCCCCGGCCCGGCGGAACCCGAGCGCCCCTCCCCCCGGCTCCCGGCGGGTGGAGAGAAACCGGAGCGGTTTTTTTTCTTTTTTTTTGGCGAGCGCTTTTTGGAAGCCTTAGAGGGACGGGCCCCCGTTGCTGGGGAGGCAGGGTGGCGGGACCGGTGAGGAGGTGCCTGGGAACGGCGCCGGAGGACAAAGAATATCCCGCGTTTCTCCCTGCGAGACCTGGGGGCGGGTGCCTGAGACCGGTGCCTGAGGACGGAGGAGGTCGCGCGTTTTTCCCCTTTTTTTTTTTTTTTTTTTTCTCTTTTTGGCGAGCGCTTTTTGGAAGCCTTGAAGGGACGGGGACCCCAGTGCTAGGGAGACACGGTGGCGGGACTGGTGAGCGGGTGGCTGGGACCGGCGCCTGAGGACAAAGAATATCCCCCGTTTTTCCCTGCGGGACCGGTGGGCGGGGGCCTGAGACCGGCACTTGAGGACAGAGGAAATCGCGCGTTTTTCCCCTTTTTTTTTTCTCTTTTCTGCGAGTGCTTTTTGGAAGCCTAAAAGGGACAGGGACCCCGGTGCTAGGGAGGCAGGGCGGCGGGACTGGTGAGCGGGTGCCTGGGACCGGCACCTGAGGACAAAGAATATCCCGCATTTTTCCCTGTGGGACCGGTGGGTGGGTGCCTGAGACCAGCACCTGAGGACGGAAGAAATCGTGCGTTTTTCCCCTTTTTTTTCTCTCTTTTTGCCGAGTGCTTTTTGGAAGCCTTGAAGGGACAGGGACCCCGGTGCTAGGGAGGCAGGGCGGCGGGACTGGTGAGCGGGTGCGTGGGACCAGTGCCTGAGGACAAAGAATATTGAGCGTTCCTTCCCTGCGGGACCGGTGGGTGGGTGCTTTTTGGAAGCCCTGAAAGGACAGGGACCCTGGTGCTAGGGAGACAGGGCAGCAGGACCAGTGAGCGGGTGCCTGGGACCGGCACCTGAGGACAAAAAAAAAAAAAAAAAAATCGCTTGTTTTTTCCTTTTTTTTTTTTTTTTCTCTTTCTTTCTGTTCCCTCTCTCATTGTTCCTGCTGTTGTTTTGGTTTGGAGAGTGCTTTTTGGAAATCTTAAAGGGGCAGGACAGGTCACTTAGACCAGAAGCAGGGAATCTGGGGATCTCTGGGCACTCTAACCCCCTGGGCAGCAGGGAGCACAGAGGCCCCTTACGGAGATAAATAGTCTCCTGGCTGCTCCCCCTCCAACGGGGCTCCACCATTTTGGAGGAACAGCCCCAGCCAGGCCAAGCCCACAGCAACAGCGGAGATAAACCCCAAAGCAACTGGGCAGGAAGCAGAAGCCCTGTCTGCGCGCAGCTGCCCAGCACAAGCCACTAGAGGTCGCTATTCTCCCAGGAAAAGGCTACAAACCAACAAGAAGGGAAGCTCTTCCAGCGGTCACTTGTACCAGCTCTGCAAACTATCTCTATCACCATGAAAAGGCAAAACTACAGGCAGACAAAGATCACAGAGACAACACCTGAGAAGGAGACAGACCTAACTAGTCTTCCTGAAAAAGAATTCAAAATAAAAATCATGAACATGCTGACAGAGATGCAGAGAAAAATGCAAGAGCAATGGGATGAGATGCAGAGAAAAATGCAAGAGCAGTGGGATGAGATGCAGAGAAAAATGCAAGAGCAGTGGGATGAAGTCCGGAAGGAGATCACAGATGTCAGGAAAGAGATCACAGAAGTGAAACAATCCCTGGAAGGATTTATAAGCAGAATGGATAAGATGCAAGAGGCCATTGAAGGAATAGAAGCCAGAGAACAGGAACGTATAGAAGCTGACATAGAGAGAGATAAAAGGATCTCCAGGAATGAAACAACACTAAGAGAAATATGTGACCAATACAAAAGGAAAAACATTCGTATTATAGGGATACCAGAAGAGGAAGAAAGAGGAAAAGGGATAGAAAGTGTCTTTGAAGAAATAATTGCTGAAAACTTCCCCAAACTGGGGGAGGAAATAATCGAACAGACCATGGAATTATACAGAACCCCCAACAGAAAGGATCCAAGGAGGACAACACCAAGACACATAATAATTAAAATGGCAAGGATCAAGGACAAGGAAAGAGTTTTAAAGGCAGCTAGAGAGAAAAAGGTCACCTATAAAGGAAAACCAATCAGGCTAACATCAGACTTCTCAACAGAAACCCTACAGGCCAGAAGAGAATGGCATGATATACTTAATGCAATGAAACAGAAGGGCCTTGAACCAAGGATACTGTATCCAGCACGACTATCATTTAAATATGATGGTGGGATCAAACAATTCCCAGACAAGCAAAAGCTGAGGGAATTTGCTTCCCACAAACCACCTCTACAGGGCATCCTACAGGGACTGCTCTAGATGGGAGCACCCCTAAAAAGAGCACAGAACAAAACACACAACATATGAAGAATGGAGGAGGAGGAATAAGAAGGGAGAGAAGAAAAGACTCTCCAGCTGTTATATAACAGCTCAATAAGCGAGCTAAGTTAGGCAGTAAGATACTAAAGAAGCTAACCTTGAACCTTTGGTAACCACGAATCTAAAGCCTGCAATGGCAATAAGTACATATCTTTCAATAGTCACCCTAAATGTAAATGGACTTAATGCACCAATCAAAAGACATAGAGTAATAGAATGGATAAAAAAGCAAGACCCATCTATATGCTGCTTACAAGAAACTCACCTTAAACCCAAAGATAAGCATAGACTAAAAGTCAAGGGATGGAAAAACATATTTCAGGCAAACAACAGTGAGAAGAAAGCAGGGGTTGCAGTACTAATATCAGACAAAATAGACTTCAAAACAAAGAAAGTAACAAGAGATAAAGAAGGCCACTACATAATGATAAAGGGCTTAGTCCAACAAGGGGATATAACCATTCTAAATATATATGCACCCAATACAGGAGCACCAGCATATGTGAAGCAAATACTAACAGAACTAAAGAGGGAAATAGACTGCAATGCATTCATTGTAGGAGACTTCAACACACCACTCACCCCAAAGGATAGATCCACCGGGCAGAAAATAAGTAAAGACACACAGGCACTGAACAACACACTAGAACAGATGGACCTAATAGACATCTATAGAACTTTACATCCAAAAGCAACAGGATATACATTCTTCTCAAGTGCACATGGAACATTCTCCAGAATAGACCACATACTAGCTCACAAAAAGAGCCTCAGTAAATTCCACAATATTGAAATTCTACCAACCAATTTTTCAGACCACAAAGGTATGAAAGTAGAAATAAATTCTACAAAGAAAACAAAAAGGCTCACAAACACATGGAGGCTTAACAACATGCTACTAAATAATCAATGGATCAATGAACAAATCAAAATAGAGATCAAGGAATATATAGAAACAAATGACAACAACAACACTAAGCCCCAACTTCTGTGGGATGCAGCGAAAGCAGTCTTAAGAGGAAAGTATATAGCAATCCAGGCACACTTGAAGAAGGAAGAACAATCCCAAATGAATAGTCTAACATCACAACTATTAAAACTGGAAAAAGAAGAACAAATGAGGCCTAAAGTCAGCAGAAGGAGGGACATAATAAAGATCAGAGAAGAAATAAACAAAATTGAGAAGAATAAAACAATAGGAAAAATCAACGAAACCAAGAGCTGGTTCTTTGAGAAAATAAACAAAATAGATAAGCCTCTAGCCCAACTTATTAAGAGAAAAAGAGAGTCAACACAAATCAACATAATCAGAAATGAGAATGGAAAAATCACGACAGACTCCACAGAAATACAAAGAATTATTAAAGACTACTATGAAAACCTATATGCCAACAAGCTGGAAAACCTAGAAGAAATGGACAACTTCCTAGAAAAATACAACCTCCCAAGACTGACCAAGGAAGAAACACAAAAGTTAAACAAACCAATTACAAGCAAAGAAATTGAAACAGTAATCAAAAAACTACCCAAGAACAAAACCCCGGGGCCGGACGGATTTACCTCGGAATTTTATCAGACACACAGAGAAGACATAATACCCATTCTCCTTAAAGTGTTCCACAAAATAGAAGAAGAGGGAATACTCCCAAACTCATTCTATGAAGCCAACATCACCCTAATACCAAAACCAGGAAAAGACCCCACCAAAAAAGAAAATTACAGACCAATATCCCTGATGAATGTAGATGCAAAAATACTCAATAAAATATTAGCAAACAGAATTCAACAGTATATCAAAAGGATCATACACCATGACCAAGTGGGGTTCATCCCAGGGATGCAAGGATGGTACAACATTCGAAAATCCATCAACATCATCCACCACATCAACAAAAAGAAAGACAAAAACCACATGATCATCTCCATAGATGCTGAAAAAGCATTTGACAAAATTCAACATCCATTCATGATAAAAACTCTCAGCAAAATGGGAATAGAGGGCAAGTACCTCAACATAATAAAGGCCATATATGATAAACCCACAGCCAGCATTATACTGAACAGCGAGAAGCTGAAAGCATTTCCACTGAGATCGGGAACCAGACAGGGATGCCCACTCTCCCCACTGTTATTTAACATAGTACTGGAGGTCCTAGCCACGGCAATCAGACAAAACAAAGAAATACAAGGAATCCAGATTGGTAAAGAAGAAGTTAAACTGTCACTATTTGCAGATGATATGATACTGTACATAAAAAACCCTAAAGACTCCACTCGAAAACTACTAGAACTGATATCGGAATACAGCAAAGTTGCAGGATACAAAATCAACACACAGAAATCTGTAGCTTTCCTATACACTAACAACGAATCAATAGAAAGAGAAATCAGGAAAACAATTCCATTCACCATTGCATCAAAAAGAATAAAATACCTAGGAATAAACCTAACCAAGGAAGTGAAAGACTTATACTCTGAAAACTACAAGTCACTCTTAAGAGAAATTAAAGGGGACACTAATAAATGGAAACTCATCCCATGCTCATGGCTAGGAAGAATTAATATCGTCAAAATGGCCATCCTGCCGAAAGCAATATACAAATTTGATGCAATCCCTCTCAAATTACCAGCAACATTCTTCAATGAATTGGAACAAATAATTCAAAAATTCATATGGAAACACCAAAGACCCCGAATAGCCAAAGCAATCCTGAAAAAGAAGAATAAAGTAGGGGGGATCTCACTCCCCAACTTCAAGCTCTACTACAAAGCCATAGTAATCAAGACAATTTGGTACTGGCACAAGAACAGAGCCACAGACCAGTGGAACAGATTAGAGACCCCAGAAATTAACCCAAACATATATGGTCAATTAATATTTGATAAAGGAGCCATGGACATACAATGGCAAAATGACAGTCTCTTCAACAGATGGTGCTGGCAAAACTGGACAGCTACATGTAGGAGAATGAAACTGGACCATTGTCTAACCCCATATACAAAGGTAAACTCAAAATGGATCAAAGACCTGAATGTAAGTCACGAAACCATTAAACTCTTGGAAAAAAACATAGGCAAAAACCTCTTAGACATAAACATGAGTGATCTCTTCTTGAACATATCTCCCCGGGCAAGGAAAACAACAGCAAAAATGAGCAAGTGGGACTACATTAAGCTGAAAAGCTTCTGTACAGCGAAAGACACCATCAATAGAACAAAAAGGAACCCTACAGTATGGGAGAATATATTTGAAAATGACAGATCTGATAAAGGCTTGACGTCCAGAATATATAACGAGCTCACACGCCTCAACAAACAAAAAACAAATAACCCAATTAAAAAATGGGCAGAGGAACTGAACAGACAGTTCTCCAAAAAAGAAATACAGATGGCCAAGAGACACATGAAAAGATGCTCCACATCGCTAATTATCAGAGAAATGCAAATTAAAACTACAATGAGGTATCACCTCACACCAGTAAGGATAGCTGCCATCCAAAAGACAAACAACAACAAATGTTGGCGAGGCTGTGGAGAAAGGGGAACCCTCCTACACTGCTGGTGGGAATGTAAATTAGTTCAACCATTGTGGAAAGCAGTATGGAGGTGCATCAAAATGCTCAAAACAGACCTACCATTTGACCCAGGAATTCCACTCCTAGGAATTTACCCTAAGAACGCAGCAATCAAGTTTGAGAAAGACAGATGCACTCCTATGTTTATCGCAGCACTATTTACAATAGCCAAGAATTGGAAGCAACCTAAATGTCCATCTGTAGATGAATGGATAAAGAAGATGTGGTACATATACACAATGGAATACTACTCAGCCATAAGAAGTGGAAAAATCCAACCATTTGCAGCAACATGGATGGAGCTGGAGAGTATTATGCTCAGTGAAATAAGCCAAGCGGAGAAAGAGAAATACCAAATGATTTCACTCATCTGAGGAGTATAGGAACAAAGAAAAACTAACGGAACAAAACAGCGGCAGAATTACAGAACCCAAAAATGGACTAACAGGTACCAAAGGGAAAGGAACTGGGGAGGATGGGTGGGCAGGGAGGGATAAGGGGGGGGAAGAAGAAGGGGGGTATTAAGATTAGCATGCATGGGGGGAGGGAGAAAGGGGAGGGTGGGCTGCACAACACAGAGAGGACAAGTAGTGACTCTACCACATTTTGCTAAGCTGAGGGACAGTAACCGTAATGTGGTTGTTAGGGGGGACCTGATATAGGGGAGAGCATAGTAAACATAGTATTCTTCAGGTAAGTGTAGATTAAAAATTTAAAAAAAAAAAAAAAGAAAGAAAGAAAGAAAAGGGGGATTACTCCTTAACAGGATAAAACTATTGGTAAATCAAAGATCAACGCATGCTTTAAATATCCTTAATGTTGATCACTTAAAGGGTGTCAGATGATCAGCTATGGAGGTACTCTTTTCTGATAATATTCCTTTCTCTTAATTAAAAAAAAAAAAAAAAAAAGCAGTTACTGTGTGCTGACCTCTAATGAGTTCTGCACAGTGGTATAGAGGGCATGTCAAAGTGTGGGCAAAGGGTCTGTTTGTTTCTACGCAGAAGATCAAGGCCTAGCTTGGATACCCAGAAAATGAACTAAGATACGATATGAGGAGGAGCTTCCGGCATCAGCACTCTCTGGAGGACTTGTGCCGGGGGATGATCATCAAAAAGCCTCCACAGGGATCCGGACGATGCTGCGGTTGTGGCTGCATCCAGCCCACTGTCTCCTGGACTTGCCATAAGAAGGAGGAGGGAGATGTCTAGGCTGGCATGTGCATACAGTGAGACAACGAATTTGACCGGATCTGTACTGTTGGAACTCAACCAGGAGTTGGGAGGGGTGCAAGTTGTAGCACCCCAAAATCTCATGACTATAGACTATCTATGGTTAAAAGAACATATGGGATGTGAACAGATCCCAGAAATGGGCTGCTTTAATTTGTCTGATGGTTCAAGTACAGTTGGAAAATATCCATCATATCATAGATAAATTTTCACAAATGCCTAGGATGCCTAAATGGTTTTCTTGGCTTCACTGGAGATGGCTGGTAATTATAGATTTGCTTTGTTTATGTCACCGTATTCCTATTATGTTAATATGAGTGTGCAAATTAGTTAGTAGTTTAAAACCTATACATACTTAAGGTATTATACAAGAAGATATGTCAAAGAAATAATCAATCCTCCCAAGTTTCCTTCATATGCTACATCTATAGCTTTTCTTCTTCCTTCCTAATTACAAACCTTAAATAGAATTCGTGCCTCATATAGAATTTACCGAGTATCATAATTCCTCCAGGTGGTAAAGATACCTCGAGACAAGTGCTGGGCATAGAAGCCACAGGGCATAAATCTGCAAAGAAGTAAAAAGCTAACCTTTGCAAACAATATGGCTTCTCTCTCACTTACCAACTTTACATTTCCCTGTATGGCCCCGGAAGATGACTGGTTAGCCAGAGACGGGTAAGATTCCTCAAGGGAGGAACAACCTAAGACAGGCACAGTCGCAGGGGGGCCATCAGGTGAGAATTTGGGGATCAACAGAGGTGAGGCTCAGAACCTCACCCCCCCTGCTTTGAGAGAAATCTTCTGCATCCGTGGATGTCTTGCTGCCCTTGTCTAGCCTGGATTAATACTTAGTCCATAGGCACACACCTGATCATCTGATCATCTACATTTGCCTTCTTACAGCACTAAACTATGTTTTCTACCTTTATCTTGCATCTACCTACCACTTCAGCATTTTATTAAAAATAAAAATAATAATAATAATAGGAGAAATGTGGGATCAACATATAAATCAAGTACAAAAATCAAATGAATATTCATATTTGACCTGATGGTTTATAGGTCATATTGCATGATCAAAACCGAAAGTTTCTGTGATGAATGCCCTTGTACTGTTCACCATGTAAGAATTTATTCACTCTGTAAGAATTCGTTCACCATGTAAGAACTTGTTCGTTATGCTTCAGAAGATTGGAGACTGACGAGAATTAGGCTTGAGATGGATTAATGATTGTACATTGAGCATTGACCCCCCTATACTGAATTTTATTGTTGTTAACAACCATTTGATCAATAAATATGAGAGATGCCCTCTAAAAAAAAAAAAAAAAAAAGCCTTATTCAAGCTGTGGAGGGGGGTCAGGTTTAGCCAACCTTGAATTTAACAGTGAATAGAAGCCGAAGTGCCAGGCTCTGCTCTAGGACATGTGAAAGGTTGTGGTCTGGCTCTGATGTCATGGCAGAAGGCCATGGCCAGGATCTCCATCTTCTCATCTAAACTTGGAAATCTCCGCAGAGGAGGTAACGCATAGTGGTTGAGAGCACACCCCGTGGAGTCACATTATCAGGACTTAATCCCAGCTCTGCCATTTATTGTGACTTTGAACAAGTGGTAGCCAAATACTTAGTGCTTACTCTGTTCCTGGCGTTCTAAGTGCTTTACATATACTAACTTGATTACTCGTCACAACAGCCCTGTGAAGTAAGCGGTGTGATTACCTGAACCTCACCAGTAACATGCCCAAGGTGTTTGCTAGTCCCCTCGGTGGTGAGTGGGAGCCGGGCTTCGCGCGCAGATGTTACTTGCTGTGGTTTCCTCATCTACTGCATGTGAATAAGGTCTATTTCTTAGGGTAGTTGTGAAAATTAAAGAATATTCAGGTGAAATGTTTAGAATATGGTATTTCCCATATTAGCCCTTAGTAAATGTTATTTTTAAAAAATTTTTTACAGTTTAAGTTTCTTGCAGCTTTAAAATTCTGTGATTTTCTGACACCCGGGCCCTTGAGAGAGCCGTTCTGAAAATGTAGCCCGTAGGTATTATGAAGAAGAACGGCCTGACGTTGGAGTTGCCTTGAGACAGGGTATGCATCTTCAGAACATTCCCAGGTCTGTGTGTAATTCGTTTGTTCTCCTTGGTAGATTGTTGATCCATTTCAGATACTTGTGGCAGCCAACAAAGCGGTTCACCTCTACAAACTGGGAAAAATGAAGACAAGAACTCTGTCTACTGAAGTTATTTTCAACCTTTCCCCAAATAACAATGTAATTAATATGGATTTTATTTACTTTTTTTCTGTTGACCTCGTCATGATAACCTGTGTGTTCCTCAGTGTTGGGTTGGAGGCTAAATTCTTTTAGGCCTGTTGTTAGTAACAAATCAAAATAATAGTGACAAGAGCTCTGGAATAGAGAGCTGAGGTTTGGCACTGCCTCTTAATAGACAATAAGCTCTGATGTCACTTCACATATGAGTAAAAAAAAGTTAAGCTAAGCTGAGGTTAGTTTTATCTGTTCTTCCTGGGTCAGGAAGATCCCTCTAAATAATATCTAAATCTTAATGATGAAACACTAGGCATGGATCTTGTAAACTACTTGAAGACAGGACCCATGTCTTTTCCATGTACCAGAAGCCTACCCGGTACCCAGAACAGCCTTTAACACATGCTTTCTTATAGGCCTAGAGCATAGGGAGAGTTTGTGGCTTAAGATCCTGATAATAATCAGTTATTGAACTGAAGACATTACACCTGTGGCACATTTAAAAGAAAATCTGAAATTTCGCTGTTGAAGTTTTAGTGTTACTGCTATTATTCATGATACAACCAGGTACTAATATCATCAAGAGGAAAATTAGGAAGCCTGTGGCATGGTTTAAAATACAGATGTTTGAAAAGTTTATAAAATGCATATAATAGAATTCCCCAGTACCTAGGGTAGAAATTACCAAGTAATTATTGTTTCTTCGAGATCATTTCAAATAATTCGAGAAACTTTGCCATTCAGTAAATAGCCATTGAGCTTGTCCCTGTCCCAGTTCCAGTTCTACAGGCAGCAGAAAGAAGGATATTCCTGAGGAAGGCAGATGATGACAGAAATTCACATGAAAGAATGGGAACAATAATTCAATTTATGGGAACAGCAAAGCAGCAATTCATTCTGTAAGAAATAGAGCACAGTGGGGAGTGACATTTGAACTGGACCTCGAAGGATGTGGCGCTCTAGGTAGAGGACAAAGTGTGAGACCAGGCAAAACAGTTTGAAATGACGGGCTCCTCAAGTGGTTAGAAGGCCGGTGTGCATGGCCAGAGGGTCCCTTGGGGCCAGAGGGAGGGGGTCCGCATGCCATGCCGAGAAGTCTGGGCCTAACAGCACCAGCAGGAGCAGCAGCTCTGAGCAGAGAGTGTCCTCGGGCACAGCTGGTAGGTGTTAGGAAGGGATTCTGGAAGGGAAAAGCTGCAGGCAGACAGAACCATTAGAATATGAAAAATAAGAGCCTGCCTGGAGAAGAAGGCAGATGGGGGATGTTTCAGATATTGGAACTACTTGTTTATTGTGTTTTTTTTTTTAACTTAGATTTCAGAGGCACTGAAAAAATTTGGTATATCAGCAAATGACACTTCAATTCTAATTGTTTACATTGAAGAGGGAGAAAAACAAATAAATCGGGAAGACCTGATATCTCAGGTAGAAGGTCATCAAGTATCTCTGAAAAATCTTCCTGAAATAACAAACATCACAGAAGTCAAAAAGGTTTGTGAACCTCTAATTTTAGAAAGAGTATGATAAATGAGGAATAATTCTGTTTCTGTTTGCTTATTGTTCACCAATGCTTCTCTCTTTTTTGAACTTTTAAGACAGATTAATGGAAAATTACTTGGAAAGTAATTATAGATGCAAAGAATTGGAAGATGCAGGTTTATGTAAAATATTATTAGAAAGTTACTTGACAAAAACATTCTCTACTTAAGAAAGAATAGCTAACTTTAAGTATCAGACTCACATAGTACATTTGAAACGTAAAATAAATCTAGTATGAAGTTAATATCTAGATGTGTGCCTTTTAAAATTAGTTCAAATTTGGTGTCTATGTTTAGAGACTTATCAACGTACCTGCAATTTAAAGGGAACTTTTGACCTAAGTGGTGATTGCTACATACTTTGCTTACTTTAATCACATTTGTGATTTGTAGTTTCATACGATTATCCCAATAACAGAATGATATAATCTCACTTAGACAAGTTTGTATAATGAAAATTAGTAGTACATGAATATATCACCATGTCATAATTTATCTTTTATTTTTACAGATATATAAGCTGTCTTCACAAGAAGAAAATATTGGGACATTATTGGATGATGTCATTTGTAGAATGTCAACAAAAGATGTTTTGTGAAATGACAGATAGTAAACTTTCAACATTTATCAAAACCATTGATTTCCCTTTCCTTTTTATAAAATTTATATGTGTTCCTTAAAGAAACTTTTAAATACAATGGTAAAACAAAACAAAAAAAATACACCTAATCCTATATTAATATTTTAGTATTTTAAAAGAGAATCACTGTTACTTCTATTTGTTATTGTCTTCTACTCTCCTGTTTCTATTCCTATATAACTGGAATAATTGGATGTCTGTAATGTACTGGGTTCTTGGAATAGTGATTTCATATCCATCAGCTCATGCCCCTGCTTATTTCTGACTACCCTGGCATTCTCCCTCCAAGGCTTCTGGTTCTAAGGGTTCTACATTCAAGACTTCACTTAATTCTCACCATGCCTCAGGAGGTAGATACTGTTTTACCCCCATTTTTAAAACAGGCACAAAAGGTTACTTATTAGAAACAAAAATAACTTGCCAAATTTAATACAGCTAATGTAAAGTCATGTGTAATAAATTAATTGGACTTTTTTCTGTTACCTTATTTTTTTGATCGGCCAAAATTAACTAGGTCAGATGGCAGCCTGTATAACTCAGCTCCTGGAACCGATTCCTGTCACCTCTACCTCCTGTCTCTCTTCAGTTCTTGGGGCAGTAAAATGCCTGTTCCATATCCTCCTTTGTTCCCCTCTACCCAACCACAACTTCATAATTAGTCCCTTTGATTATCTATATGAATCTTCTTGAATTACCCTGATTTGAGTGTTGGGCCTGATCCTCTTTCCCTTACTCAGAGAATTGGTTCAAACCTAGGTTACAGAGCATGTCTAACATAGTGTTAGAGTGCTGGAATCACCATACTGGGATGTCCGAACATCTTAGCAGGGATGGTGTGCCTGTCTGCCTCTCTACCCCTTCACATGACTGGCCATTGTCTTCTTTCACTCATGTCCTTTAAATTGTGAGCTCTCAGTGGAGTCCAGGGCATGGGCCTGAGGTATGGGTATCAAGTAACAATAGAAATATAAGTACTAAATGTGAAGAGCAAAGGCTTCAAAGGACAGAGCAGATGCCAGAATCCATCTGGTCCATAATGGTCAGAAGTCTTGTGCAGAAGGAGGTATTAGCCTGGATATTAAACAAACAACCTTAGCTACGTACTGGAATTTGGCCAAGTGTGGCCTGATCCCTGGCAATAAATAGGATGGGTAATGGGCCTTCGGGGTGAGTCTCACACCAACCCAGTGGAGCCTGTTCTCTTATACGGTGCTTTACACTTATTCATATTTCACCAAACTAGTCAGACATGTGCCTGTGGTACTGAAAGATGCAGGCTATGGAGTCAGAGCTGTCACAAATTGAGATGCCACGTGCCACATTCGGGGGGGCTTTGGGTAGAAGATCTCAGCTTTCTGGCCTTGGTTCCCCATTTGCAAAATGGGGACATTAACTTCAACCTCAGGACTTAGGTTGTCATGAGCTCAGGCTTATAACAAATAGCACAGCCCAGAAAAGGGCCTCCTCACGGTGACAGCCATCTAATATCTTGGGGAATAACAGCTACCTCCCCTCTCTTGGCACCAGGCAGCAGTGCCCAGGCAGAGAGTAAAATGAGACTCGCTGATGGCAGGAAAGTAACACAGTGCAGTCACTTTGGACAACTGCTGGGTAGCTCCTCAAAATGTTAAAACAATTTCCACCTGATCCAGCAATTCTGCTCCTCGTTTCATGCCCAGGAATTGCAGACGTGTTCAAACAAAAACTTGTACGTGAAAGCTCAGAGCAGCACTCTTCACAATAGCGGAAACAACCCAAATGGCCACAGTGGATGACTGGATACATAAACGTGCTCTATCCCGACTAAGGAACGTGATTCAGCCATAGGAGCAACGACGTGCTGATGCATGTACAGCATGAGGGAACCATGAAAACATGAAGTAACATGGCTGAATAGAGAACTTCACATTTTGCATGGTTCCATGTGAACAAAACATCGAGAATAGGGAAATCCAAGGAAATGTCAGATTAGTGTTTTCAGAGGTGTTGGGGATAGGGGCAAAGAGGGAGTGAATGCCGAGCACGCAAGGGGCTTCCTTCGGGAAGAAGAAAATGCTTTGGAAGTAGACCCAGGTGATGCTTGCGTGACACTGCAAGTGTACGAAATGCCACTGAAATGTACACATTAAGGTGGTTAATTAACACATGAAATGAGAGAAGCAGCACCCCTGCCTTCCTGTTAGGAGCTCACGACCTTAGCTGGATCCCTTTAGACTCTCGAAGTCAGCTGGGCACAGCCAGGCAGATGCCTCTCAACCCTCAGTTTCCTCTGAAAGCAGGACCAAGAGCCTGGAGTGTGCCACGACTTTCAGGCTTCATCCTCTACCGAGATTCACCCGCAAGTCCCCGGGGCACACACAGCTGCGGCCACCACCTGGCGGGCCACTCAGGCTTTCCCTGCCAGCTTGTGTGTGTTCATTATTTTTAGGTTACATATTTCCAAACCTGAATTAGAGCATACTGTCTTACAACCTTTTACTGCTTGGAGCTATTATTTTAACAATCTTTTCCACGTCAATATATCCTCCTCATCACGTAGTTCAAGCTGTAGGAAGGAGGGAAAGCCTGAATGTAAACTGAGGCCATGGGGTGTCGAGGAAGCCACAGACCCCGGTGAGGAAACTGAAGGAGCAGCTGGGGACAGACCTCAGGCCTCAGGCCCTGCAGCTTGACCATTAGGTTTCTGACCGGTTAATGTTAGACTCGCTAGGAACCCTCCCCTACACTTTGGCCCTCTGTCTGACTGCTGGCTCACACTCAGCTTAACTCGGAAATGCTGAAAATGAACTTCAGGGTAGGGAAAACAACGTAACAAACACCCATGGCTCACCGCCTCAACATTTCTGATGGGGAAGGCTTCCGGGTGGCTCCTTAGGGGCAGACATGAGTTTCACCCCAAGCCTGACCTCTCTCCAGCATCCCCTGGAGGCTCTTGCCAGAAACCTGGTGGGCATCTCTGACTCCGTCCTTACCCTCATTCCCAGTAGGACTGTAAGTAACACCTGCCATTTCTACTCCCCAAGCACCTGCAGGCCGGTCAGGTCTCATTGTCAGGGTCACCCCCCTTTGGCCTGAGCCACCGCTGTCTCTCACCGGGCCTCGGTTGGCCCAGATGGCTCCTTTGTGAACACAGAACGAGGCACCCCACCTTGGCAGAGGAGCCCATTGCATGCACAGTTCAGTGGGCGACAATGCTTTATTTGAGCAAAGAAGGAAATAGTGGCTCTCCTATGGGCAGACCTAGCTCTGTCCAGGCTCACGGCTTGTCGTTGGGCACATGAGGTTCCACTCGGGTTCTCTCTCGGCCCCCTTGGCCAGGTGCTCTTCCAAGGTGAGCAAAGTGCATCTGCACCTGAGGCCACCCCTCCCTGGAGCCCTGCACACCTTCTGGGGCCGGGGGACACCCACTCCCATTCCTGCCACCCCCAGCCCTTCCCACGTGGAGCTAGACGCATGCATGTGCACACCCAAACACCCCACACTCACATAACCCTGACTCTGTCACTCCCACCAGAAGCACAGTGGCCTCCTGTGGTGCTGGGAATAGAGTCCTAACCCCTAACCTGGAAGGCAGGCTCTGCATGGCCAGACCCCTGCTGCCCACCGACCTCCTTTGGTGGCCATGTGGGCCGTCGTTTCCTGAAAGCCTTGCCTTTGTCCTGCCTCAGAAACCTTTCATGCTGCTGTCGCCTCGGCCTGAACCACTGCCTTCACTCACCCTGCTCAGGCCTACCCAGCCTTCTGAACTCTGTCTGTGTCCTCCCAGTGTCGTTCTGTTTCATTTTCCCTGTTTATTTAGTGCTACATTTCAGCGCAGAACAGTTAAGTGCTCTTGCGGCACAGGTATGACCAGCGTTCAGCACCCGCGTCAGCTGCACACTGTACAGGTGCCCAGCGGCTTCTGTCAACATTGTTGGAAGCTAAAAAGAACCGTTGCTCATTACAGGTGCATGTACACAACACTGCCTCCGGGGCCTGACTGCAGTGGGTGAATGGAGGTGGAGCCTAGTGAGGTAAGTGCAAGGAACTGCATCAGATCAAGTTCACAGGCACCAGGGGCAGCACACACACGGACAGGCAGCTCTGAAGGACCTTGCGTCCTGAGCCAGGGGACCTGGACCTTGACTTGTGATGACAGCACACAGGACCAGGGTGCAGCCAGGCTCCTAGCAGGCGTGTGGAAGGACTGAGGCCATCAGACACTCCATGGGGCCAGGTAGACAAAGTCTGGGCCTGAACCGCTATGCGAAGAGTGGGTACAGGCCATCCAGAGGGTGAGGACTCCTGAGCTCGCCCAGACCTGCTTTTCCCTCAAGGCTCCTTCCCTGCCTATCACACAGGTGACTGTAATGGGCGCCCTGCTCTGTCATAGCCCAGCTTCTTGTCCTGGGGTTTTATGCTCATCAAATGTCCAGGCACCAGCCAATGTGATGCCATCCAGGGCCTAGGCCCCAGAGGTGGGGCAAGCCCTGCCCTGTCTCCAGGGACGCGTGTCTGAGGCTGAGGGCACAGGTAGGCGAAGGCCTCTGTGGACACGCAAGGCTGCTGCGGTAGCAGGTGAGATGACCGAGGGGAAGGACAGTGCTCTGAGGGCGGCCTTGAGCCCAGACTCTCCTAACTATCAACACTGGGCCATTTTTGGTAACTGACTATCAAGCCACTTCAGGAGCCCAAAAATTTACAGTGAAGGGCAGGAGACATTGCTGAAGTTTGTGGCTGGGAACAAAGGAATCCTGCAGTGTTTGGACCCTGGGAGAGGGACTGATGGGCCGGGGACATGGGGTCAGGCTGCTGCTGGGTGCTGCCCCACTGCAGCCAGAAGCTGGTAATACAAGGAAAAGGGGAAGGAGGGTGGAGAGGAGGGTAGTTTATGTGCCACAGCTTATATATGTTATTGTATTACATCCGCCTCAGTATCCCGGAAAGCAGGTTTCACCTCGCCGAGTTTACAGATGGCGAAACAGAGGCTCAGAGAGGTTAAGTGACGAGCCCTAAGTCACAGAGCTAGAGAGGGACGGAGCCAGGGCTAATGCCGGCCTTTCTGACCCTGCACTTCCTCCCTTTGGGGTGGCCTGCTGCTTCACAGCTGGATGGTGGGAGAGGCAGGACACTCACATGGCTTCCTCTCTCTTCCCCAAGGTGACTGGGAAGGTGCGCAGAGGCACGCAGCTCTCTCTGGTGGACTTTGAGATTCAGACCCAGAAGCCATCCATGGCTGCTTGTCACATCCGCCAATACCAGGAGAGTGACCGCCAGGGCGTCCTGCACTTGCTTTCCCAGGGGATATCTGAGCATTTCCCCACCGCATTCCGCCACGTCCTGAAGCTACCCCGAACCCTTGTGCTTTTGCTTTTGGGGCCCCTCACCTGCTTTGTGGCCTCTGGCTCCTGGCTCCTGGCCCTGGTGGCCAGCCTTACCCTCCTTGCTGCCCTGGGGTTCCTTGCCAAGTACCCCTGGACCGAGTTTGAAGTCTTATGTTTGCGCACAGACATGGCCGACATCACGAGATCCTACTTCAGCGACTGTGGCTCCTGCTACTGGGTGGTTGAGTCTGGGGGTCAGGTGGTGGGCATGGTGGGAGCTCTGCCCATGACGAAGCCCTCTCTGCAGAAGGAGCAGTTGCAGCTGCTTCACCTAAACGTGGCCCGCGAGCACCGTGGTCAGGGGATAGCGAGAGCCCTGGTCAGGACTGTCCTCCGGTTTGCGCAGGAGCAGGGCTACAGTGAGGTTGTCCTCAGCACCAGTGCTTTGCAGCTCTCCGCCTTGGCCCTCTACCGCAGCCTGGGCTTCCAGAAGGTGGGCCGGTATTTCTTCTCCTCGAGCTGGAGGCTAATTGATGTTCCCGCATTCCAGTTCAGATACTGCCTCTCCTCTGCTCAGGGGCCTCAGGCACAGAAGCAGGGAGGGTTCCTGTGACCTGTTTCTTGGTGGATCACTCAGGGGAGGCCTGGCTCTTCCTGACCTGGGCTGGGGGCTAGCATCCTGCAGGCCCAGGGAACGCGGACAGAGGTGAGGCCTGCCTCCCAGGAACTGGCAAGTGCAAACTGCAGATGGTGGTTCGTGCTGGGCCTCTGATGGTAGTTTTCCAGAAGGGAGGCGGGACGGAGGGTGCGGTGCAAGATAAATTTGGACGTCAGGGACCTGACCCAGCAGCAAGAAAACCTAGAACGCTGACTCCAAACGTCCCTTCACCTTTCTTCAGCTAATAAGGATATGAAGGATTAGGTAACCCACGTCACTAAAATATCATCTAAATCCAAATTACATTGGGGTTTACCTCCTGCTTAGGGGTTTACTTACATATTCAATGGCAAAGTGCCTGAACAACAACAAAAAGGTTATATAACCTAGAGCTGTCTATTGACTTGTCAATGAAATGACATAAAACACAGGACAGGGCATTCCATCAATCAATTTGTCATACAAAAGACCTAAGAGACAGGACAGGACTTCCCATCATTAAGAAAAAATAAAGGCCAACCTAATCCTTAGAGTGGGGCTGCTTCCAGTTTGCAGAGCCTGCTCTCCTGTCTGTAGGTTGTACTTTTTCTTTCACCTCAATACATTTTTGCTGCTCTTACTTGTTATCTCATATCTCAACTGGGTTTTTTCTTTCGAGAAGATAAGAATCTGGAAAACAACACGTTTAATCAGTAAAAATAACACACATTCCTTTTGATCATGAGCCTGTGAGTCTGAAATTTAGGCTGGGTTTGGCTGGGCTGCCCTGCTGGTCGAGACAGACTTGTTCCCAAGCGGTGGGACTGGTTGAAGTGACAGGGCCACAGGACTCTCTCACTGTCCAGTGGGTGAGCTCAGCACGGGTTTTAAGGGAATTGCAGAGGAGCAAAGGAAAAGAAGAAAGAAGCCTATGCTTTCCCACGCTTCTGCAGGTGTCGCAGCTGCTGCGGGCCTGACCACTCTGTCCCCAGCGCCTCTGCTACAACAGCGAGGGAGCCCAGGCCCTGTGCTTGTGAACGCATCCCTGGGCACCCTTCCCAGCTAGTCCCCTACCAGACTGGGTGAGCGCACGTGGTGTGCATCTGCTCCCCAGCTCCCCTACCCAAAGGCTGATGAGTCCCAGGAGTCTCTGAGTGCCCCAGTGACCAGGATGTGCAGCTGCCATCTCCGTTTTGGTCTCTTTCTTCCCGGACTTGGGTGTCACCCACAGTTCCCTCTGCAGGCCCCCACCTGCCTCCCACCTCCTGGCCTCCTGCCCTTGTGCCTTCCCCTTGTGCTGCTCAGAAAACCACACCACCACCGCCACCTGTCAGTGTGCCCGCCCCACCCAGGGTTTCAATCAAGCTTAGCTTGCCTCCTGAGTGGTGGTTCAGCTTCTGTTTCATGGGGCAGGGCTCAGGCCTGGCCTCTCCTAGGGGCAGGAAGAGGAAGGTGCCGGCAGCAGGACACTGGCTGGAGGCTTATGAAGACTCTGTGATTACAAAGCTTATTCTGCCCACTAGACTACTAGTAGCCCATCAGATCAGTCCTGTACCTTTTGTTCTCCCTGCAATGGCAGCCATCTCCCATAAGCCTCTGGCTCTGCCTCAGGCCTAGGAAGTCAAGGGGCCCCCTTGCTGCTCTGCCCAGTGGTCCACGGGAGGGTGTCATGTGCTCTCAGAGCAGGGGCCAAGGCCAGGCCCACCCTGGCTGATCCTCCTTTTATCACCTTCCCCAGAGCAGATCCACCCTCGGTGCCAGCCGAGGTTCCGCAGCCGTCTCCAGGATTCAGGGGAGGCCCCCATGCTGTACAAGCGGCTGCATGTGTGTCTATAACTGGAGGGAGGGCCTTTAGGGCAGGATAGTGGGCCAAGGAACAGGACATCAGGCTGGAGCTGCAGAGCAGGGCTCATCAAATTAGGACAGATAAGAAGTAAGATCTGAGGCCCAGTGGAAACTCCAAAGGTGATCAGGACAGATGAAGGGCGGCCAGGGGTTGGGGGCAGGTGACCAGGGCAGGGACGGCTTAGTGACTGCAGGTGTTCTTCTGGGGGCCTGAGAATGCTTTGAGACTTGAAGTAGATGGTGGCACAACCCTGTGGATGTACTAAATGCCACTGAGGCATACACTATAGTGGTTAACTTTATGATATGTGAAATGCACCTTTAAAACAATTAGAGAAACAAAAAGGAGGAGCTTCGATGTCTGAAACCCCAAAGGAGGTTTCAAAAGGTTGGAGAGAGCCCAGATTTGACAGTGTTTATTGGAAGAGTTGCTGCTGGCCATGAGTCTGTCCTTACCAAGCAAAGGGGATGGGCAGGCAGCACCTTTCACCCCAAGCCCCTGTGACAGATCCTGGAGGACACCTATGTCCCCTCCCGCTGGGGAGCAAGAGCTGATGGTTGAGGAATCAACAAGGCACAGCGGGCACCGACAGGTCTGCAACTTGGGCAGACGTAAGAAGTTGCTGGATGTGTGTGTGTGTTAGAGAGATGGGGGAGGAGAAGATGGAGAAGGTGGGGCGGGAGGATGGACGGCAAGGGCTCTTCCTGACCTGGGGCTGGGGGCTAGCAATCTGCAGGCCCAGGGAACTCGGACAGAGGTGGGGCCTGGCTCCCAGGAACCGGCAAGTGCAAAGTGCAGCCGGTGATTCGTGCTGGGCCCCTGATGGTAGTTTTCCAGAAGGGAGGCAGGACGGAGGGTGCGGTGCAAGATAAATTTGGACATCAGGGACCTGACGTAGCAAGAAAACCTAGAACGCTGACTCCAAACTTCCCTTCACCTTTCTTCAACTAATAAGGAATTAGTTCAATTTGAAGGGTGAGGTTTTATGCTGAGCTTGGTAAAATTTTGAGGACATTAAGGTTCCATTTTACGTAACAGTGTTCAGGTTAACCAGCGTCAACCTGTGTGTGGTTTTGCCTCCCTGCACGCAGCCCTGGCCGGCACGCACAGCCGCGTGTCCCTGTGCGCATGTGGCACCTGCAGGAAGCCCTGCCAGCCTGTGGTCCCTCACCTGCCCTTCCTCCTCCTCCTCTTCCTGTGATTTTTGTACTGGGGTAAATTACATGTAACATGAAACGTACCATATTAGCAATTGTAATGTGTAGTTCAGAAGCATTAACTGCATCCACAAGTTGTGTGACTATCACCACACTCTCTTTCCAGAACTTTTCCACCCCCAAAACAGAAACTGTGCCCACTAAGTCACACGTCCGCAGCGCCCGTCCTCCCAGCCCTGGCACCGCAACCCACTCCCTGTCCGTGCCGCGCACCTCACTGCTGAAGCGCTGTGACTAGGTGTCCTCTGCATCTGGCTTGCTTTCACTTGGCCTCACGTTTATAGGTTCCCCCACCCTGTAGCAGGGTGAGAATGTAATCCCCTTTTGTAGGCTGATGACTTCCCATTGCACATATAGACCACATTTTGTATATAGCACATCCATCTGTTGATGGACATTTCTTGGGTTCTTTTCATCTTTTGACAATAAAGGAAAAAAGAGTAATTTCTTTTGCTAAATATGCTAAATACTTAATAAATATGCTGAAGTGGGACATAGTGAATTTTTAGGTGGGAGTCATTCTGGGGGCCTTCATGAGTACTTTTTGCATGTATTACAGTCCATGTGGTTGGTTATCTTCTGAATCAAATCCATGTGAAAATGCTCGGATATGTATCCTGGGGATAACCTATTTGAGAGTTTGCTAAATGTGGGTCTTGTTGCAAGAAGTTTTTCTGTGAACAAGTGTGCAGGGAATAGTCTTGTGGCCAGGTGCCAAACTGGGGTTTGAAAACTAGCAGCTGACTTGACAGAGTGGTGAGGCATGTACTTTGAGCCTTAGAGAACATTAAACAGAGGCATTGCCGGTGTGAGCCAGGCCACCCAGAGCCACAGCTGGAGAAGGACCACAGGGAGAGCAAAACCCGAGACCTCTCTCCAGCCGCTGTCACCCCTCTGGGGGCATCTTTGCACGGCATGAAGCAGGCGAGAGGGGCACATGTTGCTTAAGCAGCTGCCCAGTGATGTGGGGACGTGCTCTTGGGAAAAACTGATACCCTCACGGCTCGTGGGTCTAGAAAACAGAAGGGAGAGCACCCTGGTGGGGTCTGGGAGAGAGCCCTGGCCCTCCAGGAGGAGTCTGGGGGCCTAGGGGACAGAGGCTTGGCAAGAAGGTTGGCCCAGTAGAGCTCTCACCACAGGGCGATCTGAGGGGGGGAGGTGGGGAGGAGGTTTGCCCTTCCTCTGAGTGCCAGCACATTGGGGGGGCCCTGCCCCACCCACTGAAGACCTGAGTGCCTTCTCCTTGGAAGCACCAAGGACAGCCTGGAGCCTTGATGAAGATGTTGGGTGACCTGGGGGTCACTCAGCTTAACTCCAGTTGGAGATGAGGGACTCTCGAGTGGGCAGGGGAGACCCATGCCATCCTGGTGACAGGCACACAGAAGATGAGCAGGACAAACCACTGGGAGCTCAGTGCTGCCCCCACCACACACACTTCTCTCTGGGGAGGTCGCACAAGCCACCCTCTGTCTGACAGCTCCCCTACACAGCTGCCTGTTAGTTTCTTTCTCCTGGAGTATTTTCAAACTGCTGCCTCATTTTCCTTTTAAACCATTTCAATTGTATTTTGACGTTCCTCCCTGTTGACAATATGTAGCTTGTCGTTTGAATTGTTTTAGCTTAATTTTTCTTCTCTTAGGCTTCCAGACCTGGCATTTCTATTTCCCCCTATTTGAAAACTTTGTGTATAGTACCTTAATTTATGATGTTTCAGTTTCTTGATACAATAAATATTCTTTAAATTCTTAAAAAACATGCCCTTAAAATTCTGCTGCTGTTGACATTTTTTTACTGAATATTTTATCTCCATCTTTATCCCCCTCACCTATTTTTCCTATGCCCTCCTTCCTACCCTATGCCAACTACCAGTTGGTTCTCTGTATTTATCAGTCTATTTCTGATTTATTTCTTTGTTTAGTTTCTCAGATTCCACATACACTGAAGTCAAATAGTACTTGTCTTTCACTCTCTCGGTTCTTTCACTTAGCCTAATACCTCTAGGTCCATCCATGTTGTTGCAAATGTCAAGATTTTGTTCTTTTTTATGGCTGAAGTATAGTTCATTGTGTTTATGCATGTGTGTGTATATATACCACATATTCTCTATCCATTCAACTATTGTTGGGCAACTTAGGTTGGTTCCATATCTTGGCTATTGTAAATAATGCTGCAATGAATATAGCAGTGCATATATCTCTTCAAACTAGTGATTTTTTTTCTTTTGGTATTTCCCCAGAGGTGTTATTACTGGTACATATGGTATTTCCATTTTTAGTAATTTGAGGAACCACCATAGTGTTTTCCACAGCATCTGCTCCAGTTTAAATTCCCACCAATAGTGCATGAGGGGTACATTTTCTCCACTTTCTCACCAACACATGTTATTTCTTGTCTTTTTGATAGTAGCCAGTCTGACTGATGTGAGTTGATCTCTTTGTGGTTTTGATGTGCATTTCCCTGATGATTAGTGATGTAAAGCATCTTTTCACGTGCACGTTGGCTAACTGTCTTCCGGTGAGAAATGTCTATTCAGTTCCTCTGTCCATTTTTTGATAGAATTTCTTTTTTGATGTTGAGTTTTATTAGTTAAATATATATTCATGGTACACAGCTCAGGAGCCTCAGGTCACTTATCACTTAGGTCTCCCTGAAGTCTTTCCCAGAGTCCCTGGCTGAGAATCCGTGCTCAGACCCACCGTGTGTTCATTCAACAAATTCTCATGGAGTCACCCATGTGCTCCACATTGTGCGAGGCCCTGGAGAAACAGGGCCAATGAGGCAGTTACAATTCTTGCCCTTGTGGAGCTTACTATCTTACGGGAGATTCAGGAAGCAAGCCAATTCTGTGGTAAGGAGTTTTCTATGCCTAGTTATTTTCTGGGGTCTGGAGTTGATACCTACTGTACTAAGATGACACCTGGTGTGTGCCTCCTGAGCAGGGGGGGCCTGCTCCCCAGTTTCATCCCTAGCCTAAGCTCTCAGATGCTAAGTTAGGGACCGACAGTGGGAACTCTGTGAACGCCATCTCGCATTTCCTCAGGTGGCCCCTGTCTCGTGAAATGAAGTAGAGTATAGGCAGTTTCACTGCAGCCCCATCTGCCCCATGGGTAGATGGCCCTGAGGGGCGAATGGGGGGAGTGTCCTTAGACCAGCACCTTCATCCTGGGGGCGTTCAGAGGGGAAGAGTTGAGAAGGTGAGCCAAGTGCCCCCAAAAGCTGATCATGTTCGTTTTAATCTCTGGTACTGTTCAGGCCCCTCCCCAGGGCCCTGGCCCCAGCTCTGGTGAGACCAAGGGCGATGACATGTTTAGGGTGGTACCTCTCCATTTGAAAAGCACTTACCCCTGAAGAACAGAGAGCTGACACTGCCCTAAAGCTCAGAGTGCTGCCGTCAGGGTTAGAACTCAGGCCTCAGGGCCGCAGATCCTGCCCTGCTAACAACTCCATCACGTGGCCTCTCCCCTGGCGTCACGGTCCTCTTGCTCTTATTGCTTGTATCATGTGACAAGTGTTAGTATTTTCCTATTTTTAAGCACTTCCATTTTTCTCTTTGCTTTTGCAAACAAATCCTTGTTTATACTTCTTTCTTCAGGATTGCTTCCCTGAAGTGGAATTATTGGGAACAAGGATATGAACTCTGTCCAGGCTTGGCACTCCATGAGGGTGCGCTGTGTCCTCCCAGCCGCAGTGCCCAAGCATGCTCATCCCACAGCCATCCTGCCCACAGTGCCTCTAACTCCTCTGCAGCTTGGCCTGTTGGTATGTCACACTCCTCGTGAAGTTGGGCTCAAACGTTTATTAATTTGTTCTGAAAAGCGATTTTTGTGTTTTTCTTCTTCTTTCTCTAAGTACAGATGATGTTTCAACTCTCCGTGTGCCTTTGGGCCAATAGGAAAAAAAACTAAAGAAGTCACTTCATTTCCTGGGAAAGTCGTTGACATAAGCTCCCTGAGTTTTATAGAGAAAGACCTTTTGGGCCCACTTGGGAACAATGTCCCTGACATTCAGCAGGTAGATCGAGAGTCCCAAGGCTCTCCCAGGGAGAGCGCCTGCCGTCAGAGGGCCCAGGGGCCCGGAGGGTGGGCTGTAGTTTGGCAGGCCCTGTGTATTTGGTTCCTTAGCCCAGGGTTTCATGCTGAAGTTGGAAGCCGACGTCTCCCCGGTGCTCTGGAAGGTGGGGGTAGGAGCTGTGTACCAGGCGATCGTTGTTGCTCCCCATCTCCCTGGTCCTGGGACAACCACAGCTGTGAGCAAATGTTTGTGAGAGTCTTTCCTTCCTACCGCCCTCACACCCCAACTCCCTCAAAACCACAGGATGCGCTCATAAGCTCTGTGCCTTTCTTTTAGGAGAAGCTCAGTGGCTCATGGGCTGCTTCAGGCCCCCTGTTGTCATCCTCATTCTGCTTCTCCCACTGGGGACCTCCCTGCACAGCTCCTTGTCTGCAAACCACAGGGGTCAGCTCCATTGCTCCGGGACCTGTGCTGTGACTGCAGCTGCTTCTCTGCTCCTGGCTTTGTTTTACTGTCTGCAGTGCCACCTGCACTCATATCACAATATCGAGTAAAGCACAAACGTTAGGTTGGATGGTTTCAGAATGAGCAAAGGTTGTGTTCATCAGCTGTTGTTGAAATTTTCATAAGCCTTTATGCCAGGTAGCTCCATTTTCTGCTCAGATCACTTTCTCCCCACCCCTCCCTCTCTGTCTTCTCCATCCTGCAAGGCTGGCCTGCATGTACACAACAAGAGAGTCCCGTCACTCCTTGGCCTCTCCTGGGGCTAGGCCAGTGCTTGTGTGTTGCGGGGTAGCTACCAGGAGACTGGAGTGAGGAAGAGAATTTAATCTTCTGGCCTATTTAATCTCCTGGCCCCAGCCCTGAAGGCCCCCCAAAATGTCTCTGTCCCTGGACTCCCCAGGGAAGCCCTCTACTTAACTCCTAGGCCGGATGCCCGTCACCTCTCCCTCCTGCATCCCTTCAGGCCTCTAGGCAGTAACATGCCTGTTCCGAATCCTCCTTTGTTCCACTTCATAATTAGTACCTTTGATTATCTATATGAAATCTTCTTGAGTTAGCTTGACTTGAGTGTTGGGCCTGATCCTCTTTCCATTCCTCAGAGAATTAGTTCAAACGTAGGTTAGAGAGCATGTCTAATGCAGCATTAGAGTGCCGGAATCACCAAACTGGGATTTCTGAACATTTCTAAGGCAGGGATGGCCAGCCTTCCCCTTCAGGTGACTGGCTATTGTCTCCTTTAAACTGTGAGCTCTCAGTGGAGTCCAGGGCATGAGCCTGAGGTTGGGATATCAGGAGCCCTGAGGAGAGGTCATGGGAGACAGTGTTCTTTGCAGCAGCTTAAGTGAACCTGAGCTGATTTTCCTCTTTCCTGAGCATTCCAAAACAGAAAGTCACTTGATGGTTTAGCTTCCATCTCTGTTTCTGGGTTTGACAGGTACAGTAGGAGAATGTACTTCATTGATACAAGAGTGAGATTTCATTGAATGCGCCTCTGAATTGCCACAACTTGTGGAATACAGGGGATTCCAAAAATATAATGGCCTATTTAATCCAGGGTCCTAAGAGCAATGGAGAGATGAATGAAATAGTTTATCAGGGCCATTGCAACCGTTAAGGTCTAGACTAGTTAACTGTAATAGGTAAATAGTTACTTGTTCAGCAAGTAACAACAGAAATATAAGTACTAAGTGTGAAGTGCAAAGGCTTCAAAGGAGGAAGCAGTTGCCAGAATCCATCTGGTCCGGAATGGTCAGAAGTCTTGTGCAGAACAAGGCATTAGCCTGAAACTTGAAGAAACAACCTTAGCCACATACTGGAATTTGGCCAAGTGTGGCCTGATCCCTGGCAATAAATAGGATGGGTAATGGGTCTTTGGGGTGAATCTTACAACCCACCCAGTCGAACCTGTTCTCCCTGTATGCAGTGCTTTACTCTCACTCAGATTTCACCAAACACTCGTCAGTCATGTGCCTGTGGTACTGAAAAGGAAGAAGGTACAGACACTGGAGTCAGAGCTGTCTCGACTTGAGATCCCACCCTGACACGTTCTGGGGGGCTTTGGGTAGAAGATCTCAGCTTTCTCGGCCTTGGTTCCCTATTTGCAAAATGCGGACATTAACCTCAACCTCAGGACTTAGGCTGTCATGAGCTTAGGCTTATAACAAATAGCACAGCCCAGAAAAGGGCCTCCTCACGGTGACAGCCATCTAATATCTTGGGGAATAACAGTTACCTCCCCTCTCTTGGCACCAGGCAGCAGTGCCCAGGCAGAGAGTAAAATGAGACTCGCTGATGGCAGGAAAGTAACACAGTGCAGTCACTTTGGACAACTGCTGGGTAGCTCCTCAAAATGTTAAAACAATTTCCACCTGATCCAGCAATTCTGCTCCTCGTTTCATGCCCAGGAATTGCAGACGTGTTCAAACAAAAACTTGTACGTGAAAGCTCAGAGCAGCACTCTTCACAATAGCGGAAACAACCCAAATGGCCACAGTGGATGACTGGATACATAAACGTGCTCTATCCCGACTAAGGAACGTGATTCAGCCATAGGAGCAACGACGTGCTGATGCATGTACAGCATGAGGGAACCATGAAAACATGAAGTAACATGGCTGAATAGAGAACTTCACATTTTGCATGGTTCCATGTGAACAAAACATCGAGAATAGGGAAATCCAAGGAAATGTCAGATTAGTGTTTTCAGAGGTGTTGGGGATAGGGGCAAAGAGGGAGTGAATGCCGAGCACGCAAGGGGCTTCCTTCGGGAAGAAGAAAATGCTTTGGAAGTAGACCCAGGTGATGCTTGCGTGACACTGCAAGTGTACGAAATGCCACTGAAATGTACACATTAAGGTGGTTAATTAACACATGAAATGAGAGAAGCAGCACCCCTGCCTTCCTGTTAGGAGCTCACGACCTTAGCTGGATCCCTTTAGACTCTCGAAGTCAGCTGGGCACAGCCAGGCAGATGCCTCTCAACCCTCAGTTTCCTCTGAAAGCAGGACCAAGAGCCTGGAGTGTGCCACGACTTTCAGGCTTCATCCTCTACCGAGATTCACCCGCAAGTCCCCGGGGCACACACAGCTGCGGCCACCACCTGGCGGGCCACTCAGGCTTTCCCTGCCAGCTTGTGTGTGTTCATTATTTTTAGGTTACATATTTCCAAACCTGAATTAGAGCATACTGTCTTACAACCTTTTACTGCTTGGAGCTATTATTTTAACAATCTTTTCCACGTCAATATATCCTCCTCATCACGTAGTTCAAGCTGTAGGAAGGAGGGAAAGCCTGAATGTAAACTGAGGCCATGGGGTGTCGAGGAAGCCACAGACCCCGGTGAGGAAACTGAAGGAGCAGCTGGGGACAGACCTCAGGCCTCAGGCCCTGCAGCTTGACCATTAGGTTTCTGACCGGTTAATGTTAGACTCGCTAGGAACCCTCCCCTACACTTTGGCCCTCTGTCTGACTGCTGGCTCACACTCAGCTTAACTCGGAAATGCTGAAAATGAACTTCAGGGTAGGGAAAACAACGTAACAAACACCCATGGCTCACCGCCTCAACATTTCTGATGGGGAAGGCTTCCGGGTGGCTCCTTAGGGGCAGACATGAGTTTCACCCCAAGCCTGACCTCTCTCCAGCATCCCCTGGAGGCTCTTGCCAGAAACCTGGTGGGCATCTCTGACTCCGTCCTTACCCTCATTCCCAGTAGGACTGTAAGTAACACCTGCCATTTCTACTCCCCAAGCACCTGCAGGCCGGTCAGGTCTCATTGTCAGGGTCACCCCCCTTTGGCCTGAGCCACCGCTGTCTCTCACCGGGCCTCGGTTGGCCCAGATGGCTCCTTTGTGAACACAGAACGAGGCACCCCACCTTGGCAGAGGAGCCCATTGCATGCACAGTTCAGTGGGCGACAATGCTTTATTTGAGCAAAGAAGGAAATAGTGGCTCTCCTATGGGCAGACCTAGCTCTGTCCAGGCTCACGGCTTGTCGTTGGGCACATGAGGTTCCACTCGGGTTCTCTCTCGGCCCCCTTGGCCAGGTGCTCTTCCAAGGTGAGCAAAGTGCATCTGCACCTGAGGCCACCCCTCCCTGGAGCCCTGCACACCTTCTGGGGCCGGGGGACACCCACTCCCATTCCTGCCACCCCCAGCCCTTCCCACGTGGAGCTAGACGCATGCATGTGCACACCCAAACACCCCACACTCACATAACCCTGACTCTGTCACTCCCACCAGAAGCACAGTGGCCTCCTGTGGTGCTGGGAATAGAGTCCTAACCCCTAACCTGGAAGGCAGGCCCTGCATGGCCAGACCCCTGCTGCCCACCGACCTCCTTTGGTGGCCATGTGGGCCGTCGTTTCCTGAAAGCCTTGCCTTTGTCCTGCCTCAGAAACCTTTCATGCTGCTGTCGCCTCGGCCTGAACCACTGCCTTCACTCACCCTGCTCAGGCCTACCCAGCCTTCTGAACTCTGTCTGTGTCCTCCCAGTGTCGTTCTGTTTCATTTTCCCTGTTTATTTAGTGCTACATTTCAGCGCAGAACAGTTAAGTGCTCTTGCGGCACAGGTATGACCAGCGTTCAGCACCCGCGTCAGCTGCACACTGTACAGGTGCCCAGCGGCTTCTGTCAACATTGTTGGAAGCTAAAAAGAACCGTTGCTCATTACAGGTGCATGTACACAACACTGCCTCCGGGGCCTGACTGCAGTGGGTGAATGGAGGTGGAGCCTAGTGAGGTAAGTGCAAGGAACTGCATCAGATCAAGTTCACAGGCACCAGGGGCAGCACACACACGGACAGGCAGCTCTGAAGGACCTTGCGTCCTGAGCCAGGGGACCTGGACCTTGACTTGTGATGACAGCACACAGGACCAGGGTGCAGCCAGGCTCCTAGCAGGCGTGTGGAAGGACTGAGGCCATCAGACACTCCATGGGGCCAGGTAGACAAAGTCTGGGCCTGAACCGCTATGCGAAGAGTGGGTACAGGCCATCCAGAGGGTGAGGACTCCTGAGCTCGCCCAGACCTGCTTTTCCCTCAAGGCTCCTTCCCTGCCTATCACACAGGTGACTGTAATGGGCGCCCTGCTCTGTCATAGCCCAGCTTCTTGTCCTGGGGTTTTATGCTCATCAAATGTCCAGGCACCAGCCAATGTGATGCCATCCAGGGCCTAGGCCCCAGAGGTGGGGCAAGCCCTGCCCTGTCTCCAGGGACGCGTGTCTGAGGCTGAGGGCACAGGTAGGCGAAGGCCTCTGTGGACACGCAAGGCTGCTGCGGTAGCAGGTGAGATGACCGAGGGGAAGGACAGTGCTCTGAGGGCGGCCTTGAGCCCAGACTCTCCTAACTATCAACACTGGGCCATTTTTGGTAACTGACTATCAAGCCACTTCAGGAGCCCAAAAATTTACAGTGAAGGGCAGGAGACATTGCTGAAGTTTGTGGCTGGGAACAAAGGAATCCTGCAGTGTTTGGACCCTGGGAGAGGGACTGATGGGCCGGGGACATGGGGTCAGGCTGCTGCTGGGTGCTGCCCCACTGCAGCCAGAAGCTGGTAATACAAGGAAAAGGGGAAGGAGGGTGGAGAGGAGGGTAGTTTATGTGCCACAGCTTATATATGTTATTGTATTACATCCGCCTCAGTATCCCGGAAAGCAGGTTTCACCTCGCCGAGTTTACAGATGGCGAAACAGAGGCTCAGAGAGGTTAAGTGACGAGCCCTAAGTCACAGAGCTAGAGAGGGACGGAGCCAGGGCTAATGCCGGCCTTTCTGACCCTGCACTTCCTCCCTTTGGGGTGGCCTGCTGCTTCACAGCTGGATGGTGGGAGAGGCAGGACACTCACATGGCTTCCTCTCTCTTCCCCAAGGTGACTGGGAAGGTGCGCAGAGGCACGCAGCTCTCTCTGGTGGACTTTGAGATTCAGACCCAGAAGCCATCCATGGCTGCTTGTCACATCCGCCAATACCAGGAGAGTGACCGCCAGGGCGTCCTGCACTTGCTTTCCCAGGGGATATCTGAGCATTTCCCCACCGCATTCCGCCACGTCCTGAAGCTACCCCGAACCCTTGTGCTTTTGCTTTTGGGGCCCCTCACCTGCTTTGTGGCCTCTGGCTCCTGGCTCCTGGCCCTGGTGGCCAGCCTTACCCTCCTTGCTGCCCTGGGGTTCCTTGCCAAGTACCCCTGGACCGAGTTTGAAGTCTTATGTTTGCGCACAGACATGGCCGACATCACGAGATCCTACTTCAGCGACTGTGGCTCCTGCTACTGGGTGGTTGAGTCTGGGGGTCAGGTGGTGGGCATGGTGGGAGCTCTGCCCATGACGAAGCCCTCTCTGCAGAAGGAGCAGTTGCAGCTGCTTCACCTAAACGTGGCCCGCGAGCACCGTGGTCAGGGGATAGCGAGAGCCCTGGTCAGGACTGTCCTCCGGTTTGCGCAGGAGCAGGGCTACAGTGAGGTTGTCCTCAGCACCAGTGCTTTGCAGCTCTCCGCCTTGGCCCTCTACCGCAGCCTGGGCTTCCAGAAGGTGGGCCGGTATTTCTTCTCCTCGAGCTGGAGGCTAATTGATGTTCCCGCATTCCAGTTCAGATACTGCCTCTCCTCTGCTCAGGGGCCTCAGGCACAGAAGCAGGGAGGGTTCCTGTGACCTGTTTCTTGGTGGATCACTCAGGGGAGGCCTGGCTCTTCCTGACCTGGGCTGGGGGCTAGCATCCTGCAGGCCCAGGGAACGCGGACAGAGGTGAGGCCTGCCTCCCAGGAACTGGCAAGTGCAAACTGCAGATGGTGGTTCGTGCTGGGCCTCTGATGGTAGTTTTCCAGAAGGGAGGCGGGACGGAGGGTGCGGTGCAAGATAAATTTGGACGTCAGGGACCTGACCCAGCAGCAAGAAAACCTAGAACGCTGACTCCAAACGTCCCTTCACCTTTCTTCAGCTAATAAGGATATGAAGGATTAGGTAACCCACGTCACTAAAATATCATCTAAATCCAAATTACATTGGGGTTTACCTCCTGCTTAGGGGTTTACTTACATATTCAATGGCAAAGTGCCTGAACAACAACAAAAAGGTTATATAACCTAGAGCTGTCTATTGACTTGTCAATGAAATGACATAAAACACAGGACAGGGCATTCCATCAATCAATTTGTCATACAAAAGACCTAAGAGACAGGACAGGACTTCCCATCATTAAGAAAAAATAAAGGCCAACCTAATCCTTAGAGTGGGGCTGCTTCCAGTTTGCAGAGCCTGCTCTCCTGTCTGTAGGTTGTACTTTTTCTTTCACCTCAATACATTTTTGCTGCTCTTACTTGTTATCTCATATCTCAACTGGGTTTTTTCTTTCGAGAAGATAAGAATCTGGAAAACAACACGTTTAATCAGTAAAAATAACACACATTCCTTTTGATCATGAGCCTGTGAGTCTGAAATTTAGGCTGGGTTTGGCTGGGCTGCCCTGCTGGTCGAGACAGACTTGTTCCCAAGCGGTGGGACTGGTTGAAGTGACAGGGCCACAGGACTCTCTCACTGTCCAGTGGGTGAGCTCAGCACGGGTTTTAAGGGAATTGCAGAGGAGCAAAGGAAAAGAAGAAAGAAGCCTATGCTTTCCCACGCTTCTGCAGGTGTCGCAGCTGCTGCGGGCCTGACCACTCTGTCCCCAGCGCCTCTGCTACAACAGCGAGGGAGCCCAGGCCCTGTGCTTGTGAACGCATCCCTGGGCACCCTTCCCAGCTAGTCCCCTACCAGACTGGGTGAGCGCACGTGGTGTGCATCTGCTCCCCAGCTCCCCTACCCAAAGGCTGATGAGTCCCAGGAGTCTCTGAGTGCCCCAGTGACCAGGATGTGCAGCTGCCATCTCCGTTTTGGTCTCTTTCTTCCCGGACTTGGGTGTCACCCACAGTTCCCTCTGCAGGCCCCCACCTGCCTCCCACCTCCTGGCCTCCTGCCCTTGTGCCTTCCCCTTGTGCTGCTCAGAAAACCACACCACCACCGCCACCTGTCAGTGTGCCCGCCCCACCCAGGGTTTCAATCAAGCTTAGCTTGCCTCCTGAGTGGTGGTTCAGCTTCTGTTTCATGGGGCAGGGCTCAGGCCTGGCCTCTCCTAGGGGCAGGAAGAGGAAGGTGCCGGCAGCAGGACACTGGCTGGAGGCTTATGAAGACTCTGTGATTACAAAGCTTATTCTGCCCACTAGACTACTAGTAGCCCATCAGATCAGTCCTGTACCTTTTGTTCTCCCTGCAATGGCAGCCATCTCCCATAAGCCTCTGGCTCTGCCTCAGGCCTAGGAAGTCAAGGGGCCCCCTTGCTGCTCTGCCCAGTGGTCCACGGGAGGGTGTCATGTGCTCTCAGAGCAGGGGCCAAGGCCAGGCCCACCCTGGCTGATCCTCCTTTTATCACCTTCCCCAGAGCAGATCCACCCTCGGTGCCAGCCGAGGTTCCGCAGCCGTCTCCAGGATTCAGGGGAGGCCCCCATGCTGTACAAGCGGCTGCATGTGTGTCTATAACTGGAGGGAGGGCCTTTAGGGCAGGATAGTGGGCCAAGGAACAGGACATCAGGCTGGAGCTGCAGAGCAGGGCTCATCAAATTAGGACAGATAAGAAGTAAGATCTGAGGCCCAGTGGAAACTCCAAAGGTGATCAGGACAGATGAAGGGCGGCCAGGGGTTGGGGGCAGGTGACCAGGGCAGGGACGGCTTAGTGACTGCAGGTGTTCTTCTGGGGGCCTGAGAATGCTTTGAGACTTGAAGTAGATGGTGGCACAACCCTGTGGATGTACTAAATGCCACTGAGGCATACACTATAGTGGTTAACTTTATGATATGTGAAATGCACCTTTAAAACAATTAGAGAAACAAAAAGGAGGAGCTTCGATGTCTGAAACCCCAAAGGAGGTTTCAAAAGGTTGGAGAGAGCCCAGATTTGACAGTGTTTATTGGAAGAGTTGCTGCTGGCCATGAGTCTGTCCTTACCAAGCAAAGGGGATGGGCAGGCAGCACCTTTCACCCCAAGCCCCTGTGACAGATCCTGGAGGACACCTATGTCCCCTCCCGCTGGGGAGCAAGAGCTGATGGTTGAGGAATCAACAAGGCACAGCGGGCACCGACAGGTCTGCAACTTGGGCAGACGTAAGAAGTTGCTGGATGTGTGTGTGTGTTAGAGAGATGGGGGAGGAGAAGATGGAGAAGGTGGGGCGGGAGGATGGACGGCAAGGGCTCTTCCTGACCTGGGGCTGGGGGCTAGCAATCTGCAGGCCCAGGGAACTCGGACAGAGGTGGGGCCTGGCTCCCAGGAACCGGCAAGTGCAAAGTGCAGCCGGTGATTCGTGCTGGGCCCCTGATGGTAGTTTTCCAGAAGGGAGGCAGGACGGAGGGTGCGGTGCAAGATAAATTTGGACATCAGGGACCTGACGTAGCAAGAAAACCTAGAACGCTGACTCCAAACTTCCCTTCACCTTTCTTCAACTAATAAGGAATTAGTTCAATTTGAAGGGTGAGGTTTTATGCTGAGCTTGGTAAAATTTTGAGGACATTAAGGTTCCATTTTACGTAACAGTGTTCAGGTTAACCAGCGTCAACCTGTGTGTGGTTTTGCCTCCCTGCACGCAGCCCTGGCCGGCACGCACAGCCGCGTGTCCCTGTGCGCATGTGGCACCTGCAGGAAGCCCTGCCAGCCTGTGGTCCCTCACCTGCCCTTCCTCCTCCTCCTCTTCCTGTGATTTTTGTACTGGGGTAAATTACATGTAACATGAAACGTACCATATTAGCAATTGTAATGTGTAGTTCAGAAGCATTAACTGCATCCACAAGTTGTGTGACTATCACCACACTCTCTTTCCAGAACTTTTCCACCCCCAAAACAGAAACTGTGCCCACTAAGTCACACGTCCGCAGCGCCCGTCCTCCCAGCCCTGGCACCGCAACCCACTCCCTGTCCGTGCCGCGCACCTCACTGCTGAAGCGCTGTGACTAGGTGTCCTCTGCATCTGGCTTGCTTTCACTTGGCCTCACGTTTATAGGTTCCCCCACCCTGTAGCAGGGTGAGAATGTAATCCCCTTTTGTAGGCTGATGACTTCCCATTGCACATATAGACCACATTTTGTATATAGCACATCCATCTGTTGATGGACATTTCTTGGGTTCTTTTCATCTTTTGACAATAAAGGAAAAAAGAGTAATTTCTTTTGCTAAATATGCTAAATACTTAATAAATATGCTGAAGTGGGACATAGTGAATTTTTAGGTGGGAGTCATTCTGGGGGCCTTCATGAGTACTTTTTGCATGTATTACAGTCCATGTGGTTGGTTATCTTCTGAATCAAATCCATGTGAAAATGCTCGGATATGTATCCTGGGGATAACCTATTTGAGAGTTTGCTAAATGTGGGTCTTGTTGCAAGAAGTTTTTCTGTGAACAAGTGTGCAGGGAATAGTCTTGTGGCCAGGTGCCAAACTGGGGTTTGAAAACTAGCAGCTGACTTGACAGAGTGGTGAGGCATGTACTTTGAGCCTTAGAGAACATTAAACAGAGGCATTGCCGGTGTGAGCCAGGCCACCCAGAGCCACAGCTGGAGAAGGACCACAGGGAGAGCAAAACCCGAGACCTCTCTCCAGCCGCTGTCACCCCTCTGGGGGCATCTTTGCACGGCATGAAGCAGGCGAGAGGGGCACATGTTGCTTAAGCAGCTGCCCAGTGATGTGGGGACGTGCTCTTGGGAAAAACTGATACCCTCACGGCTCGTGGGTCTAGAAAACAGAAGGGAGAGCACCCTGGTGGGGTCTGGGAGAGAGCCCTGGCCCTCCAGGAGGAGTCTGGGGGCCTAGGGGACAGAGGCTTGGCAAGAAGGTTGGCCCAGTAGAGCTCTCACCACAGGGCGATCTGAGGGGGGGAGGTGGGGAGGAGGTTTGCCCTTCCTCTGAGTGCCAGCACATTGGGGGGGCCCTGCCCCACCCACTGAAGACCTGAGTGCCTTCTCCTTGGAAGCACCAAGGACAGCCTGGAGCCTTGATGAAGATGTTGGGTGACCTGGGGGTCACTCAGCTTAACTCCAGTTGGAGATGAGGGACTCTCGAGTGGGCAGGGGAGACCCATGCCATCCTGGTGACAGGCACACAGAAGATGAGCAGGACAAACCACTGGGAGCTCAGTGCTGCCCCCACCACACACACTTCTCTCTGGGGAGGTCGCACAAGCCACCCTCTGTCTGACAGCTCCCCTACACAGCTGCCTGTTAGTTTCTTTCTCCTGGAGTATTTTCAAACTGCTGCCTCATTTTCCTTTTAAACCATTTCAATTGTATTTTGACGTTCCTCCCTGTTGACAATATGTAGCTTGTCGTTTGAATTGTTTTAGCTTAATTTTTCTTCTCTTAGGCTTCCAGACCTGGCATTTCTATTTCCCCCTATTTGAAAACTTTGTGTATAGTACCTTAATTTATGATGTTTCAGTTTCTTGATACAATAAATATTCTTTAAATTCTTAAAAAACATGCCCTTAAAATTCTGCTGCTGTTGACATTTTTTTACTGAATATTTTATCTCCATCTTTATCCCCCTCACCTATTTTTCCTATGCCCTCCTTCCTACCCTATGCCAACTACCAGTTGGTTCTCTGTATTTATCAGTCTATTTCTGATTTATTTCTTTGTTTAGTTTCTCAGATTCCACATACACTGAAGTCAAATAGTACTTGTCTTTCACTCTCTCGGTTCTTTCACTTAGCCTAATACCTCTAGGTCCATCCATGTTGTTGCAAATGTCAAGATTTTGTTCTTTTTTATGGCTGAAGTATAGTTCATTGTGTTTATGCATGTGTGTGTATATATACCACATATTCTCTATCCATTCAACTATTGTTGGGCAACTTAGGTTGGTTCCATATCTTGGCTATTGTAAATAATGCTGCAATGAATATAGCAGTGCATATATCTCTTCAAACTAGTGATTTTTTTTCTTTTGGTATTTCCCCAGAGGTGTTATTACTGGTACATATGGTATTTCCATTTTTAGTAATTTGAGGAACCACCATAGTGTTTTCCACAGCATCTGCTCCAGTTTAAATTCCCACCAATAGTGCATGAGGGGTACATTTTCTCCACTTTCTCACCAACACATGTTATTTCTTGTCTTTTTGATAGTAGCCAGTCTGACTGATGTGAGTTGATCTCTTTGTGGTTTTGATGTGCATTTCCCTGATGATTAGTGATGTAAAGCATCTTTTCACGTGCACGTTGGCTAACTGTCTTCCGGTGAGAAATGTCTATTCAGTTCCTCTGTCCATTTTTTGATAGAATTTCTTTTTTGATGTTGAGTTTTATTAGTTAAATATATATTCATGGTACACAGCTCAGGAGCCTCAGGTCACTTATCACTTAGGTCTCCCTGAAGTCTTTCCCAGAGTCCCTGGCTGAGAATCCGTGCTCAGACCCACCGTGTGTTCATTCAACAAATTCTCATGGAGTCACCCATGTGCTCCACATTGTGCGAGGCCCTGGAGAAACAGGGCCAATGAGGCAGTTACAATTCTTGCCCTTGTGGAGCTTACTATCTTACGGGAGATTCAGGAAGCAAGCCAATTCTGTGGTAAGGAGTTTTCTATGCCTAGTTATTTTCTGGGGTCTGGAGTTGATACCTACTGTACTAAGATGACACCTGGTGTGTGCCTCCTGAGCAGGGGGGGCCTGCTCCCCAGTTTCATCCCTAGCCTAAGCTCTCAGATGCTAAGTTAGGGACCGACAGTGGGAACTCTGTGAACGCCATCTCGCATTTCCTCAGGTGGCCCCTGTCTCGTGAAATGAAGTAGAGTATAGGCAGTTTCACTGCAGCCCCATCTGCCCCATGGGTAGATGGCCCTGAGGGGCGAATGGGGGGAGTGTCCTTAGACCAGCACCTTCATCCTGGGGGCGTTCAGAGGGGAAGAGTTGAGAAGGTGAGCCAAGTGCCCCCAAAAGCTGATCATGTTCGTTTTAATCTCTGGTACTGTTCAGGCCCCTCCCCAGGGCCCTGGCCCCAGCTCTGGTGAGACCAAGGGCGATGACATGTTTAGGGTGGTACCTCTCCATTTGAAAAGCACTTACCCCTGAAGAACAGAGAGCTGACACTGCCCTAAAGCTCAGAGTGCTGCCGTCAGGGTTAGAACTCAGGCCTCAGGGCCGCAGATCCTGCCCTGCTAACAACTCCATCACGTGGCCTCTCCCCTGGCGTCACGGTCCTCTTGCTCTTATTGCTTGTATCATGTGACAAGTGTTAGTATTTTCCTATTTTTAAGCACTTCCATTTTTCTCTTTGCTTTTGCAAACAAATCCTTGTTTATACTTCTTTCTTCAGGATTGCTTCCCTGAAGTGGAATTATTGGGAACAAGGATATGAACTCTGTCCAGGCTTGGCACTCCATGAGGGTGCGCTGTGTCCTCCCAGCCGCAGTGCCCAAGCATGCTCATCCCACAGCCATCCTGCCCACAGTGCCTCTAACTCCTCTGCAGCTTGGCCTGTTGGTATGTCACACTCCTCGTGAAGTTGGGCTCAAACGTTTATTAATTTGTTCTGAAAAGCGATTTTTGTGTTTTTCTTCTTCTTTCTCTAAGTACAGATGATGTTTCAACTCTCCGTGTGCCTTTGGGCCAATAGGAAAAAAAACTAAAGAAGTCACTTCATTTCCTGGGAAAGTCGTTGACATAAGCTCCCTGAGTTTTATAGAGAAAGACCTTTTGGGCCCACTTGGGAACAATGTCCCTGACATTCAGCAGGTAGATCGAGAGTCCCAAGGCTCTCCCAGGGAGAGCGCCTGCCGTCAGAGGGCCCAGGGGCCCGGAGGGTGGGCTGTAGTTTGGCAGGCCCTGTGTATTTGGTTCCTTAGCCCAGGGTTTCATGCTGAAGTTGGAAGCCGACGTCTCCCCGGTGCTCTGGAAGGTGGGGGTAGGAGCTGTGTACCAGGCGATCGTTGTTGCTCCCCATCTCCCTGGTCCTGGGACAACCACAGCTGTGAGCAAATGTTTGTGAGAGTCTTTCCTTCCTACCGCCCTCACACCCCAACTCCCTCAAAACCACAGGATGCGCTCATAAGCTCTGTGCCTTTCTTTTAGGAGAAGCTCAGTGGCTCATGGGCTGCTTCAGGCCCCCTGTTGTCATCCTCATTCTGCTTCTCCCACTGGGGACCTCCCTGCACAGCTCCTTGTCTGCAAACCACAGGGGTCAGCTCCATTGCTCCGGGACCTGTGCTGTGACTGCAGCTGCTTCTCTGCTCCTGGCTTTGTTTTACTGTCTGCAGTGCCACCTGCACTCATATCACAATATCGAGTAAAGCACAAACGTTAGGTTGGATGGTTTCAGAATGAGCAAAGGTTGTGTTCATCAGCTGTTGTTGAAATTTTCATAAGCCTTTATGCCAGGTAGCTCCATTTTCTGCTCAGATCACTTTCTCCCCACCCCTCCCTCTCTGTCTTCTCCATCCTGCAAGGCTGGCCTGCATGTACACAACAAGAGAGTCCCGTCACTCCTTGGCCTCTCCTGGGGCTAGGCCAGTGCTTGTGTGTTGCGGGGTAGCTACCAGGAGACTGGAGTGAGGAAGAGAATTTAATCTTCTGGCCTATTTAATCTCCTGGCCCCAGCCCTGAAGGCCCCCCAAAATGTCTCTGTCCCTGGACTCCCCAGGGAAGCCCTCTACTTAACTCCTAGGCCGGATGCCCGTCACCTCTCCCTCCTGCATCCCTTCAGGCCTCTAGGCAGTAACATGCCTGTTCCGAATCCTCCTTTGTTCCACTTCATAATTAGTACCTTTGATTATCTATATGAAATCTTCTTGAGTTAGCTTGACTTGAGTGTTGGGCCTGATCCTCTTTCCATTCCTCAGAGAATTAGTTCAAACGTAGGTTAGAGAGCATGTCTAATGCAGCATTAGAGTGCCGGAATCACCAAACTGGGATTTCTGAACATTTCTAAGGCAGGGATGGCCAGCCTTCCCCTTCAGGTGACTGGCTATTGTCTCCTTTAAACTGTGAGCTCTCAGTGGAGTCCAGGGCATGAGCCTGAGGTTGGGATATCAGGAGCCCTGAGGAGAGGTCATGGGAGACAGTGTTCTTTGCAGCAGCTTAAGTGAACCTGAGCTGATTTTCCTCTTTCCTGAGCATTCCAAAACAGAAAGTCACTTGATGGTTTAGCTTCCATCTCTGTTTCTGGGTTTGACAGGTACAGTAGGAGAATGTACTTCATTGATACAAGAGTGAGATTTCATTGAATGCGCCTCTGAATTGCCACAACTTGTGGAATACAGGGGATTCCAAAAATATAATGGCCTATTTAATCCAGGGTCCTAAGAGCAATGGAGAGATGAATGAAATAGTTTATCAGGGCCATTGCAACCGTTAAGGTCTAGACTAGTTAACTGTAATAGGTAAATAGTTACTTGTTCAGCAAGTAACAACAGAAATATAAGTACTAAGTGTGAAGTGCAAAGGCTTCAAAGGAGGAAGCAGTTGCCAGAATCCATCTGGTCCGGAATGGTCAGAAGTCTTGTGCAGAACAAGGCATTAGCCTGAAACTTGAAGAAACAACCTTAGCCACATACTGGAATTTGGCCAAGTGTGGCCTGATCCCTGGCAATAAATAGGATGGGTAATGGGTCTTTGGGGTGAATCTTACAACCCACCCAGTCGAACCTGTTCTCCCTGTATGCAGTGCTTTACTCTCACTCAGATTTCACCAAACACTCGTCAGTCATGTGCCTGTGGTACTGAAAAGGAAGAAGGTACAGACACTGGAGTCAGAGCTGTCTCGACTTGAGATCCCACCCTGACACGTTCTGGGGGGCTTTGGGTAGAAGATCTCAGCTTTCTCGGCCTTGGTTCCCTATTTGCAAAATGCGGACATTAACCTCAACCTCAGGACTTAGGCTGTCATGAGCTTAGGCTTATAACAAATAGCACAGCCCAGAAAAGGGCCTCCTCACGGTGACAGCCATCTAATATCTTGGGGAATAACAGTTACCTCCCCTCTCTTGGCACCAGGCAGCAGTGCCCAGGCAGAGAGTAAAATGAGACTCGCTGATGGCAGGAAAGTAACACAGTGCAGTCACTTTGGACAACTGCTGGGTAGCTCCTCAAAATGTTAAAACAATTTCCACCTGATCCAGCAATTCTGCTCCTCGTTTCATGCCCAGGAATTGCAGACGTGTTCAAACAAAAACTTGTACGTGAAAGCTCAGAGCAGCACTCTTCACAATAGCGGAAACAACCCAAATGGCCACAGTGGATGACTGGATACATAAACGTGCTCTATCCCGACTAAGGAACGTGATTCAGCCATAGGAGCAACGACGTGCTGATGCATGTACAGCATGAGGGAACCATGAAAACATGAAGTAACATGGCTGAATAGAGAACTTCACATTTTGCATGGTTCCATGTGAACAAAACATCGAGAATAGGGAAATCCAAGGAAATGTCAGATTAGTGTTTTCAGAGGTGTTGGGGATAGGGGCAAAGAGGGAGTGAATGCCGAGCACGCAAGGGGCTTCCTTCGGGAAGAAGAAAATGCTTTGGAAGTAGACCCAGGTGATGCTTGCGTGACACTGCAAGTGTACGAAATGCCACTGAAATGTACACATTAAGGTGGTTAATTAACACATGAAATGAGAGAAGCAGCACCCCTGCCTTCCTGTTAGGAGCTCACGACCTTAGCTGGATCCCTTTAGACTCTCGAAGTCAGCTGGGCACAGCCAGGCAGATGCCTCTCAACCCTCAGTTTCCTCTGAAAGCAGGACCAAGAGCCTGGAGTGTGCCACGACTTTCAGGCTTCATCCTCTACCGAGATTCACCCGCAAGTCCCCGGGGCACACACAGCTGCGGCCACCACCTGGCGGGCCACTCAGGCTTTCCCTGCCAGCTTGTGTGTGTTCATTATTTTTAGGTTACATATTTCCAAACCTGAATTAGAGCATACTGTCTTACAACCTTTTACTGCTTGGAGCTATTATTTTAACAATCTTTTCCACGTCAATATATCCTCCTCATCACGTAGTTCAAGCTGTAGGAAGGAGGGAAAGCCTGAATGTAAACTGAGGCCATGGGGTGTCGAGGAAGCCACAGACCCCGGTGAGGAAACTGAAGGAGCAGCTGGGGACAGACCTCAGGCCTCAGGCCCTGCAGCTTGACCATTAGGTTTCTGACCGGTTAATGTTAGACTCGCTAGGAACCCTCCCCTACACTTTGGCCCTCTGTCTGACTGCTGGCTCACACTCAGCTTAACTCGGAAATGCTGAAAATGAACTTCAGGGTAGGGAAAACAACGTAACAAACACCCATGGCTCACCGCCTCAACATTTCTGATGGGGAAGGCTTCCGGGTGGCTCCTTAGGGGCAGACATGAGTTTCACCCCAAGCCTGACCTCTCTCCAGCATCCCCTGGAGGCTCTTGCCAGAAACCTGGTGGGCATCTCTGACTCCGTCCTTACCCTCATTCCCAGTAGGACTGTAAGTAACACCTGCCATTTCTACTCCCCAAGCACCTGCAGGCCGGTCAGGTCTCATTGTCAGGGTCACCCCCCTTTGGCCTGAGCCACCGCTGTCTCTCACCGGGCCTCGGTTGGCCCAGATGGCTCCTTTGTGAACACAGAACGAGGCACCCCACCTTGGCAGAGGAGCCCATTGCATGCACAGTTCAGTGGGCGACAATGCTTTATTTGAGCAAAGAAGGAAATAGTGGCTCTCCTATGGGCAGACCTAGCTCTGTCCAGGCTCACGGCTTGTCGTTGGGCACATGAGGTTCCACTCGGGTTCTCTCTCGGCCCCCTTGGCCAGGTGCTCTTCCAAGGTGAGCAAAGTGCATCTGCACCTGAGGCCACCCCTCCCTGGAGCCCTGCACACCTTCTGGGGCCGGGGGACACCCACTCCCATTCCTGCCACCCCCAGCCCTTCCCACGTGGAGCTAGACGCATGCATGTGCACACCCAAACACCCCACACTCACATAACCCTGACTCTGTCACTCCCACCAGAAGCACAGTGGCCTCCTGTGGTGCTGGGAATAGAGTCCTAACCCCTAACCTGGAAGGCAGGCCCTGCATGGCCAGACCCCTGCTGCCCACCGACCTCCTTTGGTGGCCATGTGGGCCGTCGTTTCCTGAAAGCCTTGCCTTTGTCCTGCCTCAGAAACCTTTCATGCTGCTGTCGCCTCGGCCTGAACCACTGCCTTCACTCACCCTGCTCAGGCCTACCCAGCCTTCTGAACTCTGTCTGTGTCCTCCCAGTGTCGTTCTGTTTCATTTTCCCTGTTTATTTAGTGCTACATTTCAGCGCAGAACAGTTAAGTGCTCTTGCGGCACAGGTATGACCAGCGTTCAGCACCCGCGTCAGCTGCACACTGTACAGGTGCCCAGCGGCTTCTGTCAACATTGTTGGAAGCTAAAAAGAACCGTTGCTCATTACAGGTGCATGTACACAACACTGCCTCCGGGGCCTGACTGCAGTGGGTGAATGGAGGTGGAGCCTAGTGAGGTAAGTGCAAGGAACTGCATCAGATCAAGTTCACAGGCACCAGGGGCAGCACACACACGGACAGGCAGCTCTGAAGGACCTTGCGTCCTGAGCCAGGGGACCTGGACCTTGACTTGTGATGACAGCACACAGGACCAGGGTGCAGCCAGGCTCCTAGCAGGCGTGTGGAAGGACTGAGGCCATCAGACACTCCATGGGGCCAGGTAGACAAAGTCTGGGCCTGAACCGCTATGCGAAGAGTGGGTACAGGCCATCCAGAGGGTGAGGACTCCTGAGCTCGCCCAGACCTGCTTTTCCCTCAAGGCTCCTTCCCTGCCTATCACACAGGTGACTGTAATGGGCGCCCTGCTCTGTCATAGCCCAGCTTCTTGTCCTGGGGTTTTATGCTCATCAAATGTCCAGGCACCAGCCAATGTGATGCCATCCAGGGCCTAGGCCCCAGAGGTGGGGCAAGCCCTGCCCTGTCTCCAGGGACGCGTGTCTGAGGCTGAGGGCACAGGTAGGCGAAGGCCTCTGTGGACACGCAAGGCTGCTGCGGTAGCAGGTGAGATGACCGAGGGGAAGGACAGTGCTCTGAGGGCGGCCTTGAGCCCAGACTCTCCTAACTATCAACACTGGGCCATTTTTGGTAACTGACTATCAAGCCACTTCAGGAGCCCAAAAATTTACAGTGAAGGGCAGGAGACATTGCTGAAGTTTGTGGCTGGGAACAAAGGAATCCTGCAGTGTTTGGACCCTGGGAGAGGGACTGATGGGCCGGGGACATGGGGTCAGGCTGCTGCTGGGTGCTGCCCCACTGCAGCCAGAAGCTGGTAATACAAGGAAAAGGGGAAGGAGGGTGGAGAGGAGGGTAGTTTATGTGCCACAGCTTATATATGTTATTGTATTACATCCGCCTCAGTATCCCGGAAAGCAGGTTTCACCTCGCCGAGTTTACAGATGGCGAAACAGAGGCTCAGAGAGGTTAAGTGACGAGCCCTAAGTCACAGAGCTAGAGAGGGACGGAGCCAGGGCTAATGCCGGCCTTTCTGACCCTGCACTTCCTCCCTTTGGGGTGGCCTGCTGCTTCACAGCTGGATGGTGGGAGAGGCAGGACACTCACATGGCTTCCTCTCTCTTCCCCAAGGTGACTGGGAAGGTGCGCAGAGGCACGCAGCTCTCTCTGGTGGACTTTGAGATTCAGACCCAGAAGCCATCCATGGCTGCTTGTCACATCCGCCAATACCAGGAGAGTGACCGCCAGGGCGTCCTGCACTTGCTTTCCCAGGGGATATCTGAGCATTTCCCCACCGCATTCCGCCACGTCCTGAAGCTACCCCGAACCCTTGTGCTTTTGCTTTTGGGGCCCCTCACCTGCTTTGTGGCCTCTGGCTCCTGGCTCCTGGCCCTGGTGGCCAGCCTTACCCTCCTTGCTGCCCTGGGGTTCCTTGCCAAGTACCCCTGGACCGAGTTTGAAGTCTTATGTTTGCGCACAGACATGGCCGACATCACGAGATCCTACTTCAGCGACTGTGGCTCCTGCTACTGGGTGGTTGAGTCTGGGGGTCAGGTGGTGGGCATGGTGGGAGCTCTGCCCATGACGAAGCCCTCTCTGCAGAAGGAGCAGTTGCAGCTGCTTCACCTAAACGTGGCCCGCGAGCACCGTGGTCAGGGGATAGCGAGAGCCCTGGTCAGGACTGTCCTCCGGTTTGCGCAGGAGCAGGGCTACAGTGAGGTTGTCCTCAGCACCAGTGCTTTGCAGCTCTCCGCCTTGGCCCTCTACCGCAGCCTGGGCTTCCAGAAGGTGGGCCGGTATTTCTTCTCCTCGAGCTGGAGGCTAATTGATGTTCCCGCATTCCAGTTCAGATACTGCCTCTCCTCTGCTCAGGGGCCTCAGGCACAGAAGCAGGGAGGGTTCCTGTGACCTGTTTCTTGGTGGATCACTCAGGGGAGGCCTGGCTCTTCCTGACCTGGGCTGGGGGCTAGCATCCTGCAGGCCCAGGGAACGCGGACAGAGGTGAGGCCTGCCTCCCAGGAACTGGCAAGTGCAAACTGCAGATGGTGGTTCGTGCTGGGCCTCTGATGGTAGTTTTCCAGAAGGGAGGCGGGACGGAGGGTGCGGTGCAAGATAAATTTGGACGTCAGGGACCTGACCCAGCAGCAAGAAAACCTAGAACGCTGACTCCAAACGTCCCTTCACCTTTCTTCAGCTAATAAGGATATGAAGGATTAGGTAACCCACGTCACTAAAATATCATCTAAATCCAAATTACATTGGGGTTTACCTCCTGCTTAGGGGTTTACTTACATATTCAATGGCAAAGTGCCTGAACAACAACAAAAAGGTTATATAACCTAGAGCTGTCTATTGACTTGTCAATGAAATGACATAAAACACAGGACAGGGCATTCCATCAATCAATTTGTCATACAAAAGACCTAAGAGACAGGACAGGACTTCCCATCATTAAGAAAAAATAAAGGCCAACCTAATCCTTAGAGTGGGGCTGCTTCCAGTTTGCAGAGCCTGCTCTCCTGTCTGTAGGTTGTACTTTTTCTTTCACCTCAATACATTTTTGCTGCTCTTACTTGTTATCTCATATCTCAACTGGGTTTTTTCTTTCGAGAAGATAAGAATCTGGAAAACAACACGTTTAATCAGTAAAAATAACACACATTCCTTTTGATCATGAGCCTGTGAGTCTGAAATTTAGGCTGGGTTTGGCTGGGCTGCCCTGCTGGTCGAGACAGACTTGTTCCCAAGCGGTGGGACTGGTTGAAGTGACAGGGCCACAGGACTCTCTCACTGTCCAGTGGGTGAGCTCAGCACGGGTTTTAAGGGAATTGCAGAGGAGCAAAGGAAAAGAAGAAAGAAGCCTATGCTTTCCCACGCTTCTGCAGGTGTCGCAGCTGCTGCGGGCCTGACCACTCTGTCCCCAGCGCCTCTGCTACAACAGCGAGGGAGCCCAGGCCCTGTGCTTGTGAACGCATCCCTGGGCACCCTTCCCAGCTAGTCCCCTACCAGACTGGGTGAGCGCACGTGGTGTGCATCTGCTCCCCAGCTCCCCTACCCAAAGGCTGATGAGTCCCAGGAGTCTCTGAGTGCCCCAGTGACCAGGATGTGCAGCTGCCATCTCCGTTTTGGTCTCTTTCTTCCCGGACTTGGGTGTCACCCACAGTTCCCTCTGCATGGCCCCCCACCTGCCTCCCACCTCCTGGCCTCCTGCCCTTGTGCCTTCCCCTTGTGCTGCTCAGAAAACCACACCACCACCGCCACCTGTCAGTGTGCCCGCCCCACCCAGGGTTTCAATCAAGCTTAGCTTGCCTCCTGAGTGGTGGTTCAGCTTCTGTTTCATGGGGCAGGGCTCAGGCCTGGCCTCTCCTAGGGGCAGGAAGAGGAAGGTGCCGGCAGCAGGACACTGGCTGGAGGCTTATGAAGACTCTGTGATTACAAAGCTTATTCTGCCCACTAGACTACTAGTAGCCCATCAGATCAGTCCTGTACCTTTTGTTCTCCCTGCAATGGCAGCCATCTCCCATAAGCCTCTGGCTCTGCCTCAGGCCTAGGAAGTCAAGGGGCCCCCTTGCTGCTCTGCCCAGTGGTCCACGGGAGGGTGTCATGTGCTCTCAGAGCAGGGGCCAAGGCCAGGCCCACCCTGGCTGATCCTCCTTTTATCACCTTCCCCAGAGCAGATCCACCCTCGGTGCCAGCCGAGGTTCCGCAGCCGTCTCCAGGATTCAGGGGAGGCCCCCATGCTGTACAAGCGGCTGCATGTGTGTCTATAACTGGAGGGAGGGCCTTTAGGGCAGGATAGTGGGCCAAGGAACAGGACATCAGGCTGGAGCTGCAGAGCAGGGCTCATCAAATTAGGACAGATAAGAAGTAAGATCTGAGGCCCAGTGGAAACTCCAAAGGTGATCAGGACAGATGAAGGGCGGCCAGGGGTTGGGGGCAGGTGACCAGGGCAGGGACGGCTTAGTGACTGCAGGTGTTCTTCTGGGGGCCTGAGAATGCTTTGAGACTTGAAGTAGATGGTGGCACAACCCTGTGGATGTACTAAATGCCACTGAGGCATACACTATAGTGGTTAACTTTATGATATGTGAAATGCACCTTTAAAACAATTAGAGAAACAAAAAGGAGGAGCTTCGATGTCTGAAACCCCAAAGGAGGTTTCAAAAGGTTGGAGAGAGCCCAGATTTGACAGTGTTTATTGGAAGAGTTGCTGCTGGCCATGAGTCTGTCCTTACCAAGCAAAGGGGATGGGCAGGCAGCACCTTTCACCCCAAGCCCCTGTGACAGATCCTGGAGGACACCTATGTCCCCTCCCGCTGGGGAGCAAGAGCTGATGGTTGAGGAATCAACAAGGCACAGCGGGCACCGACAGGTCTGCAACTTGGGCAGACGTAAGAAGTTGCTGGATGTGTGTGTGTGTTAGAGAGATGGGGGAGGAGAAGATGGAGAAGGTGGGGCGGGAGGATGGACGGCAAGGGCTCTTCCTGACCTGGGGCTGGGGGCTAGCAATCTGCAGGCCCAGGGAACTCGGACAGAGGTGGGGCCTGGCTCCCAGGAACCGGCAAGTGCAAAGTGCAGCCGGTGATTCGTGCTGGGCCCCTGATGGTAGTTTTCCAGAAGGGAGGCAGGACGGAGGGTGCGGTGCAAGATAAATTTGGACATCAGGGACCTGACGTAGCAAGAAAACCTAGAACGCTGACTCCAAACTTCCCTTCACCTTTCTTCAACTAATAAGGAATTAGTTCAATTTGAAGGGTGAGGTTTTATGCTGAGCTTGGTAAAATTTTGAGGACATTAAGGTTCCATTTTACGTAACAGTGTTCAGGTTAACCAGCGTCAACCTGTGTGTGGTTTTGCCTCCCTGCACGCAGCCCTGGCCGGCACGCACAGCCGCGTGTCCCTGTGCGCATGTGGCACCTGCAGGAAGCCCTGCCAGCCTGTGGTCCCTCACCTGCCCTTCCTCCTCCTCCTCTTCCTGTGATTTTTGTACTGGGGTAAATTACATGTAACATGAAACGTACCATATTAGCAATTGTAATGTGTAGTTCAGAAGCATTAACTGCATCCACAAGTTGTGTGACTATCACCACACTCTCTTTCCAGAACTTTTCCACCCCCAAAACAGAAACTGTGCCCACTAAGTCACACGTCCGCAGCGCCCGTCCTCCCAGCCCTGGCACCGCAACCCACTCCCTGTCCGTGCCGCGCACCTCACTGCTGAAGCGCTGTGACTAGGTGTCCTCTGCATCTGGCTTGCTTTCACTTGGCCTCACGTTTATAGGTTCCCCCACCCTGTAGCAGGGTGAGAATGTAATCCCCTTTTGTAGGCTGATGACTTCCCATTGCACATATAGACCACATTTTGTATATAGCACATCCATCTGTTGATGGACATTTCTTGGGTTCTTTTCATCTTTTGACAATAAAGGAAAAAAGAGTAATTTCTTTTGCTAAATATGCTAAATACTTAATAAATATGCTGAAGTGGGACATAGTGAATTTTTAGGTGGGAGTCATTCTGGGGGCCTTCATGAGTACTTTTTGCATGTATTACAGTCCATTGTGGTTGGTTATCTTCTGATCAATCCATGTGAAAATGCTCGGATATGTATCCTGGGGATAACCTATTTGAGAGTTTGCTAAATGTGGGTCTTGTTGCAAGAAGTTTTTCTGTGAACAAGTGTGCAGTGAATAGTCTTGTGGCCAGGTGCCAAACTGGGGTTGAAACCTAGCAGCTGACTTGACAGAGTGGTGAGGCATGTACTTTGAGCCTTAGAGAACATTAAACAGAGCATTGCCGGTGTGAGCCAGGCCACCCCAGAGCCACAGCTGGAGAAGGACCACAGGAGAGCAAACCCGAGACCTCTCTCCAGCCGCTGTCACCCCTCTGGGGGCATCTTTGCACGGCATGAAGCAGGCGAGAGGGGCACATGTTGCTTAAGCAGCTGCCCAGTGATGTGGGGACGTGCTCTTGGGAAAAACTGATACCCTCACGGCTCGTGGGTCTAGAAAACAGAAGGGAGAGCACCCTGGTGGGGTCTGGGAGAGAGCCCTGGCCCTCCAGGAGGAGTCTGGGGGCCTAGGGGACAGAGGCTTGGCAAGAAGGTTGGCCCAGTAGAGCTCTCACCACAGGGCGATCTGAGGGGGGGAGGTGGGGAGGAGGTTTGCCCTTCCTCTGAGTGCCAGCACATTGGGGGGGCCCTGCCCCACCCACTGAAGACCTGAGTGCCTTCTCCTTGGAAGCACCAAGGACAGCCTGGAGCCTTGATGAAGATGTTGGGTGACCTGGGGGTCACTCAGCTTAACTCCAGTTGGAGATGAGGGACTCTCGAGTGGGCAGGGGAGACCCATGCCATCCTGGTGACAGGCACACAGAAGATGAGCAGGACAAACCACTGGGAGCTCAGTGCTGCCCCCACCACACACACTTCTCTCTGGGGAGGTCGCACAAGCCACCCTCTGTCTGACAGCTCCCCTACACAGCTGCCTGTTAGTTTCTTTCTCCTGGAGTATTTTCAAACTGCTGCCTCATTTTCCTTTTAAACCATTTCAATTGTATTTTGACGTTCCTCCCTGTTGACAATATGTAGCTTGTCGTTTGAATTGTTTTAGCTTAATTTTTCTTCTCTTAGGCTTCCAGACCTGGCATTTCTATTTCCCCCTATTTGAAAACTTTGTGTATAGTACCTTAATTTATGATGTTTCAGTTTCTTGATACAATAAATATTCTTTAAATTCTTAAAAAACATGCCCTTAAAATTCTGCTGCTGTTGACATTTTTTTACTGAATATTTTATCTCCATCTTTATCCCCCTCACCTATTTTTCCTATGCCCTCCCTCCTACTCTATGCCAACTACCAGTTGGTTCTCTGTATTTATCAGTCTATTTCTGATTTATTTCTTTGTTTAGTTTCTCAGATTCCACATACACTGAAGTCAAATAGTACTTGTCTTTCACTCTCTCGGTTCTTTCACTTAGCCTAATACCTCTAGGTCCATCCATGTTGTTGCAAATGTCAAGATTTTGTTCTTTTTTATGGCTGAAGTATAGTTCATTGTGTTT